>NC_081406.1:163378536-164035020 GCF_030272615.1 Cryptomeria japonica
ACGTACCTGACAACACTAGCAATAGTACTGGCTATGGGGGCGAAAGGGGGAGGTTCTGACGAAAGTCGTACAGGAGCATGGAGATGGGGGTGGTGCAAATTTTCGCCCCTATAGCCAATGCCACTCTTGATCTGGCCGAGAAAGAAACAGTACATCATTAGTGTAGTAATGACCATACATCAATTTCACAAACACCTCTGAAATATCATCGACATTAATTATATTAGCAATAATGAGAAGCCATCAACCTGACTTGTTTACCTTCTACTAAATGGCTAATTCAAAAATAAACATATTTTGAGACAGAATATATATTGGGATATACTTTTCTTTTAAGGATGATATTGAAATTATTGCTAAGGCAACCGTTTTAGCATATGTTTTCACCTCATTTTTTATTTTATTTTCTTTGATCGATGTGTATAGTCCCTGCTACATCTTGACTCCTACCCTCTCAAATGATTTACATGTATACAAATTGAGAAATATTTCTCTAGAGCCTCTTGTTTTCATCTATTATATCACACGCCCTCCATTAGTTTATACCGGATACTACATTCTTCTCTCCATCCATGTAAAGGGTCTCATCCAAAGCACTGATTTGTCACCTCCATTAACTAAACAGTCCTGATATGAAATCATAGAATAGCAGTAATATTTTTGGGTTCTCTTTTATAAATCTCATCATAGCTTCTATCTTGGGGCAATTATTTCTGTCCATGTTTTAAATTATACGCATTAAATTTTGATTTTTAAATTAAAAATGTTAACTACTCAAAATTGATTGACATTCTTTAAATTTAATATATCCTATTTCTGTAGAATCCTTTATATAAAGCTATCACTATAAATTTCTGGAAATGGCCTCTCTTCTTATGCATTGATGGACGTCTAAAAACTGTTCATACCATGGTAATGATGAAAAAAATGTGCGAGGATTAATAATCTCCTGTTCTTTGTCCTCTGCACGCTTTCCATTACTCTTTAGTACGTATTATTAGTAGTGCTCATGCCCAGCCAAACTCTTTTGCTGCCACTGAACTTTAACATCATTTTCACTAACTTTGGCAAATATAGATTTGACACAAATGTTTTATTTTTTAAATAATTACCACCAGGAAGATGTGACAGACCCTACAAATGCTATTGCAGTTACAAAATAAATTACGTTAGTATGGGAACTTTATAATTGAATCAACTAACATGATAATGGATACTAAACTAACATGTAATAAGATTTGTACATTAAAATGAAGGTGATTCACAGAAAAATGAATTGAGTACTCTACGTGGGCTTAACTCAATTGGCCAACTCAATGCAATGAAACATGGCATATACAGATTTATAATTGGAATGTCTGCTTTGCAACTTGTCTTCATACTTCTGCAAATCTCTACACGGCAGCACCACACGTGTCCTTCTAAATGTTGGTGTATTGCAGTATAAATGGTGTGATTATGTAAGAAGTTGATCAAGTGAGTTAACATATATCTTTAATGGAGATTCATTCTATTGGAATGTTTTCTTTCCATCCATTCCTTCCTCGACTGATGATCTAATTAAAAACAGTAGGTAAGCCTAAGCCTTTTTCCTGTGTTTTCTCTTCGAATAGGCTATTAAAGTAATATATCTTTTCTATTATATCTATATCTATTTATTTCAATAAATATTTGAGTACGAATATGTAAATATGTTGTTTGTTTGTCAGATTATTTCTTATTTAAATAAAGTCATTTGTTTGTGGTGATTTTTTAATATATAAATAAATCGAGAGCATCATTGGTTGAATTAAATTAAGGTGAGGTATGGAATATTTGATCATTGTAGTTATTTTGAATTAATATGTGAGCAGTTTTTTATTCATTATAATTTAATATAATAATAAAATAATAATCTTTAATATTATAGTATTATAATTGCATATTATTATTATATTAATATTAAATTATAAAATATAATAATATATTCTAATTTTTTACTAGTGAATGGCTTAAATGGTCATTCGTCTTATTCATTACAAGGTGTTTTCCCTTTTCTGGTTGTCAATAGTTTGCTTCCTTGTTTCTCAGGGGCATAATTGTTGTATTAGACAAAATGTGGATCTTTTGAAGATGCTTGTAAGACCAAATTTGGTCATTTTTTGTGGGACTATTCTCCAACCCATTATTGGGTTTTTTAAGCTATAGTACATGTTCTAGGGTTGGATATATATATATATATAATTTACATTAGATTTAAATATATTATTAAAAATAGCATTAAATGTATTAAAAAAAAATTATATATTTATTACTAATAATAAAATAATGATATTAAAATAGGGTTAAATATATTTATTGTATTATATTATTTAATATTAATTAAGTTTATCTATTAATTGCATTTGGTAACAGGACGAGTGAGATGTGAGTGTGTCCAGAAAAATAATAAAAAATCAAAACTAAAATCATAAAATATCTATTAAATGGATAAAATTAAATTAAAAAAACTTTAAAGTAATATATAAAAAATAAAATAATTCTTAAATAAATAAATGTCTTTTTCTTAGCATAAATCTCAAGTAAAAGTAAAACATAATTGAAATTTTTAAATAAATATTAAAAATAGAATTCATATGAAAAATAGCAATAATTATAAAAACTAAAAATATTTTTTATATTTAGTGTCTTATTATTGAAAAAACTTTTTATAAAATAACAATAATTATAAAAATTAAAAATATATTTTATATTTAGTGTCTTATTATTGAAAAAAAAATTTAAAATAATTAAATAATTTGATAAAAAATAAATTTAAAATTTAAATGATAATTACATCAAAAATATTTCTTACCAATTTATATTTTTATTTATTTAAACATATTACTATTTACTATTTTATTTATCAAATTACATAATAAGTAATTTTTAAATAACCTTTTCAATTAAAAGAAAGAAAGAAAAAACTAAATTAAAAAGAAGTATAATTAATATAGCTCCTCCATGATTAATATTATTTTTTAATTTGTTTTAATAAAATAATTAATATATTTATTTAAGAAATTAAAATATTTTAATTAAAAAAATAAATAATGTAATAATTTTATTTTTTTTAATCAGTAAGGGGCTATAGTCAAGAGTATTGATATTAATATAAAAAGATACATACTAAGAAATCAAAATATATAATAGCTACCAAAATATTAATATTTTAAATCTTTGTTCTTTTTTTTAATAATATAATTGGATCAAATATTCTAATTAGGATAAATGTATGAGTTAGGTTAGATTAGCTGTATGAATTTGATTGTATTCTCTATTTTGTTGTGGTATCAATGTTTACAAACTAGATTAGTGACCTAGATTTGATAGTTTTATTATCTATTGTATTAGTGTATATGCATAAAAACATACATACATACACATATACTTATACATATAAATATACATGTATGTATGTATATCTATATATTTGTATGCGGGATGATAGAGCGATGGAGACAATAATCAAATCACATGCTACCCTTAGCATAAATCCCCAAGGCACATACTATCCTTAAAATATTTGCATGAAATGTGTAATCAAAACTTAGTTTACCTCTCTTGCTCCCTCACTCTAAACATTTAATTTGAGTTTTTTGTTGAAATTTATTTTATTATAGAAATTCAAATATAATTATTCTCCAATAAATAAAATTTTCATAAGATAAAATGTATAAATTCAACTAATTCTAGTATCTTTTAATTATTATTTCTAATTCTATAAGAAGACATAAATAATTAATATAAAATTCTAACTTAATAAAAATTAATCCTTAAAAGAATAAGAATTAGGAGAATTACAATAAATTAAAAAAAAAATAGAATATTTAATAAAAGAAGATAACATTAAAAGATACTCTTGTGAAAATAAGGGTAATTAAAAAGATTTTAATTCAAAATTTAATTATTTTAAAATAATTAAAATTTCAATAAGACAAATAATTATAATTTAACTTAATTTATTTTTTTAATTATTATTAGTAATTTCATAAAAAAAACATAAATAATTATAATAAATTTTAAACTTAATGAAAATTAATTCTTAAAAGAAATAAAAAAAAATAGAATTAGAATATAGCCAAATTTTTTTTTTTTAATTTTTTCTTTTTTTTTTTATAAACTCACAAAAAATATATATATTATAAAAACTAATATTAAAAGATATTATAATAAAATTAAGATAACAATAAAAGATATATTATTTATTTTATATAGTTCTTTTCCTAATTAATAATATTAAAAATAGTATTTTTAATTTTTAATCATAAAATATTTTTTTTTTAAATTAATATAAATTTAAGCATATGGCTAATTAATTTTTATTTTCTTTTTATTGGTAATAAGGTAATCCTCTTGAAATTTTTGATGTATTGGAAGTTAGAATGTTGATGGTTACAACAACAATGACACAATTAAACCATCACATTATGTCATGAGTGACAAAATTTGAGATGAATAATTTTTTGAAATAACTTAAAACTAGTAGTTTTACATTTAAAAAATCCCTATCTTTATGACACAAAGTCTTCTTGAAATTTATTTTAATTTATTCATTAATTATATTTATTTTCCATTATATACTAAAAAACAATTTTAAAATTATTTTATTTAATTTTTTTAAATAATTTTAATTTAAGAATTAGTCATTCTACAATTAAAAATCTTAAACTAAAAAATTATTATTGCTATATTTTTTAAAGATATATCAATTGTGTTTTTCTAAATGTATATAATCTATTTTAGTATTTTGGAAGAGTTTCCCAATTCATTAATTTGAAATTTCCTACAAAATTTTAAGCTTGAAATAGTCTTTTAAAGATGGATGTGGATTTCCATTGATATGGGTGGGTTCTTTTCTATGTACAGATTTTTCAATGAGTGCCCAAATCCTGATGATAAACAGAGTGTACAACTAAGCAATCAACTACATCTCACCCCACAGTAAATTAAATATTGGTTCGAGAATAGGAGAAAAGGCCATAGTGACAACTGCTTTCTTCACTAGCAACACTTAACAATGCCTCTTTCTTAGCATGTCGAGGACCTCATGGTATGGAACAAATGATCTCTAACATAAAGAATAATCATGAGGAGAATCAACACTTAAGACAGGAGGTACTATAGAATTAGATTTTTGAGTAGTGTAATTTAAAACATAATTGATGAAGAATAATTTGAAGTTATGGTGATAGATGATATAGTGTGACTTGAAACATTGATCTAGATGAAGAATAATTTTTAGTTATGATGATATAGTTTGATTTGAAACGTTGATTTAGATTGATCTCTATTTTTTAGATATTTTAGAACCCTAGATTGGAGCCCAAATGGTAATGATAAGATTGTGGTTTTTTTTTGGAAGACCAGAAAAGGGAGGAGAAAGAAGAAATGGAAGACCTCAGCACATGAGGAAGTTGCAATGGAAAAGAAAAGACACCAATGGGGACTTAATTTCTTACTAGCCCAATCAAAGATGTATGCTCATTTTATGTAGACAAATCAAGGAAATGGAACTTTTTCTTTTAAGGAAAACTTAACAAGGGGAAAGACCCTGAAAGCTACCTTGGATGCTACCAGTAGGCAAAAGAAAATCACCAGCTAATATGATGATCAATGTGAGAGGCTTCAAGAGTCCTTTCATGAGTCTAAGGACTCTAGTGGTAACACGGACCTAGTGAACCCATCTTCAATACCTGAACAAATGGTACTTCTATTGTGCCTAATTTGGTTGATAAAATGGCCAAGTTCTGTCCTAATTTGATAACACTTCTTTACTGGGTTTAGAAATGATAGTTCTAAGGAAAAGAATAAAGCCAAAAAGGTATTATTGAAAGAATTCAAACTTCCATGTATTTATCAAAAATTACCAAATCCTTGTTAATGATGAAGAATGTAGAAATAGTGTTTTGCTTACATAAACTTTTATTTAAAATTACATGGCAGAACAACAAGCATTGCTACATTTTATGATACTTATGCTATTTCTTGTTGAAACAGTTTGTAGTCTTTCCCACATTGTCTGAGGAGAACTATAATTTTGTGTGTATGAAAATAATCTATTTTACAAAACTAAAGATAATCTTAGAATATTTCTGCATAAATTGCATGAGATTGTTGTTAGCTTTTACTATTATTTTTAGTAAATTAATTATAACTTTCAGATACATCCTATATTTTCTAATCTCTAATCAGTTGATCCTTATTCATATAATCTAAAGTTCTTGTTGAAGTTCTATACATTTAGATGGATACTAAATATTAGATGCAGCATTTAATAGTTAGGAGCAATTGAGGAAATTGTTCTCAAAAAGAATTGAGAGACATGCTGAGCGTATAAGTCTACTCAATGAACGTGTCCTTAAGAAACTGCATCATGTACTCGAACCTTTTATGTTGAGGAGACTTAAAAGAAAAAATGTGATTGAAGAATTGCCTGGCAAAACAGAAGTAACAATCAACTGCAAACTGAACATTTTAAAATAGTTCTAGGTAATGATGATGACAGATTTACACAGCAGATTTAAATATTATACACTATATTATTATCGGCATAAAATTATTACATAACATTCCTGAAACTATTTATATGAACAACAACCATGACTTTTATCATTTTAACTTGACAACAAATAGAGCAGCTTTAACAACAGTGCTTAATACATTGATTACATGACATTAAAAATACTGAGATATATAAGAAGAGTTCGCTGCTTTCACAACAAGATAAAACGGAAACAAGCTTATTAAAAACTGTTTCCTTTCCACCGTATGTCCATTGTAGGAAACTTTCTAATGGGAGAATATTGAAGTTCTGATTAAAAAAGACATGCAAACTACTGAAGCACGCTAGTTTCCAACATAAATTGAGTTCTAGACAGTAGGGTTTTTCTCACGCTACGAGGAATAAGGTCTCAATAGCTGAATTACTTTATAGTGATCGTTTGAGGGTTCTTAACCTCATGAACGTTGTTATACAGCTAAGGCCAAGGGAACTAGGGAAGTATGTAGTCATCCTAATCTATTTGAAAGAATTGAAGGACACATTAATGTAGTTTGGGCATATTCAAAACTCTTTTTTGCCACCATATTTTGGTAAATTAGGTGATATATACCAGGTGCTGGAAGTCACAATCCTATATCATACAAGATCCCAAACTGGTTTACTGACAGTGTATTGAAAACCTACCAAAGTCCAGCTCAAGGTCACCTCATTGTTTTCAAGGGACATTGTTAAACAACCTATTGAATATCTTTTCCAATGAGAATATTCATAGATTAGTGCTCCCAGTTAGAAAAAATAAGAGAATGTGTTGTTAGAAGTGCTACATTTGGGTTTTCTGGCATGGTTGATCTCTCTCCAACAAAAATTGCATTTCTAGCCAAAATCTCGCAAGTAGAGAAGTGGCTATTTTCTCTAACGATTGATCAGTATCCAAATGAGATGGAAGAAGGTAATGTAAGAGCTGTAACAAAAATGTTGATGATGCCACCCCGACCTGTTTCCTTCTTAAGAAGAAGTCTTCATGGCCTCTCAAATACATTGATTGTTTCACTAGCCTAGCTTAGTGTTTTTCAGGCAAACATAATTTCAAATGTGAAATGTTTTACTTAAACGGTATTTTGAAGTTTTAATTTATTTAGATAGTTCGTTTAAAATCATACCAATAAAAATTTTAATTTATTTAGATAGAAATCAAATTCTAAAATGTACTATTTAAACTTATCTATGAATCAACGATTTTAACTAATTTTTCTTTGAAATCCTAAGGACACGTGTTGGAGAAGCCTTAAGACAATTCCTATCTGAAGTGACTACAACTCAAGACAATTCTTATCTAGGTGACTACAACTCGGTGACTATTTTCTGACAGAAGATTTTCATATCAGAGAATTGAAGAACTCCATTATCCATGGATGAAAATATTATTGGTGGGCTTCGCTGGCACATCTAAATTCAATTGTCCTACAAAACAAACAATTCTAATCATCTAATTCAAGAAGTAGATTCATAATTGGCTTCCCAATGGCCATTGCTTCAGCTAACTCTCACAGAACACTTGGAAGTTCTCCTCCTTTGCAAAACTTAAAAACTCTAGAAAGATGCAAAATTTAGATGCTTTGCTAAAGAGGCTACGTGTTGACCAAAATGCTTGATATCCTTGAGGACTACAAGAATTACAAAAAGTATAAATATCTTAGGCTAGATGGGACATCAATAGAAACAAACCGCCATGAAATGGACAAGGAATTCCAAACTAAGACGCACATATTTTTATTTTTTTTATTGGGCACAAGAACTGACGGTGGATATTAATCTAACAACTGCAGATATTGTCATATTTAATGAGAGTGATTGGAATCCAACACAAGATAAGGAGGTCACTGTGTATAGACTCATTTGTAAGGGGGCTATTGAAGAAAAAATCTTGTTGAGAGATAGCAAAAATAATACAGTTCAACAGCTTGTCAGTTGGAACAGAAGATAAAAGAGATGAGCAAGGATAAGCTAAAGAAGAGAACCTTAAGCTTTGATAAAGATAGTATAAATGCTCAAATCGAAGGAATGGAAGGAGAAAAAGGTGGCATGGCTAGGAATTGTAAGACACAATGTGAAAAGGGAAAAGATAATGTCGAAAACTATAGCTGAAAGGATACCAGACTTTACAAATAGGAGGTGTTGTCCAGAATCCTTTTAAAATTAAATCCACAGAAATTGTGGAAGAAGCCTGAAGCCTAGAGGTGGGATTGCATGTAGCCTATGAACATCACCATAGCACCTAAAGTTGGTTTTGTTGGTTACACTGCTATAATTGCAAATTTTGGAATCTTTGAATTATTAAAGATTGAATAAATGTGTTTCTCAATCTTTTTGCTTCCTATTAAATAAGAACTACAATTTAAAGCACTAATTGTATAGTAAGATTATAATGTCCTAACATGTATATATTGTATTTTTGTAATTCCTATCTAATTAGAGTTGCAAATTATTAAAAATAAAATTATTTTAAATTATGTAGGAAGTATTTTAAAGTAGTAAAATAAGATTTTTTATAGTTAAATAAAACAATTTTACATTTCAAATTGTGACAATCTTTGGAATATTTTTTAATATTTATAATAAGAATTTTCTTCCACTCAATTAATTTGGTGGGGGTCATACTCATAAAAATATGAGTAAAAAAATCATGAAAAGGGTTTCTCCAAAGTGGAGAACCATACAATGCATCAAATTCATAAATAGGGGTGTGTAATTTTATCTTAGAGGATCCTAAATCTCAAGATAAGAAAAACATTCTAATTCTATATCCACCCATATACTATGGTAATTTTTCTTGTGATTTGTTCCTTTCCATTTATCATGGGAGAACAAAATCATTGAGAACATTCTATTTGACGATTTTTTCTTCTTCCCACATTTAATTGGGATCCAATCATTTGTAATATCCTTACATGATGCTTAAATCCCTAGCTTTGACTACTCTCCTTCAAGGGTGGATTCATGTGGTGCAGTCACAGGAGGGAGGGTCCTCAAAGAGAACAATCTAGACCATGCAGTAGGAGTTAACACAACAAAAGAAACACAATGTGATGGAGGCAATGCAGAAAAGATTGTATTATATCATGAAAATCAATTACAATATGTCGGCAACATGCGGAATTACAAGATTCGACACACACACCTGATTACATACATGCTCAATACAATATTTGGGCTCAAGAAAGAATGAGAGCCAACTCCAGACCTCCTAACCTTGTGATTATTCTTCCCTATGCTAATAATTGACTTCCACATGCATAATTACATTGATTTATATGATCAAGAATGATCCACGTCGGTCCAAGATGAAAAGTGTAAAACAACAAGGTCGTCCTCTGCCAAAGAGATTCTTCTAGAAAATCCATAGAATGAAGTGTGGACCCAAGGGAAGGTTGGCCACATGCCAAGGAATGTTGGAAATAATGAACTAAAGCTCTGCTAGCTACAGAAATGATTCGCAAGATTCGCCAATAGCAAATAGGTCCAAGTAGTTCTAGTGTTCTAAGCCAGAAAATTGTCTTAGATCTCAGAAGCGATAGCTTACTGAAAAAAGATCCAAATGCCCCGTTGACTTAGGATATAGTAGATGAACATGTCCATGATCAAAATCCATGTCCGCAAGATCCAGTGAGAAAATGCAAAGAACCGCAAAAAGAAATGTTGAAACTGAAAAATGGGAAACAAACTAAAAAGAAAATCTTTTTGGTTGATGCAAGATTGTCATGAACCAAGGATGCTCCTACATCAAACATTCGGAGTTGTTGAAAAAGTGAGTCTCTCACTTTGTTGGGGTCAGAAAAAAACTAAGACAGTATACCTCTACCTGAGAAATCCATGAAGAATCTTCTACTAGTCTTTCCTTCCACTTCACAAGATACTCTCTATATTGGTTTCTCTGGGTGCTTGCCCAGTCCTATCTCCAAAATATCTTCAATCTGATATGGTTCCCTCTAGGGTATCTGTTTCTCCAAATCTACTACATTGTCCTCACTGAATTTTGCCTCATGATACTGGTGTAGATTTGCAATGTTGAATATAGATGAAATACCTAAACTATCCAGTAACTCCACTTCAAAGACATTTTCGAAACTGAATTTCCTCTAGATCTTACAAGGTCCAAACTTGCTCATCTGTAACTTATTATAAGTTCCAACTGGGAATCTATCTTTTCTCAAGTTTACCATCACTTCATTGCCAACTTTAAATTCCTTGTGTCTCCTCTTTTATTCCACTTTCTCCTTATACTTACTGTCCATGTCCTCCAAATGTTGTTTAACCTGAGTATGCATTGTCTTCATATGCTCTGCAAATTCTACTATTGCACTCCTCTTGTCTTCATTACTAATATCCCTCAACTTCAATATACCTCTAGGGTGTGCTCTGATAACAATCTTAAAAGGTGTTCTTCCAATACTCCTGTTCACTGAATTATTGTAGGAAAACTCTTCTTATGCAAGGATCAAGTCCCAACTTCTGGTTTTCTCTCCAACTAAACATCTCAACAAATTTTCCAAACTCCTATTTACCACTTATGTTTGTCCATCAGTCTGTGGGTGAAAACTAGAACTGAAATTCAAGTCTATCTTCGTCTTCTTCCAAAGTATTCTCCAAAATTATCCAACATCTCTATCAAAAACTATTCTATTAGGTAATCCATGTAATCTCACTACTTCCTTGAAAAATAGATCAACAACATGCACTGCATCTATTGTCTTCTTACAAGGTATGAAATGTGTCATCTTTGAGAATCTATCCACCACCACAAATATAGAATCATTTCCTCTCTATGTCTTAAGCAATCCATGCTTATGTCCTCCCAAGGTCTCTCCAGAACTGTCAAAGGCTTATACAATCCAACATTTTGACTACTACCTTTTGCAAGTTGACAAATCCTATAGCTCTGCACAATTTTACTAACATCCTTATGAAGATGAGGCCAAAACTAGTTCTCACTAATCAATGCCATCATCTTATCAACATCAAAGTGTCTGGCTAATCCTCCACTATGCTTCTCGTTTATCAGATTTTCTCTCATAAAACTCCTAGGTATACACAACTGAATTCCTCTAAATAACATCTCATCTTGAGTAAAATAGTCCAACCACTTACTTATATCCACCATAGCCGGTTCCTTACAAGCTTTCACAAGTTCTAAAAATTTTGGATCATCCTCATACAAGTTCTTCAATTCCTCAAAACCTAATACCTCCACTCGCATCTCTATCATCAATTTCCTTCTTTTGTTTAACGCATCAGCAACTCTATTTAACTTCTCACGTCTATGCTTCAACACAAAGGTATAACTCTGCAAGAACTCATCCATCTCATATGTCTCTGATTCATCTTACTCTGACTATTCAAATAATGCAAAGCTTGGTGATCAGTATACAACACAAACTCTTTAGGAAAAAAATAATGTCTCCACTTCTTCAACACTTGAATTATGGCATAAAACTCCTGATCATACACAAAATATATCCTTGCATCATTCAACTTCTCACTTAAATATACTATTGGTCTTCCTTCCTAACTTAACACTACTCCAACTAAATTCCCACTTGCATCATAGTCCACTTGAAATAATTTTCTAAAATCTGCTAAAGCCAACACAGGCTACTCTGTCACCTTCTGTTTCAGCAATTCAAAACTGCTTTTTTCTCTGGTTGTCCACTTGAAATATTTCCTATCTCCTCTCATTTTTTATGTCATAGGGCTAAAAACTAAACTGAAATTTTTGATAAACTTTTAGTAGAAACTAGACAACCCATGAAATGTTCTTACCTCTCCAATGCTTTCCGGTGTAGGTCATTCAACAATTTCCCTTACCTTCTCAGGATCCATCTTCAATCCATCCGCAAATATCACAAATCCCAAATAGACTAACTCTTCCTTCATGAAACTACACTTCTTAAGGTTTATCAACAACTTTTCTTCTCTCAACCTCTGCAAAACTTGTCACAAATGCAACATATGTTCTTCCTTGGTCTTACTGAATATAAAAATGTCATCAAAATATACAATAACAAACTTACCCAATAATTTGTTCAATACCTCATTCATCAACCTCATAAAAGTACTCAATGCATTAGTCAATCCAAAAGGCATCACCAACAATTCATATAGTCCTTCATTTATCTTGAATCTTGTCTCCCACTCATCTCCTTCTCTGATTCTGATATGATGGCATCCACTCTTCAAGTCCATATTTGTGTAATATCTAGCTCCACTTCAACAATCCATTATGTCATCCATCCTAGGGAAAGGAAATCTATACTTCATTGTGATCTTGTTTATTGATTTAGAGTCGGTACACAGCCTCCATTCTCCATTCTTCTTAGGTGCTAACATTGTTGGTACTACACAAGGACTCAAACTTTCTCGAATAAAACCTTTCCTCAACAATTCTTGCACTTGTTTATTCAGCTCCTCATTCTTTTTCAATGTCATCCAATGTGTTGCTTTATTAGGCAAACTAGCTCTGGGAATCAGGTCCATGCAATGACTAATACTTCTCATAGGGGGTAATCCACCAGGCACATTATCTGAAATGATATCTCCATATTCTATTTGCAACTCCTTTATCTCCTTTGGTTGTTCTTCTTCATGCTCCAGATCTTCAGTAGTCTTAGGAATTATAGCAAACATACATTCTCATGCCTCATCCCATCTAAGAATTTCCTTCCATCCACCAAACAAATTCTAGCACTTGTACAGACTTCACTCTTCAAAGGCTCCTCCAAGGGAAAAAAATTCTACTTCATCCCATTTGCAATAATGGTGTATATGTTCTTCTTCCCATCATGTATTGTTTATCTATCAAATTACCAAGGTTTACCCAACAAGATATGACTAATATCCATAGGCATAATATCACACAAAACTTCATCATGATAAGATCAAATTTTCAATTTCGCCATTGTTCACTTACTAGTATTTTATGATCATCCTGAATCCATGATATCGGATAAGGCTTAAGGTGCTTCAATCTCTCTAACTTCGGCTTATTCACCATCTCTTTGAAAACAAGATTATCTGAACTACCACTATCAATAATAACTTTACAATACTTACTCGATATCTTACATCTGGTCTTGAACAAATTCCTCTTTTTCAAGGGTTCCTCATCATCTTCAATATGACACAAAGCTCTCCTTATCACCAAGAATTCTCCATCTTCTAGTTTATTAGTTGTTCTAGTATGGTCTTCTTCCACCAATGTTTTCCTTCCAATAATCTTGTTATTCTTACATTCAAAATAACGATGCCTTTCTCCTCCACACTTAAAGAGGGTTCCTCTAAAAACCCTTTTATCTTGTCTTTTGTCTTCTTTTCCAAAACCCTCATTCTAGTAACCATCGGGTTCTCTTCTCTGATAAAAAATTTTATCAACCTTCCAGTATGAACTTCCATCTCTATTAGCTTCCTTATCTTTATTATGATCTATGCAGGGTCCTCTTCCTCTAGAATAGCTTCTTCCTCCTTCAAATCTTCATCCAGAAAACCTTCCAACTTTACCTCTTTTCTTCTTCTCATGTCATTTGTTCAACTTCTCCTCTACTTTCAGGGCATATTGATAAGCTTCTTCAACACTTTGCAACTTGATTAAGCTAATTTCATCTTGTATTGACATTTGCAACCCTTTCAGGTACCTAGTAACTTGTTCGATCTCATCATCAATATGTTTAGATCTGATATTCAACTTGTAGAATGCTTCAGTATACTCCTTCACACTAGATTCCTTTTGCTTTAGGTTCTGCAACTTCTAGATTAGATTCACTTGATAATCAGTAGGCATAAACTTTGATTTCAACTTGCTAACCATCCACTCCCAAGATTTGATCTTCTCTTTACCTATTTTGTGTCTATCAACCTGCAAATGTTCCCACCAAAGAGATGCATGACCTTTCAACTTAGTGCAAGCATATCTTACCTTATTATCTTCCACGGTGCCTTCAAAATCAAAATACTTTTCCATCTATGTGATCCAATCTAGAAATTCATCTGAATCCAACTTCTCATCATAATCCGGTGGGGTAAAATGTGGTATGGTATTCTCTCTTGAAAAAGCTCTTATAAACCTCTCTTCATCCAAACCATTTATCACTGGATTTTCTCCTTGTTCTCCAGCTACTTCTTCTTCATCATCACTCACATCTTCAACATGTCAGCCTCTTCTCTGGGACTTTTCAATAGCTTCCAACCAGGCTGCAATTCTTCAAACATTTTCATCACAGCATGGTTTGCATTTCCACGTGCTCCACCACCTCTAACATTTCCTCTTTGCGCCATCTTTACGCTAGGCCTCTGCAGCTGTAGGTCAGATCCTCAATCTACCACCCTACAACAAAATCTTATAGGACTCTAAAATCTCTAAAATGGAAACCTGGCTCTGATACCACTTGGTGTAGTCACAATAGGGAAACTCGTCAAAGAGATGCAGTGCCCCTCCTTGATTTACCTTTCCTTTCTATTTTGAAATAGTGTAGACTATCTTGTGGTGTTCTAGACAAATTTTTATGGTTTTACTCATCAATTGGATGCTTCATTATGGATGATATACATATTATGTGTGCATTTGTCATTATGATTTTATGTGGATGATGATCTACTTTCTTGATTTCTCTATTGGATGGATTATATGCATTGACATTCATATATGGACTATATGACTTATGATTTTATGATGGTACTAACCCCTACTTCATGAGCATGATTACTTGAGATGAGTGATGTTATTGTGTGTGACTATATTCGTGAAAGGGATGATGCCTTATCACTCATTGCGAAAATGATGAGGTGTTGTGATTCTCTTTTCACTTGCCTATTTATTATGATGAATATATGTTGTATATGTATCCTATT
This sequence comes from Cryptomeria japonica, assembly GCF_030272615.1. NCBI lineage: Eukaryota > Viridiplantae > Streptophyta > Pinopsida > Cupressales > Cupressaceae > Cryptomeria > Cryptomeria japonica. The sequence continues at coordinate 163,393,958 of NC_081406.1, forward strand.
GTGGTTGTAGGATTGTAGGTACCAAACGTCGACTCCACTTGGCTTCACAGGTTTTAGCATGTCTTATCCCAATGGCAACTTATTGGAGATGGCATGGGTTTCTTTCACACACTAGGCTTAATTTTTCACCTTGTTAGTTTGTGCCATGATGCAATTCAATGGTAGAGTCTAGTATTGATGTTTTCTCATTTCATCACTTGATTATGTGAGCATATGATTTATATTTAATTTAATTTATGGTATAATGTTTTTTATTATGGGAAAATCAAGTTTTGAAGGGACCCTGAAACCCGTTACAAAGGATCCAAAAAAGATAAAAGCATTAAGAAACAAAATGGGACAGACAACGAAAAAACCAACAAAGTACTGGACAAAAACCAGCACAAAAGTCCAACACAACCAGTAACAACCAGTGAAAACAAAAAAAAGACAAACTACATTATGTTTTTAAGGGCATTAGCCAATTTCTTGCTAATCCCTTGCATTTCTTTTATATTCTCCCTGAGCATTGGGATTCCCTTGAAGAAGCCAAGGCAACCTTTTTCAAGATCACCCTGGTCCTTTTAGTCACACCTCCAGGAGCACTATCCACATTCCCGGCCTCAGTAGCAGCCTCTTCAGCATCAAGGTCCACAATAGACTTGGTATGGTTGGGATCATCAAGGTATTTGGCAATTTCCTCCATGTTCCTGGTTGCAGAGTTGAGGATCTTTGGAATCAGAATCAGGAAGTTCTTCATTGTCATCTTCCCTTCCTCCAGCTTTCTTATCTGAACTTCCAGCTTCTCCACCTTTTCGTCCATTTCCTTTTTCTATTGCTCCAAGTTGCTTTCACCTTTCTATCCCTGCTCTTCCTAATGGTTAGCCTTTTTTCCATTTTATTAATTCTTTCATAAACCCATCTATCGAAACCCAGACAAGCATCAGACTGGTTCTTAAGCTTATCTAGGATAAGCGTACCAGTATTCATCTCATCACCAGCTCTATCCTTTTCCATGCTCGTATCCTCCTTATCCTTGTTCAACTTTGTTTCCATTTCCTTGTCCTCCTAGTTTTTTTGGTTATCCGACTCCTCCATGGGCTGGTTGTTAAGATCACCAAGGCTCGCACTATGAGTAATTTCCTCCTTATTACCCTCGTCCTCTTCCTGATTCTCCTTCTCATTACCACTGTCCATTCTAGATGTTTCCTTGACTGAGATTTTCTGATCAGAATCTTCCTCTTCTCCTCCTTCCTCTTCCCCCACTTCCTCATCTTTCCAGCTCTCCACCCTGTCAGTATCATTAGTCTCCATATCACTACCATCTTTTCCCAAATACTCAGGATCAACCTCCACCTCCTTATGTTTATGTCTCAAACCCGTGTCCTCCACATTTTTCTCCACAAAGCCTTTTTTAGCCTTTTTACTCTGATTTTGCTCATCCTTGTTGCACCCAAAATCTTCACTCTTCCTCTTTCCTTTTCCTGGGGACACCGATAGCCTTTTGTTTTCCTGAATTGCCAAAATCTTACAATGCTCATAAATGAGCAAAATAAGACCATAATGTAGCACAGGAGAAGAGGGATTCTTACTGTGCTTGTTCAACAAGCACAACAAGGACCTGAAAAGGTAATAAGGAAGAGACACCCTTTTCTCATGCCTAAAGTGGTTCAGAAGCACAAAGTGATAGGTATGGATCCTAGTGAAGCGGTCCTCCACAGTGATATACTTCATAATGGCATTAAGCACAAAAACCCAAATTTTTTTAATATTAGACGCATCATAATACCCCCAGACACTTTGCCTAATTTAGCTCTCTCTTTATCTTTGCGCGGAAAGAGCTTCATAGCATTATTGGAAACTTTCAGGTCCCTAAAGAAATTGAAACTAGTATGGGGCATACCTGTGACCATAGAGATGAGGTCTGCGTCCATCTTGAATTTGACACCATGGATTTTGAAAGTGCCATTTTTCCAATTTTTAGTCACTCTAGTAACCACCAAGTTAGCTCTGCTTTTGTCATAATCCACCAATTTTTTCATGAATGGCATCATAAAACCCTTCTCCAACTTTGTCTAGACCTTGGGCATCTCCTACCATCTAGAAAGGTTATCAGGTTCCTCTCTTCTAAGGTCACCTCCCATTCTTGAATTCATTTTGCAATTTTTCTGCTTCAGCAAATTCAAAGTGAGCTTCCAAATGACACTCAGACACTTGAAAATAAGCACCCACAAAGCATGCAAATTTTTAATATTCTTATTTAAAACTCTACCCTTCTGACAAGCTATCATCTCCTTTTTAAAGTTTTGATGTTTAATCATTAATACAACCATGATTAAAATGCAGTCTTTCTTTCCCCATAATTCTATCCTTTCTAATCAGGTCTTTAATATTGAACTCAATATTATCTTCACCATTCCATATGCTTTATTTTTTGGATATAACGCCAAGGTTAGCAAGACTGTCTGTGACGGCATTCTTTTCCCTAAAGGCATGCTCAATAATAACATATTTAAAACTAGTTATAATTTCTCTAGCCTTAAAAATGATATTTTTGATGGACCACGAAGGCTCAACTTCACCCTTTAGGCATTTAATAATAATAAGAGAATCTCCCTCCAACCATAATTTGTCATGATTGAGATTTTTAGCAATAATCAGAGTATTAAGGGCAGCTGAAGCTTCAGCATAATGGCTCATTTGGTTACCCAAAGGACCAACAATAGCCACAAGACAACCTCCCACAAAATTCCTGACAATTCCCCCATATCTAGCATTAACAGGATTTCCCTTAGATGCCCCATTGAAATTGGCCTTGATCCATCCCTAAGGAGAAAAGTTCCAGAAAAGACCTTCTCTACCTTTATCCTTTCTATTTCTTCTATTGGAAAGGTTTCATCTTTCATTAAGATCTTCTTTAGAAGATAATCCACTATCAATGCCATATAATCATTCATGGATCCCTCTATAAATTTTATCCACCACCATTTTAGGGTTCACACTTTTTTCCCTAAAAATATTGTTGTTACGCTCCTTCCAGATGTTCCAGGTGATAATGGGGATAATAGGTTTCCAAAGCTCAACGTTCTTAGAATTAGAGCTAGGGCAAAACCATTATTGCCAGAACTCTTCTAGAGAGTTTGGAAAAACCCAGCTCAACTTCCACTTATTAAGAATTATATTCCAAATATCCTAACTAAAAGTGCACTGGTAGAGGATATGGTGGGCAAATGACTCCTCCCTACAGTAAAGAGAGCACATGTTAGGAAAATCAAATTCACGCTTATGGAGATTATCAAGGGTTAGCACCTTATTTTGGATAAAGATCCAAAAGAAGATATTAATTTTGGGAGTCAAATTCTTCATCCACACTTTCGCTCACAGAGGAATCTCATCCAGAACTTTGTTATGTATAAAGACAACTGAAGAAATAGAATATCGCCCATCAGAAGTTTCCTTTCAAATCATACAATCCTCATAATTCTCTATGAAGATTTTGGAAGAGAGAAAGGTCTCCAAAAATCTTAGGCCTGGACAAACCTGGCTAAACTCAATCCACTTACCATTTATCTAGTAGTCCCTAACAAGGTCTCCATACCTGCTTTTAAACCAGTCTTTCCATTCATTAAGAATTGGGATTTCCTCCAGCGGTTTATCCATTAGCCATTTGTCCTCCCAAAATCTTATAATTCTCCCATTACCCAGTTTGCACTTTCTTCCAGCAACAGCCCAGACTTTAGTCATTTGAACAACATTCCAAATAGCAGAGCCATCCACAAGGAAGGAATTATCCATAAATTCTTCATCAGATGGTTTCATATGAAGATATTTCTTTTTCCAAATGGAATTCCATTCCCTTTCCTCACCTTTCATTCTCCAAATTTGTTTAGCTAACAGGTCATTGTTCATAGTCATAATGTTCCTTATTCCTGGGCCCCCAAAAGCCTTAGGAGTGCAAATATTATTCCAGGCAATAAGGGGTATTCTATTTTTATCTTCCACCCCTGACCATAAGAATTTTTTTTGTATTCTTTCAATGGCCTCAGCAAACTTCCTAAGGATCTTAAACAGACTAAGGGCATAGATAGGCAAATTTTGAAGAGTAGCCTTAAGCATCATCACCTTACCTGCTTGGCTTAGGAGGGCTCCCTTCCACCTAGCCAGTTTGGAATTAAATCTATCAACCAACTTCATCTAGAAATTCTTCGAAGGCTTTAAGCACAGAGGGAGACCCAGATAAGTAGAAGGAAACTCTACAATTTTACATCCAAGGATCCTTTCAATCCTTCTTTGTCTATCCACAGGGGTGTTGATGAAGAACAAAGAAATCTTTTCCCAATTTATTTTTTGTCCAAAAGCAGCTTCATAGGAATCCATGACCATCTTCATATTTCTAGTTTCTCTTATGGTAGCTTCTCCCATGGTAATAGAATCATCTACGAACTGTTCATGAGTACAGGTTAAGTTGGACAAGGAAGGCTTAAGGCCTTTGAGTTTCCCTTCCTCCATACTTCTCATAATAAATCTGCCCAAACTTTCTGCTAAAATAGTAAACAAGATAGGAGAGATAGGATCCCCCTGTCTTAGGCCTCTAGAACTTTTGAAAAAACTGGAGGGAGATCCGTTAATAATAACAGTAGAAGAGGTCATACTAGTCAACTGAGAACATAGCTGAATAACATTTTCCCCAAACCCAAAAGCTTTAATAATTTTGAAAAGGAATTGCCAATTCACTCTGTCATAGGCCTTGGACATATCCAGCTTCAAAAAAAAGCCATGTTTCTTAGCGACAGTTAGAGAATGAATATTCTCATGAACCGAAATGATAGAATCTAGAATCTGTCTACCAGGGACAAAACCATTTTGTTTGGCAGAAATTATGCGAGGAAGGATATTCAACATTCTAGAAGTGAGCACCTTAGATATTATCTTATAAAAAAAATTACAAAGACTAATAGGTCTAAACTTATTGAGAGAATCAGCTCCAAGGATCTTAGGGATGAGGACAATAAAGGTAGCATTGAGTTCTTTGAGAAGCCATCTAGACCCAAAGAATTCTTTAACGCCATTATAAATATCATTCTCCATGATATTCCAAAACTTTTGAAAGAAGAACATAGGGAATCCATCCAGACTAGGAGATTTGTCTCCAAGAAAGAAAAAATAGCCTTTTTGATCTCCTGATTCGAAGGGATCCTAAAAATATTTTTGTTGTCATCCTCATTTAAATTGGTAGGGATAGCTTGAGCAAGAAGGTCTTGATTTTTTATATCCAGAGAATCCTCACTACCCAAAATATTACTAAATAAATCCATAGCTTCCTTTCTAATTTCATCTTCATCCAATAAAATACCTCTGTTACTAGATAAACTGGAGATTTTGTTGGCCACCCTATGCTTAAGAGCAGTCATGTGGAAAAATCGGGTATTTCTATCACCTTCCTTCAAATATAATGCTCTTGATCTTTGTCTCCAAAAGGTCTCTTCATTAGAGATAATTTTATGGTATTTGGAAAGCAACCCATTTTTCAAAATTCCTCAAATCCTCAGAAAGGTCTTCCACTTGAATTTTATCCTAAACTTCTTTAATATCTATCTTAATATTGGCTTTTATTTTGAATATATCTTCAAAAGTCTCTTTATTCCAGATTTTCACTTTGGCTTTGATAATATTAAGCTTTTTGGCCACTCTGAATAAAGCAGCACCCTCAACCTCCAAATTCCACCACTCATAAACAATTTTTTCCAGAGAGGGGTGGGATAACCATGCTTTTTCAAATCTAAACAAAAAATTATGTTTTGAGGAAGTAGAATTGGTAGTGAAAGAGATAAGATAATGATCAAAACCAATCTTAATGATAGACACCAGAGAATAATTATACTTAGAGAGCCAATCGGGGGAGATCAGGGATCTATCCAACCTCACTTGAATGAGATCAGGGCCAGTTCTTCTATTGGTCTAGGTATAATTAATCCCTCTGAGATACACATCTATCAAAGCCTGATCATTGATAAAGTCCATGAGATCTTGTCTTCCATCTAACTGCAAAGGAAGGTCTCCCATCTTTTTATCCTCTTTTAAGGGAGTATTGAAATCTCCCATTTATCATCTAGCTTTTATCTGAAAACCTTTGTCTCTCTTCTGCCAAACTCCTCCAAAATTTATCTCTTCCAACTTTAGTATTAGTCGCATAGATATTAGATATAACCCAGACAAGGTTATCCCTAATATACTCAAGCAAAACTGAGGTCCTGATAACCCCTGAATCAATTTCCTTACCTTAATGGAATTCTGATTCCAAAAGATAGTTGTGCCTCTTGAGGCACCCTTCGAGCTAGTACCAATCACCCCATTATTTTTGAAAATTCTAATTTTTTCCACTTTATCCTTACACATCTTAGTTTCCTAAATAAGAACTACATCTGGTTTATGATCTCTACCAATATTACGCAACACATCCTGCTTGTGGGGTGCATTCAACCCTCTGATATTCCAAGAAATTATCTTCATAATTTAACCGAAGATAAGGCTGACTTGATGGAAATCTGTGTTCCATCAGCACGGTTCTTCCAAATTTCCTGTTCCCTCTGATTCTTTAGAGAGGGTCTCCCCTATTTTTTGTTCTGATTTCCAACATCTGCAACCTTCTTATTCTTGCTTCTAGTTGAAATACCTCCATTGGGTTCTACCTTATTTGACTCGCCTTCTTTATTACCAGAAATCCAAGGATTTCCCTCAAGACCCACCATCTCCATACTTTTGGGAGGAGTTTTACATTGGGAGTTCATGTTCATATTTCCAATCTGCTTAGGACTTCCATTGGTTAATAACAACAAAGGCACCATTTCCAAGATATTATAGTCTTGGGCTTCATTAAAGTCTTCCTCATTTTCCTTGTTATTAGATGAAGCTGAAACATCATTACTGGATAAATCAACAGCTTTACCCTTGATGATAAGATCCACCTTCAAATCCACAGATTCAGTATTTTGAACCAGGCCTTCAATCCCATCCTCTCCCTCCTCATTACTTTATTTTTTACTATTAGAATAGGCGCAATCTGAGTTTTCCTTGTAGTTATTCATACCCTTATTTTCCTCATTTTCCAACTCAGTCGCTTCCTTCTCAGGGATTAATTCTAAAGGTGGAGCATCATTTTTCTCTTTCATTTTCCATTTCTACTTCGAATTACTATCAGTTTTACTATTCTTACCCTTCTTGGTAGGACAGGATTTCGCCCAATGACCCAACTTTTTACAATGAAAACACACAAACGGGAGAGATTCATATTCAATCACTTGGGTCCATTTCCCTAGTTTAGACAAAATCTTAATGGATTGAGGCATATCCATCATTTGATTAAAATTAACATAAATACGAGCAAAACCAACCTAGATTTAGCTGCAGTTATCGGGTCGATCAACAGGAGTTCCCCAAAGGAGTCCGCAATCTCTTTAAATACCTCCTCATTCCAAAACTCCAATGGAAGGCCAAGAAGACTCATCCACACGGGAGCTGACATGAAGAAGGAATCATCCAACGGTAAGTTAGGAGCCCATTTTTGTAAAGCCAAAGTTGACTTGTCGAGCATCCACGGACCTTCACAGAGCGCTTTATTCAAATCTTCTTCATTGTTAAAAGCAAAGGAGAAAAAACCCCTAGGCAAAGCCGCCACATCCACTTGGCCTTTGAGAAACCATTTTCTCCTTATGAAGTTCCTTACAACAACAATGTTAGGTCTAAAACTAGCAAATCACCCAACCAAAGTCATAGCCAGACCAGAGACAGAGAAATCAACCAACTTATCCGGCACAGATATAGAAAAAACCCCTTTCACTGGATCAGAAAGATTTTTAACTTCTGGAAGTCCAGAATGCACCGAAGGCCTGACTCCAAATAGAGTCATCCATTTCTTTACTCTACCTCTATCATGTGGGTCCCCTACTTTGGAATCTTTATCTTCAACCGATTTGTTTGTCACCTTGTCCCCCTCAAGACCCTGGGAAGCCTAGGAACCTGCATGATCACCAGCACCAGGTGCAGAACCAGGTGTAGAAAGTCTACCATCACCCTATTTGAAATTTGAATTTCCTGCTCACTACTCACGTCCTCCCACAAAGTCTGCCATTCCTGAAAAAATGTATGGTATAATGTTATTAATAAAGGTTTGGATTAATTTATCCTATAATATGACTATTAGATATGTATTTGATTATTTTATTATTGGGTGATTATTTATTGTGAGAATTGCATTTAACCAATTGAGATTATTTTAATTAATTTAATTGATTTATTTTAATATATTGTTTATTTAGTATTTATTTAATGATTTATTTATTATTGATTTATTATTAATTTATGCTAATTTATTGTTGAAAGATTTATTTAGTTATTTATTTAATTATTGATGCTTTGTTTTATTGGCTTGATAATATAACTCTGTGAGATAGGTAGATTATATTGTTATATGGATTTTTTTTATTGGTCGATTTTACACTATAGTTTTATGTTTAATTTTTATTTAATGGGCATTCTACAAATTTTGTCGGGTTAAGCATCCAGTAGTTTTCTGGAATTTTGGGATTCGATTTGGGATTGGATTGAAGATTGGTTTGAGGCTTTGGATTGTTGAGTATTTCTCTTCTTCATATTTCTACCTTCATTGGATTGTGTTTGCTGGTTGGTGCAATTTCTCCTTCGAAATTTTGATTTCCAAAAAGTTTGTCTTCTTTGTGATTGGTCAAATTTGATTACTAGATGTTGTAGAATTTGTTTTGGGAGTATTGGGATTGAATTGAAATATTTTTAATTGGCATTGAAAAGGAAATCGGGAAGGGGAAAGTGTAGATCACTATTTTGCAAGCTTTGAAATGTTGTTTGTCACTTATGTATTCATGTACTTCTCTGTGATTTATTGATTCCCTTTCTCCTATGTTTAGAGTGTTAGGATTCCCAAAGATACTGAGAGTGGGGGGGGGGGGGGCGGGGGGGGTGAATCAGTATCTTGCTGGTTTACAGATTTTCTAATCTTATTAAACAAATTGCATTCCAAAACAATGTACCGGTAAACCAGAAATAATGCAGTAAATAAGATCAATAACCACAACATAGAAAGCACACCATAACAAAATATTTTTAATGAGGAAACCCAGTGTGGGAAAAACCTCGGTGAGATTTGTGACCCACAATATCACTCACTGGCCAATAAATGAATATTACTTACAATAGGGTCCTACACATGCAAGAAGGCCAACTACCTAAAGCTTACTGCTTAATTACAAAAGGGACGTCTCACTGACTTAAAAAAATGGATTATGCAAATCCAATATCATGTACTACTTCGGTTCAGCATCTACTATGTCAGGTTCAGTACTAGTTTAAGCTCATACAACTTCCATAAACCTTATTCCAAAATCTGCCTTAATATGTTCGCATCTACCTATTACATTCCATACTTACACAAATGATCCTACAAGATCTCATACTTATATATGAGTCCTATTACAATTTGCCTTTTTGGCTTACAAAAAGATTTTACAATTAAATACAAAATAAAATCATGTTGGCTGGGGTGTCGGTAATCATCTTTGCCACTATCGATGTCGGTGCCATAGGATTGTGAGGTTGCCATCAATGACAATACCTTAAATCACCTACAATTTCACATTAGAGTGTGCATTTTCCAACATAGAGGTGCCATTATTTATGCTTTGGAGTTTTTATGTCTTCCTATGTTGAGCTCTTTGAGTTTCCTTCATCTCAGTATGACTATTGTGAGTTTTGGGCTTCTTGTAGCTTGTCGGGAGCCATTTTCCACTCTCTGTGTTATGCATTTTCTAATAGCAGACCTTTAGGAATATTTTGTGACTATTTTTTTGATTATTTTATCTTGTATGATGTTCCCTTGAGGTTTTTATGTTGATTTGAACATCTCCCTTTCATACTATGTGCTTTAGGACCTATTCTGAGCACTACAGGAGAAGGATTTGCTCTTTGTTTTCATTTTCTGACTATGCAACTTTACAAATTTGTTATTCCTCAATGACTTTTGCATCTTTCATACCCTCTAAGTTGGTCGTGTGGGTTGTTTTTGACCCCTTTGCAGAGTTGGGCAAGTGCCCTACCCGGATGAGTCATGTTTGCATTATTTTTTGCCTCTTTCCCCAAAATGCTATGGAAACACACTAGAACAATGTGAAATGGACTAGAATCACTATGGGATGTCTTAAGAGTTCTGACCTATATACCAAGAGCATTGCACAAATCACCTAGGGTGCTAGGAAATGTACCCAAAGAGCTAAGGTCCTCAAACCCAGTATGCAGGCCTAAACACCCAAAATGTTATTTAAGGCACCCAAAACACTATGGAATGGATAAAAAATGATATGGTACCTACCAAAAACTATACCATACATACCAATGGCACTAACCTACAAACCAAGAGTGTTGAACTACTTTGGAGGTCCTAAAAAGTTAGTTTTAAGCCTCGTTTGGTGTCTGTTTGCATTTGTGATTTCTCTAGAGCCATGTACAGACTATGTTGACATTATCCAAGTTGTCTTTTATGTATTTATATCATTAATTATGTTTCTTATTCTCTGATAAGATTTCTTACCATTTAGGTGTTTCATATGCGATGTGTTGCTCCAGTGAGAGGGAGAATTCCTTGTTGTTGAGGATTGATTATATGACTCCAGTGGGATGTTATATGCCTTACTGTAGAGGATTTGATATGGATTTGACTTTATTTATGGATTTCATTCATGATTGGCTTTTCCTTTGGGTTTATTTGGTGAAGGCTCTTATCATGTGTATGGATTTATGTGCTCTATTATGGTCACATTGTTCTCAGCATCTTATGATGGTTTCCATATCATTTGTGAGCCTTCATGATGTGGTATTATGTTTTTTGGATGTATGTTTTACCCTAAGACCTATGAACATGGTTAGGGAGATTATGTCAAGGTCATGAGGAATGGACTGCTAGGATTCCTTGTGTTGTGGAGTCGAGGTCTAGACCATCCCGATAGCTCATTGGAGGTTGGTTGTAATGATCAAGTGATAACATAATAAATTAATAATAGGTGGGTTGGTTAGTAGTAACTCATCTTAATAAGATAAGAAATTAGATTGGTGATGTGACATATCATGGCCTGGAGTAACCGGAGTGAGGTATGGGAAGGTCTAGTAACTAAACTCCCTTGAATTCCTCAAAGGTTGAGACATTTTTACATGTGTATCATGGATGTCGGGATAGAATTATGGGATATCCTTTGATAGCATGTGATGACACTCTTCCCTACATGTAAGTCCTAGTTCCTTAAGTGTTGATTTTTTGTGAAGCCTCTAGAGGTCATGTTGATTATTAGATCCACCTTAGCTTTGTCTTATAATGTGATTTATTATTATGGTTTCCATGTTGATTCCCTTGGTTTTTAGGTGTCAAACTAGGTCTTAAGTGTGAATTGGAACCCCACTCTCTCGGGGGTGGTTCCTGTTTGGTTCCATATGGTCGGGTAGTTGAATGTCTTCTTCCATTGGGATGCTCTTCATTGGATGTTTGAGTGCATGGATATGGATTCTATGATTATTCGTTATGTGGATACTCATAGAACTGATTTCTATGTAGTTGGAGAAGGAAACAATGTATCATGATGATTTGTATATGTAAAAGAGAATATGTACCTTTGTATCATGTATCTTCATGTAATTGTAACTGAAATTGAAATAGGACTTCATGTAGTGGATTAGGAGATGTATTCATTGATCATATATTGATGTATTGGATATTTATTATGTAATATGTATTTATGAGTTCTATGTGGAAAAATAAATGAGCTAACATATATGTATTTGTGTTGCATTTGAATTCATGAAATGGAATTGTGTAATGTAATCCTATGGAATGAATGATGGAAGGATAATAATTGTTTCTAAAGATTTTATTTTAATAAACAGGAGTTATTTAAATAAATTGGTTAAATAGGTCTATGATGCATTATGATAAATGGAAGTATGAGTATTAGGAACATTTGTTTAGTGTTTCAAATGAATCTAAGAAATATAATGAGAAGGAGTTATGCATAGGTGTTACTGTTTATCCTAATCACTTGGAAAGTAGATGATTGGTTAAATGGATGTATATGGTGTTCTATATGAATAGTGATATGTTATATTTATGTCAAGTAGTGATGTTGAGATACCCTAGGGAATGGATGTGTTTGTAGGAGTTTATTTATTGATGATTTAAAAGAGTTATTCTACTTGCGTAATATGGATATATGGTTATGTTCATTTTGGTTAATATGATCTTGTAAATAGCTAAAGGTGTGTTAATGTATGTTAGTCATACATAGAAGTATTGGATGATTTTAAAAAATATATACATTTCCATTTGCTAGTAGATTTTAGATTATTTCTCTAGGTTATTTTGGCGGGCATTACAAGAGAACAATCTAGATCGTACAACAAGAGTTAACACAATAGAAGCAACACAATGTGATGGAGGGAATGCAGAAAAGACCTTATTATATCATGAAAATTAATTATAATATGTCGACAACATGCGAACTTACAAGATTCGACACATAGGCCTAATTACATACATGCTCAATACAATATCTGGCCTCAAGCAAAATTGTGAGCCAACTTCGAACCTCCTAACCTTATGATTATTCTTCCCTGTGCTAAGAACTGACTTCCACATTCATAATTACATTGATTTATATGATCAATAATGATCCAAGTCGTCCTAAGATGTAAGAAATACCGATGAACAAGATGAAACAAGTAAAACAAAATGGTCGGCCTCCACCAAAGAGATCCTTCTAGAAAATCCATAGACTGAAGTGTGGACCCAAGGGAAGGTCAGCCACATGCCAAGGAACATTGGAAACAACAAAATAAATCTCTACAAGCTACAAAAATTATCTACAAGATTCACCAATAGAAAATAGGTCCAATCGGTTCCACTGTTCTAAGCCAAAAAATTGTCTTAGATTCTGAAAGCGATAACTTATCGAAAAAAGATCCAAATGCCCCACAAACTTAGGATAAGGTAGATGAACATGTCCATAGTCAAAATCCAACTCCACAAGATTCGATGAGCAAATACAAAGAACTGCAGAAAGAAATGTTGAAACTAAAAACTAGGAAACAAACTAAAAAGAAAATATTTTTGGTTGATGCAAGATTGTCGTGAACCAAGGATTCTCTTACATTATCATGCCACTAGGAGTTATAATGTCCATTGATTCAACAAAATAACTAACATCACTAGGAACTTCAATGTCCTTCTTTGATTTTTCTATAGCCTTAATGTCATTGGAATACTTATATCTAGATCTATTTCTAGGGGAGCATACCACCCTCTATGCCAATGTTGGTGTGTTATTGCATGGCCCAAGCTTGTTGGGAACATCAAATATTATGTTAAAACCCTCTTGTGAAAGAAGAAAAATGTGTTCATGATTGGGATTAGACCTTTTCCACCAAGTAGTCTATTTCCTTGATCAACATACTTTATTGAAGGAGAAGGTAAATATTTTGAGTGTGCATCTACTCTCTTCCCTATAGCATAACAAAACCTACAATAGAAATAAATTCATTCATAATCTATAATTGACTCAATAATATCCCATACATATAAAAATTATAACACATATAAAAAAAACCCTTGATTTTACCACTTTATTGTTTTGTGCATAAGCAAGAAGAAAAGAAGTTTTGCATGCAAACGAATGCATGCCCCACTAAATTCAACACTTTATAATTTAGTACAATTACAATTAAAAATAAGACTAGTATATGGGAAACATAAAAATATGCACTTTTAAAGAATATTGTCATCAATATCAAGCAACTGATCCAAAGTTATAGCACAAACAAGTTTATGTAAAAATGACATGTTTTAAAACTACTACACTAAAAAGATTTAAAAAAAATATGGAGAGAGTAGACCTAGCCTTACAACCACTCATTAGAATCGAGAAGGAATGAATAATATAGAGCCAGACACTTAGGTTCTATTCCTTTATCACACAAAAGGTGGAGATAGTGAAGTGTTTGTGGATTAACTAGGTTAACAATGACAAAATGACTAAATATAATAAAATGCAGTAGATACAAATTGAAAACACTAAAAATTAAAGGATATTTGAGATGGAGATATAGAGAGGAACCTAACAATAAAATTTGGAGCTAATTGTGCTAGATAGAAGCATTGAGTGTCCATTATAAAGGTGTAAAACACTTGGTAGATGGTTATAAATTGAATTAGGAAGCTCTACATATCTATCTCTTAAAAATATGGGTCAAAATAGTAGGATACGGATATTGGTCACCCTAATCTTAGGGTTTTCATCTACATGAAATCCGGTAATGCCTGCTAATATTTAGTCTACTTATTTGTATCTTTCTCATTGTTAGATCGATACTTGCACACATATAAAATAGGGGGAAATGATTGTGTTGTATATAATATTACATAAGTCAAACCTCTTATTAGTGTTACCACTTCCACAGTGACAATAATGAGATAGGATGTGTGTCCTCACAATAAAAGTGGATTAAAAAATGACAAACGTTGAAATGACAAGATATTACCTTATGAAATCCTCTCAAGGAATCCCACATAAAGAGTTGATGTGATCCTTATTAAATCTTACAAATTGTTAGTGCATGCTCAAAACATGAAATATTATAGCATACTTTGTAGAAAATTTGAATACTTGAATCATCAACTTTTTCTTCTCAAATGTGCTTGCTTATTTGAATTACTAGGTAGGTCGATTGGTTTCCTTAATCACTAGACTTTGAAATGAAAAAGTGAGTTGTATTTATATGCAACTTAGACCTTTTTGAAACAACCTTTTAAGATGGGTTTACCAATGAATGTTAAATCATGTAAATTGCAAGGTTGACTTTTGTTTCTCAAAATTTTAGCCCATTTTGTTGTTGTATACAGTGAAAATGGATAGTGAAAAACAACAATATTGAAAGACTAACAAAGATCCAACCACAAAACCCTAGCCTAACAATAAAACTAATCCACCATACACAAATGAAGATACCTAAGACCATGAAAACAAACAAAATAAACCAAATATACCATTCACATGTCTAGTAGGGTTTCAATCTCCATTTCTTCCTATCTCCATTGATCTTGTTTGATATATTTGCTCTCAAATTTTATGTGTGCACAAGAGCTCAACAAAGAATGGAAATGCAGTTGATAGCTGGGTTGCAAGAAGGCTTGATTGCATAAGGGATTTGACAATTAGTGATTGGGGTTGATAATGAAGAAAGAATCCTCTTATATAGAGAATAGTTTGGGAAATGGAGGGATAATATTAAGGACTGTAAACGATAAATGGTTAGCAAGGATTAAAGGGTAGGTAGAAAAAATAATTAAATAATAAAGGGGGTAGGTAAGAGAAGAATTGAGATGAATGACATGTGTCATGGGTAGAAAAGGCTAATGAATTAATCAAATAAATAAAGATTTATTTAATTAATAGAAGAAGTGGGATCAATTAAATAAATAAAATATTTATTTAATTTAGGAAAAGGACAATTTAAATAAATAAAAGCATTTATTTAAATGAGAAAAGGCTTAGAAGAGGATTAACGAATTAATTAAATAAATAAAGATTTATTTAATTAATAGAAGGCTTAGGATAAAATAATTAATTATTAAAAAAAAAAATTATTTAGATAGGACAATTTTGGGTGTCTACATTTTGCCCCTCTTTAAGACGATGCAGCCTGTCGTGTTGTCTCAAAGAAGATAAACTAATACAAATTTTCCCCATGACAGGAATGATATGCCCCCTCGAGAGATTGGATGAAAATGTTTGAAAAGATTGCAGGCAATCTCTCAATAAGAAAAAAAAGGCTAGAAAGGACTGACAAGGTGAGGTGACAAGGTCATGCAAGAAAAAGACTGACTCGGGGAAGAAAAATTGAAACGGGAGACTAGGGTTAATTAGCCTACAAGATAGGTCCACAAATAAAAAATCCTCATTTGCATCCACACACTTAAGAGATCAAAGTGCAGAGAAAGAGCTTAGAGCAATCAGGGCAGTCAACAAGATAGGTCCACAAATAAAACATCCTCATTTGCATCCACACACTTAAGAGATCAGAGTGCAGAGAAAGAGCTTAAAGCAGTCAAAGCAGTCAACGATGATGGATAGAGTTCACAAGTTCGATCAAGTCCGGCAATATTAGATACCAGAAGACATGGGTGAGTCAGTAAGTACCTCAAAGCCACCTTGTACTTTTTTGCATTTATTGTTGTCATTAATGCATTTAGGGTAGATTAACAAAAACACAAAATCAGGTTTGCACTAGAAATGTGTCTAGGCCAATGTCAAGCACGTCTACATAGAATAGGTGCATCTAGGATGGGTTTGGTCATGTCTATGAACGTAATCACATCTAGGTTTAGTATGGATGCATCTATGTGCAAAAGGCATGTCTGTGTCACAAAGGTGTGTTTGTGTAGCACAATGGTGTGTCTGTGATGTACAGGCACATCTAGGGAAAGCAAGCACATTTGGGTTGATGAAAACCATGTCTATGTTGTAAAAATGTGTTTGTGTCAAAGTAGGGTCAAATTGAGAGTTATGTGATAAACATACACTATCGATTGGATAAGCTCTTGAGAGGATACACTCAAGTAGGTGCCCTAGGGAGACAAATTGAGAGATAGGCTAGAATTGGCAATTTTGTGATAAACATACACTGCCAATTGGATAAGTTGTTGGGAGGATTCACTCAAGTAGGGCATCTAAATAGGATCAAGTGCAATGTGATGAACATGTACACTAGGATGCAGTGCCATGTGATAGACATAAGCACTAGGATAAAAGTATCACTATGTGATAAACATGAGTACCACTAGGATTGACATGATTAGTTTGTTTGGATGCAGGAGTACTTTCCCTCGATAGAGTCACAGGAGAGATTACCTGTGACATAGAGGTTATGACCAGAGTTTACCTTTGAGGAGTGAGAAGTTATCGAGGGTATGTGAAGTAGTCACCAGTGAGGAGGGACCTCAAAGAGATCAATCTGGACCGGTCAGCAAGAGTAAACACAATAGAAACACAAAGATATGATGGAGGCAATGCAGAACAGGCTATTTCATTTCATGAAAATTGATTACAACCAACCGATAACAACCAAGTTACAGCATAACTGGCTCATAGGCCTAGTAGAACATACAGAATAGGTCACAATCAGGACCTTGAATTGTGAGATATATCTTCTATGCATAGTCTCACTACTTTATTCTTCTATTGATTCCATTATAATGCACAATTAAAATTATATATAGCGATCCAAAGGATCCAATTGGCCCAAAAGGGATCAAAACCTGAAGAACAAGACCTAACATGTAAAATAACAAGGTCGGCCTCCACCAAGAGATTCCTCTGAAAAATCCAAAGAATGAAACGTAGATCGTGCGAAAAGGTCGACCACACACCAAGGAACATTGGAATCAATTCCCAAGGCTCCACAAGCTTCAGAAGGGGTTTTGATAGATCACCAAAATAGGTCCAAGAAACTGGTAACAAGAACCACCAACCGGTAACAAGAAACTGTCAAGGAAATCGATAGCAATATCTTGTCGAAAAATGATCCAAATGCGATGCGGTCTAGAAAAAAGAAAGATGATCAAGTCTTCAAGTAGAATCCAACTCCATAGGATCCGGTGAGCCAAAACCAGGACACACAGAAAGAAAAGCTACAACTGCAAATAGAAAGCAAAACAGAAAGAAAATGTTTTTGGTTGATGCAAGATTGCTATGAACTGGGGATGCCCCTGCATCAAACATTTGGGGTTATTGAAAAAGTGAGCCTCTCACTTTGTTTGGGTCAGAGGATAACCAAGGTAGTCTACCTCTACCTGAGAAATCCAAGATGAATTTTCAACTGGTTTGTCCTTCCACTTCACAAGATACTCATTATACTGACTACTCCGGGTACTACGCCCAATCCTACTATCCAAAATCTCTTCAATCTAATCTGGTTCCTTCTGAGGAAACTATTTCTCCAAGTTTGCAATATTATCCTCACTGAATTATGGATCATGATACTAATGAATATCTACAATGTTAAACACAAGTGAAATACTCAGACTATTCAGTAACTCTACTTCATATGCATTTCCAAAACTGAACTTCCTCAAAATCTAGAAAGGTCCAAACTTCTTCATCTACAACTTGTTATAAATTCCAACTGGGAATCTCTCTTTTCTTAGATATACTATTACTTCATCACTAACTTCAAATTCCTTTTGTCTCCTCTTCTCATCTACCTTCTCCTTATACTTATTGTTCATTTCTTCCAAATGCTTCTTAACCTGAATATGCAAGGATGCCATGTGATCTACAAAGTCTTCTACTTCTGATTTTCTCCATTCTTCACTGCTAATGTCTCTCAATTCTGATATTCCTCTAGGATGCACTCCAATAACAATCTCAAAAGGTGTTCTCTGGTACTTCTATTCACTAAATTATTGTAGGCAAACTCTGCTTGGGCAAGGATCAACTTCTGGTCTTATCTCCCACTAAACATCTCAACAAATTTCCCAAACTTCGGTTAACTACTTATGTTTGTCCATCAGTCAGTGGATGAAAAGTAGAACTGAACTTCAAATTTGTCTTCATCTTCTTCCAAAGTGTTCTCCAAAAATAGACAATAAACTTAGTGTCTCTATCTGAAACTATGCTCTTAGGCAATCCATGCAATCTCACCACTTCCTTGAAAAATATGTCTACTAGATGTAATGCATCTGATGTCTTCTTACAAGGTATGAAATGACCCATCCTCGAGAATCTATCCACTACCACAAATATATAATCATTCCCTCTCGATGTCTTAGGCAATCCAAGTACAAAATTCATGCTTATATCCTCCCAAGGTCTTACCAGTACTGTCAAAGGTTTATACAATCCCACATTCTGACTACTACCCTTTGCAATTTGACAAACTCTGCACATATCTCTTAACATCCTTATGAATCTAGGGCCAAAATTACTGCTCTCTCACCAATGCTACTATTTTGTCAATGCCAAAATGTATAGGTAGTCATCCACTGCATTTATCCTTTATCAGATTCTCCCTCGTAGAAATCTTAGGTATGCACAATTGAACTCATTTGAATAACATCCCCTCTTGAATGAATTAATCCAACCACTTTCTTCTATCTACCATAACCGGTTCTCTACATGCTTTCCAAGGTTCTGCAAAATCCTAATACTGTCACTCTCATCTTTGTTACCAAATTCCTTCTCCTACTCAATGCATCAGCAACTTTGTTAGATTTCCCACTTCTATGCTTCAACACAAAGGTGTAACTCTGCAAGAAATCTACCCATCTCATATGTCTCTAATTCAACTTACTTTGATTGTTCAAATACTACAAAGCTTGATGATTTGTATACAACACAAACTCTTTAGGCAACAAGTAATATCTCCATTTCTTCAAGGCTTGAACTATGGCATAAAAATTCAAATCATACACTGAATATCTCCTTCGGGCATCATTCAATTTCTCGCTGAAATAAGATACTTCTCTCCCTTCCTGACTCAAGTTTTCTCCTATTGTTGTTCTACCTGCATCACAATCCACTTGAAATACTTTATCAAAATTTGGTAAAGCCAATACAGGCTACTCAGTCACTTTCTGCTTCAACAGTTCAAAAAATTTGTTTTCCCTAGTGGTCCACTTGAATTCCTTCTGATCTCTTCTCAAGGTATCAATCATACAGTTACAAACTGAACTAAAATTTATGATAAACTTTTGGTAAAAACTAGCCAATCCATGAAATGATCTTACCTCTCCAATGCTTTCTGATGTAGGTCATTCAACAATTGCTTTCACTTTCTCAGGGTCCATCTTTAAACCATCCTTAGATATCACAAATCCTTAATAGACTAACTCATCCTTCATGATAGTACACTTCTTAATATTGATCAGCAACCTCTCTTCTCTCAATCTCTACAAAACTTGTCTTAACTACAACAAATGTTCCTCTTTTGTCTTACTGAAAATCATAATGTCATCCAAATACACAATAACAAACTTACCCAAGAATTTATTCAATGCCTCATTCAGCCTCATGAAAGTAATCGATGTATTAGTCAATCCAAAAGGCATCACCAACCATTCATACAATCCTTCATTTGTCTTAAATGTTGTCTTCCACTCATCTCCTTCTATGATCCTGATTTGATGATATTCACTCTTCAAATATATCTTTGTAAAGTATTTTCCTCCACTCAAACAGTCTATTATGTCATCCACCATAAGCAAAGGAAACCAGTATTTCACTGTGATCCTTTTTATTTCTCTGGAATCAGTACACATTCTCCACTCTCCATTCTTCTTCGGTGATAATACTGTTGGTACTCCACAAGGGCTCAGAATTTCCCTGATCAAACCTTTCTTCAATAGCTCTTGTACTTGTCTATTCATCTCTTCATTCTCTATTGATGTCAATCGATGTGAGGCCTCACCTCGACTCAGTCTGACATTCAGTGGATTTTATATTTTAGACTATTATGGATACTTTATTTTGATGCATTTTGAGACTTAGAACTTATATGATTTCAGGATATTGGATAACATTGCTATGATTTGATGATTTACTTACATGCTTTATGAGATAGAACACTACATGATTATTAGATAGAATGATATTGCAATGATAGATGTCGTTATTGAATTTGCAGGACTTTATTCTGAATATAGAACTATGATGTATGTTTAGTTTATGTGAATTGGGATGAAAATTGCTTATGTGAAATTGTTTGATAAAAGATGTATTCAATCTGTGCAGATGAAAATTGTATGCAAGTAATGATGTGTATTGTTATATTATTGAATTATATTATATATGGATATTTGGAAGTACTAATGTGTAAATTGAGATGCGCAGGAAATTTACCATGTGACCATGGAAAATTACGGAGGATCAAACCTAGACTTATGTATGTTCATAAAGCCAGGGTTTGTCTATTTGGAGAGACAACACCCCGTTTGTGTTGTATTTTATTCGTAACAGTATATGCTGCATGAGTGTTAAGTGTTATTTAATTTTATTGTGTAAAAACCTCAAGAGACAATTTCATGTTTTATTTTTGTAAAAGTGTTTTATTTGTGTCACTTGACACGTGTGTATTTAATTTAAATGTTTTATTTTGTCTCTTGGTGCGAAAATGTTTAATTTAAGTTTTCTTAAATAAATTAATGCGTTATCATAAATTCTTTGGGAATATAATATTTGGAGTGGTCAACTTATGTTTGACCCGAAAATAAACTTCAGAGGGGTTTAAAATGAGTTAAATGAACACCTAGGGGTAGTTTAATAGGGTTTCCTAAAGCCCATTAGGAATACCTAGGGGTTAGGGGTAATTTTAGGCAAGTTTCTACTTTATAATGATCTTTTTAACGCTTTAAAAATTGGCTTTTTTGAGTTGAGCGAAAATTGAAAATTGAAGTTAAATCAAATCAAGATTTTTCCTTTTGGAATGAGAGTCTTTTTGCATTTTGCTTTCTTTCTTCTTTTTGTTTTTTTTAGAATCTTGTGAGAACTCAGAGAGTGAGCTTCTTAAGGAAGATTTTTGGGAATAGCAGGGTAATCACTCACTCTCCATTTTTGGAGACAGAAGAAAATTTGTAAAGAAAATAATGTTATGGAATTGAGAAAATTGAATAAGGGTAGAAAGAAAAATATTTGTGGATTGGGCAGCTCTTCATCAAATACCATAATAACCTTTGGGCAGATTAAGGTTGGTTTCAATTATTATTTTTAATGTCTTCTTCTTGTATATGTCTGGAAGTTGTTTGTATAAGAAATCTGTGTTCTTGAAAGTTTATGTTTGAAAATCTCTTGGTATTTTTGCTTTATGAAATGTTGTGTTTTGGGAGTTTTCTCAAGATCTTTTACTCTTGGGAGAGAAGAGGATCTTGAGGGTGGTAGCAGTGACAGCCCTCGAGTGAGAGACTCTCTTTTGAGAGCGATCACAAGGGATCTTTGTGTGACCCTTGCTGCATGGCCTGTTTGTGCAATGGGGGTCATAAGGAGGGATATAAGGCTAGAATGCCTTTGGGGGGCATAAGGATTAAGGGGTTGAGATTCTTGATATTTTTATTGTGCCATGAGGTGGCTTCTTGTTTATTTCATACTTGCAGTTCTCCTCAGGGTATTTGGTCCACTACCACCCTTTGAAAATGTTCATCACCAAAGTGTGGTGTTGTAAAAGCCAAGTTGGGATTGTGTTTGGAAAATCTGTATGCATTGCTTTCTATGTGTTTGCCTGTTTGTTACTCGTCTAGGAATTGGTTCTCCGAGCTCGAGGGTGGCTACCAGTTAGCTTAGGCTGGGAGGTGAGCACTCCGTGGTCATATTTGTGTTTTGTATCATGCAGGAAATTCAGAGGAAAGAGAATAGGAACTATGAAAGA
Organism: Cryptomeria japonica; assembly: GCF_030272615.1. Taxonomy (NCBI): domain Eukaryota; kingdom Viridiplantae; phylum Streptophyta; class Pinopsida; order Cupressales; family Cupressaceae; genus Cryptomeria; species Cryptomeria japonica. The sequence continues at coordinate 163,416,416 of NC_081406.1, forward strand.
GATACAGAAGATTGTTATTGAAGATACTTGAATTCAATTGCAGATGTTTGTTTAAAGTTGTTATAGAAATATGCCTCATTCATAGTAAAGAGAAGCAAGTTGTAATTTGTGAAAGTAGACTTGAAGTTTTATTGTTGTGACTATTCAGAGAAACATCCTGTAAATTGGTAGAATATCTTAGAGATGTTTTAAAAAAGAAAAGCTTGTTATTTCTACTTCTGGTTTTCTTAGAAAAAAAGGAAAGTTAATTTGTGTTGCATGCAAAAGCTTCTTGTGTTATGGAAAGAAATAAAAGAATAGATTTCAATTAAATTTTATCTGTATTTTTTTACTTGAGGCAAAATGGAAGTTTATTTATGCTGAAAGATTTTAAGTAATTTAATGGAAAAAGATGTTTTATGTAAATATTTTTGAAATTCTTTTTATTCTAGAAAAGTATATTGTATCTTTGAAAAAGTATTCTAAATTGTTTTTCAGTTAATATTGATTTAAAAAGCTTTTATATATATATATATATATATATATATATATATATATATATATTTTATTAAACTTAATGTTTTTCCCTTTAATATAATAGTTTTAAAAAAAAATTGCATGTAAATCTTTAAAAAAAAAAAAATAGATAATTTCATATTGAAATATTTTCACCATTTTTTACTGTGGATACAATTTATAAAATTATATATATATATATATATATATATATATATATATATATATATATATATATATATATATATATATCTATATATATATATATATATATATATATATATATATATATATCTATATATATATATATATATCTATATATATATATATATATATATATATAAATTTATATTTATATATATATATATATAAATTTATATTTATATATATATATATAAATTTATATTTATATATATATATATAAATATTTTTATATATTATATTTTAAAAAAAAAATTAAAAAAAAATTTGTTTGGGTCCTCGCGGACTCCACTGTGTGTACGCACAGTGGAGGGCCGCGCGGCGCCCACTGTGTGCACACACAGTGGAGCCACTTTCGGCTCCCACTGTATGGGCACACAGTGGACGGCCACGGCCGCCACTGTGTGGCCACACAGTGGGGAGCCGCTAGCGGCGCCCACTATGTGGGCACACAGTGGAGCCGCGGCGCCCACTATGCGCTCACACAGTGGCATGCGGCCAAGCCCGTCTCCCTTCCTCTGCAACCTGCAACAAGAAAAAAAAACGTGGCCGACTTTGGGGTCTTCGGCCCAGCAAGAATATTGACTGTTAAAAAAATATGGATTAAACCCTAGCCCGGATGGGGCTAGGGCAATTTGGTTTTAAAAAAATAAATATGTTAATTAGTTTAGATAATATATACATAAGAAATTAGAATCCTAATTAGGGTTGGGGATAAATATGGAATAATACTTAGGAAGTTAAAATGGCTTTTGAATTAGAATTAAAATATTTGTCATTTATGTAAAATATATATATATATATGTATCCATATATATATATGGGTATATATATATGTATATATATATTTATATAATCCTGATTATAATTTGGAATAGATAATAAAGAGAAATTTTTTTAAAAAAAATGGTTGTTTAAACTATATAGTCATATTGGAGATTAAATTAAATTTTCTCTCCTATTTCCTTTAGCTTGATTAATTTAATAAACCTAATGACTAGGTATCTCTTGGAGATAGAAATTAAACCAGTTAGTTTTTCCGCAATTAAAATTAAACAATTTATCGATGCTTAGTTCTTTTCAGAATTAGCTCGAATTTAATAATGGAAATTTCATTAATGCTTGTCGCGAGAGTGAACTTGTTAATTAATTTAGTATGTTTTAAAAAAAAAATTGTTCCGTTTTTGCCCTAAATTTTGGGCATGACAATCGATGTGCAGCTTTGTTAGCCAAACTAGCTCTGGGAACTAGGTCCATGCAGGCAGTTAAGACAGCAGCAAAGGATGCCTCAAGGATCAGGAGAGTTTGCATGGATAGTGCGAGAGTAGGCTTACTGGGGGCCGGTTTTTTCCTATGATGCTGCAATTACACAATTTGAGTAGATGGTTGTGATGCATTGGGATCTACTAAGGGATACAATTGACGCGGGTATAGATACAGAGTATGATGCCTATTTTGCAGCACATCCAGTATCGAGGTTGACAAATCCAAATGAGCTTGTGGCAACAGAGGATGAAAATGATAAGGATGATGAGGATAGGGGTGGAGGGAGATGGAGGAGGTGGAGGAGAGGAGAAATGAGGAGGTTGGTGAGGGGCAGGGGTGGACAAAGGGATGCTGGAGAGAGGGGTGAGTAGAGACAGGAAACACAGGGAGGGAGGCCACCGAGACCACTGAGGGGTAGAGGAGGATAGGTGTTATAGGTTGGTGGATAGATACAGGGACATGCTAGATAGGAGGAGGTTTCTCAGGGTGGAGATGAGGAGGAGGATGAGCTGCTAGTGTTGTGAGAGATTATAGTAGGATAGGCCAATGAGATCAAGGATCAAGAGAGAGAGATGTGACTCGATTGAGGTGATAGCTAGCAAAGATGCAGAGAGAGAGGGATCAGGCCATCCAGAGGTACACTGAGGCTAAGGAGGCATTGAGGAAAGGCAAGAGAGTAGCTGAGGACACAAGGGCTAGATATGCATATGTCCTACGGGCAGGAGAGGAGATAGCCTGATGGAGAGATCTATACAACACAATTGTTCCTCCAGATTTGAGAGTTAGGAGCTTTAGGAGAGATTCCAAGACAACTACCACAGGGGGAGGGGACAGACGGCAGGTATCCAGTGGTGGGTTTATGGGTCCACCTGTACCACTAGGAGGGGGAGGTAGAGGAGGTGATCCTAGAGCAAGGACTTCAAGAGCTCAGATTCCTTCGAGGACGGATGGCTCTAAGGGAGGCTCTTCATCATATCTCTCTTGGGTCCCATTTTGTATCAGTTTCTATATAATGATGTAGACACCTATGGGTGATTTTGCAGCCTTATGTATTATTGACATAATTTTATTATGACACGTAGTTTTGATATATATATATGAGATGACTCATTCCTTGTGGAAGCTATATGCATGTGTACTATGTATTTATGATTCTTCATGCTGATGCAGTTTATGTATGCATGTTCTGTTGGCAACATAGCTTTATAACAGACAATGAAAGATTGTTGGCATTTCAATAAGGATATTGAGAAGGTTGTTGATGATTATGGATATAACTAATTAAAGATGTTTACTGTCTTGATATTATTATTTTGTCATTGATGTCAAGAAATTGATTTTCTAATTCAGTATGATGTTGTCATATCTTGAGAAGAATAAGGTATTCAATGGGCAACTAGTACCAAGTCAAGCAATGATGAGATCATGATGTTTTAGATTGTTTTAACATCATACATATGTTGTAAAATGTAAAGGTTAATACTATACTATGTTATCAAGCAAAGAACCTAGTCGGTAAACCCTAAGGTTATCGCTATCGGTTAATGAAGATGGAATGTCTACCAAGTGAAGTTTAGTATTCACCAAGTTGTAACCGAGCTATAACAGAATGCATTAAATGTTTACATGTGGTATTTAATGAAGGAAGGTGATGAGCTAGAACTGATCAATGATTGGTGAGTCGTGAATGAAGTTTGTTAATGAATCTAAGGCAATGAAAAGTCAGCATGAAGATCTACAGCTTAGATTGAACTGCAATACCCTGGCACAAGTTCCAAGACTAATATGCAAGTTCCAAGGTGGGGTAAAACATTTTTAGATCGAAAGATGCATTGAACCTAGACAAGATTGAAGATCTGATGGCTATGATTGATCATGGGAAATGTGATCAAGGAGATTAAGCGGTTACCTAATTGTTTATAAATAGGAAACTGTTGATAAACAATGTATGTGGGCAAGTGTATGCACAAGGATGCTACATAGTGATTACCAAGCACAGAAGCTTGAAGACCTGTTAGAATAACAGAGTATAGAAGCCCAGTAGATAGACAAGATTAGTTCTATGTCTAGATTGTATTGAACAAATAGGAATCTTCTTTAGCATTTTAGATGTGAAGTTGCAAATAGATTTTATTACTTTTATTTTGTGAAAGTGACAGAAAATCTCTTAACCAAGTGGACTTAACAGTCTTATTTGTAAAACCCTCTAGCAATGTGACATTCTAATTGAATGTTTGAAATCCTTTAACAAGGTCACTTCTAACAAAGTGAAGATCCTAACAGATCTGAGGGAAATCCCTTAACCGGGTCACATCTAGCAATGTGTTTGTAATCTTTAATAGGATTTTCTTTTAACCGAGCATACTCTAGAAGAGTATATTTCTTAGTGGGTCCAAATCCCACAGTGGATTTTCCCTATTTGGTTTTCCACATTAAATTTGGTGTTATGAGGTTTATGATGTTCATATGCTTTTGAGTTTGCATGATTGATAGTTTTGGTTATATTACTGATATACATGTTACCGAGGTTGAATCTGATGTTTTTAGGGATGATTAAGTTTGTATGATTCACCCCCCCCCCCTCTCATCTTGTTGGCGATTCGATTTGTACTTATATTAAGTATCAGAACTATCAATTGGTATCAGAGTTGTGGACTTTGGAAGGAAAGTTTAAAGGCACTTGAGTTAAAGATCCAAAGATGTATAAGAGGGATGCACCGAAGCTGAACAAGTCAAGTTTCCCTACATGGTAGAAAAGAATGAAGCTACATCTATTAGGAGTTGGAGAATATGTTGTATACTATCTAGAGAATGATTTTGTCACACCGAACACCTATCCATTGACTATGGAAGAGATAAAGGCAAAGAAGGAACATATTCAAGCAATGATTGAAATAACATCTGCATTGATTGATTCAGAGTTTAATGATCTAGAAGGCTGCAATGATGCAAAGGCAATTTGGGATAAGCTCATATCAGTATATGGAGGAGATGAACATGTTCAAAGAGAAAAAGTAGATAGTCTAAGAGGACAACTTGAATCTATGAGGATGAATGAAGGTGAGAACATAACTCAGTACAGTACAAGACTAAAAGAGATTGTCAATCAAATCAAAGGAGCAGGTGGAACTATTGAAGAAAAGGATATAACAAGTTGTTAAGAACCCTTCTACCAACTTATGCAATCTGAGTCTCTGCAATCAATGAATTGAGGTCTGTACCTAATATGACAGTTTCTTTAGATGCTACTATTGGTAAGCTGCATGCATTTGAGTTAAGTAATTTTGATAACAGTGGATCTTCGGTAAATAAAGTTGAATCTGCATTTAGTTCTTTTCATCTTGATGAATCTAATGATTTCAATGAAAGAAAGTATAAGTACTCTTAAGGAGATCACAGTGGAGCAAGTGAAATATTTTGTAAGAACATGGAGGCAATACTCAAATTGTATGAGGAAATCAGAAAGCAAGAAGAGTTTGAAGCACTATTAGCCAAAAGGTTACCAAGAGGCAAAGTATAAAGGAAAACTACCTTTGAAATGTTTCAATTGTGATAAGATAGGACATATGGCTTCTAACTATCCTGACAAAGATTCCACTAAAAAGAGAGATTACCAAGATGACAGACAGAAAGATAACTATCACAGAGGACACCGAGACTTCAGAAGAAGAGATAGAAAGACATGCCTAATAGCTGATGAGGAATCCAATGATGATAAATCAGATGATACTGATACAGAGGAAGTAGTTTATGTGGCTATCAAGGATGGATCAGGTGAAGAAAGGTATGAAGAAAAAGCCCTAATATCTCACATAAACACTAATGATTCTTGGATTATAGATAGTGGATGCTCACATCATATGACAGGAGATAAACACAAGTTTGTTATGTTAGAAGATTATGATGGAGGCTATGTTAGATTTGGTAATGATGCACCATGTATAGTGAGAGGTAAAGGATCTATAACACTTCTTGATAATGCAAGATGCAATGATGTTTATTGGGTTGAAGGTTTGAAATACAATTTGTTGAGTGTAGCACAGCTAAACAACACAGGTTACCCAGAATTTTAGAAGGGAATTGTCAAAGTTCATGACAAGAATGGAAAGTTTGCTGCTACCGAGACACAAACAAAAGGTAACACATTTCACCTTGACTCAACTCAGAATAAGTGTTTTCATGCAAAGTTAGATGATACCTGGTTATGGCATAAAAGGTTTTGTCATGTCAATTTTGATAATCTGATCAAAATAAGTAAGAAGCACAGAGTAAGAGGTCTACCGAGTCTTGAAAAACCTGAGAATGCTATGTGCTGAGGATGCCAAATGGGTAAGATGACAAGATCAAGCTTTACAAGTAATTCTTACACTTCTAAGGGAATTTTAGATCTAGTGCACACTGATCTTTGTGGTCCTATGAAAGTTTAAAGTTATTATGGTGATAAATATTTCATATTATTTGTGGATGACTATTCAAGGATGATGTCAGTAATGTTTTTAAAAGGAAAATCAAAAGCTTTTCAAATGCTTAAATGGTACAAGGCAAGAGTTGAAAATGAAATAGGAAGACAACTGAAATGTCTTAGATCAGATAGAGGAGGAGAGTTCACATCTAATGAGTTCAACTTATTTTGCAATGATCATGGTATTAAAAGACAAGTCTCTACACCAAGAACTCCACAGCAGAATGGAATAGCTGAGAGAAGAAACAGATCTATTGTGGATTGTGCTAGAACACTGATGATTGAAAAGAAGGTGCCACAAACATTTTGGAGAGAAGCAATAACCACAGCAGTTTACAACCTGAATCGAGTTCAATTGAAGAAAGGTACTTTGAAGACACCATATGAAATCTGGTATGATAAGAAACCTAATGTTAGCTATTTTAAAATATTTGGAAGTAGATGCTATGTTCATAAAAATGATAGAAATGGCAAATTTGATCAGAAAAGTGAAGAAGTAACGTTTCTAGGTTATTCTTCTAGAAGCAAAGCATTTAAATGTCTGATCAAATCATCTAACAAAATAGTAGAAAGTGCAAATGTGAAAATTGATTAATTTGCAGAAAGAAATGATGAAGGAAATTCCAAGGAACCAGAAGACTATGATGAATTTGTTTATGTTCAACTGAGAAGTCCTACCGAGAACACTATTGAAGAAAATGAAGAGAATATCCAGTTACCGAGTGATGAAGAAGATCATACAGAGCCTACCGAGCCTGTATTAGCCAAGTATGTCAGAAGACATCATGCACCAAGTCATATTATAGGAGAGAAGGATGATCCAGTGATGACAAGGAACAAACTGAGACAAAACACATGTTTGATATCTGAATTTAAACCAAGAATAGTGAAAGAGGCATTTAACAGTGAAGATTGGATAAATTCTATGACAGAAGAGATTGATCAAATCAAGAAGAATGACACATGGACACTAATCCCAAGATCGAAGGACAAAAATGTAATCGATACAAAGTGGATTTTTAGAAATAAGCTAAATGAAAAAGGAGAGGTCATTCGGAACAAAGCAAAACTAGTTTGCAAAGGTTATGCTCAAGAAGAAGGAATTGATTATGGTGAAACTTTTGCACCTGTTGCTAGACTTGAAGGAGTAAGAATATTGTTGGCCTATGCTGCTTTCAAAAATTTCAAGGTATATCAAATGGATGTCAAATCTACATTTCTGAATGGAATATTAGAAGAAGAAGTTTTCATTGAACAACCTGAAGGATTTGTTGAAGACAATAATAAAGATCAGGTATGTAAATTGAACAAAGCTTTATATGGTTTGAAACAAACACCAAGAGCATGGTATGAAAGATTGCACTCTTATTTGATTAGGATTGGTTTTATAAGGACAAGTGAGAACAACAACATGTACATGAAGAATGATGAAAATGGAATACTGATCTCAGCCATATTTGTTGATGATATTATATTTTGTGGAAATGACTCTTTATGCAAGAACTTTGGAAATGAAATGAGAAAAGAATTTGAGATGTCATTAATTAGTGAGATAAATTATTTTATAGGTTTACAAATACTGCAACTGAAAAATGAGATTTTCATTACTCAATCCAAGTACATAAAGGAAATCTTAAAGAAATTTGGAATGGAGGATTCAAAACCAGTAAGTACTCCTATGACTACCAACTGTAAATTATCAAAGAATGATGAATCTACATCTGTTGATGAGACACTTTACCGATCCATGATTGGAAAGCTACAATATGTTGTTCATAGTAGACCAGACATAGCACATGCATTAGGTATAGTTGCAAGATTCTCTGCAGATCCTAAGGAAACACACATGACAGCAATCAAAAGAATTTTTAGATACTTGAAAGGCACAGAGGATTATGGCTTAGTATATCAGAAAGGAAATGATTTTGGTTTAAAAGTTTATACTAATGCTGATTGGGCAAGCAACATTGATGACAGAAAAAGCACAAGTGGAGGAGCTTTCTTTTTACGAGAAAGACTAGTGAGTTGGCTTAGCAAGAAACAAGGATGTGTTTCACAGTCAACAGTAGAAGCTGAATACGTTGCGGCAGCATTGAATTGTACCAACATTGCATGGATCAAACAAATGTTGGAAGGTATAAATGAGAAAGTTACCAAGCCAGTAACTATATTCTATGACAATACTAGTGCCATTAACATTTCAAAAAATCCTATTATGCACTCTAAGACAAAGCACATCTCTATCAAATATTATTATCTTAGAGAAGAAGCTCAAGAGAAGAAAGTGGTGTTGGAGTATGTTAGCACAAAGGAACAAATAGTAGATATCTTCACCAAGCCACTACCAAGGGACACTTTTGAATATCTCAGAAGTAAGTTAGGGATCCTACCCCTATCTTCTACTCACTGACCGAGTTCGGTGAAAGCATCAATCCGATGACTCTAATGAATATCTTTTGGGAGTTGATGTTGATTTATACACTTTAGGATGTTTTCTAAAGGTATACAAGAAATAATACAGGAAATATTATAGGGAACAGGAACTGAAGACAAATGTTATGACTGAGACTCAGTTGATACACAACAGCAAGAAATAACTTCCTACAGAAAGTAATTATGTTTTCATTCTTTACTTTTTGGCATTGTTGTCAAAGGGGGAGAAGACTACTATAAAGGGGAGAAGACTAATATAGAGGAAGAAGACCTATCAGGGGAGAAGACTAAAAGAAAACTAAGCAAACTATAGATTAGAAAGAAGACTGAAACAAGGAGAAGTCTAATGTATGGGGGAGAGCATTTCAGCATTTCAGAATCACAGCAATCTGAATCTTTTAAGGTCAAATCAATTGGTTTTGCCATCAATGCCAAAGGGGGAGTTTGTTGGAAACATAGCTTTATAACAGACAATGAAAGATTGTTGGCATTTCAATAAGGATATTGAGAAGGTTGTTGATGATTATGGATATGACTGATTAAAGATGTTTAATATCTTGATATTATTATTTTGTCACTGATGTCAAGAAATTGATTTTCTAATTCAGTGTGATGTTGCCATATCTTGAGAAGAATAAGGTATTCAATGGGCAACTAGTACCGAGTCAAACAATGATGAGATCATGATATTTTAGATTGTTTTAACATCATACATATGTTGTAAAATGTAAAGGTTAATACTATACTATGTTATCAAGCAAAGAACCTAGTCGGTAAACCCTAAGGTTATCGCTATCAGTTAATGAAGACGGAATGTCTATCGAGTGAAGTTTAGTATTCACCAAGTTGTTACCGAGTTGTAACTGAGCTATAATAGAATTCATTAAATGTTTACATGTGGTATTTAATGAAGGAAGCTGATGAGCTAGAACTGATCAATGATTGGTGAGCCGTGAATGGAGTTTGTTAACGAATCTAAGGCAATGAAAACTCAGCATGAAGATCTACAGCTCAGATTGAACCGTAATACCCTAGCACAAGTTCCAAGACTAATATGCAAGTTCCAAGGCAGGGTAAAACATTTTCAGATCGAAAGATGCATTGAACCTAGACAAGATTGAAGATCTGATGGCTATGATTGATCATGGGAAATGTGATCAAGGAGATTAAGAGGTTACCTAATTGTTTATAAATAGGAAACTATTGATAAACAATGTATGCGGGCAAGTGTATGCATAGGGATGCTACATAGTGATTACCGAGCACAGAAGCTTGAAGACCTGTTAGAATAACAGAGTATAGAAGCCCAGCAGATAGACAAGATTAGTTCTATGTCTAGATTGTATTGAACAAATAGGAATCTGCTTTAGCATTTTAGATGTGAAGTTGCAGATAGATTTTATTACTGTTATTTTGTGAAAGTGACAGAAAATCTCTTAACCAAGTGGACTTAACAGTCTTATTTGTAAAACCCTCTAGCAAGGTGACATTCTGATTGAATGTTTGAAATCCTTTAACAAGGTCACTTCTAACAAAGTGAAGATTCTAACAGATCTAAGGGAAATCCCTTAACCGGGTCACATCTAGCAATGTGTTTGTAATCTTTAACAGGATTTTCTTTTAACCAAGCATACTCTAGAAGAGTATATTTCTTAGTGGGTCCGAAATCCCACAGTGGTTTATGATGTTCATATGCTTTTGAGTTTGCATGTTTGACAGTTTTGGCTATATTACTGATATACATGTTACCGAGGTTGAATCTGATGTTTTTAGGGATGATTAATTTTGTATGATTCACCCCCCCCCCCCTCTCATCTTGTTGGCTATTGGATCTGTACTTATATTAAGTATCAGAACTATCATGTTCCTATAATGATTCTATGATTATTATGATAATGATATAGATGCAAATATCTACATAATGGTATGCAATATTTTTTTGTTCTTTTCCTATTTTATATGCTTATGCGAATGTGGATGTACTATATGTAGATGGATGTATGATAATTGACATGCTATAATTATTTACATAATGAGAATGCAAATGTATATATGATATACTAATCAGTGGTGTGTGCAGAATGTGATGTAATTGTGATATCTATATGTATGCATGAAATGAGATATGCTAACATGTGATGATGCAGGTGAATACTACATGAAATGTAGATATTTTTGGTGTGACATTATACTCAGTCATGTGATGACGGGCTACACGGACTCGTGGAAGGATGATGGAGGTCAATTAGGAAAGGGGGATGGAAGATAGAAGATATGAAAGTGAAACAGATTCTTGTTCTTTATCATCATTGAGCTTTATTATGGAAAATAGGTTATGACAATCAATTTATAGGTTCGACCCAGAAAGTCATTGTACCCGTTTGCATGGAGCTCAGACAGTTGCAAACAAGGAATGCCCCAGTTCACACTAGACTCATAGTGTCCTCATATCCTTGGACAAGTCATAGCATTACCAAGAGATAATCCACAAATAGCGAAAAAATAGGTGAACATATCCCATCCTCGCCTTTCTAGTCAAAGACATCCTAGAGATAAAATCTCTAGTCAGAGACATCTCAGAAAAGCTGAAATACATGTCACCAAAAAGATAAAATCAAAAGAAAACTAAGAATTGAAACCAACACACAATGAAATCTTCAAGCTATTTTTGTTTCTTGCCACATATGCTAACATGTTTGATCTAGTCACAATGTTGTTATCCTGATAAATGACAGACAATGTTGAAAACCATGTTGTTTCCAAAGTTTGCTAAAAGATTTGATTCGTTGAAAGCTCACTGCTACTTGTGTCTCATCTGAAACTGATTGAATCCATAAAACTGATACTTTATTGTGAAGAAGATCGAAACTTTATTGCGGATTGACGATGCAAGTGATCTTTTATTACGGATTGTGCACAAAAAGGAGGAATGAAAATAGGATGCTCCTCAAAATATGTTATGCTCAGGGTACCACTTCCATCACCAGATTTAGGATTTTTTCCCCAATTGCAAATTGGACCTGATTTATTATGGAAGGAAAGGGTGAAAAGAGAGGTTTATTGTGAACGGTTAACCAATATTAGGTAGATCAATAACAAACCATGATGGGAATAGGTAAATTTATTATGGATGGATAGGTTGTGATTGTGTGCAAAGTGAAAAGATGAGATTGAATCCTGAAAGAGGGAGGAGAAATGTCTCTACACATGGCTCCAGTAACCTAGTTTTTACCATGGTACTTTCCCAAGGCACCACTGAAGTGGTTTTCACCGTTGGACAAATTTATTTCTCTTTACTTCTTTTTTTTCAATTTTTTTGTGTCACAAGGCACCTATTTGCCAGGTTTTCACTAGGTAACGATTTTATTTTTTTTATGATTTTTTTGTATTTTTGTTTTTGTTTTTTTTTTTTGTATTTTTAAATTAGGATATTCTAAAAAGCTATGTGTAAAACCTATGAAGATGCATGTTGTTAATCGTATCTTCCAGAGGTTCTTCATCTGGTGTTGAGAGTTGATATGTACCTAATCCATAGACTGTTGTGATAATGTAAGCACCAAGCCAATTTGGTTCGAACTTGCCCTTCTTCTCTTTGTCTTGCTGATTTTTAGGATTTTCTCTGAGCACTAAGTCACCCACCTCAAATGTGTGAGGCTTCACCTTGTGATTATAGTTGCATTGTTCCTTGACTGAATGATGTGTTTCTCCCTTGATTGTCTTCCTTAATGAAGGAACTAAGGTATAATTACTAATGTGTGAACTACGTAGGACCAAATGTGTGTCACCTAAAGAAGTTTGGGCATCGCTAATAACAAATTCCTTCAAGGAAGTTCCATTAAAGGTCCATTTATGTGATGTATCGTCAAAAGGGAATGGATGTGTGGAACAAGTGGATGAGTTATGAAGGCTTATTATTATAAAAAGAAATGAAAGTAGGATGGCATGATGGAGACTTAGGATCAACAAGTATTAATTTTTAATTGAAATATTAGAAATTTTGCCCTAAGTTATTTTGATATTAGGGGAGATCATCTCTTGTTCTTTTTCCTTCGTAGGAATTTTATCCTTGACTTTGATTTTTGCAGAGTCCAATAGCTTTTGATTTTGATTTGGACTAAAGGACTTCTCTTTATTTTTGACTTTTAGTTTTTTTCTTTTCAAATCTTGATTTTTGATCCCCAATTAGTGAGAGCTTTTTTAATTCTTATTGATCCAAGTCTAGGAGTGGAGTCGAAATGGAATGAGTGGATGATATGGTAAGGGTATATGAGTTCTCAAGAGGGCTAATGATATATTCAATAGATTCTTCTTTGGAACCACTCTTAGGACTAATGATATCAAGAGTTTCTTGTACCACTAGAGGAGATTTGCATTCAAACATAGTAGCCACAACACTAGGTGGTTCATACCCAATTCCTTGATATTGCAAATTGTTTGTAGGTTATTCTTGTCGACTAAATGTCTTAGGAGATAGTGGGAGTTTATCAACATGAAAGATATACTCACCACATCCCATGTCTTTAACCTTGAATTTTTCTTTAAGCTCACCTTGTTTTGATGTTGAAGGTTTTAATGATTCTGGATCCACATATATTGATGATGGAGTTGCTTCTCTATTAATCAGAATTATTATCTCTAATCTTGGTCACAGATTATTGTAATATATAAATAGATTTGGATCACCATTAACAATCACCTCAACTCCATTGTGTGGGAACTTGATACATTGGTTATATGTTGAGGGAACGGCTCTCATTTCATGAATCCATGGACATCCCAAGAGTATATTATATGTGAGCTCTAAATCAAGGAATTGACATACCACATCCTTCGTAACTAGCCCAACTCTAAGAGGTAAGGTGATTGTGCCCTTGGATGAGCACTCTTTGTCATCATATTATTTAATGGTAATCTTGTTCAAGTTGAATTCACAATTTGTTCAAAATATCTCAATTGTTTAATAGTGTTCAATGTACAAATGTTCAAACCTGCTCCTCCATCTATCATGACTCATTTTATTTGGTTTTTATAGATAAAGGCTTCAATATGTAAAGGTGCATTATGGGGCTAGGTTACGGATGCATCATCGGCTTCCATGAATGTAAGGCTATGTGGAATGGAAAGGTATCCCACCATGGCTTAAAATTGGTCCATGTTCAGATCAGTGGGTATGGAGATTTCTCTCAAAGTCTTATCAAGGATAGCCTTATGTGCAGGAGATATGCATAAAAGCTCAAGGATGGAAATGAGGGCGGGTATTTTCCCTAACTAGTCTATAAGGTCATACTCATTCTTTGTGGATGATGAGGTTGTGGTCTTGGATGGAACACCTTGCAAAGTGACTTTACCTCGATGGGTTGTGACATTACCTTTCAGAGGTTTCATTTTTGGAAGTTGAAGAAGATGGTCCAATGCCTTTCAAAACAACTTTACTCCTTTAGGTAGAATTTTTGGGAGTTTTGTCCTTTATGATAATGGCCAACACATGATTGTCCATTGAGATGTGATTAATAGTAGAATCATAATCATAAGGCATTTTAGTATAATTAGCTTTATTATTTGTAGTTTTGGATTTTCCCTTGTCATGTTTAGGAAATGGCTCCTTAAACATCACATGCTAAACATCACATGCTCTTCATTGGAGGTGTGACCATCTATGTCACCTCTGTCAATGAGATCCTATATGATATTCTTCAATATGTGACAATTGCTAGTTAAATGCCCTTTACTATTGTGATATTCACAATATTCATCATCATTCCACCAATTTGGTTTTACTTTTGGCTCATATGGTAGATTATCTAGTAGTGTTATTATCTTGTTTGCCACTAATTTATTGAATGTTGTTTCAATCAGTTCTCCCAATGTAGTATATTTCCTTTGGGTTTTTTATTGCCTTTGATTCTTTACTTGATCATTCATATTGGATGAGCTTGCACCGGGGAAATTTATCTTAGGTTTCACAACATTTGCATCTACTACCCCATCATTAACTATGTTCTTATTCTTATTCCAAAAGTGGGGTTTGTCTTTCCCATTCGATTCCTTTTTTTCTCTTTGAATATCTTGATGATACCTTGTTCAATAAAGACTTTCTCAATTGCCATTCCTTTCTCAATGACCTCCTTGAAGGTAGACAAACAAGCTTTTCTTAACTCATATCTAATATCCTTATTGATGTTTTGAGTAAACATTTATACCATTTATTTTTGTGGGATATCACAAGAGCATCAACTAGCAAGACCTCTCCATCATTGTAAAAATGAAGAGAAATATTCCTCATTTTTCTATATAGTATTTCATAAGGTAGTTACTGACATATATGTTTCAATTTTATATGAGAAGTGTTGTATGAAAGCCTCTACTAAATCACCCAATGACTTAATTCCAGGTGGAAGTTGGGAGAACCATTCCATTTCTTGTTCACCTAAGCTTTGTGGAAACAATCTTATCAAGTAAGTTTCTTCTCCTGCTACCTCAATGCAAGTTGTGAAAAATTGTCTTATGTGTTCCTTAGGGGTCCCCTTTGCCTTTATACTTAACAAATTTTGGTGTCACAAAATGTGGAGGGAATGGAGGCATTGGAATGCTTCTATCAAATGGGTAAGGACATATATCCTTTATTGTGTATTATTGCTTTAGTGTATTCATGTCTGCCATTTGCTTTTGCAAATCCTTGATTTGTTGTTGCAAGTCATTCTTGGGTGGTGTATTTTCTCTTTGACCTAATCCTATGCCTGAGCCATTGCATGGAGGAGGAGGGATATAATGCATATATGGATGGTATTGATCATAGATATGTTCATATAGAGGAGGAACATAGTTATAGCTTGTATATGGACCACTTGGTATGGTGTTGTAATGAGAAGCACTAGGTTTAGGTCAATACATGTCATGACCATGAAGATGGGAGGTATCATAAGAGTGATCTTGAGTATTGCCCCCAAATCTGACACAGGGTTTCCTTGTGTCATGATTTTGAGTATTCATTTGAGTGTAATTGTATGCATTGGTCTTATCTTGGGTATTATCATCATCATCATCATCATGCATGGTGATAGTTCTTCTCCATGGGAAAGGATGGCTGCGAGGTTGTTCATGAGAGGTTTTATCATAACTGGCATGAGAATGAGTGTATGTATTTTGAATCTCAGGTTTTTGAAATAGGGATGAATGTTAATCAAGCACGAGACACCCTTTTTTATTACCAACATTATTAGGCCTCATTTGTCTTGTATTAACTTGATCTATTTGATTTGTATCATCCTTTAAAATCTGTGACATATCAAAATCACTGGGTACTCTTGTTCCACTTTGTTCCATAACTTGTAGGAAATATTGTCTATCCCTCTTCATTTCTTGCAATGATTTGTTAAAATGGGGATCTATGATAGTTTCCTCAATATATGTAGAATCTGTGAATGCATTCTCATTGTCATTATCATTTTTGTTGTCATTATTATCATTGTCTAGTATATTATTGTGATTGTCAAATGGATTGTAGAATTCATCTCCATCAAACTCATAGGTACTCATGTTTAAAGACCTTAAAGCTTCTTTGGCTTCCCTTATAGACCTTTGTGAATGGGTTTCAACCATGGACTAAAGTCTTGACCAAAAATGAAGGGTAGGATGAAAATGTAAAAACTATGAAAGACCAAGAGGTGTATGAAGTGTAGATGAATCTAGGGAAAACTTGCAATAAACAAGAGTGTAAGACCAAAGTATGTATGTTTGAGAGTAAGGTGTGTCTTACAAATAGATGATGGATCTCTTGATGAGGTAAGTTGACCTTCACTCAAGAAGACCAAATGAGACCCTAAGATGATAGATCTTGATGCGAGAATCACCTAGTGTTGTGTTGTAGTATGTTTGTAAAGTGTGATGAGGAAAAGCAAAGTAACCTTTTGACTCAAATTAAGAAAATATGTATGAGGGCAATGCAAGTGAGGGAAAATGGTTGATTATGTGTGACCAAGACTGGTTGACTAAAAAATGAAGCCCTATAGGAAGCAGCCTTAGAATCTCTTTGAATCTGAAAACTTAAGCCCCTTTTTTCTTCTCAATAATTTTATGTAATCTCCCAACTGTAAACACAAATGTAGTTTTAACAAACCCAAAGGTGATTTATGATACCAGACCTAGTTACAGTTCACACAGACGCACTTGTTTAGAGATAATGAAAATTTTAATATGAAAGCCCAAGACGCAATTATGCTCTGCACAGAGGTGATTTCTCAATACAGACATGGTTTAAACTGACAGAGACACAGTTTCCAAAAATGTGACAATTTCTTGTTGGTATTATTGAACACAGACATGTTTTTAACACTCACAAACACATGTTCTGATACTTTGTGTAATTATGTGTGATTGTGAAGTTGTTTAATGTGACCAAATCTCAATGTTTTTGACTTTTTTTGTGGCAAGAGGACACAATAACAATGAAGACTCAATGTTTGAAAGTGTTTTGTCCAAAGGATCAAAAAATGTTTCTAAATGTGAAATGTTTTTGCATATACTTGAAAACATGGTAGACACAATGTTCTTTATTTTTGTTTGAAAATATTTGAGTGTTTTGATCATGCAAGCACAAATCCTAGGGCTGGTCAGGACAATAGTGTTGGCAATTGACACTCATCTGGTGATCTTCGATGCTTGATTTATGGTCTAGGGTTGTCATTGATGGAAAATCTTCTTGGAGACTTGATCTGGCAGTTGTGATTCATCTTAATCAGAAGCTAGAGTTAACTAGTAGGCAGTTAACTGGTAAAACAGGGTATCTTGGTGATGTTTTGGTCTGGAATAATTTTTTATGATTTCAGTAATTTTGGTGGTTGATTTCATGTTCTTGATTAATGGAAAGATCCTTAAGAAGTGTGTGAATACATTCTTTTGGTCCGATGCTATGTTTTGTTCGATATTGAAGCCGACTTGGAGCTATATGTTATACTTCCTGAAGTTGAATTGAAGGAGAATGCTTTTGTGCTAAGATCGAATATATAAGATCGAATTAGAGATTGGTTTTGTTGTTAATACAATTGTGTTGATCCATTCTGGTGCGATTGAGTGTCATTTCATGTGCACACTTTTCTTACAGACAATCTAGTAGCTGACTAAGAGAGAAACAAAGTATTCAGCAGAGCGAAGACAATTAGAGATTCAATGCTTAACTTAAACTCATTCTTCCATTATCAAATGCTTCTTGAGAGTTCATTTTATTGTATTTCCTCATTGTAATAAAATTGTAAGTCAATGAGACTTCCCTGAAGGCTGTAGCCTTTTGGGCAATTGTAATTGAGTAGTGAGCCTAAATGTAAGTGCATTCCTCATCTATGTAATATTTATATACTCCTGGCCATAGTATATGAATGTTGTGGGTTTCAGGCCCACCATGGTTTTTCCCTTTCCGGATTTCCATGTAAAAATTTTGGTGTTGTGGATTTGTGGATTCTTTGTTGCATGTATATGTTCTTTTTTGTTATGCATTGCTAACTGGTGGATAAAGAATAAGTTTGTGACTTCTGGTAGATCACTGATTCACCCCCCCCCCCCCCTCAATGATCCCTGATTCGAATAATTGGTATCAAAGCTTAGTTCCTCTAAGGAAGCTTAACTGCTTAAGGAAGATCTGGGAGATTGATTAAATGGATTCTAGTTTTCAGAGACAACTCAATGTGGCACTTGAGGATCTTAATGCAGCTAGAAATAAGATTTGTATCTTGAAGAAGAACTTGAATGCTGCTGATGAATTCATTAGTGAGCTAAAGGATCAAGAAAGTGTCTATAGAGAGAAGATGAAGGAATTAATGAACAAGTTGAAGGAGAAATAAGATAAGATCATGGAATTCTAGGACAAAGTTGATGAAGTTAACAAACTTGAGAGAGAGAATGTTGCTTTGAAGAATGAGATTCAATCCATTGTGATGAGGCTGACTAAGGAGATTGAGGACTGGAAGAAGAATGAAGAGAATTTAGCACAATCATTGAAGGAAATAGCTGATGAATGCTTCAGGTTTACCTATGAGAATGATCATTTGAAGCTTGAGATGACACAATCAAGGAATAATGGTCAAGAACTTGAAAGATAGATTGCTACCTTGAGGAATGAACTTGCTACTGCCAATGAATACAAAGACAAATTCAAAGCCAGTTCAGTGAGGCTTAATGAGATGCTAGAAAGTCAGAAATATGGAAAGGATATGTGAGGCCTAGGATTTGAGAAATGTGAATCCTCCAGATCTAGACAAGGCAATGCAAAACCTAATTAGAAGAAGAGAAAGAATCCTCCAGTTAATAATGTAAATAAGGAAGAGGATACCCAAGATGTTGCATAACAACAAATTTTGGATTATGTTGAGTTTGAGCCTACTGAAGAAAATGATGAATCAGCAGAGGTAGAGGATGGTGCACCAAGTGGTGACACTGGTGCACAGGAGGCACCTAAAGAAGGCAAATCTAGACAGGTCGATGCTGAGAAAAAGGTAGAGGAAAAATAGGAAGAACCAAATAAAGGAAAGGGTAAGGCAATGGAGACTTCAATCCTTGTGGCAATTGACACAACTAAAATTCAAATTCAAGGGAGTTTTCCGTAGTTCAATATCAGTTTTGACAAACCATTCAATCAGATGTCTCTGGCAAACAGGATGATTTTTGTTGTTGCTCTCCAGGCACAAGCTAGTCAGGAGTTAGCACAGACAGAATCTGAAGAGAAGAGACTCATTGAAAAACTCTTTAAAGTTTTGGAATAGGTGGTACCAGAACTGCAACTTGATGCAAACACTAGTTCATCTGGTAAGCTTCAATACTTAATAGAATATATATCCACCCAGTTTGATTCTTTGACCAACAAATTAGCCCGGCAAGCTATGCAAAAATTTAAAGATGCTAAAGTTCAAACATTTTTGCAAATGATTAGTAATGATAAGGCCCGGCTAGATGAGTTAAAACTAATTGATGAGACCTTAGAGGAAGGCAGTAAAATTATATGTCTTGTCTAATTTTGACTAGTTTTACTACTGAGATAGACAAGTAGATAGATAATTGTAGAGGATGGTTGGCTTAGATTTCCCAGGCTTATGATCCTACAGCTAACTTAACCGGTACTATTGAAGGAAAAATTTTGAATATCAAGGAGCAAATTAAGAATTTTGAGAAGGAGGAGAGCATGATCAGGCAGACAAGTGAACTCTGGAACCTAATTGGTCCCCAGTTGGACACCTTAGTGTATCATAAGATATACTACATTCAAAACATGTCTCAGGAGACTCCTACTGAGATTGTGCCTATATAATTTCATGCTTATGTTTTGAATGGTTTTGTTTCAATTTTGGAGAAGTTGCAAGCAAGATGGAACACATATATTGGGTTCCTTAAGATGTGGCATATGTAGATATACTGAGACATGTATAGATTTGATCATCTGGTGAATGTGTATACATGTATAGGTAATTTTGATGCACACCCTATCTTTGGCATTGTTGTCAAAGGGGGAGAGATTAAGTGAAAAATGTACAGGCTGATTGTATGTATGGAGTGTGTAGTCTGGTGTAATGCATATTTTTGGATTGTTGATCTAAGGGGGAGCCTTAGAATTCTTTCATTCCTTCATCCAGTGTACAGATTTCATAGGCTTTAACACTTAACCATTTTTCACAAGTGTTCCCATCAATGCTAAAGTGGGATATTGTTGGCAATTGACACTCATTCGGTGATCTTCAATGCTTGATTTATGGTCTAGGGTTGTCATTGCTGGAAACTCTTCTTGGAGACTTGATCTAGTGGTCGTGATTCATCTTAATCAAAAGATGGAGTTAACCGATAGGCAGTTAATCGGTAAAACAGGGTATCTCTGTGATGTTTTGGTCCAGAATAATTTCTTATGATTGCAGTAATTTTGGTGGTTGATTTCATGTTCTTGATTAATGGAAAGATCCTTAGGAAGCATGTGAGTGCATTCTTTTGGTCCGATGCTATGTTTTGTTCGAGATTCAAGCCGACTTGGAGCAGCACATTACATTTCTTGAAGTTGACTTGAAGGAGATTGCTTTTGTGCTAAGACCGAATATATAAGATCAAATTGACAATTGGTTTTGGTGGTAATACAATTGTGGTGATCCATTTTGGTGTGATTGAGCGTAGTTTCATGTGCGCACTTTGCTTATAGACAATCCGGTAGCTAACTGAGATAGAAACAAAGTATTCAGCGAGCAAAGATAGTCAAAGATTCAATGCTTAACTGGAACTCATTCTTGCGTTGTCAGAGGCTTCTTGAGAGTTCATTTCATTGTATTTCCTCATTGCAATCAAATTGTAAGTCAATGATGCTTCCTTGAAGGTTATAGCCTTCTGGGCAATTATAATTGAGCAGTGAGCTCTAGGCAGTGAGCTTGAATGCAAATGCATTCCCCATCTATGTAATATTTATGTACTTCTAAGCATAGTTTATGAATATTGTGGGTTTTAGCCCCACCATGGTTTTTCCCTTTCTGGGTTTCCACGTAAAAATTCCAGTGTTATGGATTTATCGATTCTTTGTTGGATATTTATGTTATTTTTTGTTATGCATTGCTAACCGGTGGATAAAGAATAAGTTTGTGGATTTGACTTTTGGTAGATCACTAATTCAACCCCCCCCCCTCTCAGTGATCCCTAATTATAACAAATAGTTGAAGAATCTCACTTCAAGAGTTATCCTGAGCTATGCAATTCAGAGCCATTACTTAGATGCTTGACCCCACTGGCTCCACCCTCGGTACTCACTTCTTTGGGGCAGCCAAGCACTAGTCCCCATGAAAACTCCTTGTGGTGAACTTTGTATCTCTACTAATAACTGTAAAAAGGTGAGTTGCTTCAGAGGTCTGACCTCCTATGCTAACAACTAGAAGGTTTTTGGCTTGTAACACAAAATGGTGTCTAGTAATGGTATCTATTTGGGTGGCCATAATCAGCAGCATGTTATGCTTCATTAAATGGAAGGCCTCCCAGCCTATAGAGGTTGCGCTCTATAAGGTTTATGGGGAGTCATAATGTCATTATAGCAGCATGTAACACCTGTTGCTTACAACTTTTGTCACAAACACTTATTTATAGTGGCTTGGAAGAGCTTGGATTTAGCATGTTACCACTTGGGTCATTCCCTCTCACTTGGCTTTATGGGCTACTTGGGAGGCAGGCCCTCTAAAAGGTAAAAAACAAAGAGCCTATTGCTCAAAACACAAAAGACACTTGTTAATTTTAGAGCACCAATTGAAGTGTTTTGCTAAACTAAAGAAGATAAAGACAGCAATTTCAAAATCAAACTTTTTGCCAAACGTCCTGCACCAAACTTGTTAGTAGTTTTGAAATGATGCCCCTCCTGCAAGCACACAAATTAGGTAAATTTTTAGATCCAAAAGAATTTATGAAATAGGGGCCTTCGATAAGACATTTTTGTCCTTTTCAAACAGCTGCACCACTTCGTTAGTCTGATCTAAAGAGGTTAGCTCCAAAAAACAAATCTGAAAAACCTAAATGGAAGCGGAAATGCAAAATTGAAAACACAGATGCAAACACAAAAATAGATCATAAACGCGGACATATCAAACATAGATGCAATTTCCATATCTGAGACCTACAAAATAGACAACAAAATGTAGATGTGATAGAAACCTGCATAGATGCGAGATCTAGACACAGACGCAACAATACATCTCACAAACACGATTCTCGAAACCTATAACTACAAAACTGAGCAAAAATCCTGTAAAACAAAAACACAACAAAAGGCAATGTAGACGTGAAAATAAAACAGAAACATGATTAGATGCTACTCAAACACAACTTTAGCATGATAGATCTACAAAACCAACAAAAAATCAAAAATGCAAAAAGAAATATCACAAACACGGAAATAAAATAGATACATGGGCAGATCCGTCGCAAATACAGAAAAATGCATAATCGTCGCAATGTCAAACCTGCAACTTTTAAAAACACAAAATCTGCAAACAAAATGTCAAAATTAAGGGATAAGGGTCCCACTGGGCGTGCCAAAATGTCTACGGTGAAAATGGATAGTGAAAAATAATATTGAAAGACTAACAAAGATCCAACCACAAAACCCTAGCCTAACAATTGTTGGCATTTGCATGAAGATTGCATTAATGAAGTATAAGTGTTTTCATTGATGTCAATTGTAACTGGCAATGGAGTTGTATTGCAACTAGTAGTGATGCAGTAATGCAACCGGTAGTTGACAAAGTCAAGGAAACTGGTATTAGTATTGAAGTAGTGAGATCAACCGGTAACCCTAACCTGTTGATATGTCAAACCCTAACAGGTGGAGCTTGGTGAATTGGCTATGTTGATCTATGATCAAATGGTGATTGGAGAAGATTATGCCACATATGCATGGTGCACGTGATGAGTTTTAAAGTGGTTTTGGTGCGTAGAGATAACGGTTTTATCTTGGGAATGAGCGAGTGCATTGTATGAACTGGAAACCACGTGATGAGTTACACGATCCAGTGTGTGGTGATCCAAGAGTGGTTGAGGTTGTCTTGGATAGTGTGCAAATGATTGTTATGTAATCCAACAGTCATGTTTGAACCGATTTGTTTGTAATCTCTATGAGACCTTAGGTTTTGTGATGTGTTACCAGCCTATTATTTTTCTTATAAGGTCGATGAGTTGTTTTGTAGTAGTACTAGCAATTTTGGTTAAGTGTCAGTTTGATTGATTGTCGAACCAAAAGGAGTATCTGTAGAATGTGTGAAGGAAGATAGAAGTATAAAAAGGATCTGACCAAGCATAGTAGTGTTATTACCATATCAGCAAAAACCCTATTGTTCTCTAACAATTACAACAGTTAAATCCTTTAACCGAGTAAGCTTTAACAGGCTTATTATTTTCTAAATCCTCTAACCAGGTGATCCATTAGCTTGGATTTGAAATCCTCTATCAAGGTTACTCCTAATAGGGTATTGCCTTTAACAGGGTATTGTAGTCAATCCCTTAACCGGGTGGTCCTTAACCGGAATTGTTCCTAATAGGACATTTTTGTAAATCTTCTAATAAGGCTTGGCTCCTAACAGGGCAAACTTCAAAAGAGTTCAGAATACTTGTGGGTATTCATCCCCACTATGGTTTTTCCCATTTGTATTTCCACATCAAAAATAATTGTGTCAAGTGGTGAATGGTTTTAGTGGTTATGTTTTGATATGGTTAATTTGTTTAACTGGTAAAGCCACTTAGATGTTTTAAGATGACCGGAAGTGATCTGAAATGTGTTATTACTAACGTTAGTAAAGTGGTTTGATGTTTTTGTTAAATGGTTTGAGAGTTTTCAGATCTGTTACATTGTTATATTGGTATTCTTGTTAACCGGTAAACTTGACAGTGCAGTTGCAGTTTATAGTACAGCATTGAACCAGTTAGTTCAGTGATTGAAATATGAGTTGGGTTTGAGTGTGGTGAAAGTTTAGTTATTTTTCTATCTACTGATTCACCCCCGCCTCTCATTAGTTGACTGGATCATTATTGATTCATCATATCATCAATTGGTATTAGAGCCTTTCAGGTCCTCTAGTGTCTAAGCCTAACAGCTTGAGATAAAGATCTAGAAGAACATGATGAAGAAATAAGGTCCAAAGTTCAATAGGGAAAACTACAGAATCTAGAGTGATAGGATGAAGATCTATATCAAAATCTTAAGAAGTCAATATTGGGAACATGTTGTTACCAAATATAGCTTGCCTAGTGGGATTTTGTCTAATGATGAAAAGAAGGAGCAATGGGAGAATACTCAAGCATTGGAGGCTATTATTAGTTCCTTGTCCAATTCAGAGTATGTTGATGTCCATGGTTTGGAGATTGCTTATGAAGTGTGGAAGAAACTTGAGGATATCTATAGCGGTGATGAGCATGTGAAGATTGTCAAAGAGGAGAGTCTGAGAGGTAAATTTGATGACATGCGGATGGCTAAAGGTGAGAATATTCAACAATGTGGTTAGAGGATCAAGGAGATAGTCGGTGAGATCAAAAGTGTTGGTGGTAAAGTGGAGGATACCACAATGGTTAGCAAGGTGTTGAGAACCCTTCTACCGGTCTATGCTATCCGAGTTGTAGCCATCCAGGAACTCAAGTCTATTGATAAAACTAAGGTAACTCTTGACTCTATCATTGGAAAACTAACGATATTTTAATTAAATGGTTATGATAGAAGTGCTCTGAAATCATAATCTACATTTAGAGCTTCATTTTCTAACCCATCAGTAAGGAAAAGTAGAAAAGCTAGTCATAGTCATGAGTCCAGATCTAGCAGAGAAGTTGATGATGAAGACAGTCTGATTGAGCTTGAAGCATTGTTCGCCAAATGGTTACCCAGAGGTACTGGTAAGTACATAGGTAAATTACCTTTGAAGTGTTTTCCATGTAACTGGATTGGACATATTGTAGCTAATTGTCCAAATGGAGACAATGAGCATAAATGTGAGAAGTATAAGAACTATAAAGGCAAAGGTAAAAGACATTGCCTCATTGCAGTTGATGGAGGAATCACAGATGAGGAATCACAGATGAGGAATCACAGATGAGGAATCACAGATGAGGAATCTGAGGGAGATGCAAATCAAGACATTGTCTTTGTTGCCATTAAAGAAGAGACATCAGATCAGAAGGCATTAGTCTCTCGCATGGATAGTTCTTATGATTGGATTATAGACAGTGGTTATTCACACCACATGACTAGTGACCGGAGTAAGTTTCTTACTTTGAAGGAATTTGATGGAGGTGTTATGAGATTTGGAAATGACTCACCCTGCATGGTAAAAGGAAAGGGAACCATCTCTCTTAATGGAAAGAGCAGTGCAGATGATGTATACCGGGTTGAAGGACTGAAACACAATCTTTTGAGTGTTGCTCAACTCAATGACAAAGGATATCCACTGGAATTCAAGAATGAAATGTGCAAAATCTATGGAAGCAAAGGTGAACTAATTGCAACCAACAAACAGACAAGCAGTAACTTGTTTCACCTAAATTCTAAAGTCAATAATTATTTAATTACTACAGTAGAAGATAGTTGGCTTTGGCATCAGAGATTTTGTCATGTAAATTTTGATAACATTGTAAAAGTCAATAAGTCCAAATCGGTAAGAGGTTTGCCTCAGTTGGACAAACTAGTGAATGCTCTATGTAAGGAATGTCAATTAGGGAAGATGACATCCTCAACTTTTAAGAGAAAATATTTCTCAGTGGAACATTTGCTAGATTAGGTTCATACAGACCTTTGTGGACCAATAAGGACTAGGAGTATTCAAGGTGATTGATATTTTATGATCTAAACTAATGATTGCTAAAGAATGATGTGGGTCACATTCATGAAGGAAAAAATAGAAGCCTTCAGCAATTTTAAGGAATTCGTGGCCTTAGCTAAAAAGGAAAGTGGAAAGAAGATAAAGTGCTTAAGAATTGATCAAGGTGGTGAATTTACTTCAAAGGAATTCACTTAAATACTGTGAAGACAATGGAATTAAGAGGCAGCTTTCTGCACCTAGGACACCACAACAAAATGGTATTGCAGAGAGGAACAACCTATCAGTTGTTGAAGTTGCAAGAACTATGCTAATACAAGGAGTGTAGCTAAGACTTTCTAGAGAGAAACTGTTAGCACAGCTATCTACACTATGAACCGGATATTGGTTAAAAGAGGTAAGGATAAAACTTCTTATGAATATTGGTATGGTAGATCACCTAATGTCGGTTACTTTAAGATTTTTGGTAGTAAATGTTTTATCAAGAGAGGTGACTATGTTGGTAAGTTTGATGCTAAGAGTGATGAAGGCATATTTCTTGGTTACTCCACCAAGAGAAAAGCCTACAAATGTTACAACAACTGGACAAAGAAGATCATTGAAAGTGATAATGTCCATGTGGATGAGTGTCCTAAAGATACAAGAGAAACCAGTGAGGAGAAGAAGGAAGATGAACCTTACATTCTGATTTTGGAGCCAAAACCGATGAAACCAGAAGTTGGTGAAATGAATACTGCAGCACCAGTTCAACCAGAATAGGTAGATTGTGCAGATGATGAAGATAGTGAGGAAGAAGAACCTGAAGATCATGAACCTATTATTCCAAGGTATGTAAGACTCAATCATAATCTTGATCAGATTATTGGAGATAAAGATGTTGGTGTGTTAACCAGAAGAAGAATTAGAGAGAATTAGATTGTATGATCTCCACTATTGAGCCTAGAATAGCAAAGGAAGTTTTTGGAGATGATCACTAGATCAAGGCTATGGAAGAAGAGCTTGACCAGATTGAGAAGAACAATACATGGACCCTAGTACCCAGACTGGTGAACAAAAATGTGATAGGTACTAAATGGGTATTCAGAAGTAAACTGAATGAAGATAGAGTAGTAGTCAGAAAAAAAGCTATATTGGTATGCAAAGGTAATGCACAGGAAGGAGGAGAAGACTATGGTGAGACATTTGCACCAGTTGCTAGACTGGAAGGTGTTAGGACTACTTGCATTTGAAGCATATAGAGTATTCAAAGTATATCAGATGGATGTGAAGTCAGCATTTCTAAATGGAATACTGGAAGAGGAAGTCTACATTGAACAGCCAGATGGTTATGATTTGACTGATGCAAAGGATATGGTGTGCAAACTACACAAGGCACTATATGGTTTGAAGCAAGTACCAAGAGCATGGTATGAAATACTACATTCACACTTGGTGAAGATAGCTTTTCAGAGAACCAGTGAAGACAGCAATATATATCTCAAGACTGAAGGAGATAAGATAATGGTTAGTGAGGTATTTATGGATGATATCATTTTTGGAGGCAATAATGACATGAGTGATGACTTTGCAAATGAGATGAAAAGTAAATTTGAGATGTCTCCGGTAGGAGAGATAAAATTCTTCATAGGTTTGAAAATTCAACAGATGAAGAATGGTATCTTTATCACACAGTCCAAATATGTGAAAGAGGTATTGAAGACATTTGGAATGGGAGACTGTAAACTAGTTGGGACACCAATGGTTACAGGTTGTAAATTGTCTAAGGAGGATGATGTTGCACCCATTGATGAAAAGGAGTACAGGTCTATGATAGGGAAACTACATTATGTTGTTCATAGTAGACTGGATATTGCTCATGCAGTTGGATTAGTTGCTAGCTTTCAGAAGAACCCGAAGGAGACACACATGGTAGCAACTAAAAGGATATTCAAATATCTAAAAGGTGTTATTGATTATGGATTATGGTATCCATATGTAGGTAACTTTGATTTGAAAGTCTATACAGATGCAGACTGGGCAGGAAATGTTGATGATAGGAAGAGTACAACCGGAGGTGCATTCTTTCTTGGAGGAAGGCTTGTATCTTGGAGCAGCAAGAAGAAAAGTTGTATATCACTGTCAACTACTGAAGCTGAATATGTTGCAGCGTATATGAATTATACCTAGGCAATCTAGATGAAACACATTCTACAAGGTTTTAAGTTGAAGATTATGGAACCGGTAAGGATTTTCTTTGATAACACCAGTGTAATAAATATTTCAAAGAACCCGGTGTTGCATGCTAGAACCAAGCATTATAGAACTGAAATGTCATTTCTTGAGAGAGAAAGTGCAGAGTAAAGATGTGTTACTGGAGCATGTATCTACTAAGGAATAGCTAGTGGATATCTTTACTAAACCTCTACCTAAGGCTACTTTTGAGTATCTTAGAGGTCAGCCAGGGATTGTGCCCCTACATGAGGTCAATTAAGCCTATGTGGAAGACATCAGTCCTGGAGCTTATTGAAGATCTTAAAGCAGGATTCGTGTAGAGTGGAGCTACTCCACCTGAGGGGGAGCAGCTAGTTGTAGAATAGTTAAGTTTGACATTGTATGTTTTACATTCACTTGGCATTGTTGTCAAAGGGGGAGAAGAACTCTATGATTGATAGGGAGAAGAACTGTAGCCAGTTACCAGCTGAAGATATGAAGACTTGGTTGAAGGAGAGTACATAAAAAAATGTAAACCAGGATTCCTATACCTAGGTATGTGCATTACTCTCAATCATCACAATCAAAGGGTATTGATATTTCTATTGCCAGCAATGCCAAAGAGGTAGATTGTTGGCATTTGCATGAAGACTGCATTAATGAAATATAAGTGTTGTCATTAATGTCAATTGTAACTAGTAATGGAGTTGTATTGCAATTGGTAGTGATGCAATAATGCAACCGGTAGTTGAGAAAGTGAAGGAAACCGGTATTACTATTGAAGCAGTGAGATCAACCAGTAACTCAAACCTGTTGATATGCCAAACCCTAACTGATGGAGCTTGGTGAATTGGTTGTGTTGATCTATGATCAAATGGTGATCGGAGATGATTATACCATGTATGCATGGTGCACATGATGAGTTTCAAAGTGGTTTTGGCACGTAGAGATAACTGATTTAACTTGGGAATGAGCGAGTGCATTGCATGAAGTGGAAACCGCGTGGTAAGTTACAGGATCTAGTGTGCGGTGATCTAGGAGTGGTCGAGGTTGTCTTGGACAATGTGCAGATGATTTCTATGTAATCCAATAGTCATGTTTGAACCGATTTGTTTGTAATCTCTATGAGATCTTAGGTTTTGTGATGAGTTACTGACCTATTGTTTTGCTTATAAGGTCGATGAGTTGTTTTGTAGTAGTGTTGGCAATTTTGGTTAAGTGTCAGTGTGATTGATTGCCGAACCAAAAGGAGTATCTGCAGAATGTGTGAAGGCAAATAGAAGAATAAAAAGGATCTGATCAAGAAGAGTAGTGTTATTACCATATCAGTAAAAACCCTGTTGTTCTCTAACAATTACAATAGTTAAATCCCTTAACAGAGTAAGCGTTAATAGGCTTAGTGTTTTCTAAATCCTCTAGCCAGGTGACCCATTAGCTTGGATTTTAAATCCTCTATCGAGGTTGCTCCTAAAAGGGTATTATCTTTAACAAGGTAATGTAATCAATCCCTTAACCGAGTGATCCTTAATCGGATCTGTTCCTAACAGGACATTTTTGTAAAGCTTCTAATAAGGCTTGGCTCCTAACAGGGTGAACTTCAAAAGAGTTCAAAATACTTGTGGGTATTCATCCCCACTGTGGTTTTTCCCACTTGGGTTTCTACGTCAAAAATCATTGTGTCAAGTGATGAATGGTTTTTTTGGTTATTGTTTATGGTGAAAATGGATAACAACAATGATAATATTGAAAGACTAAAATAGATTCAACCACAAAAACCCTAGCATAATAACAACAAAGATCTACCATAACATATGAAGATTACCTAAGACAATGCAAATCAAATGAAATCACAAAGATTATACCATCACATGTCCAATAGGGTTTGGATCTTCATTCTTCCTATCTCCATTGATCTTGTTTGATATATTTGCTCTCAGATTTTATGTGCACAAGAGCTCAACAAAGAACGGAATTTGGTTGCAAGTAGGATCTCATATGCCAAGTAGTAGTTAGCTTGATTCATTAGCTAGGTAGTTAGTTAGGGTTGATAATGAAGGAAGCATCTCCTTATATAGAAGACACAATATGAAATGGAGGGCTAAGATTGAGAGGTGTAAAAGAGGTCAGCTATGATTAGAGGGTAGGTAGAGAAAATAATAAAATAATGAAAGGGGGTAAGTAGTGTATGAATTAAGAGATGAATGACATGTGTCATGGATAGAAAAGGTTAATGAATTAATTAAATAAATAAAGATTCATTTAATTAATAGAGGAAGTGGGATCAATTAAATAAATAAGATGTTTATTTAATTTAGGAAAATGATAATTTAAATAAATAAAAGTATTTATTTAAATGAGAAATAAGGCTAGAAGAGGATAAATGAATTAATTAAATAAATAAAGATTTATTTAATTAATAGAAGAATTTGGCTTAGATAATTAAATAAATAAAATATTTATTTAATTAGACTGGACTATTTTAGGTGTCTACATTTTGCCCCTCTTTGAGACAATGCAGCTTGTCGCGTTGTTTCAAAGAAGATAAGATGAACTGATACAAAGTTGCCCCAAGATGGGAATGGTATGCCCCCTCGAGAGATTGGATGAAAATAATTGAAAAGATTGCAGACAATCTCTTGATAAGAGAGAAAGGCTAGAATGGACGGACCAGATAGAGTGACAGAGTCACGGGATAATGAAGACTGACTCGAGAGACGAGGGCTAGGGAAGTCTATAAGATAGACCACGAGGGAAAATCCTCATTGTCATCCACACATCCAAGAGATCAGAGTGCAGAGAGAGAATAGAGCAACAGCAGTCAATAGCGATGGCATTGGTTCACATATTCGATCACGTTCGCCAATTTCAGAGGCCAGCCAACGCAGGATAGCCGGTAAGTATCATAAAACCTCCTTGTACTTTGTTGCAATAATTGTTGTCATTAATGCATCTTAGGTAGTGCAATAAATGCGCTTTTAGGAATGTCAAGCAAGGTCAAAAAATGCTTAGACGCATCTGTGTTTGTGCCAAGCGCGTCTGTGCAATATGTAAGTGTGTTTATGTAATGAAAGCGCGTTTATGTCTTCTAGGCCAAATCAGCAGTTCTATGATGAACATACGTTGTTGATTGGATAAGCTGCTGAGAGGATACACTCAAGCAGGTCCTCTAGGGAAGACTAGGATAGCAAATAGGGCCAAGATTGACAATTCTGTGATAGAACATACGTTGCCAATTAGGAAACTACTTAAGAGGATACACTCAAGCAGAGGCCCTAGGATAAGATAGATCAAGGCACTTTGTGATGAACAGGGAGTACCAAGACAGAGTACTTTGTGATGAACAGGGAGTACTAATATGAGTAGCACTTTGTGATGAACAGGGAGTGCAAATATGAGCAGCACTTTGTGATGAACAGAGAGTGCTAAAAAGAGCAGCACTTTGTGATGAACAGGGAGTGCAAAAGTGAGCAACACTTTGTGATGAACGGGGAGTGCAAAAACATGTAGTACTTTGTGATAAACAAGGAGTACCACTAGGATAGAAGCAACACTTTGTGATGAACAGTGAGTGTCACTAGGATAGAAGAAACACTTTGTGATGAACAGTGAGTGTCACTAGGATAGAGTACCATATGTATGTAGATAAAAAGTAGCATTTTGTGATGAACAGTGAATGCCACTATGACTGACATGATTGATTTGATTGACTGCAGGATTATCTGCCTATGCTAGAGTCACGGGAGAGATTCCCATCGACTCAGAGGTTGTGACCTAAGTTGGAATTCGAGGACCGGGCTGCGATTGAGGCTATGGGATTGAGACATATTCTGTATGTGCCTGAGTTTCAGGTGAACATGGGATTGCTGACTGCACTGGCAGAGAGATGGCACTCTGAGACTTGCACGTTCCATTTTCCAATGGGTGAGATGACAATCACCCTAGAGGATGTATACAGGACTCTATGGATACCAATCGATGGGGAGTTGATTCCTTACAATCGAGATGGAGACAGGGATGCCCTGAGACAAGTGTTCCAGGATCTGACATTGGAGATGAGGGCTAGACATGTTGCTTGGGATACCATGGCAACGATAGGGTTAGCACTACCAGCAGTACTGGGAGGAGTGATTAGTGGGTTCTTGTGTCCGGACAAAGTGACATGAGGGTTGGCTGTGGGTTGGGGAGGTGCACTGGAGACACTAGTTACTCAGCACACCAGATATGCCTGGGGACCGTGCATGCTGGCACATTTATATTATGAGCTACATCAGTTTGTGTACCACGGATCAGTGGGATTGGGCTGCGGAGTGACATTGATACAGGTGTGGGCATATGAGCATCTGCCAGTGACATGGCCGATACACTTCAAGGGCAGGGGCCATGGATGCAGTTTTGTGCATTTGTATGATATGATCACCTCGCAGCCACGAATTGGCAGGTTGGAGTACTGGCGACTGGCTATAGATGAGATTGATATGGTTATATGGAGGTCGTACCTGGGATGTGAGCAGTGGGAGGATGATGCAGTAGAGCTACCCTACACCTTCTGGAGCAGGTATCTGATTAGGCGGACGCCCTATGTACTGGAGAGGCAGCTGGTTGACAGGGTGGGCAGGCAGTTTGGTAGGATTCGATGGATGCCACGGGGTTCTGGTATGTACGCGCGGACGGTCAGGGATTAGGCACACTTTGGGTCATTGCTATCATATGATCAAGTTGTTACACAGCTAGTGGAGATGATGCCCTTACCCTGGGATATGTGACCAGAGATCAAGGATGTCGGCATGGATGCAGAGTACACAGCGTATTGGGCTGAGCATCCATTCCCACACCTGACAGATCCAAGAGAGCCACTAGATAGAGATGGTGGTGGGGATGGTGATAATGATGGAGATGATGGGGGTAGAGGCTGACGGAGGAGACGGGGTGTAGTTGGAGAGAGGAGGGTAGCATCACGGAGGGAGGGTGGAGAGGACAGAGGGGTCGCGGTGGATTGCCGCTACAGGTGCCAGCAACACAGGGTCCCAAACAGGTGCAGGGATAGGGATAGAGGCAGGTATAGGTACAGCCACCAGTACAGGCACAGGCACAGGGACAGGAACTCGTACAGGGGGAGCCACAGGCAGAGCCACAGAGGGAGGCAAAGGGGGCCGAGGTGAAGGAGGATGAGCTGGTTGAGCTAAGGGAGATCTGCCAGGGGCAGGCAGATGAGATTCAGGACTTGGAGAGGGAGAGGGATAGACTCAGGAGGCAGCTTAGAGATACTGAGCGGGAGTGAGACTAGGCCATTCATCTCTACACAAAGGTAGAGATAGAATTAAGGGCTGGGAGGCAGGCAGCAGAGGACATAGGGGCTGGGTATGCCTATGTTCTGCGGGCAGGGGAGGAGATAGGCTACTGGCGGGATCTATATTATGGGGCAGTGCCACCAGATTAGCGGGTGAGGAGCTTCTATAGACCATCGCGGACAGCGACAGCTACAGGAGGGAGCCAGAGGAGACAGGCATCTAGCGGTGGGGTTATGGGTGCTCCACCACCACCAGATAGAGGGGGCAGGAGAGATGATCCTGAGGCAGGTCCTTCCAAGGCTCAGATTTCGTCGAGGCCATGCGGCTCTGAGGGAGGGAGTTCATCATAGCCATAGAGGGCTCCCTATGTATCAATATTGTACCATTTTTGTATTATGATGTAGACACCTTCGGGTGATTGTAGCCATATGATTTTGACATCATTGTATCATGACACTTTATATATATATATGAGATTATTCATCTTTGTGGCAGCTATATGCATGTGTACCTATTGTGATGAGATGTTTAATGATGTATGTTTTATGTGATGAATGCTTATGATATGGATGCAAATATGTACATGAGGAGATGCAATATTTTTGTTCTTTTATGTTTTATATGTTATGCAAATGTGAATGTATGAAATCCAAATGAATATGATAATATAGATAACTGTGATGAAAATGTAAGATGTGCTAACATGTGGTGTGTGTAGGATGTGATGCAATTGTGATATCTATATGTATGTATGAAATTCTTAATATGTGGTAATGCAGGTGCAACTACATGAAATGCAAATATTTTTGGTGTGTCATTATACTCAGTCATGTGATAGCAAGCTACTGGGACTTGAGATGGACGATGGAGGTCAATCAAGAAATGGGGATGGAAGATATAAGATATGAAATTTAAAGAGCTTCTTGTGCATTATCATCATTGAGCTTTATTATGGCAAAATAGGTTATGACAATCGAGGCATATGTTCGACCCAGAAAGTCATTATACCCGTTTGCATGTAGATAAGACAGTCACCAACAAGGAATGCCCCAGTTCATACTAGACTCACAGTGTCCTCATATCCTTGGACAAGTCATAGCATTACTAAGAGATAATCCACAGACAGCAAAGAAAAATAGGTGACGATACCCCATCCTCGCCTTTCTAGTCAAAGACATCCTGGAGATAGAATCTCTAGTCAAAGACATCCCAAAAAAGCTAAAAGACATGTCACCAAAAGATAAAAATCAAAAGAAAACCAAGACTCGACACCAACATCCACTGTAGTCCTCAAGGTTAGTGTCTCTTGTCACTTGTATAAGTCTTATTTGATTGTGGTCACAATGTTTACTTTCACAAAAAGGATAGATCACACTGAACCATAATGTTGTCTGAGTCTGTTGAAAGATTTGATTTGTTGAAGTCCATTATTGTTGTTGTGTCTCATCTGAAACCGACTGAATCCATGAAACTGATACTTTATTGCAGAGAAGACAAAACTTTATTGTGGATTGTCAATGCAAGTGTTTCTTTATTGCGGATTGTGCGTGGATAGACTGAAGAAAAAGTGGAAGAAATTGTACTCCTCGAAACATGTGATGCTCTCAGTTCCACACCCATCACTAGACGTAGGATTTTCCTTAGCCACAGATAGGAGCTGATTTATTATGAATGGAAAGGGGTGAAAAAGGAATGTTTATTATGAATGGCTAACCAATCTTAGGTAGATCAATAACAAGTCATGATGGGAATGGGTAAGTTTATTATGAACGAATAGGTTGTGAGTGTGTGCAAAGTGAAAGGATGAAAGTGAATCCTGAAGGAGGGAGGAGCAATGTCTCTACGCATGGCGCTGGTGACCTAGTTTTCACCATGGTACTTGCCCAGGGCACCACCGATGTGGTTTTCACCGTTGGACAAAATTATTTCTCTTCACTTTTTTTTTACTTTTTTTTTTTTATTAGTGTCACAAGGCGCCTGTTTGTTGGGTTTTCACCAAGTAACAATTTTTTTGTTTTATGATTTTTTTGTATTTTGAAATTTTTTGATTTTTTTTTTGTATTTTTGAATTGGGATACTCTGAAGAGCTATGTGTAAAACTTGTGAAGGTACATGTTGTTGATAGGATCCTCCCAAAGTTCACCCTCTGTGGTTGAGAGCTGATATGCACCAGATCCATAGGCTATTGTGATGATGTAAGGACCAAGCCAATTTGGTTCGAACTTGCCCTTCTTCTCTCTGTCTTGCTGATTTCTAGGATTCTCCTTGAGAATTAAGTCACCCACCTCAAATGTGTGAGGCTTGACTTTATGATTGTAGCTGCATTGTTCCTTGACTGAATGATGTGTAGCTCGAGTGACTATCTTCCTTGATGAAGGAGCTGAGATAGAATTACTAGTGTGTGGACTATGTAGGCCTGTATGCGTGTCACCTGAAGAAGTTTGGGCATCCCTGATAACAAAGTCCCTTGAGGAAGTTCCATTAAAGATCCATGATGTATCACCAAAAGGAGATGGATGTGGGGAACAAGTGGATGAGTTATGAAGGCTGATGACTGTGAAAAGAAGTGAAAGTAGGATAGCATGATGGAGACTTAGGATCAACAAGTATGCTTCTTGACTTAAAATTGTAGAACTTTTGCCCCTAGTTATTTTGATATTAGGGGAGATCATCTCTTGCTCTTTTTCTTTCGTAGGATTTTTATCCTTGACTTTGATTTTTGTAGAGTCCAATAGCTTTTGATTTGGATTTGGATTGAAGGGCTTTTCTCTATTTTTGACTTTTAGATTTTTCTTTTGAAAGCTTGATTTTTGATCCCCAATTAGTAAGGGCTTTTGTGATTCTTGTCGATCCAAGTCTGAGAGTGGAGTGGAAATGGAAGGAGTGGATGAAATGGTAAGGCTATGTGAGTTCTCAAGAGGGTTGGTGATACACTCAATAGATTCTTCGCTGGAACCACTCTTAGGACTGTTGATATCAAGAGTTGCTTGCACCACTAGAGGAGATTTGCATTCAGACTTAGTAGCCACAACACTAGGTGGTTCACACCCAATTCCTTGCAAATTGTTTATAGATTGTTCCTATCAACTCAATCTCTTAGGAGATAGTGGGATTTGATCAACATGAAAGATATACTCACCACATCCCATGTCTTTAAACTTGAACTTTTCTTTGATCTCTGCTTGTTTTGATGTAGAAGCTTTCAATGATTCTGGATCCACATATGCTGATGAAGGAATAGCTTCTCGATTGACTGGGATTGTTATTTCTAATTTTGACTATAGATTGTTGCAATATATGAATGGATTTGGATCTGCTTTGATGGTCACTTCAACTCCATTATGTGGAAACTTGATACATCGATGATATGTAGATGGTACTGCGCTCATTTCATGAATCCATGGACATCCTAGCAATATGTTGTATGTGAGATCGAGGTCTAGGAGTTGAAAAACCACATCTTTTGTAGCTGGCCCAACCCTGAGAGGTAAGGTGACTATGCCTTTGGATGAACGTTCCTCATCATCATATGCTTTGATGGTAATTTTGTTTGTAGCATTCACAACTTTGTCTGAATATCCCAATTGTTTAATAGTGCTCAATGTACAAATGTTTAGACTTGCTCCTCCATCTATAAGGACTCATTTTATTTGATGTTTGTGTATGAAGGCTTCAATGTGTAATGGTGCATTATGTGGCTGACTTATGGAGGCATCATCGGCTTGTGTGAATGTAAGGGAGTGTGGAACAGAAAGGTATCCCACCATGGCTTGAAATTGGTCCACGTTCAGATTAGTAGGGACGGAAGTGTCTCTCAAAGTTTTGTCAAGAATGGCTTTATGTGCGGGGGATATGCGTAAGAGCTCAAGAATGGAGATGACCGCGGGTGTCTTCCCTAACTGTTTTACAAGATCATACTCAGGCTTAGTTGATGAGGAAGTAGTTTTTTTAGCTGGAGCACCTTGCAAAGTGAATTTACCTCGATGAGTGGTAACATTGCATTCAAAGGTAGGTTCGGAAGAAGATCCAATGCCTTTTAGGAAAATCTTGGGTCTTTGGGTAGAATTCTCTGGTGTTTTGTCCTTGATGATAATGGTAGAGACATAATTGTCCATCGAAATGTGATTGATAGTTGAATCATAGTTATAAGATGCTTTGGTATAGTTGGTTTGGTCATCTATGGCTTTAGCTTTTCCCTTGTCATATTTTGGGAATGGTTCCTTAAACATCTCATGTTCTTGATTGGATGAATGTCCTTCAATCTCAATGTCACCTCTATCAATGAGATCTTGTATGATGTTCTTTAGTCAATGGCAATTTCCTGTCTTGTGGCCCTTGCTCTTATGAAATTTGCAATACTCATCATCATTCCACCAATTTGGTTTAACCTTTGGCTCATATGGAGGCAAATTTGGAATTGTGATTATCTTGTTTGCCACTAGCTTTTTGAAAATGAACTCAAGTGGTTCTCCCAATGGAGTGTACTTCCTTCGTGACTTTGAAGTTGTTTGAGTATTCACTTGATTGTTTGTAGAGCTTGATCCCAAAAAAATGATTTTGGGTCACACTGTATTAGCATCAACAACACCATCATTGATTGTGTTCTTGTTTTTGTTCCAAAATCTTGGCTTATCTTTTCCTTTAAAGTCATCTTTGTTTTCCTTGAATATCTTAATGACTCCCTGTTCAATTAGGACCTTTTCTGTCGCTAAGCCTTTTTCAATGACGTCCTTGAAGGTGGACAAACAAGATTTTCTTAAGTCATAGCCAATGTCTTTGTTAACATTCTGAGTGAACATCTCTACCATTTGTTTTTGTGGAATTTCCCAAGAGCATATGTTGGCTAGATTCCTCCATCTTTGTAAAAATGATGAAAAAGATTCTCCATCCTTTTGCTTGGCGTTGCACAAAGTAGTGACTGATATATCTGTCTCTATGTTGTATGAGAAATGTTGGCTAAATGCCTCTGCTAGATCACCCCATGACTTAATTCCAGGTGGAAGTTGGGAGAACCATTCCATAGCTTGATCACCTAGACTTTGTGGGAATAATCTCATCAAATATGTCTCTTCTGCTGCTACCTCAATGTAAGTTGTGAAAAATTGTCTTATGTGTGCCCTAGGATCTCATTTTCCTCTGTACTTATCAAACTTAGGTGTCACAAAGTGTGTAGGGAATGGAGGCATTGGAATGCTTTTGTCAAATGGATAGGGACATATGTCTCTTATTGTGTATGTTGGCT
Organism: Cryptomeria japonica; assembly: GCF_030272615.1. NCBI lineage: Eukaryota > Viridiplantae > Streptophyta > Pinopsida > Cupressales > Cupressaceae > Cryptomeria > Cryptomeria japonica. Next base: position 163,455,287 of record NC_081406.1, read on the forward strand.
TCGGTGTATTTATGTCCTCCATTCTCTTTTGTAAGTCCCTGATTTGTTGCTCCAAATTGTTCTTCGGTGGAGACCGACTTCTTGGACCATACCCCATGCTTGAGGCACCAATTGGAGGAGGAGCATGTTGCATATATGGATGATATTGATCATACACATGTTCATATGGAGGAGGTCTATAATGATGTTGTGTATATGGACCACTTGGTATAGAGTCATGGTGAGGAATGGAATACTCGCTTTGTCCATGTATACCATACTCTATAGGCATGTCATGAGTTTGTTCTAGTGTGTTGTCCCCAAATTTGACACGGGGTTTCCTTGTGTCCAAATTTTGAGCATGCCTTTGAATATCCAATTGCTTTGGTGGTTGATCCTTAGCATTGGTATGTGATTGAGCATATTTTTCTGCATAAGACTTCCATAATGGTCTGCGAAGGTGAGTATCATATGCTTGACCATGTGTGTATGGGACCTCTAGTTTTTGAAACAAAGATGATGGTGATTTAGGCACCATATGCCGTCCTCTATTGCCTCCACTATTAGGCCTCCTTTGATCCATGTTGGAGTGAGTTTGTTGCAAAGGTCGATTTTCCATTATTTGAGACATGTCGAAATCATGAGGGATTTTGGCTCCACTTTGTGCCATCACTTGTAGAAAGTATTGTCCATCTCTCCTCATTATTTCCTCAACCAATCAATTGAAATGGGGATTCATAATGGTGCTTTCCACTTCTGCTGAATGTACAGAAAAGTTGTCCATATTGTCATTGTGTGTATCATTGTTGTTTGTAGTGTCCATGTTCTCAACATTTGGAATGTTTCTATAGGCATCCATGTCAAGTAATGTAGTATGATCGGAATTGAAAAAGATATCATTGTCATACTCATAGGAACTCATGTTTGCGGATTCTTGAGCCTCTTTAGCTTCTCTCCTAGATTTTTGGAAATGAGTTTCAACCATGAACTAGGTCTTGACCAAGATGTGTGAGACTAGATGAAAATGGAAAGGATATGGAAGACCAAGAGTTGGATGGAATGTAAATGAATCTGAGGTGTACTTGCAATGTCTGAAGTGTAAGATCAAGTATGTATGTAGTAGAGTAGGTGTGGCTTCCAGAGATATGATAGTTTCTCTTGATGAGGTAAGTTGACCTTGACTCTAAGTAAGACCAAATGAGACCCAAAGGTGATAGACCTTGATGAGGGACCACTTAGCAAAATGTTGTTGTATGTAGTATGTTGACAAAGTATGATGAGGACAAGCAAGTGACCTTTTGACTCAGGTTTAGACAAATGTGAATGTAATGCAAGATGTAAAGCAATGATGGACTTTGTGAGACCCAAAGATAGGTTAAATGCTAGATGAAAACCTGAAGAGATAACCTAGGAAGCTCAAGAATGCTGAAATTGATTGCTTTTGTTTGTTGGACTGTAAAGTTTTCCAATTTGTGAAGTTGTTGTTGTGACCAAATCTAAAATTTTGACTGTATTTCGTGACAAGGGGACACAATGTTGATGAGGACTCAATGTTTGCAAGTGTTTAGACTCAAAGACTCCAAGAAAAGTGTGTTGCTTGATGTAAAATTTGTTTGGCATACACTTGAAGACACAAAAGACACAATGTTTTGTTGTTTGGTCTTGAATGTTTGATTGTTCAAAATAAGACAAGCACAATTCTTATGGTTGGCCAGGACAATAGTTGTTGATCCCACATGGAGTTTCCCCCGAGGCTACGCTATTCAGAGTGGATACTTAGATGCTTGACCCCACTGGCTCCACCCTTGGCACTCACTTCTTGGGGCAGCCAAGCATCAATCCCCATGAAAACTCCCCGTGGCAAACTTTGTATGCCTACTAAGAACCATATGTGTGTGGGCCGCTATCAGAGGTCTGACCTCCTATCCCAACAACTAGAAGAATTTTGGCTTCTAAAACAAATAGGTGCTAGTAAGGGCATCCACTCGTGTGGCCATACATGTGGCACTTTCAGCTCTGTAAATATAGAAGGCTCCCAGCCGGTAGGGGTTACGCCCTACAACTGATCAAATAAATTTGATCAAACGGGTTTATGGGGAGACATAGTGTCGGTATGAACTAATCAGCACACATTATTCATAGTTTTCATCATGAATACAGTTATTTATAGTAGTTTGGAAGAAGATGGCTTTTCTTTTGCTACCACTTGGGTCATTCTCTCCTCACTAGTAGTCCTAATGACCACACGGGGAGACAGGCCCTCTAAAGATTAAACAAAAAGAGCCTATTGCTCAAGACACAAAATACAATGGTTCAATTTTAGTGCACCAATTGAAGTGTTTGCTAGTCTATGAGAACAAAGCACATAATAAAAATCAAAAGAAAATCCTTGTCAAGGTCCTGCAACAAAGATTTGTTAGTAGTTTGGATTGTTTCAAATGATCACCCCTTCCTGTAAGCACACAAGTTAGGTAAATTTTAGATCCAAAAGACTTTGTGAAATAAGGGCCTTCAACAATGCATTTTGTTGACCAATTCAAAGATCTGATTTATCATAAAAAAAAGACCACCTGTAAAATTTCAAGAAATTTCCAGAAATGTAAGAAAATCCAAAAAAATTGCTAATTTGCTCCAAAAAATAATTTTTTATGAAAACTCATAAAAACTTCATATAAAATGCAAAATCAATCCAAAAAATATGAAATTTTTATTGGAGAGTCCTGATGGTCTTCCAAACCTGTATAAAAAAATTTCTACAACAAATCTAAGTAGTTTGTGAGATATGAGTAAAATAATGCAAAACCCTAATTTTCAAAGATCCATTTTTTGAGGAGTGATTTTGCATAAAATTTAAAATCACAAAGAACATATCCTATGTATAATTTTGAGAGATTTCCAAAAATGTAAGAAAATTCAAAAAATTCACTAATTTTCTCTCAAAATTAATTTTGTATGAAAACCCATAAACAATTCATACAAAATGAAAATTTGATCCAAAAAATCTGAAATTTTTACTAAATCTATCTAATACTTTTCCTGACCTACAAAAAAAATTTGATGTCAAAATTCGAAGTCATTTGTGAGATCTGATCAAAATAAGGAAAAACCCTAATTTTTAAAGATCCAATTTTTAGGGAAATATTTTGCATCAAAATTAAAATCACAAAGAACAGATCCTATGTATAATTATGAGTGATTTTTAAAAATGTAATAAAATCTAAAAAATTCTCTCATTTGCTCTCAAAATTAATTTTTTATGAAAAATCATAAAAAAATTCATAGAAAATGAAAATGTGCTCCAAAAATTCTAAATTTTGGATTGAGAGCTCCTGATACTTTCTTCAACCTGCAAAAAATATTTGGTACAAAATTTCTAAGCCGTTTGTGAGATATGATCAAATCTCTCCAAGATCTTGATTTTGTGTCCAAAACCCTAGCTGCACAAGGTTATTCTCCAAATTGTTTTACAAAACAACAATATAGGGTTAGAAAAATCTGCAAAAAACATAGATCTAACAAAAATCCATGTCCCACCAGGCATGCCAAAATGTTTATGGTGAAAATGGATAACAACAATGATAATATTGAAAGACTAAAATAGATTCAACCACAAAAACCCTAGCATAACAACAACAAAGATCTACCATAACATATGAAGATTACCTAAGACAATGCAAATCAAATGAAATCACAAATATTATACCATCACATTTCCAATAGGGTTTGGATCTCCATTCTTCCTATCTCCATTGATCTTGTTTGATATATTTGCTCTCAGATTTTATGTGCACAAGAGCTCAACAAAGAACGGAATGTGGTTGCAAGTAGGATCTCATATGCCAAGTAGTAGTTGGCTTGATTCATTAGCTAGGTAGTTAGTTAGGGTTGATAATGAAGGAAGCATCTCCTTATATAGAAGACACAATATGAAATGGAGGGCTAAGATTGAGAGGTGTAAAAGAGGTCGGCTATGATTAGAGGGTAGGTAGAGAAAATAATAAAATAATGAAAGGGGGTAGGTAGTGTATGAATTAAGAGATGAATGACATGTGTCATGGGTAGAAAAGGTTAATGAATTAATTAAATAAATAAAGATTCATTTAATTAATAGAGGAAGTGGGATCAATTAAATAAATAAGATATTTATTTAATTTAAGAAACTGATAATTTAAATAAATAAAAGTATTTATTTAAATGAGAAATAAGGTTAGAAGAGGATAAATGAATTAATTAAATAAATAAAGATTTATGTAATTAATAGAAGAATTTGGCTTAGATAATTAAATAAATAAAATATTTATTTAATTAGACTGGACAATTTTAGGTGTCTACAGTTATATTTTGATATGGTTAATCTGTTTAACTAGTAAAGACACTTAGATATGTTAAGATGACTAGAAGTTATCTGAAATGTGCTATTACTAATGTTAGTAAAGTGGTTGATGTTTTCGTTAAATGGTTTGAGAATTTTCAGATCTATTACACTGTTATATTAGTATTCTTGTTAACCAGTAAACTTGACAGTGTAGTTGCAGTTTATAGTACAATGTTGAACTGGTTAGTTCACTGATTGATTTATGAGTTGGGTTTGAGTGTGGTGAAAATTTAGTTTTTTTTCTATCTACTGATTCACCCCCCCCCCCTTTCAGTAGTTGACCGGATCATTATTGATTCATCATATCATCAACAATGAAAGTAATCTACCATACACAAATGAAGATACCTAAGACCATGCAAACAAACAAAATAAACCAAATGTACCATTCACATGTCTAGTAGGGTTTGAATCTCCATTTCTTCCTATCTCCATCGATCTTGTTTGATATATTTTCTCTCAGATTTTATGTGTGCACAAGATCTCAACAAAGAATGGAAATGTGGTTGATAGCTAGGTTGCAAGAAGGCTTGATTTCATAAGGAATTTGACAATTAGCGATTAGGGTTGATAATGAAGAAAGTATCCTCTTATATAGAGAACGCTTTAGGAAATGGAAGGATAAGATTAAGGGGTCTAAAGGATAAATGGTCAACTAGGATTAAAGGGTGGGTAGAAGAAATAATTAAATAATAAAGGGGGTAGGTAAGTGAAGAATTAAGAGATGAATGACGTGTCATGGTTAGAAAAAACTAATGAATTAATAAAATAAATACAGATTTATTTAATTAATAGAAGAAATGGGATCAATTAAATAAATAAAATATTTATTTAATTTTGGAAAAGGATAATTTAAATAAATAAAAGTATTTATTTAAATGAGGAAAGGCTTAGAAGAGGATTAATTAATTAATTAATTAATTAATAAAGATTTATTTAATTAATAGAAGACTTAGGATAAAATAATTAGGCAGGACAATTTTAGGTGTCTACAGTTGGCACAAGGTGGTGCCCTAGACTTAGCAAAATAAGCTAAAAAAATTCTCAAAAATAGGGGAAATAACCTAGTTTTCCAAAGTGGTCCCAAAAGTAGGCACATAAATGAATAAATCAAGCATACAAATCACAATGGGTGCTAAACCTAGCGTGAAATTGTTAAGGTAAATAATTTATAACACTATATTTAGTCTCCACTTTAGCAGGGGTAAGAACTTATGTTCATGCTCTTGGTAAAGTACAAAGAAGCCAAAAATGTTTTCGTCACAATATTAAGGAGATGGGATACTCTAAGCTTGACAAACTAGTAACCCTTAGGACTTAGGGTCCTATCATTCCAGAATGTCGAGATAAAAGGTCGAGCATGAAAAAATTCAAGCAAGCACATATTCAAAGTACAATGCTAGAAAAAATCCGATCCACATTTAAACCATACATCAAGAATACATAAAACATGCATAGATTTAATTGCACCCTTCATAATTTTGACCGTATTTGGGGCCCTCGCCGTAGTGTTCTCATCCTCATGCTTGATCTAAACCTATTTATTCTTCCCCCATGCAATGAATGTCATATTATATCACTTTACCTTGTTGGGACCCCTTAACCTTGGCCCAATTTGGGTTAGGACCAAGAGGTGGCACCTTGGTCCTCACTAGGACAATGGCGCTATGCCATGGTCCTCCCTAATTGGGGCCCAAATTGGACCCTACTTCGTATCCAAAATTTGAGAAGGAATTACCTCTCCATGTCATCCTATGTCAAAAAATTAATAAGTTCGATGATAGGAAAGTATATAAGGAGGTCTTCCCCTCTCATTTTGGAATAACAGGATAAGGCAAAATTGGATCACAAGCAATCAAGCATTCAAGCATCAAATCATTGATCATCAAGCATTTATAGAGGTCTTCAAGGCTACATTTTCTTCATCTATCCATTGTGGAGAAATAATACATCATTTATTGCAAGCATGTGTGTGTGATCAAGGTTTTTTCATGTTCATGTAATTTCATACAATATATGTTATTACATTCAAGAATCAAAGCATCATTATCAAGCATTGCACATCTAAGGTATATCCTTCCATTATTTTCTTTTAGTATTTGTATTATTTCATTCAAGCTTGATTCCAAACAAGGATTTGACTTAGGAAAACCCCTATTCCCAACCTATTTCTCCTTCTTTATGTGTGAAGGAAATAGGTGTGCAATTGTACTTTTCAAAATAAGCTTTATTTGCAGAGACGGAACAACCCTTTTTGGTGTGCATAAAATTCAAAGGACCGTGTTGTCACATCACAGCCCCATCTTTTTAGGGGAATTTTTGAGGGGAAATCTGAATCAACTTATACTACTTAGATCTATGTGCAAGAAAAAATACCATATCTATAGCTCACTATTTTCTTAGTTTTGTCTTCAATTCTCAGTGTTTTACACTAAATCAGCACTTTGACTTACAAAAGAGGAAACACAAATCAATCCAATCCATTTATTATTTAGTCCTTATCTCATTTATGACTGAGTCAAATGGATTCCAACCCTCTTTTGAATGTAAAGGTTTTAAGTAAAATTGATTTGGTGATTTTTCCCTTTTATGTTGCAAATTGCCAAATCAAATTTTCCCCCTGACAAGATCATACACAACAAACAAGGTATGGCATATTGGACTAGTAAGATTCGTAGACTCTTACTAGGATCCATCTATAAACACAATGCATGACCTCTAGGACAGGCAATATCCTTAGATGCTTGCCAAGAGTCATTTCCACAAGGTTTCGTAAGTCACAAGCTAGAAATTTGTGTTATGCTAGGTAGCTCATTAATAAGTCGAGATCTCAACGGATAGTAAAAACCCTTAGATATGCTACATGAGCTTCACACCAACAATGTATCATAGATTACTAGCCAAGAAATTTTGTTTTTTTTTGGGTAATTTGGATAAAGTGGTACCTAGGATAATCAAAAGAGTGTTTTGATAAGAAAAAAAAAGTGTGGTGTGTGATCAAATTGAACATCCAGTCTCATGGTGTGTGCACAAAGTAAAATACATAAAATAATGTATGCCCCAACCTTAAATTTATTGTATACACCAACTGGGAATACTGCCTTTAAGGTAGTATACATTTGAAGATAATCATCTCAAAACAACAAAAAATCCCCCACATAGCCAAGTCAAGGTGATGCCACATATAATCAAGCAAGATCATACAAGAGAACATAAGGGATCCAAAGGTCTAGTGTCAATATGAATATGAGGTAAATAATCTATATCAATATCATTATTTTGAATTGACCTCAACCCCAAAATATAATGGAACTAAATTCTTAAGGGAGGAAGAATACTTTAGAAGAAACAAAGACTTTTGGTTCAACATGGAAGATACCTTAAAGCCTCAAAACTTTGGATCATCCCAAAAAGACCAAAAAGGCATATTTACAATAGTGGCACATTGATGTAAAATAGAAGATTGAAGATACAAATAGAAGAATGTCACAACAAGATCAATATATTTTTATACCTATTCCAACAAATCATTAAGGGTCATCTAAATAGAATAAAAAAAAATGCCAAGAAGTACATCATGAGGTGCAATAGTAAATACAAGAAATCAACAACAAAAAAGGGTACTGCACTTACAAATCAGCTTATAACAAATTGTCTACCTCCTAATCTTTCTCATCATAAACAAATGATGGGAAATATATTAAAGGATATAAATCTAGTTCAATAAAAGGGATATATCTAGTTATATACATGAAGGATCATTCTCTAAGGATCACCACATATGTCACCCATTGCTAGAGCCATTGCTTGAGAGAACATTAAGGATAACTCAAAATGATTCTCCACATTTCTAGCCATTTCATCTAAATAATTATCTAAGTTTATCATAATAGGTAGCACAATATTACTTCCAGTAACACCATAAGCATCATTAGCCATAATAGAGGAATAAGAGGAATAGAACTCTCAAAATTGATAATTTAAGATTTTGGATAGGCTGAGAAAAGGTAACCTGATCAATATTGAGAGTAGGTTAAGGAAAGTATAATTAAAGAGACAATGAAAAGTCAACATATAAATTATTAAGGAAAGAAAAATTAGACAAAGTTCACTTCCCGCAACAATATCACAAGCTTCTTGAAACAATCTCACAAGCCATAGCATGATGTTGCTCCTATGTTAGATCTCACACTACAATTTTATCTCAGTTTGATTTAGAGATTCTATAGGAGCCAAATTATTGCCCAAAATTAATTAGTTCTCTTCCTTTTCTCTATGAGTAGAAGGAAGAATGGAAGGAACCTTTAAATGTTGAAAGATAGGAGGGAAAAATCCCCTCCCAATGGACTTCCCTCCTTTAGATTTTTGTTTAGCAAGAGGAGCGAATGTAATTATCCAAGTACAAGGAGGTTTATATAGTTTTGGGCACTTGTCTTATTGTATTTCATAGGATGGTAGTTGTGTAATGATGAGGAGACAACAGACTGGAAGGATAACCTTGAACCAACCAACCTCTAAGGCTCGCAAACTCAACCAAAACCCTACTACCAAAGGGTCCTTACAAAAAACCAAGTCAAACAATGGTTCAATGACACTAAAAAATTCCTTAGGAGACTCAAGGGCTCCAATATGTCCACTTACAAACAACTAACACTCTCAAGTCTTGTGTGACTACACACACCCTTGCATACATAAGTGGGCTACTACTAGGCTTTAGGGGCTTGAATGGCCCACTTGACCAATTCAATACAAAAACCCTAGAGGGGTTCTCTCATGACATCTTAACACAAATGAAATAGGATTTCATGGTTTAGACCCACCGAAACATCAATTTTGACTCACTTGCCCACAAACAAAACTGGTTGCAATTAGGCCTCCATTTGAATGAATCGGGTGATAACTTTTGACACCCTAAGCAACTAGACAAACAAATTATATTTTCAGATACCCTTTTTGGATTTCTCAATAATATCTCAGTTTTCGGTACCAGAATAACTTGCAGATATCCCAACCAATACTGCACTAATAGACCTAATAGGGTTATTAGGCCTATTTGACTAAACACCTGTCACATACTTGCTTGGTTCTCCTAAAAAATGACTATCCCCAACCATGGAATGTTGTTTCAACCTCCAAAATAATCCTCTATCACATTCAAACCTATTTCCAGTGCTCTACCACTCAATTCTCTCGCACTGCACTCATCAAACCGGTTTGTCACATAGAGATGCCAGACCTACGGTTAGTTCTCCATCCTCTTTGCCTTGTTGTGTCCTCTTAATGGCTCTTTGAATTGACATATTATATATTACCCTATCATCTCCTATAATGGTAGAGTATTCAGTTAAGGATTGATAGGCCAAACCCATTATTACAATCAAACCCTACGGGTTTGAAGGTTTCAGGCTACCTGGTAGAGATTTGTTTGTAGAATGGGGTAGCGATAACTTAAAGGCTTCACACCAAATTCAAAAAAAAGGTAAAACAATCTAGTTTCAGGATCTATGTGATGATCATTCTTTCCAATCCACCTTCAATATGCAATCAACAGAAATTAGATGATTTATTGCGTTTCCAATAGTTTTAATACTTCAATTTCCTTCTCAAAACAATCAAATCAACACACACTTACATCTTTTAGGGTTTGGGATCCTTAACGGTGTCTCCCCTCATCCAACCATTTTTCAAACTGAACTGACCATTGGAGAATCACAACTTACAAAAAGTGTAAAATTGTCATGACAACAAATTGACAATATGACAATTTTTGCATTACTCAACCAACTTAGACTCAAGACTATCATGGTCCCCAAAATGATTGGGTTACTTTCAACATTTTGCTAAGCCATGACCTTAAACATGTTTAAATAGGTCCAAATAGACATGAAAGGACTGTTGGAACCAACTTTTACATTATTACATCAATTTGACCCATTTTGACTCATTTGCACAATATTGGCCAAATCGGGACCTTCCTAGGACCATCTAGACAACTTGATTACATGAATGGTCAAATGACCTTATTACAATGCTATTGATCTCATTGGACCTTATTTGACACAAGAAACCATCTAGAACTCAAAATGTTCATATTTGACCCCATATAGGTCATTGGAATCAGGAGGTACACTTGGTTCACTCGATGCTCCTGCACCATCAAACCATACTATAAACACTAGAAGATTAAGTAAAGGAAAGGATACTTGTTCTAGGATGTGGTTCACTCACTACTTGTAGGGCATGAGGAAGCACTGTCACATGCATAGATGATACATGATCCTTTGAGTAGTAACCATCTGATAGGGACTTAAGAAACTGAATAAGGATGATTGGGCTATCTCTTAGATTTAGACTTATGATAATAGAGGAATGACATATACTCACAAGATTAAATAGGTTTGGGTGGTTCTAGCCAAAAGTAATCAAGTGAAATGTTTCCACACCTAGAAAAGGGCTAGACCCTACCATGATATGCAATACATAGTTGTCCTTTAAATGCAAATTTTAAACACAAAGGTGAGATAAGGATGACCCAAATTCTTATGGATGGACTTGAGGTAGGCATTATGGTGAAGGACACATCTAGGATTTTGGGTCCAACTTGGACATGAAGGGTTATTGTTAGAAATTAAGATCTTTGGATACTGAATATTATAAACAAAAATTTCAATTAAATAAGATGAGAATTATAAAACTATAAAATTACACATTGCACAAGATATACATGGGAAAAACCCTTTCAACTGAAAAACCTCATAAAGCATCTTTTTATTAAAACAATTACAAAATATAGTAGATATCATAGATAGACTGAACCTATGGATAGTTCTCATTATATTTCCATGCACTATGTGTAGAGTGAGAATGATATAACTCACTATAAAACTCCAAATTCGCACTCTCAAATAAGAGATAACCTCCTTGAATACAAGAGGAAGGGTTGCAACATTAGTCACAATTTTTTAATAAACCGCATTCATAAATAATTAATAATCTTATAGATATTAGATTATAATTATTTCATATGTGATATGTTTCATAAAGAATTTAATATAAAAGGTTTTGTAACCTTATATTAGAAAAATATATAAATTTTATAAAGGTTTGGCCCCTGATAACATTATGCTCTAATAGTTATAGCTCCAATAGTATGGCAAGTGAAAGTGTCATGCACTTTAATCAAGACTTCAAATTTGTCATAATTGTCTTGATACAATTCATATGCATAATATAACTCTTCTATAAAAGTATTTATCATGTACACAGGGTCAATAAGCATCTCACATATAGTTTTGTTATTAATTAAAGTGGTAATGTATAGTAGTTCATCAAGTGCATGAACTAAGATGTCACTTTAGGTGAAGGTAATCCTAGGTTTAATCTTAGGCTTGGGTTTCTCATGGATAGGGAAAACATGTATCACATTAACTAAACTCTCAAATTGGTTAGTTTGAGAATCAATATCTATGGAAGTGGAATTTGGTTCTACAAAATGGTTGAATAAGAATGTACTGGGTTAATGAAAAATTTCAAGTTCTAGTTAGAAAGTGCTATAGATTTATTCTCTTTATCATTAACACAAACAAAAATATGATATTAGACTCAATGATTCCTTTCACTTTATTTTATAAATGCATACATCATTTATCATCATGTCTAGGAGTAGGATGAAATTAGCAAAAGGCCTTCGATCAAATGAAGGAGGCAAAGTTCTCGAAGTGACTAGAAAATGGATGGGAAGAAGATTTAAGTTATTGTTTAAAAATTAGAGCATGATAGAATATAAGGATTTAGAATGTTAAGAAAAATTCCAATAATTTTGTCTAGATGAAAAATGGGCTACAAGAGGAGGTGTTGCATCCACAACTTGTGTTTTAATATTGTTAGAAGTGGAAGAATCGATTGTAATAAAAAAAATAGTTTGCTTCTTAAATGATTGATAAGGAGGAGGAGTAGTCTCAAACTGGCCAACTAGAGCCAATGAATAAGTTCCTACATACTTATTAACTGATAGTTGATAAATAGAAAAAGTTATTCACAAATGTGTAAATTAAAGAAATTTCATGAACACATTTTAATTATGAAATTATGGCTATAGGTTTCCTATTAAAACTCATTGTACATCATCTAGAAGGGAGTATGAAATTTTTTAATAAAGGGTTCGATCGTATATTCTTATAAAATCTATCACTTTTTCTTTCAATCCTTTTTAACAATGTAAAAAATTAGTTAATGTTTTGATTAATTAAAAACAGGTTTTTGAAAGGAGCCTGAAACCTTGTTACATGGCAGGAGAAAGATAAAGCATTAAAGAGGCTTGAAATAATAGTGCCTAGTCACCCATACAAAGAACAAATCCCAATTAAAACAAAAAGGGAGCACAAGACAAAGAGAACAACACTAGACAGCCAAAGGACAGCACAAAGACAGCACTGAGACAGCACAAGGACAAGGACAACTAAATGTTTCTTATGAGTTCTTCTGCATGAACCACCATCTGCTTCATATTGACCACAGAGTTTTTCATATCATCCAACTCTTTTTCCTTGATATCAACCTGTTTCCGAGTGTTGGCCCTTGTTCTTTTTTCATGACCTTTCTTCTCAGTCTGATTCTTATCATCCTCCTTGCCTTTAATCCGTTCAAATTTATTAATCAGCATGTTAACATGGTCAATAGTAGTCTTAAGGATCTGGAAGTTTTGCTTAGCAATCCTCTTCACAGTAAGCTCCATCTTATCCACTCAATTGACCAGATTGTTTAGGTTAGTTTCCAGGCCCTTATCATCTCTAATCCCTTCCAACTCCTTCACCTTATTTTCCATTTCCAAAATTTTACTAACCATTGCCTCAATAGCTTCAGCCTTGTTAATAGCAACCATTAATTCTTTAACATTCTCAGAGAAAGGCTTCTCACTCATAGTAGCCTTTTTTATCATATTGAGGTCAATCTTCAAGTCACCAATCTCTTTCACCATTTTGCTAATGACCTCACAAAAACCCTTGATGTTGTCATTACCAATGGCACCATGACAGACATTTTGATTGCCCATGTTGTTCTCCTGACCCTCATTCAGCATTCTCTATGTATTCAGGTTCTCCCCATGATCACCATCCAACATTTCATCTTCCTCCTTACCCTTATTATTGTCAGTTTTTTCAACCTCAGAATCCTCATCAGAAGAAATAATAATCTTCCTTTTCACCTTGTTAATGCCCTTATTGGTCTTCTTGGTCCTTTGGGCTTTCTTACCCATTCCCTTTCTCTTCTTTCTTTTTATGAATTTATCATCAAAAGACTCATCCTCGGAGTCTGAAAGGTCAGAATCCACAGCAGTCCCCTTTCTCTTTCCCTTGGTCTTCCCCTTGTTGCTAAAATCCTCATACTCACCCTCAGTTTCAAAATAGAGATTGAACCCACTATTCTCACTTTTGGTATCATCATCCCTAATTTGTTTGCCTTTACTAATGGGTTTCGCAATAATTTTCCCCTTCAACATCTTATAAACTAAAACCATTAAACCCTGGTGGAGGGTGTGATCTCTTTGAGAATCTTTTTGCACTTCACAAGTAGTATGATCCATAGAGAAAGCAAGATAGTAAGGTAGACTAACCTTGTCACCATGGCGAAAGTGGTTGAGCAGCACAAAGTGATGCCCATAAGCCCTTGTGAATCTCTCATCCAGAGTAATGTAGTTGATGGTGGCAAACAGCACAAACCTCCACGACCTACATATACGCTTAGGGGAATAGTAGGGATTATCCACCTTCACCAATTTCCTTTTTTCTCCATTAGTGGCAGAAACCTATCCGCGGCCTTGTCAGACACACTTCGGTCTCTATAAAATTGCATACCTTCTTTAACCATACCCGTAGCTTCAGCAATGACATCCTCATCCACTTGCATCATTGGGGTGCCAATAAGAACCTTACCATTCTTCCAGCTTTTAATGAAATGCTTAGTGGCAATAGGGTCTTTTCCGTAGAGCCTTTCCATAAAAATATTCAAACCTCCCTCTTGAAGAATCTCCCAGACTTCATTGTTTTTCTTCCAGTCCGAGCAAGAAGTCGGTTCAAACCTCTTTTTATTACCCCCCATTTTATCCTTAAGTTCCCAATTCTTCCTTATCGCAGCTCTGTTATTTTCTCTGCAATCTCTGTGAAGAAACCTAACAATTTTATTGTTGTTATGAAGAGTCGCCTAGAATTCATGCCAAGTAAATATGATATGACAAATAAAACAAGCCTCGCTGTCGTAGTGATCAATCACAGAAAAATGAGGAAAAGGCATTAAAAATTGTGATTAGCAAAGACATGTTGCTTCATCTAGATACAGTCCAGTTCAATCAGAGATTTTGCCTCACACTTGAGATTACTCTCACCATAAAGGGCAACGATTTTGTCAGAGCGGCAAGCCAAGTTGGTAGCCCAATCAGCACACATGTTGGATTCTCTATATGCATGTGTGAAAATACACATTTCAAATATTTTACTAATTTCCTTCGCAGTTTTGATGGCATTGTGTATAGACCAAGAGGGAGGAAAAACATTATTCAAGCAATTAATAATGTTCAAAGAATCGCCTTCAACCCAAACTTTAGTGCAATTTGAATCTTTAGCAAGAACCAACCCATGATAAGCAACAATGGCCTCAGCAACATGATTGGTTTGGTGACCTATAGGAATACATTTGATAGCTTTTCATATTCCCCCTTCAACTCTTAACACCACACCACACCCTGCATTTCCAGGATTACCCTTGGAAGCACCATCAAAATTGATTTTCATCCATCCATGAGGGTGGCATTCCCATCTCGCCTCTTCTCTAGGATTAGCATATATGATGTCACTCCCCTTTATTCTCCAATTCTTGAAAATGATGTTATCACCTTGATCTTTGGGGTTCATTATTCCACCAGTGATGTAGAGGTTCTCCACCAATAGTCTTTTGATTTTCTCAAAAATAATTTGAGCTTTTGATGCCTTATCTCTGAACACTCTATCATTTCTCTCTTTCTAAATTCCCCGACAAATATGGGGTAAGGAAATTTCCATAACATATTAACTAAATTGTTCTTCGAAGGGTGGAACCAGGAATTTTGAAATCATCTTAGACAACTTCAGGGAAGACCCATCTGACATTGAAGTTGTCCAGATAAATATTTGCAAAGAAAGGACAATGGATAAACATGTGATTAATGGTTTCCCCATTCTGCATACAAAGATGACAAATACTAGGAAAACAAAAACCTCTAGTTTTGAGATTGTCAGTCGTCATAATCTTATTTTGAAGAACAGTCCAAAAAAATATATTAATTTTGGGAATAAGTCCTTTCACCCTAGCCTTAGCCCAACAAGGACTCTCCTGACTAGAATATTGTAGAAAATAAAGAGAGGAGACAGAAAATTTACCATCAATAGTAAGTTTCTACATAAGTTGGTCCTTGTCATCAACCAACACCATAGAATTCATAATTTTATTCAAATGCTCAAGCGAAGGATCAACAGAGGATAAGTCCTTCCACTGACCTAAATTCCAGTAGTCAGCCATAGTAGTACCAAATTTTTCCTTACACTGATCCTGAAACTTGCCCCAATCAGGATTGTCACTAATGGGAGAGTCTAACAACCAAGTGTCTTCCTAGAATTTAATGAAATTACCCTTCCCCACCTTCCATTTCACTCCTTTGACTATTATGTCTCTAGTTCTAGTGACATTTTTCCAAATGTTGGAACCAATCAGAATATCTTCAACCTTGAGCAAACTATGAAGGGTAGGGAGTTGTCTTTTATACTTATTATCCCATATCAATTTCTATTCTCCCTCAGTTTTGTAACCTCTCCATATCTGCTTAGCCATGAGAAACGCATTCATATCTTTGATTCTTCTAAGACCAAGTCCTCCTTTTCTTAGGTTTGCACACCTTGTCCCATGCAATCAAATTCATTCTCTTCTTTTCCTCAACCCTAGTCCAAAGAAAGGTTCTTTGAATTTTTTCAATAGCCTCTGCAAACTTAACAGGGATTATAAAAATATTGATGGCATATAGAGGGATACTCTAGAGAGTGGATTTCAAAAGCTAGACCTTTCCCGCTTGACTGAGCAAAGAGCCTTTCCATCCAGCTAACTTCCTATGAAATTTATCCACTAGAGCACCCTAGAAGGTATCAGGAGGCACCTGACATAAAGGGAGCCCAAGATAGGAGGCAAGGAGATTCCCAATTTGGCTACCCAAAATATTACTGATCTTTGTCTTTCTTCTCTCCAGAGTGTATAAAATAAACAAAACTTTTAGACCAGTTAATCAATTGACCAGTAGCACTCCCATATATATCCAAAGCTTTCTTTAAGCTTCTAGAATCTTTCACAGAAGAATTCCCCATAATAATTGAATCGTCCATAAATTGCTGATGAGAACACACTTGCTCAGCTGATGAAGGTTTAAGCCCTCTAAAATCTCCCTTCTCAACAAGTTTTCCAATAAATCTGCCCAAACATTCTGCCATGATTATGAAAAGAACAAGGGAGAGAGGATCCCCCTGTCTGAGACCCCTAGGGGACTTGAAAAACGAGGAGGGAGACCCATTGAGTAGCATAGAAAAAGAAGCAGAGGAAACCAGTTGCATGATAAGACTGATGCTTCTTGAACAAAATCCAAAGGTAGAAAGAACAGTCTGCATAAAGCCCCAGTCAACTCTATCATAGGCTTTAGATAAGTCAAGCTTCAGAAGGAAACCTTCTTTTTTAGCCCTAGAAAGAGAATGAATGTTCTCATGGACAGTGATTATCGAGTTCAAAAATTAGTTAATGTTACCTGATGTCTAATTTTGTATTTAAATTGATTAACAAGTTGTGAGAAAGAGTTAATTGAATTCTTAAGTAATGAGGAAAATCAATCTCAGGATGTATCTTGTAACTACCTAAGAAAGAATTTTTTCATAAGAGCATCTTCAAGGATGAAGTTGTTGCATAATATGGTAAAATTATACAAAGCACTAGGTGTCTCAATGTTTTATAGAATTGGAGTTTTTGGAATGGTGTGTGATCTAACAAACTATGTGTATAATATGATGGAAGGGTTGGTTGAAAATGGATTTTTCTCATGTTGGCTAATTGTTGTTGTAATGAAGATAAATTTTGTAATAATTGGTTTATGACCAAATCGAAAGGTGAATAGATTTTTGAAAGAGTAGAATGTGAAGATGGAGTGGAACAAATGATAGTTGGTGAAAAATTACAGTAGATAAAAGGTGGAGAGGATTGGCTCAAGGTATAGTGTTATACTAGAGGCTGAATATTTTACTAAAAAAAAAGGAATAGTGGAGGAAGATGGGGCATAAGTATATTGATTAATAGGATTCCCACATAAATACAAAACTAATATTACTGCCATTATAATTTTGTGTAGAAGAAGACATGACACAAGAATTGAATGTTGAAATAGAAGATATTGGCATGGGTATCAATACCTACATCCCAATGTGGGTTTGAGGAGATATATATCCAAGCACTTCTACAAAACTAGCTATTATCATAGTGTTCTAATCCACTATGTGAGCTATAATATTTAGAAGATCTACACCATGTAGAAATCTCCCTAGATTATTAATAAGAGGGAAAGCCTCACCCACAATGTGTTTAGTACTCATAAATCTTTGGAAGCCTTCAAATTCCTTATCTATCTTGTTTAATTATTTGTCAAATGAATGAGTTGAAAGGTTATCCACCTCATAGGAATCATGAAGGTATTAACTTTCAAGTATTATCAACAAGGGGGGAGTAAGATAAATAGATGGTTGATCTCCCAAATTTCTTGATGGGAACAAGTACACACATAACTCAATCTTAGCACTAGCACTAATCAAAGCACAAGAATCCATATGTATTTAAATTCTTCTTAAAAGGATTGAATATTTCAAGCAATGAGTAAGGAAATTCATGAACAAGTACAAGTTTCAAAAACACACACATGCTCTTAGAAAGAAATGGATTATAGAAAAAGCTAGAAGAAGAGAATGGTTTTTGTTTTCAATTTATTTTATTTTATCACACAAGATATTTTAGAAATATGATATGTAATTACAACTATGCAATTCATTAACCACCTAATCAAATGAAAGTAAATATAGAGTAAAAATAATACATGATTGCAAAATTAAAAGAATATGCAACCACAAGACACATCAAGTTCACCAAAATAAAATATATGGAAATGAGATCCCTAGAATAATCTTTTCAATATAAATATATCAATTCTTTTATGATATTTATAACATGAATATACCTAGCTTCTAACCCCAAGGAAGAGCTAGGCACTTAGGTTTTATTCATTTGTTGTAAAATATTGAGATAGTAAAATGTGTGTGAATAAACTACATTAATAATGAAAAAATGACTAAATTTGATATAATGCAGCAAATATAGAATGTAAACACGCAATAGTAAAGTAAATATGAGATTAAGACAGAGAGAGGAACCTCACACTGAAATCTAGAGCTAAATGCGTTGAACAAAAGTGTTGGGAACCTTTGTTGGATGCTTAGAAGACAACCAAAAATGGAACTAAGAATCTCTTCACATATATCTGCTAAAAATATAGGTCAAACTAGCAAGACAAGGGTGTTGGCCACCCTAGTCTTAGGGTTTCTCTCTGATTGAGATCTAGAAATATCCTTTGATGGCTACTTTGCTCATCGATAACTTTTATACTATCAAATCTAAAAATACACACATAGAAATTAGGAGGAAATGGCTGTGTTGTATCGGATATTTTATAATTCAAACCCCATGTTAGTGTTCCAACTTCCACAATAGAAATGATGAGATATATTGTGTACCCTTGCAAGGGGAGAGGCTAAATGAATTCCAAATGCTAAAATGAAATGATCTTACCTTAGGTATGAAATTTCATCTCAAGGAATCCCACATAATGTGATGCTTATGAAGTCCTATCAGTGCATGCTCACACATGAAATATCATAACATACTTGATCATAATTTTAAAATATTAGAATGCTTTAATGCTTGAACATTCAAATTGTTCTCCTTGAATGTGCTTGCTTATTTGAATTGTTGGGTAGGTAGATTGATTACTAGATTCATTAGAATTTGAAATGGGAAAGGAAGTTGTATTTATATGCAACTTAAACCTTTTCATTGAAACAACTTTTCAAGATGGGCCACCAAACCAAATTTGAATCACACAAATGGCAAGGACAACTTTTATTTTGCAAAAATTGAGACCATTTTGTGAAGACATGGAAATTGGGTGTGCTAGACCTAAAAAATGTATATCAAAAACCCCAAAAATAGAGAGAATAACATGTTTTTCTTGAAAGTGATCCTAGAATCAAACACATGCATACATGAATCAAATGTGTTTGCCAAAATGGGTGATAAACCTAGTGTGAGATTATTAGGGTAAATAATTTACAGCACTACATATAGAATAACTACAAAAAGACATATCAAACCCTACACCATTCTAATTTTCATACTTGCAAAACTTAATTTTTTATTAAGTTTATTTAATAAATAAATATTAGGGTTCCTAATTACTACAAAATTGATGACTCAAGCAAATTTCGAAACCTAGGATTCCTTTATGGTAAAGTGGAGATCCATTAAACTTCCAAAATTGAGTAAACCCTAGTTTTTCAATATCAATATTTAGACATTTTCACTCATGATGTGTTTTTATGTAAACAAATTTAAACACATCCACAATTTCTCCATAACAAATTAAACATTATAGTTCAATTATGAAGCCCTAGAAAAAATTGTAGAGAATAAATCAACACCTTGTCATTTCTACCATTACAAAGTAAAAGACACACAAACCTAGCAAACAAGATTATCCTCACTTGAAAATTTATATAAGTAATATCTACATTATGATCAATTAAACTTCAAATCCTCCAATGGGGTCTCAAACTCCAAAATTATTGTTACAAGTGATTAATTAACTTTGAATTAACCTTTAAATTGATCTATTTTTATTTTCATTAATGACTATCAATATGGAGTATACGAACTCCACTTTCATAGTTGATAATGAATTGCAAGAATTTAAGGCATAAAATGCATTCTGAGAATTTCAAGTGAAATATCTATAGCTGAAAAATTAATGTTGAAACTTCATAATAAAAAATCAATATTGAATCTCCACAATTGAAGGATTTTTTAGTAGGTTTGTTGTTGCAAGATTTCAAAGATGATTAGGAAGTTAACCTTATGCAGTGTAAATGCTCATAATATAAAATGTATGTTTAATCTCTATAAGGGGATAAAATGCATCTCTTGAAGTCAAACATGCTCATATTTTCATTCCCTCAAAAATCAAGGTGCAAAAGCAAAAAACCACAAAAAAGCAAAAGGAGAGAGGTGGATAAAAGAAAAAGGAGAGAGGTGGATCCCTAGTTTCAATGGGGAATATATACAAAGCACAATAAGACATGTTCTAAGAAATTAGTCAAACTCAAATTAATCAAATAAGATGTTGTATAAATTAATTTTGCCCATAATTTATCTTTAAGATTACAAGCCTTAAGCATGGATGTAGACTTTTCATGTAGTTTCCAATTTATTCTTTCAAATAGTTCATTTTGTTATAGTATATGAATCTAATAATTGCCTCTTAATTCCTTTTTATTTACAAGAATAAATAAATTCATTTTAGGTACACTTTACCCATTATTGATTTAGTATTATAATTTTTTATTGTTTTCATTTTCAATTTGGTGTGCAAACTTTTTGAAGACATCATATACTTCAAACTTGTTAAGAAATTAAACCCAAAACTTTCAAGTGAAGTCATGAATAAATTTCATAAAATATCGATATTTAACTACCAAAATTATAAATTTCTTGATGCTTATGGATTAGATTGTGTGCAATTTTTTTATCATCAACGTTTTGAATCACACTCTGTGATTCATCATCTGGATGAGAGAAGAGTTCAAAGGAGATGAAAGATGAAAAGTTGCAGATCTAGACTGAATATAAACAAGAGAGGAGAGAGAGAGAGAGAGAGAAACCACAAGGGTTAAGGTACGAAAAAAATAAATCAAAAGTAAATCAAAAGATTCTCAATAAGACAAAAAAACCTAGAAAAAGAAAAGAACACACTCCAAAGAGTAAAAATACAAATACAAAACAAGGACAATATAACAAAAGAAAAAGCACCAAAGAGTAAATAAAAATCTAAAAAAATACATACATCTCTCTCACTATATATATATGAATGAATGTATGTATATCTATAAATACATATATATAGGTTTTACATATAACAAAAGAAAAAGCACCAAAGAGGGTTTATATATAACCACCTTATAAACCCCCGATTCCGAATAGATGTCCCTGGGGTCTTTGAGAGGGGGGGTGCACTTATTTAAGGTCAAACAAGGTTTGAACTAACAACGAAGACCCTTCTTGATGAGAATTTTAGCGATCTTGTGGGAAATACCATCAACAAAATGAAGGGCCACCCTTGAGAGCAGAGGAGGATGAGAAGGCATGGAGTTGCAGGAAGCATGGAAATAAGATTCGGCTTGGAGGAAGGCTTTAGAGATTTGCTTATTCGTGTATCCATTCCACTGGAAGACTTACCGAAGGTGGGATAACTCTTGGTTTAGGTTATCATTGTCACAAATCCAGTAGGCTTTTAAGGCAAGGGTTTTGAGGACACCGAATTTTTGGCTAGGGTGGTGATGAGAAGAAGAATTAAGATAAAGGTCGGTGTGGGTCGCTTTGCAAAACACTCGACGACCGATGGAGACATCCGATTTCTTGAGGATTAAGACATCAAGGAAAGGAAGTTAGTTACCTGATTCAATCTCCTTGGTAAAGGATATAGAAGGAGCAAGGTTATTGAGGTGAGCATGAAATTATTCAAGCTTGTCAAGACCATGAGGCCAACACACATTGGTGTCATCCATGTACCGTTTCCACCTCTTTGGCTTAAGGGGGAAAGAGTGTAAGGTCATGGTCTCAAAGTGCTCCATATATAAGTTGGCTATGACAGGAGAGATAGGACAGCCCATGGCCACACCGTCCACTTGTTCATAGATGATGTTTTCGAAAGAGAAGAAAGTGGACCTTAGACACAACTCCACCAAGAAGGCGATCTCTGCACTAACCTTACATTTGACGATGTCAATGGAATCGGGAATGGGGACCTTGGTAAAGAGGGAGACCACGTCAAAGCTAACTAGGATGTCACGACTATCTAATCTGGTCTCCTTGATGAAATGGACAAAGTGAGAAGAATCCTTGACAAAAGAATCAGAATGACCCACAAGAGGGGCGATTAATTTGGCGAGGAAAGAGGCCAACTTGTAAATCAGAGAACCAATTGTGTCAACAATGGGCCTCGAGGGAACATCATCTTTATGAATCTTAGGGACCCCATAGATACGCAGGGTCACTTCCCTCGAAGGAAGAAGACGTTGTTTGGTAGCATCATCAAAAGAGCAGTTGGAAATAGCTGATTTGAACTTCTTCAAAATTTTGGAACAAGGTTTACGAGAGACAATTTTATAGTTGTTGGAGTCTGAAAGAAGGGCACGCATTTTGAAGAGGTAGTCAGACTTGTCCATGATAACCATGGCATTGCCTTTGTCTGCTTTGAAGATAATAAGGTCATTATTTCTCAAGAGTCTCTTAAAGGCCAATATCTATGCCTTAGGTATGTTACATTTAGGTGGTTTGGCCCATCGCAAGGCCACAGCACAATCCTGCCTAATCTCCTTGGCAACATCAGTAGGAAGAGCACGGACGGCATTCTCAATATTCGTGAGGAAGTCCACCAAAGGGATGGCACGCAGAGCCACAGCAAAGCCCAATCCTCGCTTAAGAAAATTAAATACAAGGGGGTCTAAGTTGGCATGGGACAAGTTGGCAACAAGCTTAGACTCCCAATTTCTAGACGAGAGAGGAATGGAAGAGCATGAAAGAAGCAACACGTTGTCCAAGACATGATAAGTGGGGGAAGGGGACCGTAAGGTATGAACCGAGTAGGAAGGAGAACATGGCAGAGAAGGAGACTCGACGATCCCAAGGGGGGGATTCGTAAGGACAAGAGAGCTAGACTCACAAGAACCAGCAGGTGAAGAAGACCCTTCCAAAGAGGACACGTGGAGGGGAAGAGAAGAGCGGGTGCTGACATCAAACACTAGGGTGTTCTCAAATCAGCCTTAGCAGAACACTCCTGAGTCACCAAGCATCATATTTGCTTAGAAGACACGCAAATCCTTTTTAAGGAAGAAAAATTCTTCAAAAGAGAGCTTAAGGAAGTCATTGTCATTAATAATCACTTGACTAATCTTAATCATGATGATGGATGGAGCCTCAATCCTTCTTGGCAACCTTTGTTTGATACGCTAAGAGGCCCCCTTCGTTAGCTTCTTGGTCCTCTTTTCCTTCCTTTTCTCCTCTCTCTAATTTCCCTGCCTTTCTCCCGTCTCCTCTTGGCTCTGCTTGGCTTAGCTCTTGTTTGTTTTCCTCTCCTTGCCTTTCTTTTATCTTTTGGTTTTTTTCTTTTCTTGTTCTATTGATCTACTTTGTATATATATATATATATATATTTGTTCATATTTTTTTATGTGTGTTTGTGTTGTGTGTCGTGTTATATATATACAATGTGTGTGTGTGTATACATATATATATGTATTTGTATGTATGTATATCTATATATGCATACACATACATACATATGTAGATCTATATGTATGTATGTATGTATATACATACACATATATATTTATATGTGTGTGTGTGTATATATATATATATATATATATATATATATATATATATATATATATATATATGTTTTTATTTACTCTTTGGTGCTTTTTCTTTTGTTAAATTGTCCAAGTGTTTTGTATTTTTATTTTTATTCTTTGGAGTGTGTTCTTTTCTTTTTCTAGGTTTTTTTGTCTTATTGAGAATCTTTTGATTTACTTTTTATTTATTTATTTTGTACCTTAACCATTGTGCTTTCTTTCTCTCTCTCCTCTCTCTTCTTTATATTCAGTCTAGATCTACAACTTGTCATCTTTCATCTCCTTTGAACTCTTCTCTCATCCTGATGATGAATCAGTTGATGATAAAAAAAATTGCACACAATCTAATCCAAAAGCATCAAAAAATTTATAGCATGGATTGTGGAAATCTGATAGCTTTACAAAAATTATCTTTATAAGTCCACAAATATCATAATGAACTAGCTCCTCCTCCTTTGAGGCTCTCCAAGCTTTTGCAAAATCAAACTTTTCTTTTTGTTGTTTCCCATGACACTGGCTTCACAAAAACACTTCTATGTAGTGATGGGTTGAAGACAATATACTATATTTTGATTGAACATTTACTTTAGTGTTTCAAGGTCAAGGTTAATATGACCAAGTCTTTCATGCCATAACTAATTTATTGAGGAAAAACATGAAACTAATTTGGAGAGATGTTTGTCCTCAAATAAAGCAGGCCTCCTTTCATTTATTCATCACATACTAGTTTTTACTAATTATTGAACAACTTACAAATTCTTTTTTCAAAAATAACTTCCATGCTTTTGGCAATGATTAATTAACTGAGATGTTATTTTTCTTAATGTCAAAAGTGTTAGGTATATGAAGCTCAACGGTCTCATGACTGTTTGCCTTCCCCAAACTCTTCATCTCATGTCTGAATAGATTTGTGTACTGGGTGTAATTGGATATAATTGGATATTTGGTTAATAAGATAATTCCCTGCTTAAGAGTGGACATAGCCATTAATTGGTGAACCACTATAAATTCGTCTCTTGTGTTCTTGTTATTTTCTTTCTGCTATTTTGTGTTCATTATTATGTGTTTTCTCTGCTCGATTTAAACTAACAAATGATATCAGAGCTTAAGTGAAGTTATTCAAATGATATCAGAGCTTAAGTGAAGTTATTGAGCAGAGATGGAAGAAGATGATTTCATCATCGAAGAATTTCTTGATAATGTAGAATCTGGTAATTTTGTTATTGAAGAATTTCTTGACGATTTGGATTCGGCTGAAGAGGAGGACACTAAGGCGAGTGAAGATGAAATTGAGGAAGTTGAGACCAAGACTCCAGAGGATTACCAAGAAGAAAAAATTGTGAGGCTGAATTTCTTACAAACAAATCAACTGATTTGTATGGATCAAAAGTTGGAGGTTTTGTGTCGTATGTCAAATGTGGAGAAAAACAACTTTGAGAAAGAGTGGAAGTTTTTTGAAAAGAACTTGTTTCAGAAAGAGGAAAGTAATGAGAAGGTCCATCAGATCTTGACAGAGGACTCTTTCCTCACAAAAACGCATGTCTTGTTGACAGAGAAGTTTTTCCTTCATGAAAAGATACCAAAAGAGGATTTAGGCTGTCTGGTGATTGGAGATCCCAGGAGCGCAGGGATTACACAGCTCAAGGAGGCCGATGAGAGCCCCTGGCTCAAGGCTACGCAGGATCGAGAAGACTATGAATATGGCATGAACAAATTGATGAGACTGCCTAAGACCCATGGAAACTGGGACTTTTGGGGCGAAGGGACCTTCGAGCCCTCAGCGGTGGGTGCAGGATTCGAGACATGTAAATTAACAAATGGTATCAGATTTTAAATATCTTTGGCACATATCGATTTGACTAAAGTATTTTTCTTTATAAAATATCACCACCAAGGCTATGTAACAGACCCTTACAAATACACAAATACTATTGCAGTTACCAAATTAAGTATGATATTACGGAAACTTTATATTATATACGGTTTATATCACTCCAGAAAACCATTATGTTGATTATTCCCTCACTATGATTGAGCATAATTAGACAGAATAGCTAACAGTAATTATCTTTTGATTACATGAGGCTAGATGGGTAAAAATGAAACTTATAGTTGTTCCGAAAAAATGTGTCGATTCAACATCATATTGGGTGGTTCGAAGCATGTAACATAATAATAATGGAAACTAAACTTACACGTAAATAAGTAAGAAGATTTATGCATTAAAATGAAGCTGATTTGTAGAAAATTGTATGAATCTACGTGGGCTGAATTCGATTGGCCAACTCAATGCAATGAAACAATATGTTATGGAAAGATGGCATATACTGATTTATAAGTGGCATGCCTGTTTTGTAACTTGGCTTCATTCTTCTGCAAATCTCTAAACAGCAGCACCCTACGTCTATTCATAAATGTCGGCTTGATGCAATATAAATGATGTGATTATGTAAGAAAACGATAAAGTGAGATAACCGATATATTTAATGGAGGTTGATGCCATTGGACTTTTTCCTTCAGATTCCCCTCGGCTGATGATCTAATTGAAAACGGATGGTAGGTCTTTTTCCTTCATTTTTTCTTCAATTGGGCTTGGCTATTTTTAAATGTAATGTAATATACAAAATATCTCTATAGTATGATTACTGAGTAATTATACGACCTGCCTCTCTCCTAACCTTACCTGTGCTCAATTGTTAGGACGAGAGATCAGTAGGATGGCTTCATTTTTTCTGGGTATGTAAGTAGCTGTGTGCGTTAATTTTGTGGGTATGTAGTGGTTCATTTTTCTTCTTTTTTTTGACATATTTATCAAAAGATTATTGTTTCTTTTGGGATAATACACCATCGGATGTTCAAACTTATGATTCTTGATTTTTTTAAATGATTTTATTAAAAAAATTAAGTATTGTATTATATATGGTATGTTATTTTTACAATTATATCTAAAAAAATCTGTGTGGAGGGGAGAGTTATAATAGTTAGTGTAGTGAAAAATACAAAGAAACACCCATACAAGGAAAGATTAGTGAAAGGGTGTGAGGGTTTTAAATTTAATATGTAATTTTTCTAAAATCATGGATTGTTAGAATAGTCTATTTTTAATCAATTTAAAAATGAAGAATAAAGAACTATTATATGAATAGGAAAATCTCAATGAACCCATGCATCAAAGGTTTTTCACGTTCTACAATTCATTCACACAATCTATTTAAATTTCCTTAAAAAACATCAATTTATCAATTAAAAAATTATTTAGCAAAGCTTGTTTCCATTAAGTTACTCCTTCAACTTGATCTAAAACTACTTTAGGCATACAATCTACACTTTTGGTAATTGAACTATTTTTAATATTTTAGATTTACATCCTTGTAAAGTATCCAAATAATATTCCTAAGTATGCATATCACATTAATAAAATACCCCATAATCACCAATTTGCATACTCTTCTCCAAGGAGCTTTGTTCCTTTCTTTTACAAAAGTGTAAAAAAAATATTTGAGAGCAACATTCTTTAAGTCCATATTCAAATAGAAAATAATATCGATGAAAAAATACATGTCAAACATGTAACAAAAATTATTTAAGTTCATATTCACTAGGAAGATACTGAGTTACCAATGGATTTCACACACATGAAACCTATGGACGTTTGAGAGGTAGATACATGCTAGTATAGTAATGAATTATTCAGTTAAAGGATTAAAAGTTGCATGTCATTGTTTGAGTTGAATTAGGTGTTGATCCCACGACCACAAATAATTTTACAAAATATTATTTTTATCTTTCACACTCTCAAAAATTACAATAATAAAGGTGATCCAAGAACAATGTGTCTAACCAAATTTTCACTTTCTATCACCTATAACATGTAACCCTTTAAGAATTCTTAAAGATAATGTGAATTAGTGACGTTTGAAATTTTGTTTTTAGATTATTGTACTAGTTCACATTTCTAGTACTATGCCACTTATATTTGAAAGTAAGAGTCAAAAAATTACTAAACTCGTCAAGAAAGTTCTAAATATTTTTCCACTCTTTGAGGTCTAAGTTCATCATTTATGCATCCACCCTTTTAATATAGCCATTGAATGTTGTTCCTAAGTACCAAATCCCATCTATTTTCCTTGAATCTAAGCATCACATATATTAGTAGCCATAATCCTCCCAACACATCTTGTTCAAAAAGTGAAAATAATGATGTAATATCAAGGATTTGACCTATTCTATATTACATAAAGACAATAAGGAGTGATCAAGTCGTGGAATAAATTAGAGAAAGCTCAACAATGTGCTTAGTGAATGGGAAAAGAAGCATGGAGAATGAGACTCCTATAATTATACATATGACATATATTGAGTTACATGTGATATATAATAGAATTTAAGTCAAATTCTTAGAGTACATAAAGACAATAAGGAGTGATCAAGCCGTGGAATAAATTAGAGAAAGCTCAACTATGTGCTTAGTGAATGGGAAAAGAAGCATGGAGAATGAGACTCCTATAATTATACATATGACATATATTGAGTTAAATGTGATATATAATAGAATTTTAGTCAAATTCTTAGAGGATCTAACGGATCATATAGATGTATTAGCCCAACTAAATTATATATATATATATATAGATCAAGTCGTGGAATAAATTAGAGAAAGCTCAACAATGTGCTTAGTGAATGGGAAAAGAAGCATGGAGAATGAGACTCCTATAATTATACATATGACATATATTGAGTTACATGTGATATATAATAGAATTTAAGTCAAATTCTTAGAGTACATAAAGACAATAAGGAGTGATCAAGCCGTGGAATAAATTAGAGAAAGCTCAACTATGTGCTTAGTGAATGGGAAAAGAAGCATGGAGAATGAGACTCCTATAATTATACATATGACATATATTGAGTTAAATGTGATATATAATAGAATTTTAGTCAAATTCTTAGAGGATCTAACGGATCATATAGATGTATTAGCCCAACTAAATTATATATATATATATATATATATATATATATATATATATATATATATATATATATATATATATATATATATATATATATATATATATATATATATTATTTTTCTCAAATTATAGGGCATTATCTTTTTTATATGATAAAAATTATTTTAAAAATATTGTCATTATTAAGTGCATTTATATTTTTCTCATTTTAAGATGTATTGTATTGTTTATGTAATAATAAATATTGCATTTAGATATGAATAAATATTCAACATAAAGTTTTCTTATATTGATTTAATATAAAGTATCGATAACTTATTCATTTTAACTTGTTATGCATAATAACTTATGTTATAGATTTTGTTTTCTCCACTTTGCAGTATTCATTTAACTCGGAATCGTCTATGAAAGAGTCATCACAATCATAATAATTCATAGTACGAGCATCACCACCTTCACCACCATTGTCTCTCTCCTCATCATTGCTATCGGCTTCCTGGTAAATGTGCTTCATTCTCTCAAGCACTACACTAAAATAATTGCGATAAGTATTGTCAAACTATGATTTTTTCTCACTTTGGGTAGCTGGTTGAGCTAACTTTATTATCTTTTTCCATGAGACAACATTGGTGTCATCTAGTCTTAACTCAATTGTGAAACTTTGGCTCTAAGATTCATGTAATAGTATAACCATTCTCACTATCCACTAAATTTGTAGACCAATTTGAATGTTTGATGTTAAAAGCATTTTTTTAGTGACATATGTATATAATCATTGGTACACCGTGATCAAAAAATAGCTAATACCCCCTAATTATTTTTATTTTTTTGTCAATTATTTGCTAAAATTATTATGGATTATAAATTACGGATTAGAAAAATAATGTTAAAAAATATTTTTTAATTTTCTAGTGATATGAGAGTAAATGAAAAGATGATATACTAATATGAAAGTTTATATGATAGAGAATTAAAAGAATTTATTTGTAAATAATTTTATTTTAAAAAGTATTTTATAGTTTGTATATATAATCTTTATATATTCAAACTTCTCTTTTTTATGTGATACATTACGTTTAGGGGATCAACATATAAAATTAGAGTGAAAGTCCAGTCTAATTTAAGAACTATAACAAAGGAGGTCAAACCACAAATAATTGATGTTTTGGAGGAGGAACAACCATATTGGTAAACTCCAAAGAATATTTAAAAAAAATATTTTCAAACTTCTTGATACGATTGGTAAACTCCAACTAGTATCAAGTATTCTTACTCATGATGAGATGAAAGAGCTATAATAATTGTTGGGTGTAGATTTCATATAGGGAAACATACGTATAAAATATGTTCAAAATATCATAAAAGGTTTGAGTTGTATTGCAATTGCAAGAAGAGTTATGTTGATTTTTATTATGTCCATAAATGTTAAGAAGTCAATAAATTTCTTGATTTTCTTGTGAAATTGGCTTAATTAGAAAGCCAATAATAGATATGTGAAAAGGATAAAGGTTTTGGATGACAATTTAGGAAAAAGTACAAGTGACGTGTGTCACAGTATTATAAAAGAAATGGCCAACACAAATTCAATTTTTCAACTTGCTTGACATAAACATGGCCTTTATGTATTGAATATTAAAAATGATATAAACTAATGAAATGTAAAAAAATTGATAAATTTTATTTTTATAATTTTTTTTAAAATGGTTTGATATATATTTTTAATAAATTAACAAAAAAAATTAATCATTAAAAATTTATGAAAAAATAAGGTCTATGGGACCTTGCACAAAAGAAGAGAAAACATGTTTTCCCCCTTTTTTTCCTAAATAGATGATGTCAAGATCTCATGCATGAAAAAAAAAAAAAGATGAATATTTTTTTAATCAAACTTCATCAAAACACCATAGTTTTTAATGAGACATCAAATATTTTATGATAGTATATGGGTGAGTTCATAGGCCAAATACATCCAATTGACTAGTATATCCATGCATAATTATCTTTTATGGTCTTATAGTATATGGGTGAGCTCACAATCCAAATAGATGCATATGACTAGTATAGGTTATTTTTATGAATCTTTTTGTCTTATCCTTTGTTTAAAACTAAAAAATCAAAAACCTAAATTCATTGTTGAAATAAAATTTAAATGCAACCTATAAATTTATAAAATTATTCCATGACTAAACTTCACATCAAGTTCCCCTCTATATCTTCATCCTAGAAAGTAGATTATTTTTTTAACCTCACACTTTCATTTCTACATACTTGAAATGTATCTTACGTCTCTTCATTTATAAATCAAAGTTAAATATAAACTTTGATATCCTATTAGTCCCTTGACCTCATAATAGTTTTATTATATACTACTTAAATTTTAGTCATTTTCATGATTTGGACACTCATTTTTCTTTCATATCCCCCTTGACACTAGCTTTATTACACTTCCCTATTGAATTATCTCTTAGTTATCTCCTCTTATAATTAGCCTATACTTTGTTCTATGGGTTTATCAGGGTTGTTCAACTATCTTTCCTACCCTTGATTGTTCTTTTTCTTATAGTTTCAAACTCTTCCTCTCTTAATATTTTAACTTGTACCTGCCATACACAATTTTCACATTCTACCTTCTCTTTTCTTATTGAAACATTTTAAACTAGATAAAAAGGGACACTAGATGATATCTCTAGGTTCCATAAATGAAAAACCATGTACAAGGGTAAAAAAAATTCAAATCATCAATTCAAAATCATTATTTTTACTTTGACTTAAATTGGAATGTACATGTATGTGTTTGTAGGTGATTTAAAATATTTAATTTATGATAGGAATAAAAGAAATTCATTTTGGTCAAAGAAGAGTGGATGAAGAGAGATACAAACTAAAGAGATAAGAAAAATTTAATTTTAAAAACATTTAGCTAGGAACAACCTATTGAAATTATTGATGATCAAGTTTAAAAATGTGTTGATAAAGAAATACAAGTAGAAATTGTTATAGATGCAAAGAATGTGAATGAAGAAGAAACTAAATATACAATTTTTTATATGGTATGGAAGATATAGTGGATAAGGATGAAGATTATCAAATTTCAAGGATATTTCACCTAAAGATATGTTACCTAAATACATAATAAAATACTTTAAAATTATTAAGGAATAAAAATCTCTAATTAGAAGAGCACAATTATGTGAAAAATTATTTAGGAAAAAAGAAATGATTCTTGTTTTGGAGTTTCTCAGGATTGATAATAACAAAAACCCATCAAATTTTTCAAATATATTAGTAATTGAATATTACAATAAGAATTGGATTGTATTCAAATAAAGAGTTGAATGACTAATTTAAGTGTTGCACGTAGAATATTGGTAACTACAATCTCTAGTAAAAAAATTATCAAATAGTAATCAGCCAATGGCTGACTTGGGATGTGCACTTAGCCTTCACGAGACAGGATGACATTTTCTAGGATTGTATCCTTGGGCAAGACCTGAGTTTTTCTTAGTTCGGTTCTTTCATGTCGGTGCCCACACTGAATCGAACATGTAACAAGTTTTTTAATTAATAAAATATTTATACGACTATGGCCCTTACCGATCAAAATAAATAAATAAATTATCAAATAGATGATATGCTCAAGAAATTGCATGATTAATATGCGTATCTAAGAGAACAATTCAAAGATATATTATGTAGAGGTATAGATTAAATGAAAGTATGGAAAGTAATTGGGTAAATTTGTATAGGGTTTTTCAAAAAGAAAAATTTTAAAAGATGTTAATAAATAGGTAATTAAATATTAGATCAACAACTCCCCTATTTCCTTCAATAGAAAGGACAAAATACAAATAATAAGCGAAGATCGTATAAAAACTTATCATCTAAATATTTTGTAGATAAAGATAAAATATATTTTTTTAAAGCATTCAAGTAGAGAATTTTTACATTTGAATATTTTTCAAAGGATGTTTCAAAGGTGATGACCATATTTTGTACATATAAATAAAATGCATGAAACTTGTTGTTGTCAAAATCATGGTGAATTTCATCTACATTTCAAGTCATGTAAAAAAGTTATAGTCATAGTTCATTCAAATAAAGTCATCCCTAGAAGTATAACACAATGTTTGATGCCTATTATACGTAGAAAATTAGAAAATTTAGATGAATTCATGTAAAGCGTATAAAAAAATATGTATAAATTGTGAAATTTTCAAGAAACTATTATAATCTGAATACAAAAACTACTCAATAAAGTTAGGAATTGAATCCAAAAAATGTATTCTAAAACAAATTGAATTTTCCTCTAATGATTTTATGAGAAAATTTTATATTATCATATATCTACATATCCAGCATTGTCATGGTGCAAGATGGTAGGCTAAATAATTTTATGACACAAGAAATTGCCTTTTACTAGATTGTATTCTCTCTACTACGAATTTTTATAAGAACAATACATTTATTCCTTGAACTAAGATTCAAAGTTATTACCATTCAAAGCAAGTCACAACATTTGTATAGCATTATTATAGACACACCAAGTTACATGTGGATGACATAGAAAGTATCATAGATGAATGAATTATCATCAAGAAGGTTCACTTTTATATCCATGATGAAACGGGTCATGATAGAAGCTATGCAGACCATTATTTTTTGAATCTCTTTTTGAACATATCAGATGATATATAGCATAAATTCTTTAAATTTAATTTGGTGGATGTGTTGGTTAGTGTTCAATTTAAAGAAAAAAATTTAATAAAATTAATATTTTTAAAATAAATCAACATGTGCATATAGTTTAACATTGTATTTGAATGGTTTATTTATAAATTCACAAGACAATTTAAATTTAAAAAATAATTTAATTTGTTAACTCAACAAAAAGAGTTTTGGATCCGTCTCTCGAATCTTCCCTTGCACTTTGGGGAACAGTCCTGCTATGAGGTCATTGGTGACTTCATTGGTCACTTCCTGATGGTGGATGATGACACTTCCTTGATGGGCCACTCCACGTTCGCCCATATTTTGGTTGACATTGACATTGCTTCTCCTCTCCCTGGAGATATGGTGCTCATGGTTGGGGATAGACCCTGGACACAACCACTGGACTTTGAGGGTCTCCTCTTTCACAATCATAAGTGATTCTCTACAGAACATTTGGCTTCAGACTTCTCTAGTCTATGACGCAAGGGGGTTGCGATTTGGTGGAAGGATGCTACAGTTGATCATTCAACTATTTATGCTTCGGGGGAGCTTTCAGATAGATTGGGTGAAGAGTCGCCTACTGACCCTTCTGGCATTACTTCAAATTCTGAGACCATGCAACCTTGTTCGGCGATTCCTCGGTGACTTGCTACAGTTTCTCTGCAACCTTTGGAAACTACTTCTGTTGCACCTAATGAGGATCATGTTCATTCTTCTATGGACCCCTTGATGCCTGATGATGATCTTATTAGTCATTTTCACAAGGACCCCCCTTCGACTGATTCCCCTTGTTGATCCTAAGGACAACGTTGTTGCGACGTTTTCTCATCATAGGCAGAAGGGGAGGTCCTTCCCCTTCCCCAAACCCTCCCCAATAAATTTGTGGATGTTTCTAGTCCTCCTTGATTAGGGATAGTGTTTGTGGTTTTGCAGGCCCCTTTGTTTGCCTGCCTAATTGGGTCTGTGTTTTTGGGATGTTGATAGTCTTTGACTATGTTAAAGGGTCGGTGCCCTATTCAACACTACTTTGCAATTATAAACAACATCTAGATGTAGAATACATTTTTTGTGAATTTGTTTGGAGACTAGACATGGAAAAGGAGAGCATGATGGAGCAGGAAGATGTGTTAAGAATGAACTTCGCTAACATGAACTTTAGGGTAACACAATGCAAATTAAAAATAATATTATTCAATGTTGCAAAATTCATTTTGATGCCTATGAAGTAAAGAGAGCCTCAATACACGTGAAACACTATTTTTCTAAGCTAAAGGTAATGATGTTTATTTCAAGATTTACTTATTTTGAGTACAATAATAAAATAGACATCTTAATTGAATACTTTAACTTTAACAATGGACTAAAATATATATATTTATAAATATTAACCTCTAAAATCCTTATAATTTTCAACAATTATTGGTATGTAAGAAGATTACTTCAAGTGATGACTATAAAATATAGCATAACTCTTGTTGTTCAAGTGAGAGATAAATCATGTTTTCATGTTGACATGGAGAACAATCTAAATAGTCTAATATGTGAGAATATAAGAGATGTATATGTTTCACAATGGTAAATAAATAAATTAGTACCAATGTCTCCTTATGAAGATAGTGCAAGACCATGCCCCATATGTTAAAGGAAGTTAAGGTAGCAGAACAACTTCCTACACTAACCTTGAGAGGAGGGTTATGCAAAACTTTTCAAATTTTTAAAATTGTTATAGAAACTTAACATAAATAAACATAATAGCATGTATACCACAACACAGTAATTTTCATGAAGAAAACCCTTTCGAGATTAAAAAAACACACTCAAAAAGACACCCAATTTATTATTCAAATATTAATGACAGATTGCAATATACTTGAAAAGAAATCTTCTCAAAGGATCATCACCAACAAAGATCTATAGGCAACTCAACAAATATTAGACTCTTGGAATACATCATAATACATAGTCGTAATACAATACCCTCATAAAATAGGGTTGAATTCTAAGGAAAACAAAGCATGTAAGATATCCATCATTAAATTTGTGACCTATTGATGAATGGTCAAGATTTATAATGATAAATCATGCATAGAATGTGTCTTTATCAGCTATCAAACAATCTAGATGCCCTTTCACGGTATATAGAATGCAGTAGCAAGAAAAAAATGTAGCATTCAAAATGCACCTTATCTAGTGCTCAAAATGTACCAGTAGGGAAAAACACAAGTGTCTCTCCAACATTCAAAATGCACCAACCTTATCCAGTACTCAAAACACACCAATATTTTTTTATTATTGTAAGGTTGAGACACTATTTTCCTAACGAGTTAGCCCCTATCCAAATCACTGAATCTAATCTGGCACTGAATGAAATGGATCTTTTCTATAGAATTTCCTTTAATTCCATTAATTCTTCTCTCCCAAATGGAAGATCTTCAAACTTTTTCCATTTTTAGCCCAAAGGAGTCCCTTTCAAAAATTCAATATAATCCCTGACATGAATACCCCAATATCTTTCACTTATTAACTTAATATTATTGGCATCCATTATTTTATCCAAGGCAAGATATTCTCCCCATGAATCTAACCATAAAAGAGCCCTTTGACCATCTCTTACATTCCATGAAATCTAATCTATGATTATGTCTCTACATTTTAAGAAAAGATTCCAAACCCTTGAGCCTTTTGGAGGATTATGAGACCTAAAGATACCTTCTGAACTCATATCTTATAAATATTTTCTTTAAGTATTCTAACCCATTTTAAAATTGTATCCTTACAAAGTTTCCAAAATAGTTTAGCTCCTAATGCTCTATTTTTCCATAACTAATTTCTCAAGCCGACTCCCTTAGATTCTTCAGTCTACATATCTTTTCCCAGGCAACCAGTGCTATTTTCTTTTTCTCATTCATTCCTTGCAAATAAAAGGTTCTCATTTTCTCCACTAACTTTGTATTTGATCCAATTGAAAGAGATAAACCAAACCCTAGATAAATAGGAAGACCTGAGAGAATAACCTTTAACATAGTTACTCTTTCTACCCATTAAAGCCATTTTTCTTTCCTAGACTCCATTTTTTTGTCCATTCTTTCACCTATTGGATCCCAAACTTTGGATCTCAATCCCTTCTCTAAGGAAAGACCTAAATACAAACAAGTAAATTTCCCTCCCTTAAAACCCAGGAGAGATCAAATCTCTTACTCAATTAATGGCTTAACATTAAAGAAGAATACTTCTGATTTGAACTAATGTACCTATTGTCTTGAAGCTCTAGAGTAAACTCTGAGAGTCTTTCTAAATCTAATTGCATTCCTGATGTCGGCTTGTCCAAAGAGAATTGTGTCATCTACAAAGTGTTGATGAGAGACTTCTTAAACTATATTGGTTATCTTGATATTGTTAGACGGTTCAAATAGCCAAAAGACAACTGAGAGGGGGGGTGAATCAGTTGTCACAGATTACCGGATCTATTAGCAATTTAAAACTTTAATACCGGAACCCAAAATATTAATACCAGAATAGAAGTTAAACCAATTAAGCATAAACAATAATCACTGAATAAAAGCCATCCACATGACACCAAGATTTATACGTGGAAAACTCGGTAAAGGGGAAAACCACGGTGGGAAGCCTACCCACAGTCAAATAATACTTCTGCAATAAGTATGTGAATTACAATTGAGGGGCCTGCACTTGCAGGAAGGCCAACAGTCTAGAGTGCACTGCTCATCACAAAAGGGGCCTCGTTGACTACATAGAAATCCAAACTACAATCTGGAGAAGTGTTGAACTGTAAAAGATAGCATCTCCTATGCCTGAGTACACTTTTGGTCAAGCTCAATGCCGGAGGAATCCTCTTACATAAACCCAATTAGATCTCCAATGATCAACCAAATCCTCTGCCTGAATGATATTACATTATTCGCACATTACATTCCTTGACCATGACCTCTAACATAACCATGATGATCTACAATGAGATCTTACATCTATATATACAAACCCTCAACCATAAACAATTAGGTTGGCCACCAGATAATAAACCAATTATATAATTACAAACCATGTTGTCCTTAGACTAAACAAATAATATCCAACACATAAGACATCCCGAAAACACATCAAGAGGTCCAATCCACACGTTACATTAAAGTCAATCCATAACCCAGATCAATCGAGACCCAGTATAGGTCCACACACTATAGAAATGATCTTCATCTGCCAAGTCTCTATCATGATCACCAATAGCATCCTGAAACTCCACCAGAAGCTGCACCAACACCACTTATGCATTTCATCAAAAGCTTTGTCGGTGAAACCCTCACTAGAACCAGAAACTAAGCTTCTAAGCAAGCAGGATAGCATCTGATCACCAAAACAAAACCAACTGGCCGAATATGAGCATGAGTATCATGAACAAGCCAATTTTATCACCAAACTATACTGGAGCCTACCGGATCATGCCAGATCCAAAACAACCATAATCCACTCAACCTATTGGGACCAGAAGAGTGTCGGTAAAGCATCCAAATAGCTAGTGTTGGCATCAATGACAAAACATCAATGCAACACATAATCAATTCCACCAAATGGCCAATAGATACCTCTAAGAAGGTCATCTTGTTGAGATCTATTCAATGCCCTACTCATTTAATTTTTTGTCATAATTATGAAGAGAAAAGGAGAAATGGAATCCCCCTAATGAAGACCTCTAGAGGATTCCAAAAAGCATGCTAGAGATCCATTCACTGAGACTGAAAAATTAGGATTAGAGATGTTGTAATAGATTAGATTAATCCATTCTTTAGAGAAATCAAAAGTTTTAAACTTTGCCTAGAAACCTCCAATCCACTTTGTTATATGCTTTCCTTATATCTAATTTGACCAACATAATTGGTTTCTTATTGATTTGAATTGAGTGGATTTCGTTTTGGGCTATTATAACTCCATTAAGGATAGATCTTCCTAGAACTAACCTAATTTGTTCTTCAGATATTTTATATGGAAGGACTTTCTTCAATACGTTTACTAAGACTTTGGATAGAACCTTGTAAATAGTGTTATAAAGGAACATAGGTCTAAATTCATTCAACTTTAAAGCCTTCTCTTTCTTAGGAATTAATGCTATGAAGGTATTGTTAATTTCCTTAAGAAATCTTCCTGAATTTTGCTCTATTTATAAAACCTTTGTCATCTCTTCCCCAAGAATATACCAACATTTTTAAAAAAATCTCATTGGAAATTCATTCGGGCCTAGAGATTTATCAAGATGTGTTGAACAGATCGAAATATAGAGGGGGGGTGAATCAATATTCCCCTTTAAAAATATTTAAATCAAACTTCTGAAAATTAACTTATTATCATTTAACTTCGGCCCAAAAGAAATGCATGCAACATAACTAAAATAAAAGAAATGCACAACCATAAGAGAGACACCTAAACTTTATGTGTGGAAAACCCAACTGGGAAAAACCACAAAGAGGGTTAACACTCAGAAAAATATAAATAGTTATATGCGAATTACAAGGCTCACTGTCGAAGGGCTCACTGCCTAGAGGGCTCACTACCCAAAATACAATGGCTTACTACCGAAAGGCTCATTACCAAGAAATAGAGACAAAAAATAAAATGAGAAAATTGCATCTACACATATATGGATCAGTTCCTGATAAACTCAAACATCCAAACAACTACTTGCAGTAGACCCTATCAAGAATCTCTGCAATTCCAACTCAATTTGCCTTCTCCAAAACACTACCACATTGATTCTTCCTTTCTCCTTCAACATGCAAACTCATGAACATTTGCACTTGCACTTCACTCACTCTTCTTCAACTCATACCTCATGTGAATACCAGATCATATCATAACATATATATGCTACCGGTATATGCACCAAGTGAACCTTAAGAACACTTTCTCCAAGAATACTTCTTCATCGATATTCTACATGAATATTTCAATGGTCAGATTACATGTTACAAACACCAAACCAAAAAAAAAGAATAAAACATTCAAGGTCGACAAGGTCGGCTAGACCTGAAATGAACATATCCTCAAACTTCTGCAAGCACGCTTTTGAATCACAAAATATGAACCAACTTGACATGAAGAAATTAAGATCATGAACAAGGTATTTCCAAAATATCATCACCAGAAAACAAAAAGCAGAGGAATGCAGAGCACTACAATCACTGTTAAACATCATCAATGTTGAATACACTTCTGGAGCATAAATTATGGAGCACTAAAATGATTGATATAACCTATACCAAAACTCAGACAACATGATAAACACATTTACATGCTAGCAACACACATTTCTAGAGAAACATCCTTCCAGAAAGCATATCTACAATATCTACAATGATTGCAACACACCTGCAACCGTACATATCAACAATGTTCTTCACCTTTATGCCACTATTGTAAATCATGCATACCTATCTTCCATTGATCTGCATCACTTATACATACTACTCTGCAACTAACTTGCTATATCTAGATCAATCCAGATCACCAGGTTTGACAACAAAACATATATTTCCAACAGGATGCAACTGCTTAAGAGTTGTATCAACTTCCATGATTGATAATTTACTTATAAGCATCTTATTCTTCTCTTCTGAGATCAAACTTGGGATATTATTCAATAATTTTTTTCAAGAAGCAAAGATCATAACCTTCCCCAATTATTTAAGATTTTAAAAAAATAGGACACGGTTTTTTTTAATATTTCCTTGAGATCCTCTATCATGTTGCTCATATCTTCCTTAATATTAATAATTTTATTAATGGCTCCTCTTTGCTTAGTACTATTGTGAAAAAAATTGAATTTCTCTTCTCCTCGAAGAGCCATATTTCTCTAGATTTTTGTCTCCAAAAGATATCTTCCTTGGCTAAAACCTCTTCATATTCTTTAAGAAGCCCCTTCTCTTTGGAAAATCTATTATGATCCATTCCCTACCAAATAACTTCTTCATTCAAGATGTCCAATTTCTCCTCAACTTTTGATTTGACTAAGAAAATGTTTTTGGTTAAAAAGCAACGTTGACTAGGGCACCAACCCTTTAACATAGTCAAATACTATCAACATCCCAAAACCAACAGACCCTAACGAGTAGGCAAACAAAGGGGCTTGCAAGACCAAAAAAAAATTGACCCAAATCAAGGAGGAATAGAAACATCCAAGCCTTGATTAGGGAAGGTTTGGGGAAGGCGTATGATCTCCCCTTCTGCCTACGACAAAAAATTGTCCATGCAATATTGTCCTTAGGATCATCAAGGGAGATTTCATCATTCAGAAGGGGTTCCATGTGAAAAAGGACCATTAGAATCATTAGTAGGCTGCAAAGAAGCCACAGAAGATTGAACAGGTAGCACATCAAGTGTAGCACAAGTAACTTTCGGAGGTTGCAGTGAAACTATGGCAGATTGCAGAGGAGCCACAAAACAAGGTTGTGAGGTCACAAAATCTAAAGGAACACCAATAGGATCATTAGGT
The DNA here is from genome assembly GCF_030272615.1 of Cryptomeria japonica. Classification (NCBI taxonomy): domain Eukaryota; kingdom Viridiplantae; phylum Streptophyta; class Pinopsida; order Cupressales; family Cupressaceae; genus Cryptomeria; species Cryptomeria japonica. Next base: position 163,496,612 of record NC_081406.1, read on the forward strand.
AGCTTCTCACCCGATCCATAAGAAAGCTCCTCTGAAGCATATATAGTTAAATGATCAAGTGTAGCATCCTTCCACCAGGTTGCAACCCCCTTGCATTGTGAAATAGAGCGATCTGAAGCCAAATATCTTGTAGAGAAGCACTTCGGGCAGCACAAGCAGAGACCTTCAAAATCAAGTGGCTGCGTCCAAGGCTTATCCCCAACCATGAGTACCACATCTCTAGGGAGAGGAGAAGAAACATCAATGTCAACCAATATGCGGGTGAAGATAGAGTGGCCCATCGAAGAAGTGTCACCATCCACCATCAAGAAGAGACCTATGGAGTTGCTAATTGCTTCATAGTAGGATTGTTCCCAAAAATGAAGGGGAAGATTCGGGAGATGGACCTATACTAGACGCACATTAAGTGGTTTAATTAGAGGGTTGAAGCCAGTGGTCTGGGGCTTGACAAAGAGAGGGTGGGCGCCCCAAGCCCACAACTTTCCCAAAATCAAATCCTAATCAGTCGAGGAGGTAAAGGAGGCAATGAAAAAGCCTTTAGCTCATGGAAATAGCTTAATATTCTAATCAACCAAGGGTTTCCAAGGGTCACTTACCCAGCGATGTAGGTCCGGTAAGGATGGCCCAAGCCTAGAAAATATTTACACTAGGGCACAACATTGATAGAAACCTATGTTGTCCACAAGATCCTACCCACAAACAATCACAGGGGATGACTTGGCAAAGGAGAGAGGAAGATCGGCCTTGGAGGAAGTCGCAGCTCTTACCACACGAACAAAATGACACTTACCAATAGGCGGGGGCATTGATAGGGAAGCATCTGAAGTAATCTTGGCAGAGGAAGCCATTGTACCATAGGCCAGAGCAGAAGCCATAGAACCATGGGAGGAGGGTGCTTAATGAGAGAAATGGTCATAGTCGCGTCAAGGGAGGAAGCCAATGGGATATCTCCAGCCGGGAGAGAAGATCCTACCATTGCCACTACAATCGAGGGAGTTGAAGCAGGGTGAACCACATAAGGGTCCAACAGGTCGAGAGTAAAACAACTAAGTGAGAAAAAGTGGAAGGAGGTAGACCAAACAAGGAGGGAAAGGGATAATTCAAACCAGAGGGAGCAGGAGATCCATTGCATGGTGACATTGTTTCCAACAAGTTTGAAAGTTACCTTGACTAAGAAAATGTTGAAGAACTATTCTCTATTCCATTTAAGTAACTTTTGTTTTATAGTTTTCAATTTGGATACAAAGCAAAATAGCTTAGATCCCTCAAACTGGGCTTCCTTCCACCAACTTTCAATCATCTCAAAAAAATTGTGATCCCCCATCCACATTTTCTCAAACATGAATGAGAAATTTAAAGGTTAATTCTTCTCCCCCAAAATATCCAGCTGAATAGGGAAGTGGTTTGAACCTAAGGAATGCATAATATGGGATTTCACCACAAAATGAAACATATAAAAATCTCATTTAAAGAAGAACCTATCCAATTTTTCTCCAATATAACTAAAACCTAACCTCCTATTACTCCAAGCAGAAATGTCATTCGCTAATCCTATTTTAATTAATTTATTTCTGACTGTGTAATTCCTAAAATCTATTTGAGACTGAGATTCCTTTTGAATGCCCCCACTCTTCTCTGAAAGGTGTAGAATCGCATTAAAATCACCTCCTAGAACTATATTTTCCATTGGAAATCCTTGAAGGACCTTATCCAAATCCCTCCATAATGCTAGCTTTTGATTATTATAAACTAGCCCATAGACATTTATAATTGTTATATTGACATCTATGTGATTTCTTCTTAAGGAGCCTTCTATCCAATGTCTTCTACTTGTTATTTTCACAAAATATACTCTTCTAGGACTCCACGAGAGTGTCAAGCCTCTAGAAGAGCCCACTACTTCAACAAATTCCACCTCCCAAAGGTATAATTTATTTTTTAAAGATGTCGTCTGATCTGCATTTAGTTGGGTTTCTTAAAGCAAAACTATAGCAACTTTTGAAAGTTTTATACAATGCTTCACCAAGCATTGTTTGTTAGGGGCATTCAATCTCATAACATTCCATGATAATATCTTCATTGTTCCAAGGAGAGGGTCTTCCCCTTCCCTGAGCTCCATAGGGTTGATATTTTCAGTTGGTCCTTAGCTTCACCATCTAATTTCTTGAGATATGATAAAGATTTTCTTCCTCTCCTACATCTAGTTTATTGTCAACGATCTAGTTTAATCTTATTAGGATGGTTTTCCTATAAACCCAAAGATTCTATATCTTTATAGCATTCAAATTCTTTCAATTGTTCTATGTCAATGCCTATTATTCCAATACCTTCATCCTCTAGTTCCTCAAGATTTAGGATTTTCTGAAGGAGAATTTACTTTTCAATCTATGATTCTTCACTTTCTACTACCTACGGATTTGAGATACCTAAGAAATCACAAACAATTGCTAACTCTAAAGAGATCGAAGAAACTTCCTCTATAAAATCTATCTCCTTATGATCTGGGGAAAAGATGTTTTGCATAATAGGATGGGCTCCAAGATCCTTGGAAACCTTTATATCCTTATGCTTTAAACCTACAATTATGGAAGGGATGGGCTCATTCCTTCCCATAGACTCGAAAGAGGATAACGTTATAGACTTCCTCACAGGAACTGATTGAGATCCCTTCCTATTTTTCTTTCCCAATAATCTCGGAGACTTTCTTCTATCTGATTAAATAAGGCTTTGGGCCACAAATGATTTTGAATTTAATACAACACTCGACATTCCTTTTTGCTTATTTGAACTGCCTAATGGTCTCCCTCTTTTTACTCTTCTTGGAGTACAAAACTCATCCCCTATCACACCCATATCATTCTCTTTGGAAAAGGGGACTATTGCCCTATCAGGTTGGAAATTTCGTTCTATTAAATTCCTCTACCTTCTTTTGACAAAATGGTCTCATATCTAACCTTAGAATATTTCTTTTTGTTTCCTTTGTTTGAGGATTTCTCCATTTCTTGAGAAAAATATTTTCTATACCTTTTATACAAATCTTAAGAGAAAAATATTTGCTCCCACAAAATAAATGATCTTTTTCCTTTATCGGCCATAATCTTTCATTGGTCATAACATTCATACCCTTGGACTCAATAATCTCTATATTTCTGCTAACTCCTTCAAGAATTAAAAGAGGATTCTATTTTTTTATTAAAATGTCTAGCATCTTATTCAGGGAATCCTCATCAATTCTAAAGCATAATAGCCTCCATAGGAATTCTCACCAGTTCAAATAAAATGATATTGGAGTAAAAATATATTGCCAAATCTCTTCACTAGTGATTTTACAAAGGGGAACCTTTCTATTTTGTCCCACCTTTTTTATTAGGGTAGAAGAGTTCTCATGTGATCTTTCAAAGTCAACTACTTCTTTAGTTTGATAATGAAAACTTTGAGCTTTATTCCCCTATCACTTGGTATGCTATCTCCTCTATGAGACTATCTTGAACTTCCTCATACTACTTTTGGCCATATACCTCTAAATCTCTCAATGAAACATTCCCCCTTAAAGGCTCCAAGCTCTCGGAGACTATTTGAGAAGATGATTTGGGAGAACAAGGAGAGGAAATTTTTGGGAAGAGATCTAGATTTTTTAATCTATCAGCTATGGGTGGACTAAGAGCAGAGAAAGAGGAAATAATAGGGTCTGAATCCAAGTCAACGAGATAGCTAGAACAATTGAAGCTTGAGCAAGAAGAGGATGGATGATTAGACAAATGACAAAAACCACAAACCAAAGAAGGCTCTTCGTAAAATAGCTCTTGAGACCATCCACCATTTCTAAAGTTTATCTACAAAGAAGAGGGGAAATCTTTAGTTATATCCATAAGCAAGAAAAGTTTGACAGAAATATTCTGATTATCAAAAAAGATTAGATCATTTATGACAAAAATGCCCACTTTATTTCCAATAGCCTCTAGGATCTCAATCTCCCTATATTCAAGCTAGAGACTATGTAGTTGAACCCATATGGGGATAAATTTAACAGACGCCGAGATGGGATTGAAGTTCAGATGCCAAATTTGCATATGAAGAACAAGGAAATTATAAAACCAAGATTTGGATCTAAAAACAACATCTCTACTTTCTTTTGATTCAAATAGAGATATAGAAAAACTATTTCCTTGATCTATTAAAAAAATCTCAAACACTCCAGACCAATTCTCTGTTACCCATTGAAATAGACTTTTTTAATCAATAAAAAATTTCCAAAACTTAAATATAAATGCTCACTAGTGTAAGTCCAAGATCTGAGGAGAAAGGGAAGATTCTGAAGAGGTAATGCTCAAATATTTATGTTTTTTCCCCACTCCCAACCTCTTGCTCTTTTCTCATTTCCTTACTACCAAACACCATTTGGTTTCTATATAATAACTATTTTCCTCCTCTTCTTCTTCATCCTTTGTATTTTATTTTGCCAAAGGGAGTATCTGTGTCAGGGCTATTTCTTTAATTTCTTGCTCCAAGAGAAGACTATGATTCTTGCAAGCCCACACCTTTTAAATGATTACCCCTTGGGAAGCCCTTACTAAATCTTGACCCATGGAATCTTTCACCTTCTCCTACTCTATTTTGAGAATATGGAAGAGTCCTTTGAAAGAGTGGAATGTTATTTGGAAAGGATGGAGAAAAGGTAAAGTCTCCAAATCTCCCAACTTTGTTAGATTCGGGAGGAATATAAGCATTCATCACTTTCTTTTAAAATTTCCTATTCCTCATCCCATTCGAAGACTTAAGGACTTCATTTCTTCTATTAAAAATATTCTAGTGTTTTGTAGACCAGGCCTTCCTCAGTAGGGGGGGATTTACTAGAATCCCTAAAGGCCAAAGACGAAAAATTGGTATATTGTTCGGAAAGGAGACTAATTTTTTCCCAAAAGAAGATCTTTGACCATAGGATCGTCTACTAGATCTTCCATCATCCTACCAAAACTTGATTCTTCCATGTTGATTAGAGATTCTTCTTTCAAAGGAATGTCTAAGGTTATCGCCTGGACGATGAGATGACTAGGGACCTCTTCCATACTGTCTGAAATCCTTGTTTAAGCCCTAAAATCTCCCAACAAATCTCCAAATGTCTCTACTTGGCTCCCACCACATTGCTCTGTTGCGACTCATCTCTATTTTTCTCCATGTTTAGGTGATATTAAAAATATTATTTGAATGTACTATTATATTTTTTTAAAAAGGAAATTATGATGTCCACTTAGTTTGATTCAAATCATACATAAAATAAATAGAGATGTCATATATCATATTATACATGTCACATAAAGTATATTACATAAATTATGTTATAATAATTAAATTTAATCAGCTCATTGATCCATGAATTATGAATAATGGTTTGCACAAACCCATTTCCACTCAACACTCATTGAATGTAGATGATACTAAGAGAATAACGTGTGTCAGTAAATAATTGTAACAATGCCTATATATGAAGCATGAAATACTATATAAATTTTGTCATGCATTGAAACAAAATATGGAAGTATTTTATTGAAGCTATAATAGATGAAGATGCTTGATTTTTAATCCTATTTACGTAAAGTTTTGAAAGTATGATTGATATCTCTTATTTTATTCATTCTTTTTAATTTCACTTTAAAACGGTTAAAGTTAAATTAAATTAAAAAAAAATTAGACTTTTGAATTACAAAAGTCCTAACATTTCTAACAAAATTTGTATTAAAAAAGTATTAGAAAAGGTTAAAAAAATCATAAAGATTAAGTGAAAGAACTAAGTGTATGGTATTAGAAAAATTGGAGGTTGAACGGTCTTTTGAAGAGTCATTTATGTTGGTTGTTCCATGAACCATGGTTTGAATTTCAAATGTTCAAATGTCATTTTGGTTTTTGAAAGAAGAAGGGCTACAAATAGAAATGGAGGACGTTTAATAATCTATCCATCTCTTCAAGATATTTCAAATCATGCATTACAATCTTTTCATTCAGTTCCCTCCAATATAAAAGTTGTTGATTTTGATGATCTGGAGGCAATAATAATGCAATTTTTTAAGTTTAATCATGTCGATACCCTAGAATTGCACCATGAACCATTGACACGAAACCTATTAGTCCTAAATAGGTTTGCAATTCTTAGGCCAATTGCAACAACTTAACAATGGCATAGAAGTTTTGGATCAAGTAATTGACTCTCTTAATCTTATTGAACACCAACTTCTTAAGAGGCAACAATTTATGTTATAGAAAGGCTGGTGAAAATTTGTGAGAAAACATATCCCAAAGAACCACAAAAATTACATGTTGTTGTATGAGGAAAAAAATAGTCAATTGCTAAAAAAATATGTAGAATGTTGTCAAAAGGATGATAAGAATAGATCCACAATCTATCTTTCATACTAATGAAGAGTGCAGCCACATGAACCAAAAAGTTAACTCAAGATATGTTGCTTTTCTATAGAAGGTTTGACAAAGAACAAGCTAAATGGGGGAAAAAAATGTAAAAATAAGAGAGAGAAGGAACGGAAGAGGAAGTTGCAATGGAAGAGAAAAGACACCAACGGGGATTTAATTTCTTACTAGTCCAATTACAAATGTATGTTTTTTTTAAGCAAACAAACCGGGGAAAAGGACCTTTTTCTTTCAAGGCACATTTAACAGAGGAAAAAGACACAAAAGATGTTGTTGTGAATGAAGAGGCCTTGAAAACTTATTGGATGTTGTCAATACGCAAAAGCAAATCACAAACTTTTTTGATGATCAATGTAAAGGCTTCATGAATCTAAGGATTTTAGTAGTAATATGGACCTATGAATCTTTAATGCTTCATACCTCATCAATGCAAGCAGCCACTATGTTCCATGCCACTTTGATAGGATACCAACTAAAGGGTCTTCAATGACTTGTAAATTGTAATGAAATGTTAGTGAGGTATAGTGGCAGACGAGATGGTTTTAGGTATCATTCTTGGTTCATTTGGCTAAGAAGAAGAACAAATGGGTATGATTGTTATATTTGCTTCTGTTGTGCCTAATTTGGCCAATAAATGTAAGGAAAAGAATAAATCCAAGAAGTTTTTATAGGAAGAATTCAAACTTCATATATTTTTCAAAAATTATCAAATCCTTGTCAATGATGAACATTACTACCAAGTGACAATACATAATTTAAGATGAAGCTCAAACAATTTAAAGATCAAATAGTCAAAAGTAAAAAGTTTAAATATACTAAAATTAAATCATTAAAGTTATTTAATGAAAGTTAAATTTATTAAAATTAAATTTACATTATTAAAATTAATTTATTAAAATTGAAATTAAATTAAATTTTTTAAATATATTAATTCATATACTTTTATTAAAATCAAACTATTTAATTTCACTAAATATAACTAAAAATATATTAAAACTATTTTAAATTCATTTTTTCCATTTAGATAAATATTATTATTTTTCATTTGATACATGTTGCAATTGTGGATGCTATTCCAATTATTTCCTCATACTCAAAGTGTATATGGTTAGGAGGGTGTTGGGTGACAGAACATCAACTCGGGTATCAGTATATCACCAAAACAGTTTAATAAATAATTCTACACTACTGTAAATACGCGCATAGAAACAAATGAAAATTAGGGAAAATACATTGGATGATGGCTTCAGTATTAAAATCAGTCCCACAGTAAAAACCCACAAAAAATTGTACTCAACAAAACTTTTCGTTCTAATATTAAGAAAAATCACTCAGATTTTAACACTAATATTTTTCATGAATCTTCAGAATCAAGAGATACAAAAGTGCTCTCTGATTTGTGAATGCTAATTTTATTAACTTTTTTAATTAATTAAATAATTTTATTATTTAATTTATTCAACATTATTTATTAATTTTATTAATTTATTTTTTAATGAATTAAATAATTTTATTATTAGCCAATAGGCTTATTGCGTGGGGTTTTTAGCAAAACCTGTCTCAAGCCCGTGTATGGTATTCTTTTGCCAGTTTATGGTTTTCTTCTTTGCTGTCCGGTAAACACCATTAGAAAACTAAATGAGAAAACCTCTTTTTTGCCTGCTAAACTCCATCAGAAAACAAGCCGGGAAATTATCAAGCAGATTTCCAATCAAATCAGATTTCCAATAGATCAAATCTAATCTTTTAGTTAAATCAAATCTTTAGCAACTCGCGTCTAATCTTTTTAAAGAAACATGGTCATGTCATTAATTAACCCTTCCTCTGTTCTCTTTGCTTTGTTTGTGCGCAGGTTTCTGATTCTTGTCTCTGTTTTATTACCTTGCACAACCCCCTTTCCTCGGTGATGAAGCACGCCTTTCTTCCTCTGCACTCGGCCGTATCTTTTTTTGGAGAAGGGGCTACTGAATTGAAGAGGAAAGTAATCTTGAATAGGAGAAGGCTGGAAGGAAGCACAGGTAATAAGAAATTTCATTTTAAGACTATAAGATGAAGAGTTTTGAGAGAACTATGGTACTAGGCATGTTACATTTTAATTGTCGTGCTCTGTACTTGAAGAATGCATAGGAGGATATGCCAGTCCGTTATTGAGAGAAATTTTTCTTTGAGCACTTATTATATTCTCTGTTTTATTTTCCACAATGGTACTTCAGAGAAAGAAGGCATAAACTTAATCCTTTATCGTTTTATTGTTTATTCTCTTAGGGAGAAACAGAGAACAAAACAAATATGAACTAAAAGAGAAATGTATGGAATATTTACCTGATGCTATATGTTGATATTAAAATTGCTTTGTGATCTAAATAAACATGTCAAAGAATATTTAAAATTGTAGAGTTGCAGGGTGTTATATTGAAATCAGTCGTTGATGATTTATGAGGCATTTTAAAATGGATAATTTCAGTTAAGTAATATGATTTGATTCAGAATTTAGCATTGGTTTCTTTTTCTAAATGACAATTACCAACATGTATTATCTTTGAAAGAAGCTGCTACAAGAATGATGTCATAAACTTCTTGAAGCTGATAGACATCCAGCTCGTGATCCACTATAAACTCTTTGAAGCTGATTAAAATCCAGGGCATAAGTACAGGGATTCCAATATCCAAAGAGGATGGAATTCTCAAAAATTAACAATAGCGCTCTAAATTTAGTATTATCTAAAGTTCCTAGCATACTTTCTATCCTACTTCTCCATTTCTACAACAGCTAAAATGGCATACCTTCCTACGCCGAAGACTTTATAAACACATGAAGCTCCAGAGGAAAGTGAAAGCCTGTTGAATCTTTTATTAAGGTGTGGACAAATGATTTCGCCTGTAGCAATTAGTCTATTTCTTAACAAATGCATAGGCCTAATGCCTCAGCATTGAATGCCTGCACCAAAAATATAATTGGGCTTTGAATGTTGTCTAAAATATATTGTGGTTATATTCCAAATTTTATGAAGGAAAATTTAAATTAAGGCATTTCTTCTTAATGCAAATAAAACGGAACATACCCAAACTTGCAGAAATTCATGATCTTTGGGTCACAAGAGAGGAAACCAAAGGAAAACTGCCCATTTGGCATTTCTGCATTAGATAGTTGAAAAGCTCATTTCTTAACAATTTCATCGGTATCCCTTTCCTTTACTACAGGGTATATTGACATGGCATTTGATAATTAATTGTTGTCTTTCTTAACCAATTTCCTTTGCTATGCCATGCCCTGCCAAAACTCTGCCCTTACGCTTCTTGGGTACATGGCCTTCTGTCATAACTATTCTGGATAGACGAGGTCGTCTTCCCCAGCATACCTATCTCGATTATTCAATCACCAATCTGCTTGCAGCTATTATCATTGCCACAACATTTGGACAGATTGGCAGTAATGCTCACAACATCCCCAATTTCTTCTTTCAGCTCAACCAGGTAATATTGTTACTGCTCTATTTCATTTAAATGCTGCTTTATTTGAAATATGTGTTTTTTATCTTGTCACACATCAATCTGAGATAAAATGAATATGCCCTATGGAACCACAAAATCCAAGTTTCAGATTACAAATTGGTTGTTTCTTGGGAATTTGAAAATGTTTTCACGTTTCAGTGCACAAAGTTATTGGTCAAGCATGTCAAGTCTAGCTGATTTTTACTTTTTCCATATCACTGTGCATGATTAATAAATCTCTAAATTTTTTAAAATTTTATATATAAATAAATGTTTACATTTATTGTAAATTTCTTGTATGTATGATTGTTGAATTAATCACAAGAGCCCAGTTGGGTATGAAGGATTGAACATACGAAGTTCAAGCTATTGAATTTTATCAAATCTAGATTCATATGGGTTTTTGAATCCATGCATTATTGTGACAACCCACAACCCACATGGAGATGCGATCCTATTAAATCTGTGTTGGCTCTGTACTGGGATAAATTAAAATCAATTATAGATTGGACTGAGGAAGCATCTCTATGCAGAATTTGAGTTGTATAGACTGCAATATAAATCCAAAAAACTTGCAACATGAAACAAAGTGACAGTCATAAAATAACATTCATATAAACATGGATTATAAAGAAAGTCGGTTTTTATGTGGCCATAAGCATTTCAAATACCCTTTTAATTGCTTTTCAACATTCACTTTCCCATGTTTCTACAAATTATCCACAACTAACTACAGGGACTCAATAATTGAATAATTTTTGTAAATTTGGTACACAAAATGTAAAGATTGTAATTTGGTATTTTAATTTGAATATTTAAATTAGGACTCTTCAAATATTGTTGTTTTTTAACTACAGTTTCTTAAATATTAGAATTTTTGAAATAATCCTCTTGAGTTATCACTGAATTTCTTCTTATATTTCACTTTTATGCTTGCATGATTGCATCTATTGAAGGCATTTTCCATTTTGAATCTTCAACCATTAAACTAGATATTAGGATTAAAAAGATAATCACTCCAACCTGTCCATAGAAATGGTTATTTATTAGGTGTACAATGGCCCTAGTCTATTATATAAAATTGTACCAATAAATAACGATAACGATGATGATATATGTATATGTAAGTTTCATAAGTTGATTATATGACTGATTAGATATTAGTTAGATTTGAGAAGTTTCATGTTTGGGTTACATTTGTGGATTATGATGATAGGTCATTGGTGGTGCATATTTGGGGAGAGAATATAAAGATATCAGCTTTTCATAATTTATTTTAGTTCTTTCTGCTGTTTTTTGATTCGATTATTTGTGTTGTTTCTGGATTCAATTGTGTCAACATTGGGTTCAATGGAAATCTGCAGGAGAATGTGGATTAGATTGAATTTACATTGCTCGTTGATGGGCATGTAGATTATAGAGAATAGCCTTGATTGGAGCTATTGTTGTGGATATTTATAATACTTCCATTGGAGTTTCTAATTGACTTTGATTTCATTTTATTTTCCATGATTGGGTTCAATGAAAAGCTGTAGGGGAATGTGGATTACAGTGAATTTACAGTGAAAATATTTGATAAGCACTAGAGCTTTGAGCATCCTTAGGGTGGACCACTCTGTATAATCACAAGGCTTTGCAAAGTTTAACATAATGTTAAGAGATTATAGTAATACATGGGTTTTGGTCCATCAAAGGTAAAATATGAGTGCATTATAATGTGTTCATATTTTGAGTTTGATAAAATAAAAAATTATATATATATCTATATAAATCTATATTAGATAAATTATTTTGTAGAATGATGTTGATAATTCCGACTTCTATATTTTGATAATTCCAACTTCCAAGTAACAATATGGTATTGGTCTTGTATACTATACAGAAAAGATTTTTTTTTAAATGTTGTGTCTTGGTGGCAAATATATCTATAGTCAATTAAATCATTTTTTGTCACATTATTTCTTTTATGACAAGAAATTTATATTTTGATATAGTTTTTTTTTTACAATGATGATAATTTTTGAACCCAACACACTTGATTTTCAACATTCTCAGAGAGTTTGGAGATGACATTATGCTGCTGTATATGTAGCTCAGTTTGATGACGTTCCTTTGAATGCAGAATTATTGAGAAAATTTAAAATTGTTTTATATTTACTTTTGAGAATAAAGATCTCCCTTGAATACCTTCTCTTTATCCAATTTCAATAATGAAATTACCTATCATTATATAAAAGTGAGGTATTATAATCTCAATACCTCATATAATCATTTCTATATTTAAATTGCAAAAAAAAAAGAATTATAAATAAAGCATTTTTTCAATAGTTTATGTAGATATGTGTGATCTTTATTATTTATTTTGAGATTCCAATTAATACAATAGTTTGTATAGATATATATGTTATCCTTATTTTCTATTGTGTATGTACAAGAACAAAATGAGTATATCAATAGCAAGAGTTAATTCAATTTTTTAGATCACCTATGTAAGAGGAGGGCAATTATTTCCATATTTTTTATCAAATATTTTTTAATTTGTAAAATACTTATTTGGGTATTTAAATCAATTGAACATCATACCTCATATAAACTAGATTGTGACATGTAGATAAATATTTATTATTTTTTAATTATTGATAAACATTCTTGAACTTAAATTAACATATAAACTTTAAAAAACTATCAGCCTAATCCTTGCACCCCCTTTGGTGCAAGTGCTAATTTAATTAATTCAACATCATCACTAATTTTTCTTCTTTAATTAATCAAATATTTTATTATTTAATTAATTCGAAGTCATTCTTCTAATTTAACTTTCAAATTCAAATGTCGAAATTTCTTTTTATTCAGATAATTAAATAATTTATTTTTTAATCATCTAATTTTTTTCTAAAATTAATTAAATAATTTTAATATTTAATTAATTATTTCACTTCACTTTAACTAAATAATTTTTATTATTTAATTAAATTTTCTATCTTCTAATCTTAAATAATTATATCAAATTTAATTAGCTAACAATATCTCCTTAATTAAACAAATTTTCAAAATTATTTAATCTCATTTGCATCTCATCTGATTTTGAATAAATTCCAATTTCCTTTCAAATTCAAATTAACTTCACTTTCTTTTCATTTTGTTTTAATTTCACATTTTTGAAACCAAATTTCACTCCAAATTCAATTTCATTCAATTTCCTACATGTTGAAAAGAAAATCCTTAACTTTCAATTCTACTACCACTAACTTTCAATGACAAATCAATCAATCTTTTTAACTCTCAATCAATTCGGTCTAACTAAATCATGCAATCAATTCCACATCATAATTATCTCCCATCAACCTATCTCATGAAATCTAAACCATTGATCATCTACATTTTCATATTGATCTCAACCATCAAATCAAATTTTTAAAATCTATAAATTCAACATTAATCTTTTATTTTTGACAACCACTATTGTCATATTCTTGCGCTTCTATTTTGAAGATTTTCTTGTGCTTCTATTTTGAAGATTTTCATAAAGTGACATTCTTCACCACAAGGAGAACAATAGAGGCTAGATGCATGGAATTGGCAATAGAGTTTGATTTTTATTTGATTGTTGATTCTAGATGCATGGAATTGGCAATAGAGTTTGATTTTTATTTGATTGTTGATTCTGTTATGCATTTCTTTATTGATTTGCAAGTGAAAATTTTGTGATAAAATTGGATAGTGTGGTTGCCTAATTTATCAATTACATATGTTTTCCCTCAAATTTTCAAGTGTATACACTTTGATAAGCTTTGATAAGCTTTGTTTTGAATTGCAAATACTCAAGTTGATTTGTTGATTAGACAAAGAACCCACTCAAAACATTATAGGCTCTAAAATTTAACGTTAAGACTATTTAAGTCTAATCAAATTCTTCCAACCTAAATTACAAGCTTCTAACCTTTTCTATTTGATAAACTTCTGTTAACATGCAACTTTGTATCAAGAGCTGAAAAATAACGATTACAATAAGAGACATAAAAAGTAATTGGTTCCACACAGAATTGATTTAGACATCAATATTTCTATGTCAAAGGCTCCAAAATCATAATAATATCAAAGTTGAAAATTCTCCAGGTTACTCCCATGTTTCAACCCACAGGCATAAATATAACTCAATAATTCCAAATAAAAGCTTCTCAATAAAGTAATAACGAGAAATAAGCGCAATCAAAGAATTATTTATACTCTACTCACTGACCAACCAACCACTTCAATCAACACCTACGTAGTCAAAGACAACAACCTTAATGTAATTAACTTAAGCACAATTAGAGGTTACTGCGGTCTTTTAGTTCTATGTTGGTGTGGGTGTTTTCTTCTATTTCACCTTTCACAATAGCTTTATAGATCTCTTTTTTTTTTCGATCGTTCATTATTTGGTGTCATTCATCTCCAGTAAGTTGGGTTGTCCATCTTTCATTACAAGCCCAAGCGTCATAGAAGGCTGCACCAAAGCACAAAAAACCATTGATAGCATACAACATCTACACATCATTCGCATTTGACCACTGCATTTCCCTGAGCTTTTTGTACTCTATTAGAAAATCGAAAATTATCTGAAAACAAGAATTAATTCTACACCAAGATTCTATTCATAAGAAAACAAATAGTACCCCACCAGAAATTCTGCGATAACAATCGAATTATCTCTGTTTAGTGAGACACTTGACACTAACACAGGTTGCACGCTAGCAAATAAAATCACAATAAACTATCAAACAACCAAACAGGGTCCCTATAAAGGGCTTTATTAAATAGAATGCAATTGGTCAAAAACAATAAATGGTACATGGCTGAAATGGCCCATGCGCCTTGAGAACAAAGCACTGAGCCATACCAGAAAGTATAAAATGTGGCCTTGCTGATTTACATCAAACTCAAATGATGAAAGTTTAACCAAAATCAAGAGGAAAATTACAAAGCTCTCCTGTTGAGCCAACCTGAGGAAAGAAATACTCAGATTGAACAAACTACAATAACGTACATAACAGGGATAAATGCAGCACTGTTAAACTGATTCTCCGCTGGGAAATAATTAAATAGGAGGGGATAAAACTTCTCAAAAGAAAAGGCTCGCCTCCATATGATTTATCTTGTGATATTATGCATTGCAAAACTGCAATGAAAAGAGCCTCCATGGAATAACTCTTTGGAGATTTTAATAGAAATCCATTCGTTCTCAAGTTATGTTTATCAAGCCTTCTTCTCTGCTTTGAAATTTAGATTAAACCACTTCTTTTTATTTGATTTATCCTTTCCGTCTGATAGGCTATCTTCTTTTGGACTTCCCATCTTAGAATCTTCACCTGCTGGCTTGCTTGCATTGCTGCTACTGCTTGTACCCTTTGACACAGCACTTGCAGTAAAAGAAGATTGAATGTTGTCTCGTTGTTTCAGCAGTTCGTCCACCTGAAATTTCACATTAGTAAAAAGGTTTTAAAACACTGCCTGTTGTAGAAAATATGGTACTGAATGACGAGTAAAAAGAAAAAATTGGGCATTAACAAAAGAGCACCACGAGAACTGTAGAAACCCCAGAAACTTACAGCTTGTTTCTCTTGATTATATCTATTTGTAACTTCTTGGAAGCGAGCCAAAGCCTACATATCATAAAGCCATTGAATTTCCTGAGGAAAGCAATCTTCTGAATTGAAGACAAATTACATTTTTATTTCTAAATAATTACCAGTTTCAAAATATCATATAAAATACCTTTCTGTATTCTGTCTCAAATTGGCGAAGTTCATTTCGCTTGGTTAGTATTTGAGCCTCTACCTCCTTAAGCTTCTCTGTTGAATCTTCAAAAGACTTTGCACAAATAGCCTCAATGGTATAGCTCGCGCTCTTAAAAAAATTGTCACCTGTGAGAAAAGGAAACGGCTCAATATATTCCCATCTTGAGGAAAATGGACCAAACTAATACAAATAGAAATAAAAAAAGGCTGTATACCATATACTGCAAATATGTGAGTGCCTGCTTTAAGTTCAGAGACTTCACATGGTTGAAGGCCTTCTAATTTTTTGAAAAATGCAGCATCAGGATCCTTAGCCATAGCCAACTGTATCATAAAATGGTTTTGTTTAAGATTCAATCTAAAAACCATTTTAAGGCCAATATAAAACAATAACATCATTGCCGACAAGTATCTCAATTAGTGCATACCGCATTGATTGATGAATCAAGACGATAGACTTGAAAATGTAAGAAATACATTCCGGCTGAAGTAATTTTACCAGTCTTTTCACTATCTTCCTGCAAAAGTGAAGAACTAATTAAAATCCAAAATCTTCGAAGGAACACAATATTTAACTTTCCAACCTACAATTAGCTAGTATATATTAGATTTCTGCACGGTTATCTTCACTACCTCTAGCAGATTTTCTGTAAAATAATGTCAGGTTTCAGAGCAAAGTAGTAAAATGTGATGATGCACCATCTACAAAACTTCCATTTTAAATGATCCAGCATATTTGCTTCTACCATATTTTAGATTTCCAGACATTTTATTGCCTATCCCGATGCCAGCCTTATGTAAACTAAGTAGCAAGTACAGTTCAAAAAAGTCAATATTGACCTGTGTACAGTCTGTATATGCTATACATGGTAAAAATTGATTCATAGAAGACAAGACCCTCCATCTTCTTATCATTTTTCTTTATAATGTTGCCAGTCACTGCATTTCATATTAGTTTACTTGACTTTTGATGGTCTATTCTCATGTCCAGCCAGCATGTTATCCTCATCATTAATAGTCAATTTGTGGGGTACACGATAGTATCTGCCAGTAACATTCATGAAATTTATCTATCCCCGAATCCCTTGGGGAAATGATGAGAAGGAGAATCCTCAGCCTTTGCGAATTGGCAAACAAGTTTGCATTGAGACATTTGTACAAAATGAATTATGCCATATGACTAATTTTGAAATCAATGAACAAAAATAACTCAACATCATTAGAAAGTTGCAAATATGATTTCATGTTTTGAAGCTACCTGTATGGCTAGCCCATAACCACTATTTGCCTCCTGCTCGAAATAAAGAAGCTGCAAAAAACATAAAGCATACATTAATTAACCTCTTATGACTGGGCTACGATCATGTCAGATATCTTTTAATTTGCTAAGCCAAGAAACCAACACATCATAATATGCATATAGTACTCTTAAATGCAGATTCAGTTGATATAAAAGATTATTGCATAATGCGTTTTTGTGAAGATACCTTAAATTTGCTTTGTGCAGGTGAAGTGACTCTAACAACTATCCCAGCTTCAGCTTGTTCTTGTGTGATAGTTACCCCAAAGAAATGAGCCCCTTGCTTTTCTACCTGCAATAAATGTGTCAGTTCAATCTTCAAATTAACATACGAGTTAACCTCAAGCTGGTATTTAACTTGCAATAGCTACCTTATCACTGGTAGGCCTTCCAAGTGGCAAAGGCCTAATAGTCACTATTCCATTGAGAGCATCCTCAAGAACATTAGCAGAAATTGTTGTTTTAATAGGCACACCAAGCTTGCTGAAAGATCAGAATCTAGCATCAGAAATTGGAATCTTTATAAAAAATTAAACTACGTAATCTCAATATGATAAAAAGCATTGCTTTCATGCTCACCTAAACAATGCGGCAAACATAGTATTTACAGTACCCAGATTTGACAGATCAACTTCCATGTCCATGCCCTCAGATTCCAAAGCCTGTTAGACCAGTTCAAGCATATTATCAGAAAAATACCTTTATTAGATTAATTCAAGCAAGGTGAATTAGCTTCTCACACCTGTCAAAAGTACAATTGGTTTGGAATCAAAATAACACAATCCAGAATGCAGTTTGAGACATCATATGCAAGAAATCTAGAACTTCTCATATAATGTTCCAGGCTCTGAACAACTGATTCTGGCCACTGATGTCCCAAAGAAAGAAAGTAGATACATCGGATGTATTCAGATCCATTGCTCTCTGTAATGTTTCTTAAAAAATAACTGAGTTACCAGATTCACCAGTAAATGGGACCATGCCCAAGCTGGATTGATCTCAGTCTAGATCTGCGCCCAGTTCACAACTGGGTATCCCCAGGGGTCATACAGTTCTGAACCCCAGACAACATTAGTAGCAGTGAGGGATATGACAGCCAGGACAGCCAGGAGGTTGGTACTGAACAATCAAATCAAAGTTGGGGGGTTCTTTAGGGGTCGGGATTGCTGTAGGTAAAGTGGAACAGTCACATAATCCATTTGAATGCCCTCCCGCTATCCTAAAACCTTATGCAAAGGGCCCATTCAAACTCACCAAACCCCATTTGCAATTTTGTGACGGTTTAAGACAAACGAAAAAGAAAAATTCAAGCAAGAATAGACATTAATTGTGCCTTGTGTGCAATATGGATTTCAAAGGGAGCTAAAGTAGGACCAAGTCATCTTTTGTGCATCCCTGGAATGGGGCTTAGATTTGTGTAAAGATAATTCTAGCTGAGAAGACCAAGGCTTCTAGATCGTTTACAGCAAGTGAAGCAAAATCTAAAGGCATGCCAGTAGAATTTAAACAAATCTACTATGTCATCCATTGTTGATGAGGATTCTAGAAAAGGAAAGACGAAAACTAGTGACAGGCAAGGCAAAATTGATGGGATGCTGTACATGTGATCACAAGAAGAGGCAGATGATTAGATCATCCAATTCTTTTATGATGCCATCCCATTTCATGTGACATATTTTTCTTATTTCAAGAACATGTTGAGAAAGACAAATAGCATTGGATGCTCATATGCCCCCTAGAAAACATAGATTTCAATCCTTGGATTAAATATTTGAATGTGAATTTGTTGATAGAGGATATGAGGCAAACCTAGCTAAGAACAGGCTGCTTGATTATCATGGATAAGTGGACGTACATTAGATTCTAACCACTCACTAATATCATAGCTAAATGTGAGGTTAGATCTTATTTTCTTAGAACTATTGATTGCTCAAGGAAACACAAGGAGACAGACATCCAATTTCAAATTTCAATACATGGAGAAGTAGATATTGATTCAGCAATGTTTATAAATTAAATAGAATGATGATGGAGGGTGCTTACAGGTACATTTTTTACACCCCATGTTAAGAAGCTACATTCAACAAATACGTTGAAACACATAGGGAACATAAGGAAGATAGATCGAGTGAGTGAAGAGAATGATGCTAGAAACTAAAGATACACAAATGTTCATTGCAACCAACACACCTCACTCTTTGGACATTTTCAAGGAAGGAATTCCTCAAACTTGTGGAGACTAGATGTTCCATTTACGTAATCTTGCTAGAGATGATTTAGATGCAAGAATCTCTACGATTAATAATGGTTTATACAAAGTGAGGTAGATGGGCAGAGACAACCACAGTTGAAAGGAAAGTGAAGCCAAAGATCCTTGGCGATGATTGGTGGTCCACAATGAGTCTTGTTATTTTTGAAATTTTTGTTTGCAAATACATTTTCTCCTTCATCTCAACATTTGACAACATGATTGGCCAAAAGATAAAACAATTCATAGCAATGATCCTAATTTGAGATTATATGTGGAGCATTAGGCCCATTGTGATGCTATGGTGAAAAACTATGAACACCCCAGTTCATATGGCAGCCTGTGCTCTAAATCCTAAATGATAAGCACCAAGAGCTTGAAGAATGCCTCCTGAAAAAAATGAGAAGGTGAAAGAAGCTTTCAATAAGGCCCCGAAAAAGATGTACAGCACTGAGTTGGCAGCCTTACTTTGACAGTAGTAGATTCTTCCGTCAATCTTTGGGATTCAACATCTAACAAACCAAAGAACAAACAAGGCTACATTAGCTCAAACAATTCCTTTCACATGTTCCCAATTACTCTATTGTAGAGAGGAATTGGAAAAATTGGTCAACAAACTTTACTAAATCAGTCAAGTGGAAAAGGTTTACAACTCAATGAGTGAAGAAGTGTCATGACTCATCTTACATCTATAACACATTCATCATCATTAATAAACTCAGAAAATTGTCTAATCCATAAGACTTCACGGTTTTCTGATCAGACCAAGATTAACAACAGTCCTAATCTCATTATTTATTAGACAGCAATTAAGATCATTATGTCGTGATCCAAGATAAAGACAAACAAAGCATTGTCAGCTGATGATGATTGAATGAGAAAACAGTTAATTACAACGGACACATAATATAAAGGTTATTAATAAAAGATTGCATTAAAAGTAACAAGACTTAATGAAGGAGATGATAGCCGATCATTGGCTGTATGTTTGTCATTTTGACCAGCTTTTGGGATACATTAGAATAACATGTACAAGATAGCAAGAGGTGCAACTTCTTAATGATAGTGGAGATTTCCTTAATGAACAATGAAGTGGTTTGTTAAAACAAATAAATCAACAGCTACGATTTCACATTCCATGGAAGACCACGTTTCTAGTATAATTAGTGAAGGTCGATAACATAGCATGTTAATCAGTGATTAGTCATGTGAAGGACTAAGGGACATATCTCCTCCCAAAGACCACCACCGTGAGTCATAACCTTTCACAACAATGGAGGAGTATAAAGCAACAAAACCTTGTGATCTAGGTAAGGCATCAAACAAGAAGAATCAATTAACAAATACATCATCAGAAAACAATTCAAATATATATATCTTCAGATCATATCATTGAAGTGGATCAGAGAATCAGATCGAAGGAAAGGAAATCTGGAAAAATGACTGCAGGTTATTCTGGTCCAGTCATTATAACTGGTACGCATGCTGCCACTATCGTACATGATTCCTTATCATAAGTGATTATATATATATAATCTGGCTCAAAGATGATATGAATACATTAATAACAGAATAATAATTCAGGTATATAAATCAGTCATGTTTAGATAATTCTTAAACTGGTATGTAATCTGGAATACTTAATAACAAGATAGACAGTAATATAATTCAGAATGTCAAAGACTACTTATAATATCCATAATAGAAGTGATATGTCCATAACATTGTCCTAAGCCTTAAATCTATTCTGATTCTTCTATTCCCCAAGGGAGATGGGTGCTGTTAGGGAGAGGCAGAATAAATCCACTCCAAGATGAAAGAGCCCCATGGGTGAATGAACTGATGTTCCTGACATCTGGGCTGTATTTGGGAGGTGGTGTCATAGTGCCCAAGACAAGCCAATGCCCTCTTCTGGGATTGAGAATTAGAAGGGTTTGTTTGGAATTAGAACTGGAGTAATGACAATATTAAGTTGTATTACGAGCAACTTAATTATCTACTCTGAATTAATGTAATATACTAGGTAGTAATGTATATTTCCCTTTGGGAATTGACAGCCTATAAATAGGGGACATTACAAAAAGTTGGTGACCATGCATAGTGCCTTGCAACTTCAGGAATGACAAACTAACAAATATCATCAAAATCCAATATTATTTAATCAACAGTTATGATATGACTGTAGTGACCTATTTTTAAAAAATTGAGCAATTCAATTTCTGATTTAATTTCCGGAGCAAACATTGACAAACATTTCCAAATTTCAAATGGACAAAAACCTCAGGACACAGGAGCCCAACACCCCTGTCTTCCCAGTTTGATCCAAATTTTCAGGAGACAACTGTACAGAGGTTCCTGATCCCAATTTTGTCCATCTCCTGAGCATCCACAGCCCTCAAACATTGCACCCAGTGCTTCTGTCTTGCACAGTCAGCTTCACATTTCACTTCCAGGTTCTTCTCTGTATCTACATTCCAGATATACCTTTTTGTGCTGTATTTTCATTCTATATTTCCAGTACTCTGCCAGATATACTCAATTTGGTCATTGTTAGCATAGATCACTACACATACTTCACAATCCTAATCTTCACAACTCTAAGGATTATTGAACACTCAGCAACCTAGGCTCTCCCTTGTGGACAGCAGCCTTAGGTTCTAGTTCATATTCCAAATGATGTGAGAGAAGTCTTGCCATCCTAGGTGGAGGCATTGATTGACCTGGGATCACTTTTTCCACATTTCATATATAATATGAGATGCTAAATGTGATGTATTTCGAACTTAAGTACTGCTGCAAATATGTATATATTTCTGATTTTTATATGTTTTTGTATGGATGAATAAAAAACGAACCCAACCCCCAAAATTTGACCAACCTGCAAACCAAACCCTTGAACCCGAACCAATACCAGAACCAGTAATTTAGGTATTAAGCAACATCTCTTCTTAGGAATATATAAGCAAGGATAGTACAGAATTGCAGACAGAGGCATACTTGGCCTCCTCCTATACTGACATTTAGATCTCATTCTTGATTATTTTAGTGATTGATGACATAGTAAGTGCCAACAATCTTGCTAACGGCCAGATTGAAGCTTAGGTGTGGGAATTATAGATGGAGCCTGTGAAAAGAATTCTGTAATGTTTGAAAAGTGTTCACTAGCTCCCTCTTGCAAAGGGTCTTTTCTTTCTCTCTGTATTTTGGTAAATTTATTGTTTTGGCTTCAAGATCCTGCACTATTATATCAAGAAATGAAAATGACAATACAGAAGTCCAGAAGCTGTGGCCAAAATGACATTTTCAATGTTGCAAAATTATATTAACATAACCTATTGTAGGAGGAAAGTTGGCTTACAGATACAAAGCATCTACAGAGGCTAGGGAAAACAGTGAGCTGATGAAAACAATAAATTACCGAAGCAGTGCATGCTCTTAACTGTAGATGAAGGCAATCATTCAAGTAGATTAGATTTATAAAGAAAATTTTACAAGACGAGAAATCTGGAAAACTTAGCAATTGGGTTAGTTGTGACGACATTGTAAAGGTTGAGTTGTTAACATTCGTTTTTCAAAAACTGTATCAAGTTGATTGTAATAAAAGCCTGTTAAATAGCAAAAAAGAGAGAAGCTGATTTTCTGAGGAGTTGTAAACTGTAGACTCTGTGATTCTAAAAGGCTCTACTAGGTGAAAATTAAATCAGGCTTGGTGACAAATGACTGTTTCCTCATTCAGTGTCAAGACACTGTAAGAAATCAGTTCTCTTCTTACAAATGCTTCTTGTTTTGCTTAAGTTGAAAACATTACACATCACATGTCATTTTTAATCTTAATAGAGTGTAAACGCCCTTAAACAAGATTGGCATAATTAAACACAGTTCCATTAAATATTTGAAAAAAAACTTTGTAAGACATTAAAACGGAGAAATAACACATTTACATTTATCATTTGCACTCACTCTGCTAGATATGTCATCATCTCTCTGACATCTACATGTGAAGGAAAAAGAACACATTTACTTCTGTTATTTGCATTTATTCTGCTAGAAGTGTCATCATCTGTCATCGTCTCTCTTATGTCTACACATAAAGGAGAAATAACACATTTACTTTTGTTATTTACACTTAATCTCTTATACATCTACATGTGAAGGACTAGGTTTTAAAACAAACGGCGTAAAATTATCTAATAGGGAGTCACAATACTTCATTATTTCGGAAGCTATTTATAACCAATTTATATAGGTACTTATACTTCAGTTAAAAGTGAACCCATCCAACTAATGATTTGCTATAGTTTCTAGAACAGTAGCCCTTGACTTAATAAACCTTAGTAAGTCTTTAGATAGCACAAAACAAATGATGGAAATCCAACCAAATATACCACTGCTCTTGGCTCATAAACTATTTACTTCTTACCAATCAATGGAGGTGTTAGCATAAAATAATGAAAAACATAGAATTTAACATCATATGACCACTAGTTTTTGTCAATATAATGACTTCCTTTCAAAACATCAGATAACCATGTTATATAGAGACATAAACCACAGCTAATATATCCTTAACAGTTTGAGAAGCATCAACATTTGATAAATGTGGATTATTCCAATATATATTTATTCTGTTAGCTCAGAGCTTTCTTGCAAAATATCATTAGAGGCTATTTAATACACCTTTCTTCTGCATTTACTTGAATAATGATGCCAAAATCAAGCAGACTCACATATTTCTCTAATTGCAGTTGTGTCACAACCAAAATCCCTTAGAAACTCTGAGCATTACTCGCAAGAAATAAACAGATACACAAGATGACTAGCCTTCACTTCCCAATAGTTTAAAGATCGTCTGAGATGGTTATAAACCCCCTAGCTTTACTCTTAGGTTGAAATAATGCAAAGTTCACAATCAATTTCAATCAAAAAAGATCCACAATATTTAACTAGGTTGACAGAACTGCATTTTCTATAATGCACAAACTCAAACCAATTGAAGTTATTTGCCAAACAATTTAGCAAAACAAATAAAAAATCTACAAATGAGCAAATATATATTTTCTGTTATTATTAGATATTATACAGTTTTCTGCCATGTGCATATACATGCAAATACAAATGTGTGGTAAATGCGAAAAATGTACCTCAAATCCTGCTGTATCATACTGCCTTCTTTTCTCTGTATCAGAAAGGATGCTGTAAGAATATGCAACCTCTTTAAACAATTCTGATGCTTCAGGATTACTTGCATTTTTGTCAGGATGATATCTGTAAATCATTTGTAGAAAATAATCATTGTCAATGCCAGAAACTTGACAAAAGCTCTGCCATAAAATTTTGTCACTACTCAACTAGATAGAAACCAACAAAATCCTTAAATGGGAGTATTAAAGGAATACACACATGATAGTAAAATATGAAAAAAAAGGCAGTAAACTGTTTGAGATGGCCAAAGGACTCATCTATAAGTTCCTCTGAGAACTTGAGATCTTAGATTTTTCCTATTTTCCCAAATGCCATTCTAAAATAAATAGTATGAATCAACCATTATCTGTGTCATTGATGTCAATGTGTGTGAGTTGATCAAGTTTTTGAGTTGCAGTTGTTGGCTGTTATGTCAGTGGTATTTGTTGTTTTAGCCTGCGGATATGTGTGTAGTTGCCGTTTATGTGATCTCTGCCAGTTGACATTGGCAAGCTCTTCTTGGTTTGCAAGGTGTCATGTTGTTAAGTGATTGCTTTCAGGCGATGTCTCTGTTTTTGACAGAGTTTCAGACATGGCATTTCCTCCTCAATTGACAGGTGTTCTTTGTGAACTGTATGGCAGCAGCCTTCTTTTGTATATGGTGAATCGAATCATCTTAGATGAATTTTTTTTTAACCTGAAATTGTACAGGTGTTGTGGTGAGCAGTCGGAGCGCTAAGGCAATCTGTTTCTTTTCTGACAAAAGTGTGAAGGTTGAGCTATAACGTAAAAGCTCAGACTGTCGAGTTGATTGCTTTTTAAAAAACACCTAGCAGAGCCATTGTTTTGGAGAAATATTAATTAGCGGGAGTTTTTATCGATTTGAAACACATCTCTGTGTATATCGAATGTATGCAAGCCGTTTTCTATGGCAGACATTTTTTTAGATATTATTGTTGGTTTCCTAAAGAAATGGCCACTGTTCTAACTTCTGACTAAGTTCGCTGAACAAGAACCTACGCAATAGTCTGCATTTGTTTGATTGTTGAAAACCGTTTTCTGCATACATGGAGTTCTGAAATGCCGATTTGAGCTGGAATTAGTCTTTAT
This sequence comes from Cryptomeria japonica, assembly GCF_030272615.1. Classification (NCBI taxonomy): domain Eukaryota; kingdom Viridiplantae; phylum Streptophyta; class Pinopsida; order Cupressales; family Cupressaceae; genus Cryptomeria; species Cryptomeria japonica. The sequence continues at coordinate 163,522,140 of NC_081406.1, forward strand.
GCAGGCCGTTTCTGTTTTACTGTGATGGCAGATTGTTCCTTGGCATTAAAGCTCAGTCTACATGATTTGATTAAAGCCAGGTATTCTTTAAAAATTCAGGTGGTTATGTTTTGCATACAGAAACGCGTATGACATGGAATGATTATATCCCAACATGGCTGAAAACTTCTAGGTGGAAATTGTGATTACCAGATTAGGTTATACAGTACGTTTTTGTTTTTTTGGTGATTTGGATGTATAAAGCCGTTTTTTTTGAAGTGAGCTTTTCTGAGTTTAAAAAGTGTGTAAAAATATATAGAAATACAACTATGTGAAGCAGCTGGTTTTTATATGGGGTTGGCGATTCAAAATTTTAAGATGATATTGTCATTTTCTGTAGCATAATGCTGGGTACTTACATATGCATATTTGTATAACCATCAATGTAGGATAAACATAAAAAACAGGAAGGGTTAGAAGAGTTGGTGTGAGAGAAGTTTTATCTGTCTGCAGGTGTTCTCAGATACAATTATGTGCACAGCAGATGCCATCTTGTCCTAACCATGAATGCTATCATACTGAGACCAAGTTTTCCAGTTTTATTACTTAAAGTTCAGGTCTTTGGTAATTACAGAAAGAAGTGAGAAGATAACTTAATTTGTCTTAAGTCATTGTGTGAGTTCTGGTTTGTGGAAAGTATGTGTCATTCATTGAGTATGTTGCTGTTAGGAGTTTTATACATTTCAGTATAAAACAGTGAGCTTACCAGTGTAATTCATTTTTAAAACTTCGTATGTAAAGGTTGAAGCCTTGTGATTAAAGTTGGAGCCTTATGTAGTAAGAGTGGGTGCTCTTTGATCTAACTAGGTTGCAGCCCATCCTTGATAGTGAGTACCGTGGTTTTTAACCCTGTTGGGTTTTCCACGAGATAAAAATTTGTCTCTGTCTCTATAGTTACAAGCTTTTTAATTTCTGTTTCAAGTTGTTAATCGTGTTAAATACTGATTCACCCCCCCTCTCAGTATTTTTTGCTAGTCTTTCATCAACTTCCAAAACATAAATGTCCCAAAAAAATTTATTACAGGCCACTGAAAGACAAGAAAATAGCATGCATTGGAAGCAGCAGCAGCAGCAAACTATTTATTGGCACACAAACAGTTTTTTTTCCAAACTGCTGCATTCATTATAGATGTAAATAAATAAAACTCAAAAGTGCATGAGCAATAAAAACAGAGGTAGAAGACAAGAACAAAATCAGATGCATGCCAAGCAAGAATAACTTGCTTCAATAATATCAAAATACAAAATTTAAACTCAAACAATATATGATCACCACTGGGAAGTCCTGCTCATATGCCCTAAAAAATGTTTTCACAATCTAAAACAAAAATAGATTCAGAAGGAAAGATTCCCAAAATATGTTCAAGATTCAAAAGTGCATATATGTCCCCTTATCAAGCATAACCAGTTTGTGAACAATTAATCTATTTTCTGAGATTTCCAATAGGCCAATTGGTGAGCAAGGGGAAAGTCCAACTTTTTTGGAGAGGAGGAATTAATCAAGCAGTGGTTTTATTCGTGGCAATAGGTTCAAGTGATCTTGGTAAGACTCAAAAAGCTTTCAAAATGCATTTCTGTCCTTTTGGGAGCTCTCCAAACATCTTGGAGTAGCATGCTATTTTTAGAGAATTATCAAGTTGTTTCAGTTCATCATCCTAAGTCCTCGATAATATTATGGTATGGTCAGAAATTCAAATATATCTCATTCTGATGCCTTCCGCAACTTTAGGTGATTTATTAAATTATTAAATAATTATAATTAAGTTGTCCTAAGGAGGATATATTAAAAAGGCAACTAACGTCTAATTATTTATTAAAAAGTGTTTTAAGTTGTACCTTTAGGGGGACTAGGCACAAGGTGGGTCTTTGCACGTAATGGATTATTATTTAATTTAAAAAAAAAAAAGAGTTTCTGAAGGAAAAAGGAAAATTATTATATTATTTCCTCTACAAAGTTATAAAAGGAGGTTGAGAGCTCATTGTTGAGGTTAGAAATGATATGATATTGCTCCTACATTTGAGAGTACCTGTGTTCATCTCTAATTTTCTTGATAACAAAAACCATCTTGAAAATGCTCGTTTCGGGGACAAAAACACCCTAGAAGGTTAGAGTGATTTCATCCAAGAATCTGAATGATCTGCAAACTGAAGTTTCCAATTGTTGTTGCAAGAATGGATGATATTGATATGATTTGATTATGTTGTTGTTTGCTGGAGTTTGCTAGTGGTGTTTACAGTGTTTGAACAACAATTGCGAGATCATTTAATGTTGCCTGTACATTCTTAAGCAGGCCATACCCCTTCCCTAGCTGTACCATTCACAGTTGCGGTTATAAGGATAAATTTAATCTCTCTCTCTCTCTCTCTCTCTCTCTCTCTCTCTCTCTCTCTATCTATCTATATATATATATATATGTATTGAAATATATATACATAATAATAAAATAAAATATGATATTAATTGGTGCGTTATTTCCTTGAGTTGACAGCCGTACATTTTCACAAGGGAACCCCTATACTTAGAGGAGACAACTTCTGCCACAAATCTATTTTTTGTCTGACTTTATCAGATTTTATTAGGCCTGGTGAGTTTCTTTAACTGCCGTATATTTTTCTGAAAAACAAATGTGTTATCACAAGCCTTATTTGGATCACATACCCCATGAATATCATTCTAAAAAATTAGGAGTTAATAAAGATAGCAGTGATTCCTAAAATAAAATAATTTAATTAAAATTAAACTAAGAGTTTTAAGGGCAGCGATTGAAAGCTTGTGAATTAAAAATAATTTACCAAAGGCAGCAACTGTTTGAAAAGGATATGACCGTTTACCCCTTGCGGAGAGGGAGTATTTAGGAGCAGAAGCAACATTTGACGAGGCATCAATCAAGAAATAGAGATCTGATCTGGATAATAAGGCAGTAAGAAATTGGAATTATAAAGCAATAATAATCTAAATTATAAGGCAGTGAGATACAGCAGACAATTATATTGTTGAAGTAATTGGTATACCACATGTTTGAATCCAATATTTATTACTTTGTGAAATTGGTAAAGAACACATTTATTAACTTGCCAATCCATCAAGAATCTTAGGAAACATAACATGGAGATGAAGGAGTATGGGTTCCATCAATTAGGTAGACCACCCATTGAATTGGATTGCTTATGGGCCAAGGGGTCGGATTGACTTTGTTCGTTGTTAGGCACTCTTGGACTTAGTTGTGGAGAATAGTCTCCCAGTGCCCTATTAAGTTTCTAATATGGTTATTGACTAAGCTATAGTGTGCATGTTTAAGATAGAAATGTTCATTAGCATTTTGTTTGATGTTAACTGATTATTTTCCTAAATTCAATTGCTATTGTGTAGTTTAGTGAAAGAATACTCTTGCAAATAGATTGTATTATTGGATTTATTATTTTTGGGCAAAAATCAGGTACTCCCTCACCAGGGGACATTAGAGCCATACCCATTGAAAATTGTGAAGAAAATATTTTGGATGAAGCCCTCCCATGCTGGATGAGGCGTGGGCATGCATACCTCCAAGGATAAGTTTCGAATAGTAGTTTGGGGGTGATTTTAAACAGCAGATATTTGGCTGCACTTGACTTTGTTATAGCCATCCTTGGAGAATCTGATTAAATGACTCTGGTCCTCCAAGATCAAAGGTTTGCATCCAGGAGGATTTTATTCAAGAATTGGTGTCTGCTGTGCTACTGGTTGACCAGAGCATTTGACTACAGAAACTCTTTCTGTTGTCGCATGGTGAAATTTCTTGAATTCTGATCTTGTGGTGAATGGCCTGGTCAGATAGGATGTTAAGGAGTCTGATCCAATGGCAACAGCAACTATGCTAGTATAAACTTGGCTAGGAAGGAGACAACGTCTTCTTACAGAGCACTCCAGGATTTAAGGAGCTTGAGCACTGATTTGGGTCTACTTATTAAGAAATCAAAAATATGATGGTTACCCACTCTCATAGGTATCTGGAAGTTTCCAGTACGTTAATACTTCCTTCTTTGGACTCAGGTATATGTTGGAATCGTTTGCCGCTGCACCAAAAGCTCAAACTATCAATGCCCAATACAAACGCCAGATTTAACCCGGCCCATGGGAGGTGCTTAAGCCATGTCACGAGTCCCCAAGGAGGTGCTGACCACCAAGTCAACAATCTCCCCCTCAGCACCGACTAAGCCTTCAGCACCCACTAAAGGAAGACTCGAACCCGTGGCCCAAGGCTCTGATACCAATTGTTGGAATCATTTGCCATTGCACCAAAAGCTCAAACTATCAATGCCCAATACAAATGCAAGATTAACCCGACCTACGGGAGGTGGTTAAGCCATGTCACATGTCCCCAAGTAGGTGCTGACCACCAAGTCAACAGTATAATGGTGAGAGCGAAGGAGCAAGAGGAGATTTTCCATGGGGTCAAATTCCCTGCTGCTTTGGATGCAATTTGTTCAGGAGGAGCTTCCAGTGGTATGGAAGAGGTATGGAAAAGGTGGCAGTGCAAAACATGGCTGGTTGGGGCATGGCTCCAGGTGGTGGGGTTGGCAGTTGGGGACCTGTGCTTACTTTTTTCTCATTGATAGTTGTTTTTTGAAAGGCAGCTGAAAGTTTGGTCTTTTTAAGATAGTCGTTAGCTTTTCAGCTTTCTTAACTTTTGGCTGTTGTTTATTTAACCTTTGTATTTTCCTAGGTGAGGATCCCTATAGGTTCAATCAAAAAAAGGACTTAACAAAGGAATAGGAAGCAAGACAGGCTAAGGCAGAGCAACAATGCCCATGTATAACATTGAATAATCCACCATTATGATTTATATATATATATATATATAGGAAGGAGAGACTAAAGGCAGAGCGACAATGCCCCTGTGTAACATTGAATAATCCAGATATCGTTTTGACAAAGACATAAACATAAGATCTATTAAATCTCCATGAGGAACATCTAAAATTTACTCATAGTTGGCATTTTCAGCTACGTGATTAAGAAAATTATAGTTTATACCCATCCTAAATATGTCAACTAACTAAAAATACCCTTGATCACCTAGACCTTCTGAACCTCCTTCCTTTAACTGTAGCTATCTTGTTTGAAACTTTTGCTGATCTTAGAAGAAAATTATTTTCATATATAAGGATGTTAAACCAGCTAGTTTGAATTTTTTTAAATTAGATAGACCAACCAGGATGTGTAGATCTACATTCAATCAGCTGTTTAACTCTACGTTTGACAGGTTGTGCATGTGCCATAAATCTCAGGTCCATAAGAGGAACACATGGCTCAATATTGAGATTGCCTTGTTCTGGGGAATTTATGTCCTTTGTATAAACTGAAATTCTATGAAATAAAGAAGAGCCAATAGAGCTAACTCCAGCAAAGATCATGCCATGTACAATTGGACCGGCATCAAACTGTTAAGATTCTTAAGAAGAATATTAGCTGATCAAACATGCACTACAACAGATTCCCCTTTGCCATCAAGATTGGAAACTGAAATAACTGCCACAAAAAAAAATTAGTAAGACTGGTTTGATTCCCTCCAGAAGTTCAAACATATGGAAAACATGTCCTCAATTCAAGTAAACTAAGGTCAAACAAATGTACAGAGTTACATCCAGATATGGTTTTCAAATAAGAATTCATGTGAATATTATCTCAAATATTTAGACTTCGGAAAACCTGGTTACTGTGTTTCTATGATACAAATTGTTTTCATATATGCACTCCAACCATATGTTGCATCGAACTGTATAAAGGACCAATGATTTCCAATTTGTGCATTTTTTAACCTTTTTGTTGATTAGACTCCAGACAATGCAAAATTTTCTGGACAGAGGTGCTAAATCTGTTAAAAGTTTAAAACAGAAAGAATCATTGCTTTCCAATTTGTTCATATTATAACTGTTTATTGCCTAGACTCCTCCGACAATTCAAAATCCTAGTAGTTTTTCAAAACAGTCTACCCCTTCTAACATCTCCATATACAAGGGTGATAAAGCTATTAAAACATTCTGGAGCACTGCTTATCAGGGAAGATGAAAAGAAATAGAGCTCCACCTGCTTGCAGTTATTTTATTTTCCTGATTTTTAGCTGGTGCAGCCAGGTGCTCATGCTGACCTGTACTTACTAAGTCACCTTATTAAAAGCTTGGCTTAAAAAAATTCTTTCACAGATGATCTACAAAGACAAGTGGAGGCCAGATAATCCTTGGGACCCAAGAATTACAGCAGATCACAGAAGGATTCACCCTCGACCTGCAATTGCTAAAAGTCCAGTAATTTCATTTCTGCATATCAAAAGGAGGTCAGTATTTCCCTACCCATTTAAGGACTGGCTGCCTAATAATGTGATTTATCGAGATGTGCAGTCTCAAGCATCCCCCAAACTTTTCTGGTTTCAGTTTTGTAATGCGCCAATGGTGACACAAGCAGTTTATTGAATGGTTCCTTCTCAACTTTTGAATTGAGTTTTGTGAAATATAGCCAGCAACAAACAAAAGTGACCATTGATCCAGTAACAGAAAGTGATTCTAAGAACAAAACAATGTGAAAATCTCAATCACAAAGATAACATAAAGGAGACAATGTTCATGGAGCTTACTTGAGAGCAAGCTTCCGGTAAGCAGTCTTTATTTCTTGATCAGATGCATCCCTGGATACTCCGAGTACTTCATATGGATCTCTTCTTGAAGCATGAGGAGCGGTGCTATCTAATCTTGCCGAGTCCATCCTTATTTTTCCCTAAAACTAAATCCACAAACTAAAAATTTACAGAATCCAAAGGTTACCTCGGAGGCAGATCATTACTTTGTACAAGCCACACCCACAAACCCCGAAAATTTGATTGATAGAAATAAATGCCTGCCAAAAACCAACAATTTCCCAGAACTCAAAAATGAATAAAAGGAAAGAATATACAGTGAATGTAATCATTTAAATGAGTACCTCTTCTACTTCAAAAACTGGCAGGAAAATCCCAAGCAGTATAACAGATCGACTGCACTAACGTGATAATATCAACAAAACAAAGAATCAAATCAATTCAAAACATGAAAATGATAAGCCGCATCAGAATATTCAAAATTAAGCCCTCTACAACACGGATTAATAAACCCCAATTGGAGGATAAAAAACCCTTATAACCCTGAAATGACAAAATTCGAGCAAAACAAAACTTAAATGGCAAGACAAAGATATTAATTGAAACCTAAGACATAATGGATACTAAGTAGCATGATTCAGAGCATACAGTTTCATTAATAGGTCATTCAAGCCCTATAAATTCGTAAATCCTTAATTTCTCTATGATTTTAAAACCAGAAAAAAAGTCGAAACGAAAAAAGAATTCAACGCACCTGAAAATGCGGCAGAAAAGATCAGCGCCGGGTGCCAATCTGGACCTCCGGTCACTGTGAAAGGAGTTGCTATTCAACGAATTATCTAATATACTGAGATTTTTTGCTGTCAAACTTAGTCACTGCCTTTATTTTATTTAAATATATTTTTACGTTTTTAATTACTTTCTTTTTATTTAGTTAACGTGCTTTTGTTTTTACCGACAAATTTGTTGATTCCGACGATTAAATATTTCTTTTAAGCTTTTGGAGGCCTTCGATAGGAAAGACAATTTACTTCGGCTTTCAGGCACTGGAGGAAAAATTAAATGATTTATTTATTCATTTTTTAACTAAATTAAATGAATTATTTATTACATTTATAACTAGATTGCATATTTCCACCATATCAATGCTTTGGATGCCATAGGTAATAGGTTGCTGTGGTGGATTTGTTGGGATTAGGTATTTTGACAGCATGGGATGGGAGCTATGATATTTTTTAAAGCTTTGGGAAATCATAAGAAGTCCCCTTCAAGGCAAACAAAATTTAGAGTTTTTCAAAGGATTTGAGAGTTGTGCATGTGATGTTATCATGATAGAAACTTCCTTGTATGAATCAAAGAAGTTTGTTCTTTTGCTTTTGTATAACATATATAAATTAAAAAAAATTAGGTATTTTGTATTTGTTAGATAGGTTTAACGGTGAAAAAATGTTACAATATAATGTTGTTAGGATTATATTTTTATGACATTTGTTTTAATTAAAGAAATGTAATAAAAAATTGCAAAAAGATTGTCATTATTTTGTAAAAATAAAGTGTTCAAAATAGAAAAATGCATTGTAAAATGAACATTATATGATATTTCAATAAAATTGTCAAGTTGGCCCAAAATTATAGTCGGCAAACCCAAAATATCAAGAGGCAAAATTTTAGTGAAAAATTTTGGGCAAAAGTTTCTACTCAAATTTGGAAATCAATAATTAATTCAAAAGCACAATTAATGACTTGAACATACTACATTGCAAATTGCCTACTAATGGCAAATTGAAGTGTATTATGGTCCAACCCACTAGTTGTCCTTTTTGCCATAAATATGAAGATATAAGGCATGATTTTAAGGGATGTCAGTTTGTTAAGAAATTATGGAACTCATTGTTCACTATATGCATGCTATTTTTTATCATAATCTTAACTAGAAAGAAGCCTTACTCCATATAAGGCTCCAAAATAATGTTATTGTTGATGGAGTTCAACAGACTATCTTATTGCATTTATGGAGAGTCTAATGTAAAGCAGTTTTCAATAACCATAATGATCATCATGAATTTGTAGTTCTACAATGTTACCCTAACATATTTTATCATCTTACTTCTCATTTCTCTCAGCTACAAGCGGATTCCAGAAGTACTTAAAGATGGATTTTCAAATTCAATACATCGAATTTTAGGTAGATGAGTTGCTCATAAATAAGAAGGTTTGTGTAGCTCAAGGACTTAGGCCTCCCTTACAAAAATGACTAATGCTCCTTCTTTATGTTCAGTTGTTTGCTCATCTTTGAGCTATTGTCTATATATTGTTCATGTTTCATAATTCATATTCTTATGGCTTTTAGATACCATTTTAATATAAGATTATAAAAATTTGTGATTATTGTATGGTTTATGTAAAGTATACATTGTTGGGTGAATATTTTGTCACCAGCGTACCAATGACAAAATATGTATTTCACACACAACTATGTTAAGACAAAGTCTTTCCTCTCATCAAGGGGGCGTTCCTTAGAAGAATTTGGGTATTTCGACAACTTTGGAATTAAATTTGGGGGTAAGCTTAAGGCATGTAATTCTCTTTTTTTCAGAATTAATGTATATCCCTTCCCTTGATGATATTTCTTACTACTAACAAAACTAATAACTAATAGAACTTCTTTACAATGATTTATAATATCTCAACAATCATGTAAGCTCAAAGTCTTATGTGAGTGCAACTTACTTTCATCTCCACAATTACAACTATAATCACAACTTGTAGCTCAAAGTCTCCAAGATGTGATTATTTTTCTTAAAAACTAAGAGTAATCTTACTATGTAATCACTTAACTATCAGAAGATTTCCCAAAGATGCAAATAGCACAAAGTCTACTTATCACAATTGGAAAGCTCTCTTACTCACATAAACAATATCACCAATAAGATTCAAGTTTTTAGGAAATGATTATGAGAACTGGACATAAGAACAATTTAATCATAAACACAATCTTTGACCCAACACAAAGTTTGAAAACTAGCGGATTGCTATCTTTATTTCCTTGAATCAATCTTTACATCAAAAGCTCAAAGTATTTGTTGAGGCAAAAATTTGGCAGAGCCGTGATTAGCATAATAAAAGATAAATATTTACAAATGAGGTCCTCCTTATATAGGAAAAGAAGTTGAGAAAAAGGTGGGCACAGTTGACTAATTCAACTGCACAGTCCCACTTGACTACAACTACTGCATAAAATAAAAATGCAATTGCAAGAAAATTTGCAGTAAGAAAAGATGCAACTACATGAATTCTACTTAGTGTCAATGAGGACACTTTATTCTTCATTTTCTTCCCTCTGGATTTACTCAAGGAGAAAGATCGGTCATCCGCCAAAATCTGCAGCATTTTCATCATGAAATCGACATTCATCATTAGATCGTCAGCTTCAAAGATCCATGATGATGCCTAAAAGATCAAATTTTCCTTAGACAAAAAGACAGAAAAATCAACAGATCGGGTTTTAAAACCCGATCTGCACTTGGGTAGGTCAAGGCTGCAAGTCGGGTTTTAAAACCCAATCTACAATTGGACAAAACCTAGGTTGCAGGTTGGGTTTTAAAACCCAACCTGCACATGTGCAGAAAATGACCTGCAGGTTGGGAAAAATTTCCCAACCTGCACTTAGGCATTGTGGGCCGGGAAAAACTTCCCGACCTGCACATAGACAGACTTGCAAGTCGGGAAAAATTTCCCAACCTGCGTATAGGTAGACTTGCAGGTCGCGAACATTTAGGCAGGCCTGCAGGTCAGGAAAATTTTCCCGACCTGCATATAGGACCTACAGGTCGGGAAAAATTTCCTGACGTGCATTACTTTGCAGACCAAAACTGCACTTCAGGTTTTAAAACCCGACGTGTAGGAAAACACAAGAAACACTGCATTTTGGGTTCTAAAACTTGAAGTGGAGTCAAAATATGAAATAAAAGATCAAGGCAAAAACATGAAAATGACAAAAAATGAAGACGCAAAGTGACACAAATTATGAGGGAAGTCAACCGACCTTGGAGGGCGTAGGCTATGAAATGGATAAGTTTCGTAGGGGTTGTACCACGATTCAGGTTAGCTGAAATCGGTGACAACAACTGGCTCTGACTGGGGAACGACCTTCACTAATGAAGGTTGTAGAATCCAGAACTCCAAGTGCCTGTATCCATTGGGCTATAGAGTCAACCAACAAATACATAAACAATAAGACTGACACAAGCAACCAATTGAAAACAAGACAAAAACTTGTGCAACTGCACTTATGTAAAGTACACATTGTTGGGTGAATATTTTGTCACCAGCGTACCAATGACAAAATATGTATTTCACGCACAGTTGTGTTAGGACAAAGTCTTTCCTCTCATCAAGGGGAGGTTCCTTGGAAGAATTTGGGTATTTCAACAACTTTGGAACTAAATTCAGGGGTAAGCTTAGGGAATGTACAATTCTCTTTTTTCGGAATTAATGTATCTCCCTTCAATTGATGATATTTCTTACAACTAACAAAACTAACAACTAATAGAACTTTTTTACAATGATTTCTAATATCTCAACAATCATGTAAGCTCAAAGTCTTACGTGAGTGCAACTTACTTTAATCTCCACAATTACAACTTTAATCACAACTTGTAGCTCAAAGTCTCCAAGATGTGATTATTTTTCTTAAAAACTAAGAGCAACTAATAGCAATACAAAGCTTACTATGTAATCACTTAACTATCAAAAGATTTCCCAAATATGCAAATAGCACAAAGTCTACTTATCACAATTGGAAAGCATTCTTACTCGCATAAACAATATCACCAATAAGATTCAAGTATTTAGGAAATGATTATGAGAACTGGACATAGGAACAATTCAATCATAAACACAATCTTCGCCCCAACATAAAGTTTGAAAACTAGCGGATTGCTATCTTTATTTCCTTGAATCAATCTTTACATCAAAAGTTCAAAGTCTTTGTTGAGGCAAAAATTTGGCAGAGTCTTGCTTGGCATAATAAAAGATAAATATTTACAAATGAGGTCCTCCTTATATACGAAAATAAGTTGAGAAAAAGGTGGGCACAGTTGACTAATTCAACTACACAATCCCACTTGACTACAACTACTGCATAAAATAAAAATGCAACTGCAAGAAAAATTGCAATAAGAAAAGATGCAACTACATGAATTCTACTTAGTGTCAATGAGGACACTTTATTCTTCATTTTCTTCCCTCCAGATTTACTCAAGGAGAAAGATCAGTCATCCACCAAAATCTACAACATTTTCATCATGAAAATCGACATTCACCATCAGATCGCCAGCTTCAAAGTTTCATAATGATGCTTGAAAGATCAAATTACCCTTAGACAAAAAGACAGAAAAATCAGCAGATCGGGTTTTAAAACCCGATTTCCAATTGGACAAAACCTAGGTTGCAAGTCGAGTTCGACCTGCACATGTGCAGAAAATGACCTGCAGGTCAGGAAAAACCAATAGACAGATATAGGACATGCAAGTCAGGAAAAATTTCCTGGCTTGCATTACTTTGCAGACCAAAATTGCACTTCGGGTTTTAACCCGACGTGCGAGAAAACGCAAGAAACACTGCATTTCAGGTTCTAAAATCTGGTGCAATCAAAAGATGAAATAAAAGATCAATGCAAAAACATGAAAACGACAAAAATGAAGATGCAAACTGACACAACTTACGAGGGAAGTTAACTAACCTTGGAGGACGTAGGCTACAAAATGGATAAGTTTCGTAGGGGTTGTACCAGGACTCAGGTTAGCTGAAATCAGTGACAACATACATTATTAATGATTAGTAATGTAATGAATTGTTAGATTGTTTATAATTTATGAATAGTAGTTTTGAGTAGGTAGAATTTTAGATATTTTACCACCCATTCTATATTAGAAGAGTCTCCCTTGTTAAGAGGTCGGGGAATTTGGAGATTAACAATGAATTCTATTACTATGTAAATGAGGTATAATTGACCATGTGAAAGTGAGGAAAAGTGATATACCTAAGTTTTGCATATATATGTTTTATAATATAATGATGTGGACATTTTTACTTGAAAGGGTTTTCTCTATGTATATACTAAAATGTTGAATTTGTGAAATGAAAAGATCAATCTTATCTTGTATTAAATTTGATTTGTCTTACCATGTTTAGACTAATGTTGTCTATGCAATAGGTATTACATCTCAAATTCTACAATATAATAAACAATCACTAAAAAATGGTAAATATTTATGAAAAGTATAATTAATTATGATTTTTATTATTCTTGCACCAAGAACCAACTTTATTTTACTCATTATGTTAGTGATTATATTGTTTATCCTATTTAAAGAAAATCTACCTCAAGATATGTTTTCAAAATATGGTGCAAAGATATTATATAGATAGAGTATATTTAAACAGTTTTCTTATATAACTCTTTAATAAAGATTGGCCATAAAAGAATCAATGTGGCTAAATAAATTATTAGAAGAGTTATATTTGAGTATTGGTAAAATTCTCACTTTATTATATGATGATATAATCTATTTACTCTCACTAAAGACTCATATTTTCATGTATAAAGCATATTAAAATCATGGACACATTGATCAAAAGACAGTTTTCCAACATTAAATTACTACCAATTTTGATAAACTAATTGTTAAGTGAAAAATATAGTATGATAAAAAAATTAGGATAAAATCCCAAAACTTGCATATCAAACCTCTTTGCAGTACCAAATTCTCTAAATTTGTATCAATACTTGGCATAAAGGAGTTGTCATTAAGAGGGATTATGCATGTGAATGACACCTACTAGTGGCTAAATCCTAGATGTAACTCCTAACGTGCATAACATAATACCTCTATGCAATATACCTATGTCCTTTGGCGCATATTATAAACTCTTGTCTTTATAAACATTCTACTTATTTCAATATTGTATTATATTAGACCTAGATAAACTATGTAATGAATGTAGGGAGGCTAGTTTGAGGATTCTCAAGCTCCGATAAAAACTATATAATATCTTATAAAAAGTTTTTTTTTTCAAAAAATAGATGTACTGTCTTCAATCAAATATTAATGAATAATTTCATATCTTAAAATTGGATTTGCAAATATTATGTTTGTTGCACCCAAAATCACCAAAACTAGTCAACTAGTCTTACTCAGAGAGGACAACAAATTAATGAACTATCCAGAGATCATCATTAAATTGATTTTACCAATATGAAAAATAGATGTGTGAATTTGAAAATATGGTTTTACAATAGCAATAGAGCTATAGCTTCATATTCCCAAAATCTCCCACAAATCCACACAACTATGCCAAAATAAGGCTTCCTAATTTGCTTCAAACTTCACCGAGCGAACATCAAACTAGATGAAACTTCATGTAGGACCAAATAAATAAATTTATTGATATTCAATCATAAATAATCAAGTCTTATATCTTATCTACAACAACAATAATTGATTTGACTTTCATCGTCCAAATTCTACTCAAAATATGACAAAATTAGTACACCTGATTAGCTCCAAACACCACAAACTAAAATAGTTTATGTTTCAAATGGAAATATCAGAATAGAGATATGATAAAAATTGAATTACAACACCATATTTTTGTGATATCTCCACAAGACTCAAAATTAACAACAAATTACATAATTATGATTGAAGAACTCCCAAGTCAACAAATGAATAACAACTACACATTTAAAACAGGAAAGTACTCAATCTTACAAACTTTCCTTTAGCCCAAATGCAATCTCTAGATGAGAATGCCCTTTGTAATAAACATAAGAAGAAACTGTTTGGAAATCTGCAAATATGAGAGAATAGATAATAATCAAAATGCATCTAAATAACCCAAACAACATGTTTATAGCCATCCAAAATCCAATGTCTATTGGGATACATGATTGTTGAGTTGCCCCAAAGCCCCTTCAATTGTCTTTTTTTTTTGCTTCTTGCTACATGACTCTAAAGGGCACACATTCTAACACCTATACTGAGCCTCATAAATAGTAAATTTAATATTTGAATGCCCTCTTGATATTGCAAATAATTGGACAATTAGAAGTATTAAATTAGTTATTCTTCTGATGCTTTCTTGATTAACCGATGGAACAATTAAATGGGATATTATTTGCTAAAATCCAATTTTAAATAAAAGGTAATGCAAACAACACGATAACATTCATGTAGTCAAAGTTGCATGATCTTTATTTTGACATATATTTGTGTCTTTATTTATCTATATTTAAGAAGACCCGCAATATTGGGGTACTTCATTTTATTTATAAATTGATAGGTTATGCCCCTTATTGTGTCACAACATAATGATATTAGGGGTTAAACCCTTATAACATTTATGTATTGTCTTAATATAAGATTATAAAACCTTGTGATTATTGTATGCTTTTTATAAAGCACATACTATTTAATAATCAATAACATCGTAAACTATTAGCTTATTAATTAGCCAATAAGCTATATATGGTGGGAAGTGCCCACCGAAAACATCATATATCGTGCCTAAAATGTTTTTTTAGTAGGTAATTTTTGGTATTATGTGGGTGATCCCATAATACTAGGTTACACTTTTTGGCCAAACTTAACACTGAAATCGTTATTTTGCACCAAATCTTTACTTTCCAACACTTATCGCAGCCAAACCATTAAGAATTTGAAGATGAAGTAAACCTACTGATTTGTGAGATTTTTCACATAGATTCTAAATATAGTTTTAAAAAAGTACGTAGAAATGAATTGTCCATATTGTTATGTAACTTATAACAACTTAATCTTAAAATGTCTTATTAAGACAGTCATCTCCCTCAGTTGAGGAATTGTAAAAAAAATTTCAGTTGTTCTGATATCTGATCCCCTAAGGGATCTGGGCTAGACCGGAGGTTTTCTTAGCTCCATTCTTTCCTACCGGTGCCCACACTGAATGGAGTTTGTAAAAATTTTACAAATGAAATAAAATGCGGCTTCGGCCTTTTATTGATCAAAAAAAACAAAAAAAAACAACTTATAACAACTTAATATTTACAGTATTCAACATTTTTCAAAAGTGTCATTTATTATGTAGTGCATAACATTTTTTAGCAAGAAGGAAATTCTAATTTTTAAAATATAGATTTGACACACCAATATATAGTGGATGGAAAAAAATTTATAATTTTTGGTTACTTATATATATTTTTAGTTAATTTTTTAAGTCAAAGTAATTTTAATTTGGGCAGAGGTGTTTTCCATAATGCATAACTTTTTTTGTATGAATTTAAATTAACTTCTTCTTTTTGTGTTGCAATGAGGATATAAATACTTAACTCGAAAAGATATTTAAAAAAAAACTCTATTTTTTAATGTTTCCACATGTGTGAAACACAATCCTTAATATTCGATGAAAAACCTACATTCATAAGAAATTAAAAAATATATATAATAATAAAATTAAATATATTAAAAATTATACTATTTGGAAAGCTTATGATAAGAACTACATGCTTTAAAAAAAAACTTTTAAATCAATTCATATGACCCCCCAAAAGCTAGTGAAAAAGTGGTTTTTTATCAACATTTTGATAGGTGCAAATTGTTGGCAATTGACACTCATCAAGGTTCTAGGTGTTGTCATTGATGGCAACACAGTTCATGGGAGATCTGACAATCGAGGTAATTGGCATTCACTTCACCAACATTTAGGGAACCGACAGGCATGTAAACCGGTAAACTTGGAACCGGTATTCTAAGGCGGACATAGGAGATTGATTCGGCATACGTGGAAGCGGCAACAATCATATTGTTTTATGTTTATATTTTGTCTGGGCTGACATGTGTCTTATCTTTTGAAATATGATTGTAATCTGACATAAGGCATTTATGTTTATACATGTAAATGGGTATATAAGTCAGTTTGGGTTAGGTCATTTTGGATATATGACAGATAAGTGATGTGATAGGTTATGTGATGTTATACGAGCGAGATCTTGATTGATAGAATACGAATGTAATGATCTATAATCGGTCTTGATTATTTGTCTAAAGGATTGGGAAGCGATCTAAGTTATCGGTAAGGGAGGTTATATTATAAACCGGTACATACAGTGCTTAAACCGAAACTCATCCAACATAGCAGATGCACATTCTGTGTTCAATTTTTGTTTGTAATCCAGTATTTTGGATATGTAGTCAATGAGGCTCCTTTTGTGATGAGCAATGCGCTCTAGGTAGTGTGCCTTCCTACATGTGCAGGCCCCTCTTGTAATATTTATTCATTTGTCTAGTGGATAGATATTGTGGGTCACCAATCCCACCGTGGTTTTTCCTTTTTGAGTTTTTCCACATCTAAATATTTGTGTTATGGTGTTGATTCTACAGAAGGAACTTGAAGTAACACTTGAAGACTATGATGCTGAAAGGTTGAAGAACTTGAAGCTACAAGATGAGTTGAATTTTGCAAAGGATTTCATCCTTACCCTGCAGGAGAGGTTATCGTCTCCTCAAGTTAAAAGGAAGGAACTCTTACAAAGTTTGGATGATGAAGAGAAGAATGCCCTTAAGGAATTATGTGAGAAGTTGAATCAGGGGAATGGTGTCATGAAGAATGAAATGCAAGCCATAACCATGAGGATGTCCAAGGAGATTGAAGATCAGAAGAAGAATGAAGAAAATATTGCTATGTCTCTGAAAGACAGATCTAAGGAATGCATTAGGTTGGTGCATGAGAATGATGTGTTGAGAACTGAGTTGGTGCAATCACAGAATAATGAGCAAGAGTTGGAAAGAATGATGACAATCCTTAGAGGAGATGTGGATGTTGCAAATGAATACAAAAAAAAGTTCAGGGTCAATTTTGCAAAGCTTGATGAATTATTGAAGGATCAAAGAGACACTGAAGACACTAGAGGTCTTGGATTTGAACATGGAGAAAGCTCTAGTACTGCAAATCAAGATGACACATCCGATTAGAAGGTCAATCTGAATCAAAAATCATCGGTAAGACAACCCAATGCACATAAATTTAATGGTAGATGCTTTCTTTGCAATAAGTTTGGTCATAGAGAAAGTCAATGCAGAAATAGAGAAATCAGAATAATAATTATGTTCTCGGTTAGTGTTCAAATTGTAAGAAGTTTGCATGCCTGTAAAATTCATCTTAATCAAAACAATAATCAATTAGAAATCAAAAGGGAAATCATGAATCCCTATCTAATCAAAGAATCTTAACAAACAAGACAATGAAATAATGCAATATCAAGAAATAAGAATTATAAATCTGTGTGCGAGAAAAGCAGGACGATGAAACTCAAAATGTGAAAATATTTTTCAAAGGGACTTGTCCACACACCCACAGGACTTCTTAGTGCAAGTTATGGAGTCATGAATAATGACTCAACTTCCCAAGGTAGGTTCCATGGTTCTCTATCTCACAAGGTCCCTCAAGCCAATGCCTTTATTCTCAAATCACTATGAAAAGTGACTTAGGGATGACAAATGCAAGAACGAGGGATGCTTTAGATTGATATCAACATGAAATGCATCCTATTTATGCATGATTTTATGAATGAGTTAAACTAGATTATAAGATGACAAGATTAGTAGCAATTCTATCCTAACATGATATACTAGTTAATGATTTAAGCTAATGATAATAGAAATACTCTAAAATGCTTATTAGATTAATTCCTATTACAAAAAGAGGCTAGATGTATTGATAAAATTGAGCATAAGTGATATACTAAAAGCTTGGATGGATCCTTAAAATGGAGGAATGAGAGCTCTATTTATAATGAAAATAGGGCAATGGATGGTCAAGATTGGAGGAGTTAATCAAGGGTTAAGATTGAAAGTTATCGATCCATGTTCACAATTTTCACCAATAAAATGGTGACAATTGTCAACATAAGACTACTTGAGAGGAGATGTAAGAAGCATTAAATGCTTGAGAAGACCTCATGGTTACCTTAGAAGGTAAGGGTTAAGGTTAGGTTAGGGTTATCCAATGGATAAAGCTTTTACCCAAAGGATAAACTCGTGTGCAAAGGTTAAAGAGATAACCATGGTCAAAGCAATAAATGCTTGATGAGACCCCTGGGTTAGAGAGAAGGTTAAGTTAGTCAAAAAGTCTCTGACCATACCACTAAGGGTTAGTTAACCATTAATGTTTTGAAGACTTTGGGGACAAATTTGTAACAGTCCTTCCAAATTTGGGGGTATTCAACAAGTTAACTTGTTGAAGGTATAAAGGCTTTAATGCCTTTTGAAGACTTTACTCCAAATTTGAGAAGTGACCTCCTCAAATTTAGGGAAAGAGGATAATTTATGGGTTTGGGTTAATTGATTAGGATTAGATGGGTTCTAGAAGAATTTACGAAGAAGGTTAGGAGGCAAGTGGGAGATGTAGGAAAATGCAAGTGGATGGGGGATAATAGGATTTAATTAAAATAAATTGTTTTATTTCAATTTGGTTGCAAGTTGGGAATTTAAATAAATTAGATTTATTTAATTGGGGTGAACTATTTAATTAAATGTAAATTTAATTAAAAAGTAGAGAGGAGGGATTTAATTAAATAAAATGATTTATTCAATTAAATGATATAAAGGACTTAAGTGAATTTAAATAAATAAATTGAATATTTTTTTAAATTAAATAGAAGAATGTGGGTGATTTAATTAAATTAGATTTAAGTAAATAAAGGAATGAGAATAAAATGAACATTAAATATTCATTTAGGAATATGGTCATTTTTTACGTCTACATTTTGCTCCTCTTTGAAGTGACGTGTGTGCACATGTTGATTCAAAGAAAATGATGTGTCGTCATGAATTGGTTATGATTAGTGTGATGTTGTGTTTGAGATGTTCATGTCATGCCCTAGATTTGATAAACAATGTTGATAATGCCCCCTCGGAAGATGAATTAAAAATTTGAAAATTTGATTTGTTTTGATAAATTTGATTGCCTTTTAAATTTTTATCTATGTTGAATGCGATAATTTGATTCATCTCTCGATAATGATGTTTATTAGGGTTAGAAATGAGACTACGAGCAATTTACATGTTCGTCCACACAACCCTAATTTTCATTTACCCTACAAAAAGTTAAAAAGTGATTTATTTTGTCTCATTTGTGCATGTTGACTTTGGAGAAAGTGACACCTGGAGAAAAAGACAAAATGTCGATTCCTTTTGCTTCTCATCGATTCGAGTGCGTTCAAAGATATCAGAGGCCCGCCATGTATGGACCAGCGGTAAGTCATCCTTTTTTACCCCTTTTGGATTTTGAGCATGTTTTTGAATTTTTACACGCAAATTTAATGGTTTAGCACATACGGTGAAAACCATAGGGCATACGATAAGGAACCTAGCGAGTAGGGTTTTATGATTTAGGATAGCATCCAAGTAGGATAGGGTAGCGTAGGGGTAGGTCAGGGTAGCGCATCGGGGGCATAGGGTAGCGCGTAGGAGGAAAGGGGTGGCACGTAGAAAAGCCCTAGCGCATAGGGTTAGTTGGGGCTCGCATGGGTAGTATAGGATAGCACATAGGTATGACCTAGCACGTAGGGTTAGATTCACAGCACAGGTACGAAGTAGGATAGCACATAGGCTAGAAGTGGCGCAAAGGGTAGGTTAGGTAGCGCGTAGATAGGACAGGGTAGCGCATCGGTGTTGGCTAGCGCGTAGGGTTAATTGGGTAGCACTTTGATAGGACTTTTTAGCGCATAGGTGCAAGCTAGTGCATAGATAAGATTGTTTAGCGCATGTGCAGAAAAATTTGGGTAAAGTGTGATTTTGGATGAAGAAAAATAGGTAGGTTTATACCAGTTTTGTTGGGATGGGTGCGAATTGTCAGGCTACGTGTCTATTGTCATTGTTTTGATAAGTTGTCCAATACGAGTTCTGATATAACTTGATTTGATTTGCAATGTTTCAAGCTGATTTTGATCTGATGTTGATTTGATATGATGTGGATTTTGATATGGATGTTGGATATGAACTTGATTTGATATGCATTGTTTCAAGTTGATATATATGTTGAGCTTGAGTTGTTTTACAAGCTGATATGGTTGTGGAACTTGAGTTGTTTTACAAGCTGATATGAATGTGAAACTTGAGTTGTTTTACAAGTTGATTTGATTGTGAAACTTGAGTTGTGTTACAAGTTGAGGTAATTGTGGAACTTGAGTTGTTTTACAAGTTGATATGAGTTGATATGGAAATGGATTTGATATGATGTGGAACTTGATTGGATTGTCAATGTTTCAAGCTGATATGAATTTAATTTTGATATGAATTGATTTGATGAGGAAACTAATATTGGACTTGTTTTGCTTGTGACAGGAGCCCATTGGAGTTGTTCAGTCGCGAGAGTGATTTTCGAGACCATGGTCATTGATACCATGATTGACATAGGCTGACAGGGATATCATTGAGAGGTGTGGCCTATCCTCTTTGTTAGAGATGCCCGATTTATCATTAACCGGGGTTTATTGATAGCGTTGGCCGAGAGGTGGCATAGTGACACGAACACCTTTCATTTGGCAACAGGTGAGATCACAGTGACACATGAAGATTGCTACCGTATTTTGCAGATTCCCATTGTAGGTGCACTGCTACCCTATGAGAAGACTGAGGAGGGTGGTACAGAGGCTTTGTGCCGAATTTTTCAGGATGATATGATTTGCAGGTATGAGATCCCATGGCAGGAGTTCATTGATTTGGATTACTCTCCTCTACCATCAGTGCTAGCAGGATTCATAGGTGGTTTCTTATGTCCCGACCGTAGGTCAAAGGGAATGGTTGTAGGATGGGGGTTGGTCCTGGAGGACATGGTGACATAGGGTCACCGATTTGCATGGGGGTTGGCTATGCTGGCCCACTTATACAAGGATCTGCATTAGGTGGTGTACTTGGGGTATAATAGTCTATCCGCTGGAGTGACACTACTACAGGTATGGGCGTGGGAGCATATTCCCGCAGCCAGGCCACTGGCGAATAAAGATAGGATGGTTGGGTGTGCTTATGCATACAGATATCATGGGATAGTTGTCCACCGTAAGTTGGGCAAACTAGAGCATTGGAGGAGAGTGTTAGATGATATTGATATGGTCGTCTGGAGACTGTATATGGAGTGTGAGGTATGGATAGAGGATGGGATGGAGATGCCCTATGTCTATATGTCCCGATTTTTGATAGGGCGGGCACCCTTTATTATTGAGAGATTTGTGCATAGCCGAGTGTTGCGACAATATGGTTGCCAGCAGGGAGTTCCATAGGGAGCATGCTTGTATGCTCGATGGAGACAGGACATACCAAAGTGGGGACCCACTATTGATAGTGCGGCGGCAGTTGAGGAGTTCTTTCACTTAGCAGATCAAATATGGGACTACGCCTATGGGGTAGTAGATGCAAGGATGATAGAGGAGTTCGCCACACTGTTTGCAGCACATGCAATAGCTAGGATATTAGATCCAGTGGAGATGATTCCCACTTTTGACGATGATGAGGATGATGAGCAGCCTGAGAGGCTAGGGAGACGGAGAGAGGATGGAGAGGAGCTGAATGTGGGAGGTGGGGATGGTGGAGGAGATGATGTTGGAGATGGTAGAGGAGGTGGCCGAGGTCGGCGAGGGGATAGAGGGAGGAGAGGAGATAGGGGTGGAGATCGGAGGAGGAGAGGAGACAGGGGTGGTGATGGTGGTGATAGAGGGATTCGGGTGGAGAGAGTAGTTCGGCGAGCTGTGGTGGATAGAGGGAGAGGAGGTTTAGCTATTGGAGTTGGGGGAGAGGAGGGGGTAGGAGAGGTGATAGCAGTGGTGGGAGGGACTGACAAGTTTAGATGGTCAGCTCAGAGGAGGAGGTCTGATGTGTTACCCCCACCAACACCGAGGACAGGGAGAGGGATAGGGGGTACCACTTCATAGGTACCCATCCAAATGCGGATTCCAATGTATCAGGAGGACGCGCAGATTAGTTCATTGCAGTTATCAGTGCAACACATGCAGACATAGCTATCGACGCATCAACGACATATTGTATAGCTAACCATGGAGTGGGATATAGTTTTAGAGCGGTTAGGTCGATCTGAGGCTCGAGCAGAGGCTTTGGAGAGAGCGGCGATGGGGGGTTCGATGAGAGATACCCTGAGGGAGGTGGTTTTGAGAACCAAGGAGGCAGAGTACTACAGGAGGAATTACGAGGATGTGATGCATAGGGAGCACCGAGTGTCTAATTTTATAGCATCGAGATCCACCCGATCCAGGGAGACTAGGTCGAGGACAGAGAGCAGAGGCGTGACAGGGCCTACTAGACAGGATCCACCTAGAGATCTAGGTGTTGGGACATCTACTACAAGACCGTCACCCTCAGGAGATAGTCATACTTGAGAGACGTTGTCTCCATTGTATTTTGATCATTTTGATGTATTTGGCATAGACATGACATATTTTGTAGATTAATCATTTTGATATATATATATATCGCCATTTTCTTTGATCCTCATGTGATGTGTTATGGATGATGCTTTTTATATGATTTATTCTATAATGATGATGCAATGCTTAGATGTATGTGTTTTGAGATGCGATGAATATGGTGTGTTAATGCATGATGTTATTAGATGTATCTTGAAAATGAGATGTATGATAATGATATGTTGTGAGATGTATCTTGAAATGAGATGTATGATAATGATATGTTGTGAGATGTATCTTGAAAATGAGATGTATGATAATGATATGTTGTGAGATGTATTTTGAAAATGAGATGTATGATAATGATATGATGTGAGATGTATTTTAAAAATGAGATGTATGATAATGATATGTGAGATGTATCTTGAAAATCAGATGTATGATAATGATATGCTGTGAGATGTATCTTGAAAATGAGATGTATGATAATGATATGCAACTAATTGTAAAATGATATGCAACTAATTGGAAAATCCTCATTCTGTGTTTGTCATCTCTATATAGCCACATTTTGTTGCTTTCTTTGTAGGTATCATCATTGAGCATTGATTTGTTTGGGATATGTTGAAAATTTATACAAGCATAATGGTATAATTGAACCATAATGACCTGAGGAAAATTTACATGATTTTTTATTTTGCAAGATAGCACAAGCACCAAGGTATAATTGAACCAGGATGACCTAAGTGCGGATTACATATAAACAGACAAGATTAAACCATTTGTATGTGCAAAGTGGAATCATGTCTTTAGTGATATGCTATGAATCACGTCTTGAGACAAGTATTTGCACAGTATAAGTGATCACCTCACAGACAGAAAACTAAAAAAATATTGGAGTCCTCATGAATTTCTCTAGCTTGATGCATTGTAAAGAAAATGTAGATGATCCAATAGTTCAAAAATTTTAAGCGCAAAAATAGTCAAAAATTCATGCAAGATGCATACATTTGATCTTCAGAAAATCATCCATTATGTTTTGTGAATTCTTTTAAATGATCAATGTTTGTCTTTCTGATTGTTGATTTGTTGGACAGGATGCTCTAAGTTTGCTGCAAGTTTTGTTTTTAGGATAGAATGTTTGATCAATGTTGCCCCTAGCTAATGTTACTTCCTAATGCAGATATGTATAGTGATTACCATGTCATGGTGGGATATGGTGAAAGGATATGTGGATAAACCAAGATAGTGACTACGCTAAGTATGTCCTGGATGGATAGTGCGATAAAATGTCGGGCGATGGCCGATAGTGCTAGACTATAGATATAACGGTTTGTTTTAGAAAAGATAGATAAAGGAGTTGTCCTCTCACAATAGCGCCTCTTGCCAAGTTTTCACCAGTTGCTTTTATTGTACCTTTTTATTTGCTTTTTCTTGATTTTTGATATTTTTTATTTTTTGATATTTTCGACTTTTCCGTGCATTAGACTACTTAAGTATAGTATTTCTTCAGATGGATGTTGTTAGTTGGTTCATCGAGCACATCTCCTTCTGAAGTTGTTAGTTGATAAGCACTTGATCCATAGGCTGATATGTGACATAGGGACCTAACCAGTTAGGTTCAAATTTCCCTTTCTTTTCCCGATCCTACTGATTTCTAGGATTTTCCTTGAGTACTAGATCACCAATTTTAAAAATTTTGGGAATGATCTTGTGGTTGTAGCTTTTGCACATGCGTTGTTGATATGCTTTGAGGTGAGTGTAGGCACGTTGGCGTCTTTCATCTAGAAGTTCTAGCTCTTGCAGTCAGTTGACTCGATACTCTTCATCTGGAATTAGGCCTTTCAAAGAGACTCTAAGAGATGTAATTTCTACCTCCAGGGGTTAAATTGCTTCGAATCCATATACTAATGAATATGGTGTATCTCCCGTAGGTGTGAGGATGCTAGTTATGTATGCCCAAAGTGCTGGATTGAGTTGTACATGCCAATCTTTGTTGACATCATTCACTATTTTCTTTAGGATTTTCAATATTGTCTTATTGGATGCTTGTGCCTGACCATCCCCTGTGGGTAGTAAGGTGTAGAGAAACGATGTTGGATTTTGAATTTTTCACATAGTTCTCGCACATCTTGGTTCTTGAAAGGTCATCCATTATCTGTGATGATGGAACTTGGAATGCCATATTTGTAGATTAGATAATTAAGGATAAAAGAGGCTATTTGTTTCTCAGTCACTGTGGTCATGGGGACCACTTCAATCCATTTGGTAAAGTATTTTGTTGCAGTTATAATGAACTTGTGTCCATTTGAAGATGAAGGATGAATTTTGTTGACTAAGTCCAATCCCCACTGGCAAAAGGGGCAGGATGTTGTGAATGGCTGCAGTTCCTGTGCTGGTGCATGCATAAGATTGCCATGGATTTGACATTTAGGATACTTCTTTGCAAAATGGTAAGAATCTTTTTCCATTATCGGCCAGTAATATCCCATTCTTAGAAGCTTTTTAGCAAGAGTAGGACCACTTAAATGTGTGCCACAGATACCTTCATGAAGCTCTTATAAATCAGATTCAGATTCATTACGATCAAGGCAATGAAGAAGAGTACCATCTAGACCTTGACAGTATAAAGTATTAGTAGTGAGAGTATAGCGGGTGGCTTGTCGGATAAAGTTGCATTTTTGGTTTCGAGATAGGTCAATGGGTAGGATATTGCTTTTAAGATAGTCGTATATCGCTCCGTATAATGGAAAGTCAGAACCGGTCAGAACTGGTTAAGGCATAGATAACATGGGAATCAGAATGGTCATAGACTGGGGAGAATAGTTGCTCTACCAGAAACTCATAACAACTCTGTTGCTCTAGAATTTGTAGTAGTGAAGTGATAGTAGCCATTGTATCGGCTTCTCTGTTGTCCAACCTTGGTATTTGTTTGAAGGTGATGTGTACAAAATATTATTTGAAATCATCCACCATTCGTTTGTATGGTATCAGCTTGTCGTCCTTTGTCTGATAGTCATTGTTGATTTGATTGATGACTAGTTGTGAATCTCCATAGACTTTTAATTATGTGATTCTCCATTCCATGACCATTTTGATGCTTATAACCAGTGCCTCATATTCAACAATGTTATTTGTGCATGGAAACATGAGCCTATATGATCTTGGTATGGTGTTCCCTTAAGGAGTGATGAACAAAATGCCAGCACCCGAGCCATGTTGAGTATAGGATCCATCAAAGTATAGGGTCCATTATTTGGTGGAAATAGAAAGAACATCCCTGTCTAGAAATTTGATCTTCATTGGTTGTTTTCCAGGTAGCGGTGCTTCAGCTAGTTGATCTGCAATTACTTGTCCTTTAATAGCTCATCGCTCTATGTAGTGGATATCAAATTCACTAAGAATCATGACCCATTTGGCCAATCTGCATGTAAGAGCTGCTTTGCTGAGTAAATATTTGAGAGGATCAATTTTTGCTACGATCTTGATGGTGTGAACTAGCATGTAGTGCCAAAACTTTTGAGAAGTGAAGACCACCTTTAGACAAGCTTTCTCAATGAATGTATAGTTGAGTTCATATCCATTTAATGTCCTGCTGATGTAATATATAGCTCGTTCCTTGCCTTGTTGATCTTCTTGTGATAACAATGCCCCCAGTGATATATCTTTCATTGAAATGTAGAGAATGAGTGGCTTTCCTGCTATTGGCGGTTTGAGAACAGGTGGATTTATTAGATATTGCTTGATTTGATAGAATGATTATGCACATTGGGCCTCCCATTTGAATGGTACATTTTTTATGTAGCAAATGATTGAATGGTAGACTTTTATCTGCTAGTTGCACGATGAATCGCCTAATTGGCTGGATTTGTCCTTGTAGAGATCTGAGTTGGCTAATGTTCTTTGGTGGTGGCATCTCCATTATGGCTTGTACCTTTGCTGGATCCACTTCAATAACCTTAGTTGAAACTATGTAGCCTAGTAACTTGCCTGATGTAACCCCAAAGACACATTTCTTAGGGTTGAGTCTGACTTGGAATTTTTCCAATCTGTCAAAAATCTTTTCTAAGATGCTTAAATGATCTGCCCTGGTAAATGATTTAGCTAGTAAATCATCCACATAATCCTCCATGAAGGTATGCATCATGTCATGAAATATTGTTGTCATCGCTCGTTGATAAGTTTCCCTAACATTCTTTAAGCCATTTGGCATGACATTCCAACAATATGTTCCCCAAGGACAGGAAAACGTTGTTCTATCTTGATCCTCTGGGGCTATCTTGATTTGATTATAGCCTGAAAAACCATCCATTAGTGATAGCATTGCATGGCTTGTTGTGAGGTCTACAATTATGTCGATACTGGGCAAAGGAAAGTCATCCTTTGGACAAGCTTTGTTGACATCTCTAAAATCGGTGCATATTTTGATACTGCCATCAGGTTTAGATACTGGTACGATGTTGGAAATCCATTCAGCATAGTCGATAGGTCGAATAAATCCAACGTTTAATAGTTTCTTCAGCTCAGCTTTGACCATGAGTACTACATGTGGATTCATCTTTCTCATTTTTTGCTTGAATGGCTTAGCTCCTGGAGCAATGGACAAATGATGCATGATTAATTGTGGATCAATCCCGGGCATATCTACATATGACCAAGTAAAGTTGATTTCCTTTTCTTTGAAAAATTGGATAAACTTGGATTTTTCTTCCTTTGTCAAAGATTCTGCAAGGTGTATGCTTTTGGATGCCTCTGTTGTACCAATATTGATTGATTGAGTGGGCTCAATCAATATGGGTGATCGCTCTTGATAATGTTCAGAAAGAGTGTCAAGTCTCCCATCTTTAGGTGCCTTAAAAAGGTTTTCACCCTCAAATGTGACCTTTATTTTTACTTTTTTGTGATCTATTGCTGCCATTGACTGGTTTTTAGCAGTAGATCATTTATGTTGTCCATTTACTAAGAGACTTGGCACTCCCCTGATTGTAGATGTCGTTACTTTGTTCACTAGTAGAGTCTGTTTTCGGGTTAACGGTACACAAGTAATGGATAATGGATTCATCGTTTGGTAAAATTGCTATGTCACGAGTTTTAGGTTTGTCCCAGTCTATGAGGTCAGGAAAGACAAGTGGTAAGGAGTCATTAGGCAGATCAAGTTCAGCTGATGTAAGTGTCAAGATGGGGGTATTATTGTGGTTGGTCGGGGTGTTAAAGAAGTTAAAGATTTCGTCAAGGTCTTCGATGGTATCATCTTCTGTGTAGACTTGCTCGTAATGTCGTTGCTCATTTTCCTCAACGTCATAGATATTTTGTGGACCAAATTCAAGTGGTCTAGGTTCTGTGTCGTGTTCTTCTTGAGAGATGGGTGTATGAATATCATTTGCAGCAATATCTTCAGTAACATTAGAATAGCTGCCCCATTCATATTCATTGGAATCAATCTCAGAGGTATTATCCCAGATTCTGGCAGTGTTGTGGACGGGTATGTTGTAGGGTGAAAACAAGTCTTTGATGATTGATACAAGTTTGAAAGTTTTCTCTGATTCTGTATTAGATCTTACTTCCACTCTTTGCATTTGTTCATATATTGTCTCTCCTCAGGGAGGAATGATGTTACTAGGAGATGATTCCTATTTGTCGGACACTGGTTCTTGAACATGATGTACTTTGACAGTAGATGTTTCCTTCTTTTGATTGATGGGTTTCTCTTGATGTTTCTTTCACTCTTGATATTCACGTTCTTTGCATAGTTTCTCCATTGATTCAAATAGTACTTCCTGCCAGGAGTCCTTGTATTTCTTCTTTGCCTTCCACTAAGGTTTTTGGTATTTGCTTGGTGTCTTCTTTGGTGGTAAAGTGTTTTCATAGCCCAATCCTGTTTTGTCTTCACTGAATTGTGAAGGAGGATCTAATGGTTCTGTGATGCCTTCCTGATGCTTGTCGATAGGTCCTTTATCATTGTATCCTATTTGTTGCATGATTAAGTAGCCTTTTCCATACAGGTGTGTTGGTATAGCTACTTCTATAGTAGCCACTCTGTCTTCCTCCTCATCCTTGTATAGCCAACTAAGGATGTCTTTCCCCTCTGATTCATGTGCTAGAGTGCCTAGTTGGATAAATTTGCCATCAAACTTGGTGATGAGATGGTTTGCTTGATGTGTTGATGTTGTAGGTAAACCATGAGATTTAGGCGATGTCGTTAAGTTGGCTAAACACAGAGGTTCCAAGAGTATTCTCCCATGCCTTGCTCTTTGATTTTCATTTTGTGCTTGAAATCCATAGATAGTGATTTAGACTTTTCTTGCTGAATAGTTGGTGCTAAGGAACTTTATTTTTCTCTATTATGTGGAACTAAGTTGTCTTGGGCTGCCCCCATAGCATTACAATGTTGAAATGGGTTATGATCTACTGGTATAGAAATCTTCTCTCCATTATAGGGGAACTTAACACACTGGTGATAAGTAGAAGGTACTGCTTGCATTTCATGTATCCAAGGTCGACCCAATAAGGTATTATATGTGAGGTCTATGTCTAAGACCTGGCACATAGTGTCCTTTTGTATTGGTCCTACTTGAATTGGCAACATTACTATTCCTTTAGATGATCTTTCTTCATCATCATATGCTTTGATAGTGATCTTTTTGTGTGGATCAATAGATTGCTCAGAGAAGCCTAATGCATAGATAAGTTTCAAGGTACAGATATTGAGTCCAACTCCTCCATCTATTAATACTCTTTTGACTCGATGCTTGTAGACCAAGACTTCAATGTGGAGTGGAGTATTGTGTGGATGGCTTAATGAGATATTATCATACTCAAAAAAGGTGAGGTCATGAGGCCCTGTCATGTGAGCAACCATGGCTTGGAATTTGTCAGCATCCAGATCTTGAGGTACATTTGTTTCTAATAGTGCTTGTTCCAAGATGTCTTTGTGTTTTGGTGAAAGTTTCAGCAACTCCAGTATAGATATTTGAGCAGGAGTTTTGCACAGTTGACTGACTAGATCATATTGAATTTTGGGTATGGAGTTTGTTGTTGACATATGCCCCTTCAAGACATATTTTTGAGCTCTGGTTGTTACATTGACAGATTCATGTTCACGCTTATCTTTGATGGTGATGACGTTTACTTGATTGTCCTCAGCTGATATGTGATTGATGGTCTTATTGTATATGTGATTGATACGAGCTCCATGTGTATCATTTGAGATTGAAGCTCCATCTTTGTTGTAGTTGGGAAGAGGATTTTTAAAGGCTCCATAGTCACCATTTGTCTTGAGGCTATCAACTGTTAAATCACCTCTATCAATCATGTCTTGAACAATGTTTTTCAGTCTCATGCAACCATTTGTTTGATGACCTTTGTTGCGATAAAAATCACAAAAGTGTGAGTCATTCCACTAGGGTGGTTTGATTTGTGGTTCAAAGTTATTGATTGCTGGTAAGGAGATAATTTTGTTTGCCAAGAGTTCTCTGAATGCCGACTCCAAGGATTTCCCTAGTGGTGTGTAAATGCACTTTTGAAAGTTGTTGGTGTTACCTCATGAGTTTGTATTAGGTCCTCAATTGGTGTTATTGCTTTGGGTATTGTTGGCGTTGTTTGTGTTGAGTTGATCTTGATTGGTATTTGGTGCATAAGTGTTAGTGCCTTGATTAGCACCTTTTGGATCCTTTGTAGCTTGAGGATTTCCTGATAAAGCTAACACTAGTTGCTTGGATTTTGCATCATTAGGATAATTTCCTCCTTCATTTCCATTGTTTTTGTTTCAGGTCCAAAACCTGGATTTGTCTAAGTTGTTATTGTTTTGGTTGTTGTAGTTGGATGAACTTGTTCCTTCTTTGAAGAATTTCAATGTTCCTTTCTTGACACATGCTTCCTCTACTTGGATGCCATTTTCGATTAATTTGGCAAAATATGGTATGCATTTAAGCTTGAGTATGTAACTCATCTCACTATTCAAGTTGTCGATGAAAATTTCCATTTTTTCTTTTTCAGGCACATCTCGAGGATATCTTGAAACCATATGTCACCAACATTGAAGGAATACCATGAATGTTTCATTGTTTTTCTGCTTGGTATTACAGACATCTAGCATAGTGATAGCATGTTGAATGTTATAGGAATATTGAGTTATGAATTTGTTGACTAATTCATCGAATGATTTGACAGGAGGTGTGATTTTGGATAACCATTCCATTGTTTGTCCTCCCAAACTTCTTGGGAATAACCTCATCAAATAGGTGTCATCATGGGCAAATTCTAGGATCATGGTACAACATTCCCGAACATGATCATGAGGATCACTTTTCCCATCATATTTGTCAAATTTGGGAGTATCTGAGTTTGGGGGAAAAGGCACCATGTTTAATCGTCTATTAAAAGGATAAGGATAAATTTCAATTAAGGAGTACCGTACTGTTGTCCCTTGTTGCATGTCTTGCATTTGTCTCTGCAACTTTTGCATTTGCTGAGTGAGAGCAATCAAAGGTGCATTATTTTGCCGAGGGAAGAGTTATTCCCTTGCATTATTTCTAAGTTGAAATGGGGTGTGGTGGGGTATGTTTTTCTTAGGGATGTTTTGCTCATGTAAATTCTGCTTAGGTAGATCTTGCTCAAGTGTGTTTTGTTCAAGGTCATGTGCTTCCTCCTCTCTTTGTTGTTCTTGATAATCATAGTGTCAAGATCTTGTTATAAATACATCAGTGTCCAAGTCTTCAGGGAGTTTAACTCCTTTGCTTGTGAGCATGAGTAGGTATTTTTCTTTGTTGTCTTCCATGAGTCTTTCCAATTTTTTTTGAAATGAAGGGCTTTCTTGACACTCTTGGAGGAGTTCCTCAGACATTTCGGCGTCCTCTAGATTTCGACACTCGAAAGGATTTGATAATATTCGATTCATGCTAGACTCTGATTGCATTTCACTTTGTTTGTTTCGTTGAGAGCGAGTAACAACGGGCATCTAGTAGAAGCTTTATGTGACAAAAGGAACGAACTCCTCTTCGATGTTTTGTTTAGGGGTTGATGGTTCAAACCGCGATATGTTGTAAGTGATGCACTCTTCGGGGAATAAGGCCGGATTGATCTTTCCTCATTGATTTAGGCGTTGACTAAATGCTCTACTCCTCAATGGTTCCTTGTCAAATTCGTTTGTTTTGTCTTGAAGATACAAGCGCATATGATGAAGGAATGTTCGATGAGATTTGAAGAGTTGGTGATTGATGTATAAAAATTTATTTCATTTAGCAAGTTTTAGAGAACCGGGTTGTTGTTTCCTCAACTTAGTGTTATGATAAATACTCTTTCTTCTCAAAATATGAGGATTAGTCATGCAAAAGCGATCAATGGTTTCCTTTGATTTGTTTTGGATTTAGTTTAGCATGTTGTGGAAACTCAAGTTTTACTTTATCAAATGAAGGTTTAGATGCCCCCTCATGACAAAGCGTGTCAAATGATATGGAATAAGAGATTTCTCGATATGGAAACTTGATTTGACAACTTGGAGCTTTAAAACAAGTGTGTTTTTTGATAGAAATCCATTTGATTGAAGGACCTGTTTGATACTTGTGATGAGGTTTACTGATTTTGATAGGAGAGATGTGTGTTATCTTGTGACTAGTTTTCAGATTCTGACAACTTCGTTCGACGGAAAACTTGCTTTGAGAATAGTTTTTGGTACTCTATTTTATTTTTCTGTTTGATGAAGTTCAGGCTAAGGAAGGAAAGCTTCCTAAATTGTTTTCAGATTTTTCAAAAATAGCCTTTGTTTTGCCCCTATTTTCTTAGTTTTTTCCACACGCTAAGACAGAGACGTAATGCGCTACAAAAAGTCCTCAACGCGCTAGAGAACAGACTCTACACGCTAAGCTGCCCTTGGTGACATGCTAACTGGTTTGCCTTGGATTAGTCTTGGTTTAAAAAGTTATGCGCTAATATGGGTTGTTAATGCGCTAACTGTTGATCTCCACACACTAACTCTTGGTCCCCAGGTGCTAAGCTATTGCCTCAATGCGCCAGAATGTTTTTAAAAAGTGCTACTATAAACTACTAGTTTTGGATTTTGATGAAGCGCTAAAGTGAAGGTCAAATGTGCTAAAGGATAGTTTTCATGTGCTAAGAAGTTGCTCTTACATGCTAAACTGCCCTGATAGTTTGACTTAGTCATTTTTCTGCAATTTTTGGAACTCTGTTTTTAGTTTTCAATGATGATGGATGATTTTTTGAAGTAACAAATGAAAGAACATCACAAAAGAGACAACCATTTTGCCTAATCTAAACAATGAGTGTATATTCTGCGAGGATGTGTTCAAATCCTCAATGTTTTAATAGGTTTAGATACAACATGCAATTCAGTCAGACCTTTATTCAAAGGTCATAAGTAATATCATAGCCCACTAGTCTCGATACTCCGTCAGCTCAAACAACCGTGTCACCCCCTAAGTGGTGCCCGTTTTTTGCCTTTTGCCAGAAATTAACCCAAAGTGAATTGCTTCACAATTGAGTAGTTATCTTGGAGATATATGGTGAGCGATCTTGGGGGTGGATTCTTCCCCACCCTTGCACTATGATATTACAAATGTCTAGATACTGACTCGGCTCAAAGTTTCTATGTTAAAGTTCGTAATCAGGCTTTTCGTTCGGTCATCAGTGATAAACTCCCTCAGGAGGCTTCCCAACCTTTACAACAAAGGCTTTACGTATCTCAAGGATACTGGGGGAAGACTAATCGCTGCGCGCAACCATTGAAAAGGACTTTCGTCACTTTCCACTTTTGATTATAGTGGGTTGGAACACTTGGCTTCAAAGTCGTTCCCCACTTAGGTCGTTCCCTTCGCACCGGCCAAAGAATGGCTTTAAGATTTTTTCAACCCCTCGAGAAGCCAAACCTACTAAAGGATTTAATGCAATATCACTGAAAGTGTAAGAGTGGTCTGAATTTTTGATCACCCAGTTAAGGGGAGAGCATATACCTTCCACTTTCGAGACAAGGCAAACAAGGTTCTTTTTATCCTTCAAGACAATGATTTGCTAAAATATATATGGAGATGTTGCTCCACAAAAACATGGTGTTTATTTTATCCCTTTAAGGCAATGATTTTTCTGATCTAAGAAAAGAACCTAGTCAAAAAAGTAAATTCGATGTTTGGTCAACGAAAGAAATCGATCAAAAGGGGAAGATCTTCCCTCTTTAATTGTAAATGACTTTGGACATGTGTGATTCTTTTACTTTGCAAAAATTTTAAGTGGATCCTTTTATGCACCAAAGGATGGTGAAGTTCTTTTTAAATCCCTTTGTTTGCAAAAATGGAAAGATTGCCTTGTTCTTTTTAGAGCCCAAAGTAAAAATTTATCTTCCTAGAAAAAGCAAGAAGGATTGTTTTTGTGGTTCTTTTTATTTGCCCAAATATGGTGAGTTCAATTTTATCCAACAAGAATTAAAAATACCCTAAATTTTAACTAACTTAACTAAGTTGGTAAAAATTTAAACTATTTGTAATTCTGAAAATAAACTAAGCTCCATCTGCAACAAACTGTCAAAACCCTGCAAAATATCAACCAAAACAGTTAGAAAATTTTTGGTTTTTCTGGACTTCTACAAGTCTAAATTTAAGCTCGGTTACAATTTTAATTTTTGCTTTCTATCTGTGATGCGCTGCAAAAAAGACTGTATGCGCTACAAGATAACTGAGATGCGCTATCGGACAGACCCGATGCACTGAACCGTTTTCTGAATGCGTTGCTCTGTTATTTTCCCATGTCGAGACCTACAGGAAAAATGTTAATAAAGTTTATGCACTAAGTGATGGTCTACACATGCTAGGGAATGAGTCCCATGCACCGAACAGTGAGCCGGATGCGTTGGACTGTTAACTAGATGCGCTAAGGGATGTTCCCTACGCGTTGATTCTTGTTTCCCGCGTACTTGCAAAAGTGATTAGATTTAAAAACCGATTTGATAAATGGGGTTGTGCCCCATGGTGGGCGCCAGAAATGTGTGCAGGAAAAGTGGGGCGATGAAACTCAAAATGTGAAAATATTTTTCAAAGGGACTTGTCCACACACCCACAGGACTTCTTAGTGCAAGTTATGGAGTCATGAATAATGACTCAACTTCGCAAGGTAGGTTCCATGGTTCTCTATCTCACAAGGTCCCTCAAGCCAATGCCTTTGCTCTCAGATCACTGAGAAAAGTGACTTAGGGATGACAAATGCAAGAATGAGGGATGCTTTAGATTGATATCAACATGAAATGCATCCTAGTTATGCATGATTCTATGAATGAGTTAAACTAGAATATAAGATGACAAGATTAGTAGCAATTCTATCCTAACATGATATGCTAGTTAATGATTTAAGCTAATGATAACAGAAATACTCTAAAATGCTTATAAGATTAATTCCTATTACAAAAAGAGGCTAGATGTATTGATAAAACTGAGCATAAGTGATATACTAAAAGCTTGGATGGATCCTTAAAATGGAGGAATGAGAGCTCTATTTATAATGAAAATAGGGCAATGGATGGTCAAGATTGGAGGAGTTAATCAAGGGCCAAGATTGAAAGTTATCAATCCATGTTCACAATTTTCACCAATGAAATGGTGACAATTGTCAACATAAGACTGCTTGAGAGGAGATGTAAGAAGCATTAAATGCTTGAGAAGACCTCATGGTTACCTTAGAAGGTAAGGGTTAAGGTTAGGTTAGGGTTATCCAATGGATAAAGCTTTTACCCAAAGGATAAACTCTTGTGCAAAGGTTAAAGGGATAACCATGGTCAAAGCAATAAATGCTCGATGAGACCTATGGGTTAGAGAGAAGGTTAAGTTAGTCAAAAAGTCTCTAACCATGCCACTAAGGGTTAGTTAACCATTAATGGTTTGAAGACTTTGGGAACAAATTTATAAGAGTCCTTCCAAATTTGGGGGTATTCAACAAGTTAACTTGTTGAAGGCATAAAGGCTTTAATGCCTTTTGAAGACTTTACTCCAAATTTGAGAAGTGAGCTCCTCAAATTTAGGGAAAGGGGATAATTGACGGGTTTGGGTTAATTGATTAGGATTAGATGGGTTCTAGAAGAATTTAGGAAGAAGGTTAGGAGGCAAGTGGGAGATGTAGGAAAATCCAAGTGGATGGGGGATAATAGGATTTAATTAAAATAAATTGTTTTATTTCAATTTGGTTGCAAGTTGGGAATTTAAATAAATTAGATTTATTTAATTGGGGTGAACGATTTAATTAAATGTAAATTTAATTAAAAAGTAGAGAGGAGAGATTTAATTAAATAAAATGATTTATTCAATTAAATGATATAAAGGATTTAAGTGAATTTAAATAAATAAATTGAATAATTTATTTAATTAAATAGAAGAATGTGGGTGATTTAATTAAATTAGATTTAACTAAATAGAGGAATGAGAATAAAATGAACATTAAATATTCATTTAGGAATATGGTCATTTTTATACGTCTACAAAATCAATTCAATAAAAACTCCCTATTCGAAGGTTGCATATCGCTTCCATTGCTCTTCTCTTCTCCGTGGTATGATGGCTCTCAGATATTGCGCTGGTAACCTGCAAGTGACACAAAGATTCAAAGTTCATGATTGTAATAATTGTTCAACATTGTGGAGGTTGAATGCTTAATTTATAGATTTTTGGATGAGATTGATTGAAATGTGGAACAAATTGATCAAGAGGTGGAACTCAGGAGAGCTCACATGAAAATTGATAGTTGAACTGTTGATTGTAGGAGTGAAACTCAATAGATTGAATAGATTAATTGAGTCAACTGATTGAGAAAAAGGTGACTGAAAGAAAAAAAAGAATGATTGGAGGAAATAAAGAGGATGACACATCTAACTGAAAGATGGAAATAGAGATTGAAGAGATAAATAATTTAATTAATTAATTGATCGAATTAATTAATTTAGCATGTGCTTGCATTTAGATTTAGGTTTTCAATTAATCTTTGCATGAGATTTATTCAAATAATTAAATTTATTTTAATTCAATTTAGTATTTGAATATATTTAGAACTTGACTTTGATTTTCAAATTGGTTTTTGAAAGCATGCACATGTAATTGAATTTGGAAGAAATTAGAAGAATATGAAATTTAAAAAAAATAGAATTTGGAGAACTAGAAGAATCAATTAGTCAATTAAATAATTTAAAGAAACTATTTAATTGTTTAGAAATTGAATTTAATTAAATAATAAAGATTATTTGAATTAAAAGAATTAAATCACAATTAATTAAATAATAAATATTTAATTAATATTTAGAAAAGGGTTGAATGATTAGATGATTAGAGGTAGAAATTGAGAATTAATTTATTTAAACAATAAAGATTATTTAAATTGGGGAATTAATCACAATTAATTAAATAATAAATATTTAATTAATATTTAGAAAATGATTAAAATGATTAAATGATGATAGAATAAAAAAATAGAATAATTAATAAGATGATGAGGAAATATGAAATTAGAAGAATAAGATTAATTAACTTAATTAAATAATTAAAGAATTATTTAATCAATTAGAGGAATAATTAGTACATGATCAATGAGACATTTTTTAGGTGTCTACATTTGCCCCTCTTTGAGACAATGTTGAAATGACGTTTCAAAAAAAGGAAAAAATTTCCTGCCCAGTATGCCCTAATGATACTTAGGGTGTAATGCCCCCTCGAGAGATTGTTTGTGCATTAAAGACATGAGTGATCTCTCAAAAAAAAAAGAATGTGAGATGAAAGATAGAAGAATGGTTAGTTGATTAGAGATAAAGATAGGTGATGTGAAGATGATATTGAGCTAGAATATGAGAGAATAGATTGATGAAATAGAATAATGTTAGATGATAGAATATGATTTAGAAAGAGATGATGAGAAAAGAATTAGCAAACTAACAATAAACATATGAGATGATAATGAGAATGAAATTGAAAGAATCGCGAACCTGTGTCACATATTTTATTGCGTCAATATATATTCATCACTGAGCCTTATTATTGAACAATGAAGCTTAGCACATTAGGGTATAAGGAACCAAGCTGTAAAGATATCTCATTGTAGAAACAAACACGTAGCAGACAAGCAACAAGCAAAGAAAAATATAATGCACATCCCGACTCCTCTAGTCACTTGTGGACATCCCTGAGTAGCATAGGAACAATATCTGTCACCAAATGATAAAAGATAAAGACTGACCCAGACAAAATTCAATAGCTATACTGAACTTGTGCCTTCGTTCTCAGTTGCTTGATGTGATAGTTGACAATGTTTGATCTCAGAAAGTTGCGAACCCCGTTTAAGACTGACCTGTCTGGTTTCAAGTGTATCCTCTTCTGTTTAAGACAAGATAATGATAACTTTGATATGGATATGATACGATTGATAAGACAGTTTGATCAATTGATTGTTGATGTTTGACTGGATAATCGTATCCTTTGTTGACTTCGTGCGAAGCGTTTGTTGGATATCTGCTAGGGTATTTGTTTCTTGTGAGACATTTTATTGCAAGTTTTTTGATTGATTGATTGTCGATTTTTAGTTCTTTTCCAAGAGATTTTTTGATGTTTTTGGATTATGTAGATCAATAATTAAATGTTTTTAGATTGATTTTTTCAAGACTTTTTTTAGATGTTTTTGGTTGATTTTTTTCAGGACGTTATATGGATGTTTTTGGGATTTATGGTTTTCAATGTTTTTGGATTTTGAGTTTTTCAATGTTTTGGGGATTTTTTCAGGACTTTATATGATTTTTAGGATTTTTTCAGTTATGCCCCTAGTGTACAGATCTGTATGACATGATGATCTGCAGAATGTATGTGGACACAATTGAATTTTTGACATGACCTATGTTAATGCAATATGCATGATGAAGATGCATTTCCTATTTGAACAAGGTTGATTGTGTTTGTTTTAACATTTGTAATGCACTATTTGAATTGGAGGTACAAATCATTTCATAAATAAGAGGTCAATCGATCCCTAAGATCCCTTTGAACATTCAACTCAACACACTTAGTGACTCGAATTTACAAATGGAGACGCATAAAACTTCCCCACTGGTTCTTGAAACTTTGATCTTCTTTTGCCCATGTGTGTACAGATGAGTGAATTCCCGCTCTTGTGTTCACTAAAGATCCTTAACATCCTATATGATTAGCTACATGGATTATCCTAACTTCAAAAGCATCCT
The DNA here is from genome assembly GCF_030272615.1 of Cryptomeria japonica. Classification (NCBI taxonomy): domain Eukaryota; kingdom Viridiplantae; phylum Streptophyta; class Pinopsida; order Cupressales; family Cupressaceae; genus Cryptomeria; species Cryptomeria japonica. Next base: position 163,561,450 of record NC_081406.1, read on the forward strand.
GAAGCCTTGAGAGCTCCGATGAGGTTATAGATTGCTCCATTGCCAGTAGGCATCCATAGCCCTGATGGAGTTAATTGCATGTTCCCATAGTCAAGATTGTTTATCGCATTTGCATGCGTTATATTTTAGTTATATATCATTGCTCTTTTTGCCTTTAGATGGATATTTGGCATAGCTCTTTTTTTTTTCTTTTCTTTTCTTGCCTTGACTTGTAAGTAATGAAACCTACTTGGGTATGACAATTACAACGGTGCTGAAGTAAAATTTTAGATTTTTTACTAGTCATATGATCAACTAGGTGTCTAGAATGAATTAGAGATTTATTGTGTTTGAGATATAGTAATAGATAGATTTTGGTCTAGCAAGTCTCAAATAGTGAAATCACTACCCAACCACATGTAAAGCATTGTCACAGGGTAATGTTGAAAATGAATGACCTTAGGACCTCATAGACTTCATGTCCGAATATATAAGAAAGGAGATGGCCCTTATTTCTCTTGAATGCAAACGAATGATAAACTTGGATAGTTGCCTTGTTTTATTTATGCTGCTATATGCAATTATTGAAACTTTTGAGAATGTGTAAAGCAGAAAATCGCGAGCGAACCCTAAGTGTTCCCCCCACCACTCCGAGGAGAGGGGAAGGAGGTCACTAGGGTTGATGGTTTTCACTTAGGAGAGACTTTACATTCAAAAGAGGGGTTGAAACTCACAAGATCCAATCCCACACAATGCAAGATTGGATTCTAAATGAGTTTCAAGGGTTAAGACAGCAAGGCTACCCTCTTTTGTAAAGAATGTAGATAGAAAGATTAAGCTAGGAATGCATGAAAAGTGAGAAAGATTCACTTATAAACAGAGTTGGGAATATAAGATGAAGCTGTGGACCTAGAATTAGCAGTAAAATGTCGAGATGACGCTGTCCTGCAAATTTGAGCAAAAGTTGACGAGACGATGGCTTGGCGTGCACACGGTCCTCCGAAAAATCCGCGAAACGAAGGGGGATCTGTTCGTCTCTGCACAAGGATTCCAGATCTTTAATTACAGCCGCGTACCCACAACCTACACACAGAAAAGAGAGGATGATTGGGGGGTTAGGGATTAGGGGTTTGCCTTTAGGTCAAACCCCGGTTTGGAATTAACCAAGAAATGAGAATGTTGTAAATGTAAATGTTTGTAATGTAATAAAGTACCAATACCTTGTTGTAAGAATGTTTGTATTCTTACATGCGAAGGTGTAGATGTTGTTGTATGTTGTATGTTGTATGTGGTATGTGATCTCCTCTTCAATGGTTGAATCCTTGTCTTGAATGCAACACTTAGCCTTGAATGGAGACTTAGAATGATCAATTGCTTGAAGGAATGCTTGAATGTTTTAAGTATCGTTTCCGCCTTTTTTCCATCTTACCAAAATGGGAGAGGAAATGTAGTTTATATACTTGTCAATTAGGGTTGAAAGACTGATTTTTCCGACCTTAGGCCGACCTAGGAAGGTTATTTTCCAATTTGCAAACTTAAAGACCCGAGACCCAAAAGAGACCGGGCCCAAAAATAGGGCCAGGGACCAGGGCGTTGGGCGCCATGGTCTTGGGGGACCAGGGCACTGGGCACCCTAGTCCTGAAGGACCAAGGCGCTGGGCACCATGGTCCCACCTCCCGGGACAGCAGGGTGCAAGGAGGATCAGGCCAGGGTACTAAAAAATGCAGTTTTTGATGTCATGAACAAGTTTCGGGGTCTCCATTCAGGTTCAGTGTTGCGTTGCCATCGTGAAGACCCAAATGCGGTCAAAATTGCAAGTGTCACAATTTTAGGATGCTACATTTAGCCCCCACTTTAGCGGGAGTATAAGCGTACGCTCATACTTCCGGTAAAGTACAAGGAAACAACATTGAAAGACTTTCACTACGTCAAGGAGGCAAGACACACCAAGCCCCCAATGGACTAAGGATCTTACGACTTCAATTGACAAAGTAAAAGGGAAGATCACGAGGGAGAACCATGACTGTTAGTAGTAAGGTTCCCTCACTATGAGTCATGTAAGAAAAATACCAAAAATTTTCAAGGCAAAGCTAAGTTCACCAAGAAATTTTCAAGTATCCTGAAGGGATAGACGGGGTGTATGCCCCCCTACGTTAAAGCGATCGCACACGCCTTAACGGGGGGGATTGCTTTAAGGTAGTGATACACATAAGAAATGAGAAGGGAAAGGAGCACGTTATCACAAAGATTTAGCCCCCAAGTGTGAGATAAACCCAAGGATAATAGACACAAAATACAAAGCACGAGGTGACTTCGCTTTCCTCGGGGTCAGTATGCTGTATGATAATTCACGTATATCATATGTATGTATGCATAATTGTTCTTCATTCCCCAATCAAGGAAGGTCACCTAGAAGAAGGGAACACATGTGTCTTTTGAGTCAACATGAGAGAGACCAAAAGAGATCTCAATGCTTTGCATCGTCCTCAAGTAGACAACACTAAGGACAACAAATAGAAGAATGAGAATAACACATAGAAGAAGTAACAAAAGAAAGAGAGGAGGAGAGAATCTGCTATGCTAATGAAACTAGTCTAGCACGTCATCCACCCCCTGATCTTGTTGATCAATATTTCGGGAAGGCAGGAAACATGCTAGAGGAGGAACATTCAACACAACAGATGGACCTATCACAAGATCCAAACAAGGGCTATGTTCATGTTCCAAGCCACGTTGTTCTTGTCTAGGAGCTAGGATAAGTGCTTTAGAAAATTCGTTAGATAAATGGTTATCAACATCAACATATTCATATTCACTATCAGAAGCAAGAGAAGTAACATTTTCATCATGAATAACATTTTCATCTATATCATCATCAAGATTTATAAAAATAGGGTCTTTAACTCACACAGGATCAAGACCATCATGCATCTTATGTTTAGGAGATTTTGGAGAAGATGAAATAATGCTTGTTGAAGGTGTTTTTGGAGATTGCAAAGTTTGAGAAGCGGCTGCCTGAGCTCTAAGACGATGCTTTCATCGACGTTCACGTGCAGAACGATTTCATCTAGTCTTAGTAGAAAGTGGAGAAGATTGAGGAGGAGGAATGTTCTCATCATTATCACTTGGGTGTTTAGGTTGTGGTCTCTTAGGCTGGATAATAGGAGAAGAGGAAAATCTCTTCTCTCCATAAGAGGAAGGAGGAGGAACTGCTCCATATAAAGGAGGAATATTTGGTTTAGGAAGGAGACCAAGTCTATCATGATGAGGAGGTATAGGCCTACTTTTAAAAAGTTTATTAGATATAGACATAGTCACATCCATAGGAATGGGTTGGGAATCTTCTTGAGGAAAGACATTAGTTTTATCTTTCAAAGGAAGAACTTCCTTCTCAAGAACGATAGGAATATCAAGTTTGGGTGTTCGAGGTTCACTTAGAGATAGGATCATATTTTTTTTCCACTTTTGATAAGATTTGAAAAGATGATCACTTCGTGGTGGAAGAGATTGGAATTGTTTAGGCCAGAAATAATCAATAGGAACACTAGAAATTCTTTCAGCTGGTTTAAAGAGACTATGATTGACAGTAACAACTTCACCATTATGGGGAAATTTAAAACACTTGTGAATAGGAGAAGCAATAGCTTTCATGGAAGATAGCCAAGGATAGCCTAGCTTCACACGAAATTGTTCAGAAGATAGAATAATAGCAAAGTTCACATCAAGGGATTTGTTATGGACCTCAATAGGTAATGTAATAGAACCAATTGCAGGAGAAGAAAATGCATCAAATAATTTCACAATCACATCTGTTTTGTCATAGATCACTTGATTCAATTGCAAAGTAAAAAGAAATTCCTCAGTAATAACATTAACCATGCACGAAAGATCAATAAGCACTCCACGACAAGGTGTATTCTTGACTTTTGCAACTATGTATAAAGGACCATCAGGTGCCCTGATAGTTTCACTAGAATCAAATGTGATGGAAGGTTCTTTAGGCTTTTCTTGCTACTCTACAAAGTTAATCACATTCGGAGCCATAGACACAAGACCATCAGATGAGAAAGAGGAATTATTAGCCTCAATCGCATTAGAGGTATGAGAAGGTAATGGATCAGTAAAAATCTTAAGATTTTGATTAGGAGGAGCTACAGATGTGTTGCTTTTATCATTCATACCAGAAACAAGATAGTATTATTATCAATCAAATCTTGAATTTTACCCTTTAAAGCAAAACATTTTTCAGTATCATGCCCAGGTTGACGATGAAATTGACAAAAAGATTTGTTATCAAAATAGGGTGAATTAATCTTTGCAGGATCTATTTGCTTTATAGGAGGGAGAGTAAGCACATTTTGTTCCAATAACTTATTCATAATACAATGCAATGATTCATTCAAAGGAGTAAACTTTCTTTCTTTCTTGAAAAACTTAGAAATAGGAGGCACACCTGATGCTGCATTCACATTGTTGTTGATGATGTTTTCATTGAATTTAATGGACTCTCTGTTCGATTTAAACTTCCCAAATGGTTGTTGACTACTATCACCCTTATCACTCGAAGCCATAGGATTTGCTTGTTCCATTTGACTCACAGTCAGTTGATAATTGTGAAGAGTTGCACACAACTGTTGGAAAGAAGTAAACTCAGAAAACAGAAGTTTTTCTCTAATATCTTTTTGTAAATTAGAAATAAAGATTCTTTGAATATCATTGTCAGGCACTGGAAAAGAAATTTGAGCATACAAATGTTTATATCTACCAATGAAATCAGTCACTTTTTCTTTAACACCTTGTTTACAATGCATTAAATCAATCAAAGTAACTTTAGGACTTATATTGTTTTGAAATTGTTGAATGAAAGCATTTGCAAGTTGTTCGAAAGAAGTAATAGAATAAGAAGGCAATGAGCAATACCATTGTAGGGCTTTATCTCTTAATGTCCTAGTAAACAGTTTTGCAAGCAACCTTTGGTCATAAGCAAAATCGGTACATATTGTTTGAAAAGTCTTAACATGTGTTAGAGGATCACCTTTACCATTATAAAGCTCCAAATGCGGGATTTCAACATGCTTAGGAGGGATAGCTCGAACAATGTCAAGAGAAAGTGGGCTCGCAACATCAAATGTGGGCACACTAAACTTAGATTGATTCATAGAGGCAATTTGTTGTTGTAAAGAAGAGACAGTTTGTGCAAGATTGTTAATGGTCGCTTCAGTCGAAGAGTTCATATTAGATGTGTTAGATTGTGATGGAGGTATTATGTTATTGAAAGAAGCTATTGATTGAGAGTAAGGTGGCGGGGTGCTATGATAGTTAGTCATAGGAGATGATTGGAAAAGAGGAGCACTACAAGGAGGAATGGAATGGTTAAATGAATTGCCCCCTTGCGTCATGTTCATTTGTGGAGATGTAATAGGGACACTCATTGAAGGAATGAATGAAGAAGTCAGATTGAATGAAGGAAGAGGGTTAATTGAAGAAGAAGGATTGCCCCCATGACTGGTGATCATAGGGGGAATGTATTGTATAGAAGTAGTCATTATGTTTGATGTAAAGGTAGGTATGCTAGCAATAGAAGTTGTCAAAGGAATAGAATGATTGACTTGAGTGGGAGGTTGTGTATAACCTAAAGTTTCGGCACAACTCTTCATAGGCATCACATTCGAATCCACAATGTGTGCAATACCACGCAAAATATCAATTCCATTCTTATCACTTTGAACCATACGTTTTAGACCCTCAATTAATGAAGGAGCTTGACTATCGGGATACTCTTGAGACATCCATTGCTGAAAAATCATTAAATTGGTTATCCAATTTTGAAAGTTGTTCTACAGAAACCTCATGGAGAGCTTCTTCATCATTAAGAGGATTAGAGGAATTACCCGTGTCCTCGTTAAAAAGGCCATTCGAATTAGGTTCCATCTCCTCAGTAATTAAACCTTGGAAAGACTTAATTCTAAGGCTTCGTCTAACGGGAATAGTGTAAGTAGGGCTTATTGTTGTAAAACTCATGCACTAGAGAGGGAGAGAATTTTGAATTCAGAGGTAGCAAATTTCAGTAAAATCAGCCAATCTCCTAGATTTAGGCTGTTAAATACAATCACGACAATCTCCCGAAATTTCAGCAAAAATGTTAGGGACCGTGGCGCTCGGAGTGCACACGGTCCTCGCAACTTTTTTCGAAATTTTCAGGGATGAAAGTTATGATGATTTTAAAGCTAATCTGAAAAAATTGAGTGATTTTATGATCCGTAGATAGGCCAAATTAAAGTTGCAATCTCAAAATTGAACCCTACCAAGATTGTTGAAAAATGTAAAATTTGAATTTTGAAAAAGAGAGGGAAACTGCAATTTTGAATTTTATGATTTTAGAGGGAATACCAAAAGCAATGCAAGTTTTGAATTTTAAAAGTTGACTCAATTTCACGCAAAATTCAATTTTGAAAGCGGAAATCAAAGTCGGTGCAATTAAACACTTAATTTCAAAAGTTACAAATTGCAAGAATTTGAATAAAGCATTGAAATTTCGAATGAATGCCAACACACTTTTCAGATTTAGGACAGTAAGAACACAATTTTGACACAAAATTTCAATTTCAACAATTTTTGAATGATTAGAAGCCTTAATCCAAGCAATCACAAGACCAACTTTGACTTTAATTTTGAAAGTGTTAGAATTAATGAGATCAGCCAAAATTCTGAATTTTAGCAGAAAAATACAGTAAGATCTAACTCCCGAAATTTCAGAAAAAATGTCGGGGACGATGGCGCTCGGGGTGCACACGGTCCTCGCAACTTTTTTCCAAATTTTCAGGGATGAAAGATATTATGATTTTATTGCGGAATCCAAAGTTATAGCTGATTTGAAGGTGTTTTAATCAGTGAAATTATCAGTCAAAGGTTGAATCAAGAGGGTTTCAAAAATTAGGGTTTTGACACTTAACCACTTAATTTTCAAAATTAAAGCACAAATATGAATTGATAATTTGCAATAGAAGAGTAGATCTGAAACAAGCATTAATAATTAGACATTTCACAAGCTTAATTACTAAAAAGAAAATTTAAGGGTTTTTATGCAATTAACCTCTAAAATTTGCAAAAGATCAAACATGGAAATGTAATCAAGGCATCCAATTTTCAGATCTAACCATGAATAATCAGAAAGGATGTTCACGTCGGGTTCACCAAAATGTAAAGCGGAAAATCATGAGCGAACCCTAAGTGTTCCCCCCAGCACTCCGAGGAGAGGGGAAGGAGGTCACTAGGGTTGACGGTTTTCACTTAGGAGAGACTTTACATTCAAAAGAGGGGTTGAAACTCACAAGATCCAATCCCACACAATGCAAGATTGGATTTTAAATGAGTTTCAAGGGTTAAGACAGCAAGGCTACCCTCTTTTGTAAAGAATGTAGATAGAAAGATTAAGCTAGGAATGCATGAAAAGTGAGAAAGATTCACTTATAAACAGAGTTAGGAATATAGGATGAAGCTGCAGACTTGGAATTAGCAGTAAAATGTCGAGACGACGCTGTCCTGCAAATTTGAGTGAAAGTTGACAGGATGATGGCGCCCGGCGTGCACACGGTCCTCCGAAAAATCTGCGAAATGAAGGGGGATCTGTTTGTCTCTGCACAAGGATTCCAGATCTTCAATTACAGCCGCGTACCCGCAACCTACACACAGAAAAGAGAGGACGATTGGGGGGTTAGGGATTAGGGGTTTGCCCTTAGGTCAAACCCCGGTTTGGAATTAACCAAGAAATGAGAATGCTGTAAATGTAAATGTTTGTAATGTAATAAAGTACCAATACCTTGTTGTAAGAATGTTTGTATTCTTACATGCGAAGGTGTAGATGTTGTTGTATGTTGTATGTTGTATGTGGTATGTGGTATGTGATCTCCTCTTCAATGGTTGAATCCTTGTCTTGAATGCAACACTTAGCCTTGAATGGAGACTTAGAATGATCAATTGCTTGAAGGAATGCTTGAATGCTTGAATGTTTGAATGTTTTGAGTATCGTTTCTGCCTTTTTTCCATCTTACCAAAATGGGAGAGGAAATGTAGTTTATATACTTGTCAATTAGGGTTGAAAGACTGATTTTTCCGACCTTAGGCTGACCTAGGAAGGTTATTTTCCAATTTGCAAACTTAAAGACCCGAGACCCAAAAGAGACCGGGCCCAAAAATAGGGTCAGGGACCAGGGCGCTGGGCGCCATGGTCCTGGGGGACCAGGGCACTGGGTGCCCTAGTCTTGAAGGACCAGGGCGTCGGGCGCCATGGTCCCACCTCCCGGGACAGCAGGGTGCAAGGAGGATCAGGCCAGGGTACTGAAAAATGCAATTTTTGATGTCATGAACAAGTTTCGGGGTCTCCATTCAGGTTCAGTGTTGCGTCGCCATCGTGAAGACCCAAATGCGGTCAAAATTGCAAGTGTCACAATTTTAGGATGCTACAGAATGTAATGCATTTTAAAAAGAAACTATATGTAATGTAGTGTTTTAAATGATATGATATGCAATGTAGAAAGTAAAACCTAAACTACACAACCCTTAGGTATAATATCGCTTAAGGTGCATGTTGTTCATAGGGTAAGAGAGTTTTGTGTAGGTAGTTCATTGGTCTTTGTTTGAAGAGTCGGATAAAGATGTATTTTCCAATAGGACATAAGGACTCAGCTAGGTGTACGTGTTCAACATCTCCAATATTGATTTTATTAGTTTTTCAATTTTGTGGATCATCAGATGGAAATCTAGCTTTGGAACCCATGAATTCAGCTATAGCCTTATTATTTTCAAAGAAATCCAACTATGGTAGATTCTCTTGCCCCTAATCTATCAAGTGCAGGTGTATGAGATAAATTGGTTTCGAAGTTATGGCATGAGTGGGTGTTATGCCTGTTTTTATTGATGCACTTGAAGAGGATGATGAAACCAACCAGGTGTTTATCTTATTAGTTGGTGTTATGCTTGTGCATAAAGAAGATGATGAAACAATTTGAGTGTTGATTTCATTAGTGTAGCGTCCTAAAATTGCGACACTTGCAATTTCGACTGCATTTCGGTCTTCACGATGGTGACGCAACACGCAACCTGAATGGAGACCCCGAAACCTGTTTATAACACTAAAAACTGCATTTTCTTGCACCCTGGCCTGAACCTCCTTTGCACCCTGCTGTCCCGGCAGGTGGGACCAGAGCGCCCAGCACCCTGGTCCTTCAGGACCAGGGCGCCCAGCGCCCTGGTCCCCCAGGACCATGGCGCCCAGCGCCCTAGTCCCCCAGGACCATGGCGCCCAGCGCCCTGGTCCCTGGCCCTATTTTGGGCCCGGTCTCCTTTGGGACTTCGGGTCTTTTTGTTTGCAATTTGGAAAATAAACTTTCCTGGTCGGCCTAAGGTCGGGAAAATCAGTCTTTTAACCCTAATTGACAAGTATATAAACTACGTTTTCCTCTCTCATTTGATAAGATGAAAGAAGAGGGAAAGGCGTGGAAACTATACTCAAACATTCAAGCATTCAAGCATTCAAGCATTCCTTCAAGCAATTGATCATTCCTTCTAAGTCTCCATTCAAGGTTAAGTGTTGCATTCAAGACAAGGATTCAACCATTGAAGAGGAGATCACTTACTTCATACTACTACAACATACAACAAACAACAACATCTATACCTTCGCACATAAGGATACAAACATCCTTACAACAAGGTATTAGTACTTGTTTTACATTACAGACATTTACATTTACAGCATTTCTCATTTCTTGGTTAATTCCAAAACCGGGGTTTGACCTAAAGGCAAACCCCTAATCCCTAACCCCCCAATCATCTTCGCTTTTCTGTGTGTAGGTTGTAGGTATGCGGCTGAAATTGAAGATCTGGAATCCTTGTGCAGAGACGAATAGATCCCCCTTCGTTTCGCGGATTTCTCGGAGGACCGTGTGCACGCCGGGCGCCATCGTCCCGTCAACTTTTGCTCAAATTTGCAGGACAGCGCCGTATCGACATTTTACTGCTAATTCCAGGTCCGCAGCTTCATCCTATATCCCTATCTCAGTTTATAAGTGAATCTTTCTCACTTTCTAGGCATTCCTAGCTTAATTCTCTTATCAACATTCTTTACAAAAGAGGGTAGTCTTGCTGTCTTAACCCTTGAAACTCATTTAGCATCCAATCTTGCATTGTGTGGGATTGGATCTTGTGGGTTTCAACCCCTCTTTTGAATGTAAAGTCTCCCTAAGTGAAAACCATCAACCCTAGCAACCTCCCTTCTCTCTCCTTGGAGTTGGAAGAGGGGAGAGCAACTAGGGTTCGATTGCAATTTTCCGCTTTACATTTTGGTGAACCCGACGTGAACATCCTTTCTGATTATTCATGGTTAGATTTGAAAATTTGATTCCTTGATTACATTTCCATGTTTGATCTTTTGCAAATTTTAGAGGTTGATTGCATAAAAACCCTAAAATTTTCTTTTTGGTAATTGAGCTTGCGAAATGTTTAATTGTTAATGCTTGTTTCAGATCTGCCCTTCTATTACAAATTATCAATTCATATTTGTGCTTTAATTTTGAAAATTAAGTGGTTAAGTGTCAAAACCCTAATTTTTGAAACCCTCTTGATTCAACCTTTGTTCGACAATTTCACTGATCAAAACATCTCCAAATCAGCTGTAACTTTGGATTCCGCAATAAAATCACAATATCTTTCATCCCTGAAAATTTGGAAAAAAGTTGCGAGGACCGTGTGCACTCCGAGCGCCATCGTCCCCGACATTTTTTCCGAAATTTCAGGAGCAAGATCTTACTGTATTTTCCTGCTAAAATCCAGAATTTTGGCTGATTTTATCAAATCTAACACTTTCAAAATTACAGTCAAAGTTGGTCTAGGGATTGCTTGGATTAAGGCTTCTAATCATTCAAAAATTGTTGAAACTGAAATTTTGTGTCAAAATTGTGTTCTTACTGTCATAAAACTGAAAAGTGTGTTTGCATTCATTCGAAATTTCAGTGCTTTATTCAAATTCTTGCAATTTGTGACTTTTGAAATTAAGTGCTTAATTACAACAACTTTGATTTCCACTTTCAAAATTGAATTTTGTGTGAAATTGAGTCAACTTTTAAATTTCAAAACTTGCATTGCTTTTGGTATTCCCTCTAAAATCATAAAATTCAAAATTTCAGTTTCCCTCTCTTTTTCAAAATTCAAATTTTGCATTTTTCGACAATCTTGGTAGGGTTCAATTTTGAGATTGCAACTTTAATTTGGCCTATCTACAGATCGTAAAATCACTCAATTTTTTCAGATTAGCTCTAAAATCATCATACCTTTCATCCCTGCAAATTTCGAAAAAAGTTGCAAGGATCGTGTGCACTCCGAGCGCCACGGTCCCGGACATTTTTTCCGAAATTTCGGGAGACTGTCGTGATTGCATTTAACAGCTTAAATCCAGAAGATTGGCTGATTTCACTGAAAATTGCTACCTCTGAATTCAAAATCTTCTCTCCCTCTCTAGTGCATGAGTTTTACAACAATAAGCCCTACTTACACTATTCCCGTTAGACGAAGCCGTAGAATTAAGTCTTTCCGAGGTTTGATTACCGAGGAGATGGAACCTAATTTGAATAGCCTTTTTAACGAGGACATGGGTAATTCCTCTAATCCTCCTAATGATGAAGAAGCTCTCCATGAGGTTTCTGTAGAACAACTTTCAAAATTGGATAACCAATTTGACGATTTTCGCCAATGGATGTCTCATGAATACCCCGATAGTCAAGCTCTTTCATTAATTGAGGGTCTAAAACATATGCTTCAAAGTGATAAGAATGGAATTGATATTTTGCGTGGTATTGCACACATTGTGGATTCGAATGTGATGCCTATGAAGAGTTGTGCTGAAACTTTAGGTTATGCACAACCTCCCACTCAAGTTAATCATTCTATTCCTTTGACAACTTCTATTGCTAGCATACCTACCTTTACATCAAACATAATGACTACTTCTATACAAGACATTCCTCCTATGATCACCAGTCATGGGGGCAATCCTTCTTCTTCAATTAACCCTATTCCTTCATTCAATCCAACTTCTTCATTCATTCCTTCAATGAGTGTTCCTATTACATCTTCACGAATGAACATGACGCAAGGGGGCAATTCATTTAACCATTCCATTCCTCCTTGTAGTGTTCCTCCTTTCCAATCATCTCCTATGACTAACTATCATAGTGTCCCGCCACCTTACTCTCTACCTTCTTTCAATAACATAACACCTCCATCTCAATCCAACACGTCTAATATGAACTCTTCGACTGAAGCAACCATTAACAATCTTGCACAAACTGTCTCTTCCTTGCAGCAACAAATTGCCTCTATGAATCAATCTAAGTTAAGTGTGCCCACATTTGATGTTGCGAGCCCACTTTCTCTTGACATTGTTCGAGCTATTCCCCCTAAACATGTCGAAATCCCGCATTTGGAGCTTTATAATGGTAAAGGTGATCCTCTAACACATGTTAAGACTTTTCAAACAATATGTACCGATTTTGCTTATGACCAAAGGTTGCTTGCAAAACTGTTTACTAGAACATTAAGAGACAAAGCCCTACAATGGTATTGCTCGTTGCCTTCTTATTCTATTACTTCTTTCGAACAACTTGCAAATGCTTTCATTCAACAATTTCAAAACAATATAAGTCCTAAAGTTACTTTGATTGATTTAATGCATTGTAAACAAGGTGTTAAAGAAAAAGTGACTGATTTCATTGGTAGATATAAGCATTTGTATGCTCAAATTTCTTTTCCAGTGCCTGACAATGATATTCAAAGAATCTTTATTTCTAATTTACAAAAAGATATTCGAGACAAACTTCTATTTTCTGAGTTTACTTCTTTCCAACAGTTGTGTGCAACTCTTCACAATTATCAACTGACTGTGAGTCAAATGGAACAATCACATCCTATGGCTCCGAGTGATAAGGGTGATAGCAGTCAACAACCATTTGGAAAGTTTAAACCGAACAGAGATTCCATCAAATTCAATGAAAACATCATCAACAACAATGTGAATGCAGTATCAGGTGTGCCTCCTATTTCTAAGTTTTTCAAGAAAGAAAGAAAGTATACTCCTTTGAATGAATCATTGCATAGTATTATGAATAAGTTATTGGAACAAAATGTGCTTACTCTTCCTCCTATAAGGCAAATTGATCCTGCAAAGATTACTTCACCTTATTTTGATAACAAATCTTTTTGTCAATTTCATCGTCAACCTGGGCATGATACTGAAAAATGTTTTTCTTTAAAGGGTAAAATTCAAGATTTGATTGATAATAATACTATCTCTGTTTCTGGAGTGAATGATAAAGGCAACACATCTATAGCTCCTCCTAACCAAAATCTTCAGATTTTTACTGATCCATTACCTTCTCATACCTCTAATGCGATTGAGGCTAATGATTCCTCTCTCTCATCTGATGGTCTTGTGTCTATGACTCCGAATGTGATTAACTTTGTAGAGCAGCAAGAAAACCCTAAAGAACCTTCCATCACATTTGATTCTAGTGAAACTATTAGGGCACCTAATGGTCCTTTATACATAGTTGCAAAAGTCAAGAATACACCTTGCCGTGGAGTGCTTATTGATCCTTCGTGCATGGTTAATGTTATTACTGAGGAATTTCTTTTTACTTTGCAATTGAATCAAGTGATCTATGACAAAACAGATGTGATTTTGAAATTATTTGATGCATTTTCTTCTCCTGCAATTGGTTCTATTACATTAGCTATTGAGGTCCATAACAAATCTCTTGATGTGAACTTTGCTATTATTCCTTCATCCGAACGATTTCGTGTGAAGCTTGGCTATCCTTGGCTATCTTCCATGAAAGCTATTGCTTCTCCTATTCACAAGTGTTTGAAATTTCCCCATAATGGTGAAGTTGTTACTGTCAATCATAGTCTCTTTAAACCAGCTGAAAGAACTTCTAGTGTTCCTATTGATTACTTTTGGCCTAAACAATTCCAATCTCTTCCTCCGCGAAGTGATCATCTTTTCAAATCTTATCAAAAGTGGAAAACAGATATGATCCTATCTTTAAGTGAACCTAGAACACCCAAACTTGATATTCCTATAATTCTTGAGAAGGAAATTCTTCCTTTGAAAGATAAAACTAATGTCTTTCCTCAAGAAGATTCTCAACCCATCCCGATGGATGTGACTATGTTTATGCCTAATAAACCTTCTAAGAGTAGACCTATACCTCCTCGTCATGATGGACTTGGTCTTCTTCCTAAACCAAAAATTCCTCCTTTATATGGAGCAGTTCCTCCTCCTTTCTTTTATAGAGAGAAGAGACCTTCTTCTTCTCCTATTATCCAGCCTAAGAGACCACAACCTAAACACCCAAGTGATAAGGATGAGAACATTCCTCCTCCTCAATCTTCTCCACTTCCTACTAAGACTAGACGAAATCGTTCTGCACGTGAACGTCGACGAAAGTGTCGTCTTAGGGCTGAAGCAGCTGTTTCTCAAACTTTGCAATCTCCAAAAACACCTTCAACAAGCATTATTCCATTTTCTCCAAAATCTCCTAAACATAAGATGCATGATGGTCTTGATCCTGTGCGGGTTAAAGATCCTATTTTTATAAATCTTGATGATGATATAGATGAAAATGTTATTCATGATGAACATGTTACTCCTCTTGCTTCTGATAGTGAATATGAACTTGTTGATATTGATAACCATTTATCTAATGAATTTTCTAAAGCACTTATCCTAGCTCCTAGACAAGAACAACGTGGCTTGGAACATGAACATAGCCCTTGTTTGGATCTTGTGATAGCTCCATTTGCTGTGTTGGATGTTCCTCCTCTAGCGTGTTCCCTGCCTTCTCGAAACATTGATCAGCAAGATCGGGGGGTAGATGACGTGCTAGACTAGTTACATTAGCATAGCATATTCTCTCCTCCTCTCTTTTGTTACTTCTTCTATGTGTTATTCTCATTCTTCTATTTGTTGTCCTTAGTGTTGTCTACTTGAGGACGATGCAAAGCATTGAGATCTCTTTTGGTCTCTCTCATGTTGACTCAAAAGACACATGTGTTCCCTTCTTCTAGGTGACCTTCCTTGATTGGGGAATGAAGAACAATTATGCATACATATATATGATATATATACATGACTTATCATACAGCATACTGACCCCGA
Source organism: Cryptomeria japonica (assembly GCF_030272615.1). Lineage (NCBI taxonomy): Eukaryota > Viridiplantae > Streptophyta > Pinopsida > Cupressales > Cupressaceae > Cryptomeria > Cryptomeria japonica. The sequence goes on from NC_081406.1 coordinate 163,576,641, forward strand.
GGAAAGCGAAGTCACCTCGTGCTTTGTGTTCTGTGTCTATTATCCTTGGGTTTATCTCACACTTGGGGGCTAAATCTTTGTGATAACGTGCCCCTTTCCCTTCTCATTTCTTATGTGTATCACTATGTTAAAACAATCACCCCCGTTGAGGCGTGTGCGATCGCTTTAACGTAGGGGGGCATACACCCTGTCTATCCCTTCAGGATACTTGAAAATTTCTTGGCGAACTTAGCTTTGCCTTGAAAATTTTTGGTATTTTTCTTGCATGACTCATAGTGAGGGAACCTTACTACTGATAGTCATGGTTCTCCCTCGTGATCTTCCCTTTTACTTTTTCAATCAAAGTCGTAAGATCCTTACTCCACTGGGGGCTTGGTGTGTCTTGCCTCCTTGACGTGGTGAAAGTCTTTCAATGTTGTTTCCTTGTACTTTACCGGAAGTATGAGTGTACGCCTATACTCCCGCTAAAGTGGGGGCTAAATGTAGCGTCCTAAAATTGCGACACTTGCAATTTCGACTGCATTTCGGTCTTCACGATGGCGACGCAACACGCAACCTGAATGGAGACCCCGAAACCTGTTTATAAAACTAAAAACTGCATTTTCTTGCACCCTGGCCTGAACCTCCTTTGCACCCTGCTGTCCCGGGAGGTGGGACCAGAGCGCCCAGTGCCCTGGTCCTTCAGGACCAAGGCGCCCAGCGCCCTGGTCCCTGGCCCTATTTTGGGCCCGGTCTCCTTTGGGACTTCGGGTCTTTTTGTTTGCAATTTGGAAAATAAACTTTCCTGGTCGGCCTAAGGTCGGGAAAATCAGTCTTTTAACCCTAATTGACAAGTATATAAACTACATTTTCCTCTCTCATTTGATAAGATGAAAGAAGAGGGAAAAGGCATGGAAACTATACTCAAACATTCAAGCATTCAAGCATTCAAGCATTCCTTCAAGCAATTGATCATTCCTTCTAAGTCTCCATTCAAGGCTAAGTGTTGCATTCAAGACAAGGATTCAACCATTGAAGAGGAGATCACTTACTACATACTACTACAACATACAACAAACAACAACATCTATACCTTCTCACATAAGGATACAAACATCCTTACAACAAGGTATTAGTACTTGTTTTACATTACAAACATTTACATTTACAGCATTTCTCATTTCTTGGTTAATTCCAAAACTGGGGTTTGACCTAAAGACAAACCCCTAATCCCTAACCCCCCAATCGTCTTCGCTTTTCTGTGTGTAGGTTGTAGGTACGCTGCTGAAATTGAAGATCTGGAATCCTTGTGCAGAGACGAACAGATCCCCCTTCGTTTCGCGGATTTCTCGGAGGACCGTGTGCACGCCGGGCGCCATCGTCCCATCAACTTTTGCTCAAATTTGCAGGACAGCGTCGTATCGACATTTTACTGCTAATTCCAGGTCCGCAGCTTCATCCTATATCCCTATCTCAGTTTATAAGCGAATCTTTCTCACTTTCTATGCATTCCTAGCTTAATTCTCTTATCAACATTCTTTACAAAAGAGGGTAGTCTTGTTGTCTTAACCCTTGAAACTCATTTAGCATCCAATCTTGCATTGTGTGGGATTGGATCTTGTGGGTTTCAACCCCTCTTTTGAATGTAAAGTCTCCCTAAGTGAAAACCATCAACCCTAGCAACCTCCCTTCTCTCTCCTTGGAGTTGGAAGAGGGGAGAGCAACTAGGGTTCGATTGCGATTTTCCACTTTACAATTAGCTGGTGCCATGCCTGTTTTTGTCACCACTTTGGCATTTGATGATGGAACACGTACAATTGTTTACAAGTTTCTCTATGTAGTATGATCTGGATTGGTGATTTCATTGATAAGGGGTTCATGAACAACTTGTGTAGAGGAATTAGGATCACGAGGAGAAACGACAAGTTTGTTTGAGACAAAATATTGTGAAGAACATGGAGGATTATGACATGGAGATGAAGGGATGGAGGGACCTTGATCAAGATTTGGAGAAATAATGGGGTCTTTTTTAGGACATGAAGGTAAAGGTATGCTTTGATCTTGTCTTGGAAAAGGATTATTATGAAGGTTGGAAGAGATGTCCTGATCTTGTTTAGGAGGTGGGTGTTTGATGGGACTTGAAAGGACACTTTGTTCTTGAGATGGAAGGGTTTGATTATGAATGGAATAGAAAAGAGTGAGGGGATCATCATAAGATTCTTGGTCGGTGGGATCTTGATAAAAAAATGGGTAGGATGGAAGTGGTTGTTCTTGATCTTTATTTGTTTCAGGACTCATTTTTTCTGATTTTGGATCATCATCTTGACACAGGGAAGGAGTTTGGATATTCATGGGAGATTCTTGGAATGTTTCAACCTTTTGTCTTGATGAAGAAGGGTTTTGAATGAGATCCTCTTAATCATAACATGAATTAGATTGGATTTGTACAATGGATAGCGATTCGGAGGTTGTGTTATTAGAGAAAGATGGCATGGATTGGTCTTGCGTGACTTTAGGGGATGATAAAATGGTGGATAGATATGGTTGATTTGGGATTTGTTTTAAAGGGATTTGATTTTGGTTGAAAGGAGTATGATTTTGGGTGAAAGAGGTTTGATTTTGATTGAAAAAGGTTTGATTTTGGTTGAATAAATTTCGATTTGGACTTTGGTTGAAAGGGGTGTGATTTTGGTTGAACGAGGTTTGAATGTTGGGTTGATATGAATTTTGATTTGGACTTTGCTTGAATGGGGTTTTATTTTGGTTGAATGAGGTTTGAATATTGAGTTGATATGAATTTTGATTTGGAATTTGGTTGAATAAGGTTTGATTTTGGTTGAACGAGGTTTGAATATTGGGTTGATATGGATTTTTATTTGGACTTTGGTTGAAAATGGGTTGATTGTTGGGTTGATATGATTGGTATGATTGATATAGTGGGTTGAAAGAAAAATAAGGTTTACATGACTCTAATGTTGGTTGAACTGAGGTAGGAACAATTTTGTTGAAGAATGAAGGTTGGCATGTTTGAATAGTCTCACAAAAAGAAGAAGGTTGGTCTGATACTAATCCCCTCGTGGTCATCACTTCTCTCATCATATTTTCTAACCAACCCCTATGGTTGTCAGGACTAGCCATGTCTGTCAGTTGTTGTTGCAAAGTTTTGATTTGTTGAGATAATATTTTTATGGATGGTGATGGAATAGGAATGGAAGGGATGAATCCTCCACCTTACCTATGAAATGTATAATTTCAATCCATGATGTTTTCTTGTTTGGTTTGGAGCTAGGATCATAGCATGTGAGATGTTTTCTCCATTTCTCTGGATGCGATAATGTTTGATTTGTTGAACTTGACAAACTTGTTTGAGTTGAGGTTGAGTTTGATTGATCCTCTGATTGTGTTTTGGATGTTTGGGGTATGACTTTCTAGGATGATTAAGCAAATGACGATGGACTAAGATAGATGTATATGAAGTTTAGACAAGGATGCATATGAGGATGATAATGTGGACTCAAAATTAGGACTATGCATCGACTATGGATGATAATGAAGACGTGAATGAGGACTATGCAAGGACTTTAAGATGATAATGAGGACGTAAGTGAGAACTATGCAAAGACTTAGGACGATAATGAGGACGTAAGTGGGAACTATGCAAGGAATTAGGATGGTAATGAGGACGTAAGTGGGACTATGCAAAGACTTAGGATGACGATGAGGACGTAAGTGGAGACTATGCAAAGACTTCCTAGGGTCACAAGTATGTAAAACTTTTGAGTTTTGGTTTCAAAATGGACTTTGTTTTCTGTAACTTCGTGTGTGGGACAATGTTTTGTAGTTTTCCAAATCTGAGAACAATTGTTAGTAGGTGTAATGCCCCGCCAGGAACCCTAAAGGATAGCAACACAATAAGGCAACTAAAAGGCGCAATAAATTTTTTTTTTAAGATTAAGGGAAATAATCATAACTTTGCTCAATAATTAACATAAGCGGAAGACTAACATTACATCCTAAAGGGTTACCAACGAAGATTACTTCAAAATAAAAACCACATCACAATATTAATCCAATCTTCCATTTAAATTAAGGAAAGCCAATAACGATAAAATAATTCATATTCATAAATTGATCTTCAAAAGATAGGCTTACAGAATTACAACATACATACTTCCAAAGATTCATTTATACAAATAGGAAAGATAACTGAAACAATATACATCCCATGACTTAAATTACAATATTCCATAAAATTACATGGCTTCCATAGAACAATAAATTACAATTTTTACAAGTTGTTGATACAATGACCACACGGCCTCAAAGTACAAAATCAAGAATATAAGTGCTACAAGAAGCACGAACCAAGATGCACCGGCGAAGCCAATCCTCGCGTGAAGGTAGGAACAGGATATCCGATGGGAAGTGGCACTACCACCCGACCATGTGATCCCATAATGGAACCACCCCACCGTGCTAGGAGATAGCTGACGACCCTCAAGCAAGCAAGAAAAGAACAACAGTACAAACGACTCCGCAGTACACAAGTGACTCGACTCACAAAACATTAGCGACCCTAGAGAGAGAGTGTCATCACATGGCTTAACATGGTTACCCTAGGAAGGTCTCCATAGGTCCCGGCCCCCATCATGGGTTATCCTGGTAACCTCTCCCGAACCCCCGGCTCCTTCTAAGCATCATGCGGACCCTACCATCCTTTCGTGAAGACAAGGTGGTAGGTTTGCCATTCCAGGCCTTCCCAAACACCTTGAGCCTATACAAGCACTCAACCGTGTACGGGGTGTATTATCTTAATTAAATTAATAACTACCCACCCCCTAAACAATTATTAGGTTATCACTTAATAGCTGACTTTCGAGGGGTTATCCTGCCATCCACTTTGGGTGCGGCCCCCGCCCGAAAGCCACTCTCTCTACTAGGTCACTAACTGGATAAGGCTATCTATGAGAACTCTATGGTGGATTACAACCATAAATTATCCAGACATATCACAGGTGTAGGACTCACAGTCACAAACCCAGGGTTAACCATAAGGGACATAACACATAAAATCCCACCTCCTCAAGGTTTGAACAACGACACCTGACCAAGGGCAAACATCGACAACATAATGACCATTTTAAACATAATGCGACGACATTAAAACGACTAGACTGCAATGATAAAAACACTACAAACAATCTTTCTTTGAGCAGTCAACATTTAAATCAAATTGAACAAATGTATACAAGCTATTATAAAATAATTCCAAAATAACATCTATTTGACGAATACAATCCTCATACAACTATTTTATAATACTTGGATAACAAACACCAATATTAAATTTAGTCCGACTTTCTTTAATATCAACATTACTACTAACCTCTAAATCATTTGATTTATTTTCACGATACCAGGCAAATATCCTCATTACTAAAATCGAAAAATTATTAAATAGGCTCAACATCGTTACATACTACAATTAACATATTATTATTATTATTTAATATTAAATAACAACATATTGTTATTATTGTTTAAATAACAATATATCATTACTTAACATTAAACACAAAATTAACACTTATTGAATTCATTTAAACCACTTAACAACATTATAATATTATTTCCTTGATTTAAAACTTAAAAAAAAAAAAATATTAAAAAAAACAGTTTTTAAAACATACTACGTGGGGCCCCCAAGCACCCACGGCAGCAAGGCTGCTTTTCCCAGACTGGGGAATGCAGCGCTTGTTGCATCCTCAGTCTGGGGAAAGCAGCGCTTGCTGCTAACCCCAAACTGGGGAAACTGCAAGCGAGCGCGAGGAAAGGGAGGGGTGCGTGGCTGGGTCGAGCCCAGCTCCCCGCCACCGCCTCCCAATGAATTTAATTTCGAACTTAATCAATTTTTTTTTTGTTTAAATTAACAATTTAAAACTCGTTTTTAAATAAAAACGACAGAGGTAAAAAAAAAGAAACAAAAACTCATGACACAGAGGCAAATATCTCTGTTAAACAAACATTTAAAAATCAATTTTCCTGTCACAACATTCAACCAAACAAAAACAATCAAAAACCAATTTTCCAGTCACTAAAATGGCTGATCTTTTTTTTTTCTTTTACCAGCAATAACCAAATCCTCTGAGACAAAACAGGGGGAATAAAATTTCATCCAACACAACCCAGTTGGCTTTAAAAATTTAATAAAATGAGAATACTCTTAATCCCCCAAACCCCAATTGAATTCATTTGCTCCCAATCAAGCATGAACAAGGAAATTTGATTCATAACCATTATTTTTAAAACTGGAAATTTTTAGGGAAGATATTTTATGAATGCTTGGCAAAATTTTGCCAGCATAACACTACCAAAATCCATCAAATTCCTAATTACAAACAGCATGATAAACCAAGAAATTTCTTGCATAGCAAAGATGAAACATTAAGAATTCAGTTAAGGAAACTACATGGGAAGAAATTAAGTTTAAATTTGATAACCAAAATAGTTGAATTCTTCCTCCATAACCCATAACAAACAAACACTTCAAGATTTTAAACAATTAACAGCAAGAGGAAGGAAAGCAATGATTTTTTTTGTTGCAATAAGCAAGGATTCAACCAACCTTTTGATTTCCAAGCAAGAATCCCAACTGGTTCACACCCAAATCCACCCTTCAAGCCAATTTTCCAAAATTTCTTTCTCCTCCTCCCAAAATAAGCATGACCCCCAAAATCTCCTCCAAAATGGCTTAGTAAGAAAAAATCTCTTAACCTAATTTTCTAGGTTGCCCAAAATTTCTATTTAAAAAAAAACATTAAAATTCCCCATTGACTTTCTTTTCTTTTTCTATTTTTCCTTTTTCAAATTTCTCAAAACAATAAATGAAAAATTCCCTCTTTTTAAAAATTACATTTTCATAAGTAGCAACTAAATCAATTTTTCTACTAAATAGGAAAGCAATGAGTTAACTTAATTTGCATATATTTAAAAGCAATTAACTAATCTATTCCATTTCTTTCGTTGGATCTAAACACGACTTCTTTTCCAAATAAGCCACTAACAGTTAAAATTTAATAACTAATCAATTACGCTTGATTCAAAACATAAGGCATAATAAGGAATGAATCGCTCAAGTCAACAATAATGACAACTTAAACTTAAATAATTAACCGAACCACCAAGGCACGCAAATCGAGGAAAAGTAAAAAGACTCGAAATTCAGACAAAAAGGGATGAACGACCGACTGACGGCACTCACAATAACAGACTGAGGTAAGGACTAGGGTCAAAAGCTATCTCCTCCACTCCCATCGGACATATAAGGCACGCTCAGACCTGTGAAGCCAGGTGGAGACGATACCCCGTACCTACCCGGTACTTGTACCTGCAATATCCTGCATCACCGAAGCACACATACATGCATATAGATATAGAATACACGGCACGCACATCGATGAAGGAGAATCGCGACGTTCCCTGTCTCATCGAAACGAGTGAAGGAAAATCGTCCCCTTGCATCCAATACAATAGCAAACACGCAACATATATATGACACATCAACTAGATAAAGTAAAATGTCAGTACGAGCAATAATCCACGAAACACTAGAAATCACCAATACTGAAATACTAAAAGTAACTCATGCATCCAATATCCAGATAAACATGATATAATATCAAATACGTCTGCAAAATGACGAGCAATCAAGTGCCAACTGAAAAGTAAACTGAAACACAAAATCAGTCTAATAAGTCCGATCAAAACGGGGTACTACAGTAGGTATGTATAGTTGATTGACTCAATTTTCATACAATTCGGAAAATTCGAAGATACGTGGGATAGGGCTTGAAATAGCCCAAGGGACTGACTCAATACTGGTCTAGCACAACGATACATAAAAAAGAATGGAATACAATCTTAGGCTAGATAGTGGACACCATTCAATGAGGCCCTTACAAAATACCGAGATAAAATGAATAGATAGAGAGTCTGGCAGCACTGGCTCCACTCCACGACACACACTTCTCGGCCACGCCAGTCTCTCTTACCCCAAAGATTCAAAGATCTTATAGCCGAGGGATTCTTGTATCATAATGTAAGGTACATGAAGGGTATCTATGGGATATGATTCACACTCCCAGAATCACTGAATGTAGGTTTTTTGGCAACTAAATTGGTTCTTAGTATTAGGTTTTGAGGTGTCCTGATCCAACGACGGATTCTTAGAGCAAGCCACGTAAGACTTTAGTTGAGCTTATCAGTGCAAGGAAGGCCCCCACATACGTCGAATTCACTCAACACTCCAGTCGCCTGACCAGTATATTTATATAACGACTCGAAAAACCCGCTTGAGAGTATGCTAGGAGAGATGATATCCCCAACGCATCCCAATTCGAAGTACCTTTGTGGGGTGATAAAATCCCCAGTCAAAGATACCCCTCACTATGTAGAATAAAAGAAAATTTGGATGTCGTTGTCACCTTCCTCCTTTCTCCCAAGACCCCGAAGGCAGGTGGAAAGTCAGTTAGTGCAACAGTAGGTCCACCCCAGACACAATAAAAACTCTTTACCTTAAGAAAAAAACAAATGATTTAAACTAATGCAGCCTGATTCACGTTCATTTTATAGCCCAGACTTAGGTGTTAGATACGCATGTGCATGCCTATTTTAAACACCAAATCGAAATATGAAGGCATACATGTCAATTTTTAACCATTTGTTGATTTTAAGCACCAAAAACCAAGTGTGAGATACATGCATGTCAATTTTAGCCCAAGTTCATTTTAAGAACCAACAATGAAGTGTGAGATTATCCATGCATGTCCATTTTAAATATTGTTGATTTTAAGCACCAAAAATGAAGTGTAAAGTTATCCATGCATGTCCATTTTAATTGCGGTTGATTTTAAGCACCAAAAATGAAGTGTAAAGTGTGCATGCAAAAATACTAATCTAATTCTCTCTGCAAATCTGCCACAGGCTGTAAACAGAAGATTAGTAGTAAAGTCCAAACAACAGAAAATAGAAACTCAAAATTTGACATAAACTAATGCGTAATCCTACCTGTGCAATTGCATGATACTTACAGACCGAATGCGTGAACCTGACAGAATGAATGCGTAATTTTGATAGACCGAATGCATGATGAAGACTAATCGATTGCATAGCACCAACAGGGCGATTATGTGATAGAAGGCAGACAACAACAAAAGTTAAAAACTAAAAAAAAAAAAAGGAAACTAAACTCGATCAAGAACCCGCAAAACCAATTGTGAAGCCCTAGCTAAATCTCTCATCATCCATTCAATATTGATTAGATCATATTTAACTGTATAAGAAAGAACTAGGCTACTATATCTATCTAAGGCCAGTTGCTCTTCCAAATCATGTATCATTTTTCTGCTTGGAGAACCTTTTGATAGTGTTTGGCTTGTCTTCTTTGTTGCTTCATCCTCCTTGCACCTGAAATCTTGAACTGTACTTTTCTTGCTATAAATTGTTATAATCAAATCATGAAATAGAAGCAATTTGATCCCCGATTAATCCAATTTGAGACAGAATTAGAAAGACAAAATAACAGATGGAAGAAAAAAAATAATAATAATAATTAACCCTGCGGATGCGTGATGCAAAAAGGGTGATTGCGTGATATGGACAAGGCGATTGCGTGATCCTGTCAAAATGAATGCGTGAACCCGAAGGGTCAAATGCATGATTATGTCTATACAATTGCGTGATGATGTAAGCTCGATTGCATGATGGAAAATATTTTCTCAAAATTCATGCAATTTGCAAAAAAGATAAAAAAATCCATACGATTTGCAAAAATCACACAAAACACAAAAAAAGGTTAAATTGTTGTTAGTTCACGTCGGGTTCACCAAAATGTGCAATGCCTGTAAAATTCATCTTAATCAAAACAATAATAAATTAGAAATCAAAAGGGAAATCACAAATCCCTATGTAATCAAAGAATCTTAACAAACAAGACAATGAAATAATGCAATATCAAGAAATAAGAATTATAAATAAATTCAATAAAAACTCTCTAGTCCAAGGTTGCATATCGCTTCCATTGCTCTTCTCTTCTCCATGGTATGATGGCTCTTAGATATTGTGCTGGTAACCTGCAAGTGACACAAAGATTCAAAGTTCGTGATTGTAATAATTGTTCAAGATTGAGGAGGTTGAATGCTAAATTTATAGATTTTTGGATGAGATTGATTGAAATGTGGAACAAATTGATCAAGAGGTGGAAATCAAGTGTGCTAAGTTTTGATACTTAAATGTAAAGTACTGATGCCAATAGCTAACAAGATGAGAGGGGGGGGGGGGGTGAATCATACAAACTTAATCTTCCATTAAATCAACAGATTCAACCTCGGTAACTTATACTTCAGCAACATAACCAAAAACTACTAAACATGCAAACTCATAAGCACATAATCATCATAACACATATAACACCAGATTTAACGTGGAAACCCAAATAGGGAAAACCACTATGGGATTTTGGACCCACTAAGAAATATACTCTTCTAGAGTATGCTCGGTTAAATTAAAATCCTGTTAAAGATTACAAACATATTGCTAGATGTGACCCGGTTAAGGAATTTCCCTCAGATCTGTTAGAATCTTCACTTTGTTAGAAGTGACCTTGTCAAAGGATTTCAAACACTCAACTAGAATGTTACCTTGCTAGAGGGTTTACAAATAAGACTGTTAAGTCCACTCGGTTAAGAGATTTTCTGTCACTTACAAAATAACAGTAATAAAAATATATCTGCAACTTCACATCTAATATGCTAAAGCAGATTCTATTTTGCTCAAAACAATCTAGTCATGGGACTTATCTTGTCCATCTGCTGGGCTCCCTACTCTGTTATTCAAATAGGTCTTCAAGCTTCTGTGCTCGGTAATCACTATGTAGCATCCCTGTGCTTACACTTTCCCGCATACATTGTTTATCAACAATTCCTTATTTATAAACAATTTGCCAACTGCTGAATCTCCTTGATCACATTTCCCATGATCAATCTTAGCCATCAGATCTTCAATCTTGACTAGGTTCAATGTATCCTTCGATCTGAAAATGTTTTACCTTGCCTTGGGACTTGCATTCCTTTCTTAGAACTTGCATAAGGTTATTGCGGTTCAATCTACGCTGTAGATCTTCCTGTCGATCTTTCATTGCCATAGATCCTTAACAAACTTAATGCTCGACATACCAATCATTTAATCAATCTCCAGCTAATCATTATCCTTCATTAAATATTGCTTGTATTCATCCAATGCGATCTATCATAACTCGGTTGCAACTCGGTAAATACTAAACTTTACTCGGTAGACATTCCACCTTCATTAACCGATATCGATAACCTTAGGGTTTACCGACTAGGTTCCTTAGGGTTTACCGACTAAGTTCTTTGCTCGGTGACATAGTATAGTATTAACCTTACAATCAACAACATATGTAGGATATCAAAACAATCTAAACATCATGATCTCATCATTGTCTAACTCGGTAATAGTTGCCCATTGAATAACTTATTTCTCCCCTTTCTTATCACATTCTTTCTGTGTCACTTACCGACCACTTAATTCTCTTCAAATCAATCTTCTCAAGATATGGCAACATCATACTGAATCAGATAATCAATTTCTTGACATCAATGATAAAATAATGTTATAAAGACAGTTATCATCCTTTTTCAGTTATATCAATAATCTTCAACAACCTTCTCAATATCCTTAATGAATATCATCAATCTCTCTTTCTACTGAAAATGCCAACAATCTCCCCCTTTGGCATTGATGGCAAAACCAACTTGTAAATGGTAATACCAAAAAGATATTAAAATTGATTCAGATTCAGATTGCTGTAAGACTTCTCCTATTATCCTTGAGTTGTTGACTTCTTCTGAAAGTCTTCTCCCCTGGTCATTATTCTTCAGATATCTTCTTTATTTAGGATTTTACCATTTAGTCTTCTCCCCCTTTGACAACAACGCCAAAAAGTAAAAGAACTTAAATCATGATTTCTTCCTCTGTGAAGTGATTTGCCTTGCTATATATCATCTTAGTCTCGATTAGAGCAACTTGTCTCTATTCACTATTTCCTGCACAACTTTAGGTGACCTTCTAAAGTGTAAATCAACATCAATCCACACATAATTTTTTGTAGATTCATCGAATTGATGCTTTCACCGAACTTTGTCAGTGAGTAGAGGATAAGGGTAGGACCCCTAACTTGCTTTTGAGATACTCAAAAGTGCCCCTTGGTAGTGGCTTTGTGAAAATGTCTACTAATTGCTCCTTTGAATTGATATATTCTAGCACAACTTTCTTCTCTTGAACTTCTTCTCTGAGATAATGATACTTTATAGAAATATGCTTTGTCTTAGAGTGCATTATTGGATTCTTTGAAATGTTAATGGCACTAGTATTATCACAGAATATAGTTACTAGCTCGGTAACTTTCTCATTTATACCTTCCAACAGTTGTTTGATCCATTCTATATTGGTACAAGTCAATGTTGCAGCAACATATTCAGCTTCTGCTGTTGACTGTGAGATACATCCTTGTTTCTTGCTAAGCCAACTCACTAGTCTTTCTCCTAAAAAGAAAGCTCCACCACTTGTGCTTTTCCTGTCATCTATGTTGCCTGCCCAATCAACATCAGTATAAACTTTTAAATCAAATTCATTCCTCTTTTCATATATTAAGCCATAATCTTCAGTGCCTCTCAGGTATCTGAAAATTCTCTTGATTGCTGTCATATGGGTTTCCTTGGGATCTGCAGAGAATCTTGCAACAATACCTACTGCATGTGCTATATCCGGTCTACTATGCACAACATATTGCAACTTCCCAATCATAGATTGGTAAAGTGTCTCATCAAATGATGCAGATTCATTATTCTTTGATAGTTTATAGTTAGTAGTCATAGGAGTACTTACTGGTTTAGAATCCTCCATTCCAAATTTTTTCAAGATTTCCTTTATGTACTTGGATTGAGTAATAAAAATCTCATCTTTCATTTGTAGTATCTGTAAACCTATAAAATACTTTATCTCACCAATTAATGACATCTCAAATTCTTTGCATATTTCATTTCCAAAGTTCTTGCATAGAGAGTCATTTCCACGAAATATAATATCATCAACAAATATGGCGAGATCAGTATTTCATTGTCCTCATCATTCTTCATGTACATATTGTTGTTTTCACTTGTCCTTATAAAACCAATCTTGATCAAATAAGAGTGCAGTCTCTCATACCATGCTCTAGGTGACCATATAAAGCTTTGTTTAGTTTACATACCTGATCTTTACTTCTGTCTTCAACAAATCCTTCAGGTTGTTCAATGTAAGCTTCTTCTTCTAGTATACCATTCAAAAATGCATATTTAACATCCATTTGATATACCTTGAAATTTTTGAAAGCAGCATATGCTAACAATGTTCTTACTCCCTTAAGTCTAGCCACAGGTGCAAAAGTCTCTCCATAATCTATTCCTTCTTCTTGAGCATAACCTTTGCAAACTAGTCTTGCTTTGTTTCAAATGACCTCACCTTTTTCATTTAGCTTGTTTCTGAAAATCCACTTAGTACCAATTACATTTTTGTCCTTTGGTCTTGGGATCAGTGTCCATGTGCCATTCTTCTTGATTTGATCAATCTCTTCTGTCATAGCATTTACCCAGTCTTCACTGTTAAATGCTTCTTTTACTATTCTCAGTTCAAATTCAGATATCAGACATGTGTTTTGTCTCAGTTTGTTCCTTGTCATCACTGGATCATCCTTATCTCCTACAATCTAACTTGATGCATGATGTCTTCTGACATATTTGGCTAATATAGGCTCGGTAGGCTCATTATGATCTTCTTCATCACTCGATAATTGGACATTATCTTCATTTTCTTCAACAACTTTCTCGGTAGGACTTCTCGGTTGAACATAAACAAATTCTTCATAATCTTCTGGTTCTTTGGAATTTCCTTCATCATTTCTTTCTGCAAATTCATCAATTTTCACATTTGCACTTTCCACTATTTTGTTAGATGATTTGATCGGACATTTAAATGCTTTACTTCTAGAAGAATAACCAAGAAATGTTCCTTCTTCACTTTTCTGATCAAAATTTCCGTTTCTGTCATTTTTGTGAACATAGCATCTACTTCCAAAGATTTTAAAATAAATTACATTAGGTTTCTTGTCATACCAGATCTCATATGGTGTCTTCATAGTTCCTTTCTTCAGTTGAACTTGGTTCAGGGTGTAAACTGCAATGCTGATTGCTTCTCTCCAAAATGTGTGAGGTACCCTCTTTTCTATCATCAGGGTTTTGGCACAATCCACAATTGATTTGTTTCTTCTCTCAGCTATCCCATTTTGCTGAGTTGTTCTCGGTGCATATACTTGCCTTTTTATACCATGATCATTGCAGAATAAGTTAAATTCTTCAGAAGTGAACTCTCCTCTATCAGATCTAAGACATTTCAATGGTCTTCCTGTTTCATTTTCAACTCTTGCCTTGTATCGTTTGAACATTTGAAAAGTAAAAACATAACTGACATCATCCTTGAGTAATCATCTACAAATAATATGAAATATTTATCACCATAATAACTTTGAACTTTCATGGGACCACAAAGATCAGTGTGTACTAAGTCTAAAATTCCTTTAGAAGTGGAGGACTTACTTGTAAAGCTTGATCTTATCATCTTACCCATCTGGCATCCTCGGTACATAGCATTCTCAGGTTTTTCTAGACTCGGTAGACCTCTTACTCGGTGCTTCTTACTTATTTTGATCAGATTATCAAAATTTACATGACAAAACCTTTTATGCCATAACCAGGTATCATCTATCTTTGCATAAAGACACTTGTTCTGAGTTGAGTCAAGATAAAATGTATTACCTTTTGTTTGTGTCCTGATAGCAGCTAACTTTCCATGCTTGTCATGAACTTTGACAATTCCTTTCTGAAATTCTATTCGGTATCCTGTATTATTTAGCTGTGCTACACTCAACAAATTGTATTTCAAACCTTCAACCCAATATACATCATCACATTTAGCATTGTCAAGCAGTGTTATAGATCCTTTACCTTTCATCAGACATGGTGCATCATTACCAAATCTTACATAGCCTCCATCATAGTCTTCTAATTTAACAAACTTGAGTTTATCACCTATCATGTGATGTGAGCATCCACTGTCTATGATCCAAGAATCATTATTATTTATGTGAGATACTAGGGCTTGTTCTTCATACCTTTCTCATCAGATCCTTCTTTAATAGCCACATAAATAACTTCCTCTATATCAGTTTCATCAGATTTATCACCGTTGGATTCTTCATTAGCTACTAGGCATGTCTTTTTTTCTCTCCTTCTGAAGTCTCGGTGTCCTCTATATTGGTTGTCTTTCTGCCTATTATCTCGGTATTCTCTCTTTTCACTAGATTCTTTGTCAAGACAGTTAGAAGCCATATGTCCTATTTTATCACAATTGAAACATTTTAAAGGTAGCTTTCCTTTATACTTACCTTTTCCTCTCGGTAACCTTCTGGCTAATAATGCTTCAAACTCTTCTTTCTTTTTGATTTCCTCATACAATTTGTGCACTTCTTCCATGTTCTTGCGAAATCTTTCACTTGCTCCACTGTGATTCCCTTCAGAGTACTTACTCATTCTATCATTATAATCATTAGATTCACCAATATGAAAAGAATTGAATGCAGATTCTACTTTATTTACCAAAGACTCACTGTTATCAAAATTACTTAACTCAAATGCATGTAGCTTACCAATAGTAGCATCCAAAGAAACTGGCATGTTAGGTACAGACCTTAGTTCATTGATTGTAGAGACTCGAATAACATAGGCAGGTAGAAGGGTTCTCAACAACTTACTTGTTACATCCTTTTCTTCAATAGTTCCTCCTGCTCCTTTAATTTGATTGATAGTCTCCTTTAACCTTGTACTGTATTGGGTTATGTTCTCACCTTCATTCATTCTCATGGATTCAAGTTGTCCTTTTAGATTATCAAATTTTGCTCTTTGAACATGTTCATCACCTCCATACACAAATATGAGCTTAGTCCATATTGCTTTTGCATCATTACAACCTTCTAGATCATTAAACTCTAAGTCGATCAATGCTAATGTTATTTCAATCATAGCTTGAATATGTTCTTTCTTTGCCTTTATCTCTTCCAAAGTCATCGGGTTGGTGCTCGGTGCAATGTAATCATTCTCCAAATAATATGTTGCATATTCTCCAATTCCTGATAGGTGCAGCTTCATTCTTTTCTGCCATGTGGAGAAACTTGACTTGTTCAGCTTTGGTGCATCCCTTTTATACATCTTCGGATCTTTGCCTCAAGTACCTTTAAACTTTTCTTTTGGAGTCCAATGCTCTGATACCAATTGTTAAGTTATGATACTTAAATATAAAGTACCGATGCCAATAGCTAACAAGATGAGAGGGTGGGGGGGGGAGTGAATCATACAAACTTAATCTTCCATTAAATCAACAGATTCAACCTCGGTAACTTATACTTCAACAACATAACCAAAAACTGCTAAACATGCAAACTCATAAGCACATAATCATCATAACACATATAACACCAGATTTAATGTGGAAACCCAAATAGAGAAAAACAACTGTGGGATTTCGGACCCACTAAGAAATATACTCTTCTATAGTATGCTCGGTTAAAAGCAAATCCTGTTAAAGATTACAAACACGTTGCTAGATGTGACCTAGTTAAGGGATTTCCCTCAGATCTGTTAGGATCTTCACTTTGTTAGAAGTGACCTTGTCAAAGGATTTCAAATACTCAACTAGAATGTTACCTTGCTAGAGGGTTTACAAATAAGACTGTTAAGTCCACTCGATTAAGAGATTTTCTATCACTTACAAAATAACAGTAATAAAAATATATCTGCAACTTCACATCTAATATGCTAAAGCAGATTCTATTTTGCTCAAAACAATCTAGTCATAGGACTTATCTTGTCCATCTATTGGGCTCCCTACTTTGTTATTCAAATAGGTCTTCAAGCTTCTGTGCTCGGTAATCACTATGTAGCATCCCTATGCTTACACTTGCCCGCATACATTGTTTATCAACAATTCCTTATTTATAAACAATTTGCCAACTGCTGAATCTCCTTGATCACATTTCCCATGATCAATCTTAGCCATCAGATCTTCAATCTTGACTAGGTTCAATGTATCCTTCGATCTGAAAACATTTTACCTCACCTTGGGACTTGCATTCCTTTCTTGGAACTTGCATAAGGTTATTGCGGTTCAATCTGCGTTGTAGATCTTCCTGCCAATCTTTCATTGCCATAGATCCTTAACAAACTTCATGCGCGACATACCAATCATTTAATCAATCTCTAGCTAATCATTGTCCTTCATTAAATATTGCTTGTATTCATCCAATGTGATCTGTCATAACTTGGTTGCAACTCGGTAAATACTAAACTTTACTCGGTAGACATTCCGCCTTCATTAACCGATATCGATAACCTTAGGGTTTACCGACTAGGTTCCTTAGGGTTTACTGACTAGGTTCCTTGCTCGGTGACATAGTATAGTATTAACCTTACAATCAACAACATATGTAGGATATCAAAACAATCTAAACATCATGATCTCATCATTGTCTAACTCGGTAATAGTTGCCCATTGAATAACTTATTTCTCCCCTTTCTTATCACATTCTTTCTGTGTCACTTACCGACCACTTAATTCTCTTCAAATCAATCTTCTCAAGATATGGCAACATCATACTGAATCAGATAATCAATTTCTTGACATCAATGACAAAATAATGTTATAAAGATGGTTATCATCCTTTTTCAATTATATCAATAATTTTCAACAGCCTTCTCAATATCCTTCATGAATATCAACAATCTCTCTTTCTATTGAAAATGCCAACAAGGTGAGCTCACATGAAAATTGATAGTTGAACTGTGGATTGTAGGAGTGAAACTCAATAGATTGAATAGATTAATTGAGTCAACTGATTGAGAAAAAGGTGACTGAAAGAAGAAAAAGAATGATTGGAGGAAATAAAGAGGATGACACAGAAAACTTAATTTAGAAAAAGCTAACTGAAAGATGGAAATAGAGATTGAAGATATAAATGATTTAATTAATTAATTTAGCATGTGCTTGCATTTAGATTTAGATTTTCAATTTAATCTTTGGACGAGATTTATTCAAATAATTGAATTTATTTTAATTCAATTTAGTATTTGAATATATTTAGAACTTGACTTTGATTTTCAATTTGGTTTTTGAAATCATGCACATGTAATTGAATTAGGAAGAAATTAGAAGAATATGAAATTAAATGAAAATATAATTTGGAGAACTAGAAGAATCAATTAGTTAATTAAATAATTAAAAGAAACTATTTAATTATTCAGAAATTGAATTTAATTAAATAATAAAGATTATTTGAATTAAAAGAATTAAATCACAATTAATTAAATAATAAATATTTAATTAATATTTAGAAAAGGGTTGAATGATTAGATGATTAGAGGTAGAAATTGAGAATTAATTTATTTAAATAATAAAAAAATATTTAAATTGGGGAATTAATCACAATTAATTAAATAATAAATATTTAATTAATATTTAGAAAATGATTAAAATGATTAAATGATGATAGAATAAGAAAATAGAATAATTAATAAGATGATGAGGAAATATGAAATTAGAAGAATAAGATTAAGATTAATTAAATTAATTAAATAATTAAAGAATTATTTAATCAATTAGAGGAATAATTAGTACATGATCAATGAGACATTTTTTAGGTATCTACAAGAAGTATGGTCATAAAATAGAAGATTGTAGAATGAATGTGAGATGCCATGCATGTGGAAATTTTGGACATATGGTTAATCAATGTAGGTCAAATAATGCTCAAGGATACAACAAGACAATTCAGAAGAACAATGTTACTTGCTATGCATGCAACAAAATAGGACACATTGCCAAATATTGCAGAAGCAAGAATACATCAGAAGGGTATGACACATCCAATAAGAAGGGAAAGCAAAAGGTTGATGAGATCCGACAAGCTCATACTAAACAGTGGGTTAGGAAGTTTGAAGATCAATCGGCAGAGGCAAATTCCCTGGTTACTCAACCGATAGAGAAAAATGTTCCTACACCGACAGGAAACTCATCTGGTAACTAAGACATTAGCCTTAGGGGGAGGCAAATTAATGACAAATCCTACATTACCCCCAGTAGAGGTCTGAAAGCTTGTTTCAGATATTGGTGAAGTCAATCTGGAGGATAATCGGTGCTGAGATAATGGATTTTGAATCTGGTATAATATGCCAACATGCATTAATATCAATAAGAAATTAAGGTTTCACAGATTAAAAGGGAAAAGTTGCTTCATTTTTTATCACACAACACTTAGCACGAAGCAAATTGAGTTTAAGGCGATCAAGGCGATTAAGAGCATTTTCCAACGATTTCTAGTATTTTCAGAGCAAATTTTCAAAGGTTTTCACCGGCTTAGGTTGAGAGGTATTTTCTCTATTTTCAAGCTATTTTTTCTAAAATCGAAATGGCTTCTAGATCTGCTCCCCCTCCGGCAGATGTGGCTATCCCAGTTGTGGTGGATATTAAGGATCGTCCATGTCTGGAATGCAAGCAATGCCCTCAGATTGCAAAGGTCGATGACTCAATCGATGCATTTTTTAGGGTTCCTGACGAAGTTCTCTATGTGGAAGATGTGAGATCATATATTCACTATACTCTAGAGGATCTAGGTTCATTGGAGATTAAATCAATGTACTTGTCCACTCTGCTAAACAAGGATGGATTGATCAAACTAGAATTTCAAATTCTAAAGGATCAGGGTTTCATTGATATTCTGGATATGCCTGAGTTCAAGGATGAGATGATTTGGTATGTGCTGAGCTGAGTCCATGGTGAGTTCGTGTGGCTTGACCGGCCCTACAAAATCACCAAGGAGGCAATTCATGATACCACTGCTTTACCCCAGGTTGGACAAACATCGAGTAAGAGGAAGATTTCAAACAATGAAGTGAACAAGCTAACCGATGCCACCTTTGACAACCAGTCGATGCGGAATAGCACCATTAGGGACAAAGATGTTCAATTTGCAAGCATGGTGATCAGATACAAGGTAACACAATCCAACCAGTTGAACTCTATATCTAGTTCATGTATCTTCTATGCACACAAGATGGTAAAGGAAAATGATAAATATGATCTATGTCAGTGCATGTGCGATGAATTGATTTTGAAATTGGGAAAGATTAAGGGAGAAAAAGAAAGGTACATTCTGATATGGAAATCTCATTGTCTGTTTAATGATTTTATTTTTAAATGAGATACTAGGATCTGGTAAGAGGCAATGAGCCTTTGATATACCAGTAAGAAAACAGATTAAGGATGCCTTGAGTAATTTGGGACCAGACAAAGACTCCATTATGTGGGGTTATTTAAAAGCATTTTAGGAAGCTATGAAGAAGAGGGAAAGGATTCCTAAGCATATAGTTGACAAATACTCTACCAACATATGCTTCATGGTCAAAAAGGATGAAACTTCAATGGAGGCAGTACAACCTAGAACTATCTGGGTTACTAAAATGGGCTACGAGGTTGATGCATAGATCGTGGACCTTTATGCCAAGATGCTTATAGATGCCCTGGTTCATGAGAAGGAGAAAACCTTTGGAACTACAAAACAAAAGGAATCAAAAGTGTAGATAGGTTTCAACAAGAAAAGGGAAGGACAGATAAAGAAGGTTGGACAGGCAGTCCAAAAGATGTCCTCTGAGATTAAATAAATCATTGGTTTAGCAGAGACATCTCCTCTGGCAATAGTTCAAGCTTCTCCGACAATAGTAACTGATAAGGGTATAACGAAGAGGAAGAAACCAGAGACATTTATTGATCATGTTTTATTTGTATATGAGACTAAGGAAGAACCTTTGAAGATTCCTAAGATCTATATGAGGATTCAGAGGAAGAAGCCTGAGGAAGGGAAGCTGCAGAAAGCCACAGTCACTCCTCTGATAGCTTAGAAGAAAATTTTGAAGAAGAGGAAGCCTACTGAGAAAAGAAAACCAGTCAAGGAGTATGCTCACACCCCCAATAAGAAGAAGAAATCAGATCTAGATGTAGCTCTTGAATTTGGTAAAAGTATTAAGGTTGTTGGTCCCCTTTCTATTGTTGAATTAATTGATCAAATTAAAAAGGATGGTATTTTGAGTAATATACAACATTATTATGGTGATATGGATGATAAAGAACAAAAGGAGACAGAGGAATCAATTTTATTATACTTCGATATAGATAAGAAATCTTTGATTGAGATTAAGACGCAAATATCGATAGATCTATATAATAAGTTAGATGTTGGGAGATTGTCTGCTATTGAGGATGTTGGCATTATGTGAACCGGTATGAAGACATAATGATATTGTATGTTGTTATTGATGTCAATATGTGACATGATGTGAACAGGCACATGTGATATGTAAGAAGAGAGAACCGGCATATGTATGAACTGGTATATATGCCAAAGTGAAGCGATATATTTGTTCAAGATGAACCGACATGTCAAGATGAACCGGCATGTAGTTATGGGAACTAGCACATGGAAGCATTGTGTGACTACCAGTTGGTAGGTAGTTTCCACTTTAGGATTTCTGGTTGGAGTACCTCAAGCCTGTGTGACTCAATCGGTGATCTTTGTGTGATGAGTTAGCAATATAACAGAGAACATATCATGTTGCCATGTAAGCCCTGTGCGTGTGAAGGATCTTGCATGAAGAAGACTATCCCTATCCACCTTGGGAATGTGCGAAGTTTGTCAAACAGTGATAACGCGTGATGGGTTATTAGTTGCCATGAAATCGATGGATAATGGATGATGGAGAATGTCTTGAGATCGATTCAAGAGTGTTGCATTTAATGCAGTATGATTCAACGATCAGGATTGAATCGTTTGAATTGCTTAACCTAACAGGTTTAGGGTTTTTTGCTACCGACCTGTCTGTTTCCTATAAGGTCGATGTTGTGTTTCTTTCCAGAGTTGTTGGTAAAAGTTGTATGTGTGTATCCAAGGGAAGTGATACATGATTCTTGCTAGACCAAAGGAGAGAAAAGATATCTGCAAAGTGAATGTGCAGAAGGTGAAGAGGAGTCGAAACAGATTTGCATTAGCATTGAGTGCTATTACCAAATCATTGTAATTCCCGTTGATCTTTAACCACTTCAACAGTTGTGAAATCCCTTAACAGGGTAGCCTAAACCGACTTGATACAAATCCCTTAACAGGGTAACTTGAAGTTATTGAGTTATGGGAAGCTATAGAGCTCTGGAGATCCTTTAGCTATTGAGTTCTTGAAATCCTCTAACAAGGTAACCCTAACCGGGTTTAACCCTTAACCGGGCATTGTAGCCATCGCTTAACCGGGTGATCCCTGACAGGATCGGTTCCTAGCAGAACCTATTGTAATGTCTTTAATCGGACAAGGCTCCTAACAGAGCGGACTTCTAAAGAGTTCAAAAAATAGCTTATGGGTATTCATCCCCACCGTGGTTTTTCCCCATTGGGTTTCCACATGAAAAATATGTGTGTCATGTGAGATGCTTTTATCTTGTGATGCTTTGTTATTACCTGTTGAGCATATGATGGTTATGTGTTTTATGCCTGTCTATAAAACATATTGAACTAACTATTGTGAAGATCTGATGATAGTTTACCTGTTCATGCATGAGGGTGTAATGGTGCTGCAGTATTGAGCTAAGAGGAAAGCTTAGTGAGTAACCGGTTTATGATTGTTTTAGTTGTTCTGGGTCTTACCGATTGCACTCTATTTCAACCAGTATCACTGTTTGCCAGTCATTTGGAGTATTTGCTATCAAACCGGTTTTGGACTGTATTTTTGTCTATACTAATTCACCCCCCCTCTCAGTATCGGTTTGGTACTATTCGTTCATCTTTGAGTTATCAGAGGAAGACAAACATATAAAGGTTCAAGAATTGTTCACTGTTTGTGGTGCTATTACTGGAGATGAGATACAACAGTGTCTAGATTTTGCTAACAAAACAATTTTTTGGAGTAGACACCAGCATGTAAGTCTTATTGTGAGAAGAGTAAATGAAATTGTCAAGGAAACTCACAAGGCTTGGGTAAAATTATTTTTTGATAAACCAAGTTTCTTTACATCATCAAATATACCTCCTAAGTCTGACATTCCAGACATCTTGGTTGATGCTAAGGGTAAAGGTATACTAGGTGGAGATCCACCGGTTTTAACTAATGACATTCATCTGAATGTAACACCTATACAAGATGTAGAGATCAATAAACCAGTAGATAATCCTTCGATAATTGATGTTGATGATGTAGAGGCAATGAAAATAGTTGCACCAAGTGGTGAAGCCACCGGTGTTGAGGAGAAGGTAAAGGATGCAGTTGTACAAAAGGCAGAGGAGAAAGGTCAGGTTGAACATACTAAAGTCAGGGTAGCAACACCTTCACCGACTATTGGTCCCTCATTGTTGGCACTAGACTCATCTAGTCAAGAAGATTTTGGTCATTTTGAGAATAAGAATATTGAACAGCTGAGCAATTTTGAATTAATGTTTGTTGCAGCTCATAAATTGAAGAAGGAAGGATCAGAGGATAAGCAAGTTATTGAGAAGTCTATTCTACTTTTGTAGCATCTTGCACCGGAATGCAAGATAGATCAGGTTGCAAGTCCATCTGGTAAGTTGAAAGGTTTGACTAAGCACATTGGAAAAGAGTATAAAACTCTTCAACAAGTGTCAAACCAAAAGTTGGTGGAAAGGTATAATGTAGCTAGGAAGGTCACCCGTGATAATATGATCACATCTGACAAAGCTAAGCTGATAGAAGAAATGACAAGGATTGATGAAGCTCTTCATCAAAGCAGTCATATATACCGGTCTCGCACTAACCCAACCAAACTAACAACAGACCTGGATAATAAAATTAAGGAGGATAAGGACAAGTTGGAACAACTTGTAGTCAGTTTTGATGGTATTGAATCATTGACCAACACTGTTGATGGTCAGATTTTGCTTTTGGAGTAAAAAATTTCAGCCTTGGAGAAGGAAAATGACAAGTTAATCCGGTGGGCCAGAGAATTGAGAGGTTTGGTAACTCCCCGACTTATTACTTTGTTACTTCATAAGTGGGAATGTATGGAACAAATGAATATACCCACATCGACAACCCTAACAGAAGAAGAATTGCATGCTTACATTCTGAACGGGCTTGTATCAATTTTGGGAACTTTAAAGACCGGCTGGGATACTTATTTGGCATTTTTGAAGGGTGCTTATCCGAATATTTTCAAGTACATCTAGCTCCGGTAATCACAATTTTGGTTTGTACAAAATTTTATTCATTTATTATTTTTTTGCCCCAGCCTTTGGCATTGCTGTCAAAGTGGGAGAGGTTGGATATAAAAAATGTTAAGGGACATAAGAAGCAATGTATAGCTCAGGGGGAGAAGCTTTCTCAGATCAGTTTTAGACAGGAACCGCTACAGCAGTTCAACGATCCATTTTTCACATGAGTGTTGCCATCAATGCCAAAGGAGGAGATTGTTGGCAATTGACACTCATCCGGGTTCTAGGTGTTGTCATTGATGGAAACACATTTCATGGGAGATCCAACAATCAAGGTAACTGACATTCAGGGAACCAACATGCATGTAAACTGACAAGCATGTAAACCGACAAACTTGAAACTGATATTCTAAGGCCAACATAGGAGATTGATCTGGCATGCATGAAAGCAGCAATGGTCATATTGTTTTATGTTTATATTTTATCTAGGCTTACATGTGTCTTATCTTTTGAAATATGATTGTAAGTCGACATAAGGCATTTATGTTTATACATGTAAATGGGTATATAAGTCAGTCTGGGTTAGGTCATTTTGGATATATATAGGTGATGTGATAGGTTATGTGATGTTATGCGAGCGAGATCTTGATTGATAAAATGTGAATATAAAGATTTATAATCAGTCTTAATTATTTATTTAGAGGATTGGGAAGCGATCTAAATTACTAGTAAGGGAGGTTACAGTATAAACCGATACAGACAGTGCTTAAACCGAAACTCATTGAGCACAGAAGATGCACATTCTAATTTTAGTTTTTGTTTGTAATCCAGTATTTTGGATATGTAGTCAGTGAGGCTCCCTTTGTGATGAGTAGTGCGCTCTAGGAAGTGTGCCTTCCTGCATGTGCAGGCCCCTCTTGTAATATTTATTCATTTGGCCAATGGATAGATATTGTGGGTCACCAATCCCACCGTGGTTTTTCCTCTTTGAGGTTTTCCGCGTATAAATATATGTGTTATGGTGTTGATTCATGTGGTTGCATTGATATTACTCATTGTTACTTTCTTTTATGCATATCGGTTAATAAGTGGGTTTGTTAATAAGGCTAAAATTATTCTAACCAGCAAAACACTGATTCACCCCCCCACCACCCTCTTAGTGTTCTTAGATTCTAACACAAAGGAGACTCCATTGCATGTATGATTTAGGAGTAGAGAGGTTCTATCCAAGAAAGTTTGATGTAAAAGGCTTTGATTTGACCCTCTTCAATTAATTACTTCAAATGGGATCTCTTAGGTTTTAAATCATTATATTTTCTAAAAAGGTCATTTTAGCAAAAATCAGGATGTACCATAAAGTGTAACCCAACATTGTGGGATCACCCATGTCTCACACCAATTAAAGATCGACACCTCTCTATAGACCACCTTACTCAACTGACATACTCACTATTTGTCACCACACTATTCATCAATTAAAAGATAAATAATTGTTTCAAGTGTTTCATTATGTTCACTTTGTTTATGTAAGGTAGACAAGGGGAATTACTTGTTTAGGTCTTTAAAGGCAATTGCCCTAAACAAGCTAGTGCTGGTTTTTAAACTCTAAAGTTAATTTGTATTTCTATTGCAGAACACTAAATTTGAGAAGAGAGTTTTTTTAATACAAGTATAGTCCATGTCGGAGGAGGTTCATGTTACATGTAGACTTCGAAATCCTCACCTTTGGTATGCTCTAATGGTTTTCTCTATCATGTTTTTGAAATTTTTAGATTTGATAAAAGATTTATTAAATTTATTTTTGTTTAATCAACATGAGATTTTTGTGACACATTTCTTTAGTTTTTTGTAGTATAGCTTAAGACCCATGTTGAAATATTCTCCATGTATATGTAGCGTCCTAAAATTGCACCCCTTTGCAATTTTGATCGCATTCGGGGCCCTCACCTTAGCGCTATCATCCCTACGCTTAATTGAGACCTATTTATGCCTCCCCCATGTAATAAAATTTATGTTTTGTTACATCTTGCACTATGTTGGGGCCCCTTGTTCTTGACCCAATTTGGGGTAGCGCCTTGGTCCTCCCTAATTGGGACCTATTTTGGCCCCCAGGTCCTATCTCAAATTTGAGCGGTAATTGATTCCTCATGTCGGCCTATGCTAGAAAATTAAATCTTTGATGACAGGCAGGTATATAAGGAGGTCATCCTCTCTCATTTGGATATACATTCATGAAGGCAGAATTAGATCTCAAGCATTCAAGCGTTCAAGCATTCATCATCAAGCATTCCTCAAGGCTGCATATTATTCATTCATCAATTGTGGAGCATCATTACATCACTCGTTTGCAAGCATGTGTGTGTTAGGATTTTTTCATGTTCATGCCATTGCATACAACATATGTGATTACATCTAAGAAGCAAACAATCATCATCATCATCTATTGCAGATCTGAAGCTATATCTTTCCATCATTTATTTCAAGCATTTACAATATTCCACTCAAGGTTGATTCCAAACCGAGGTTTGACTTAGGAAAACCCCTATTCCCAACCCCTTTCTCCTTCTTTCTATGTGTAGGAAATAGTTGTGTAGTTGTACCTCTAGAATTAAGCTTTATTTACAGAGATGAAAAACTTTTTTCGATGCATGGAAAGTTAGGAGGACCAAAGGGTGGGCGTCTTGGTTCGAACACATGGTCCCTGCTACTTTTGGCAGATTGGTAGAGCAGCTCCGAATCATTTCATACTTCTTAGATCTAGGTGCATGATGAAATCCTGAATCTGTAGCTCAATGTTTCTGCTTATTTTGTCTTCAATTTCAACACTTTACTTATTCAACTTACAAAAGAGGGTCAAACACATTCCAAACACAATCAATCTACTTAGTATTCAGTCCTTGTATCATTTAGGATTGGATCTAGTGGATTCATCCCCTCTTTTGAATATAAAGTCCCCCAAGGAAAAATTGACTTAGTGAATTCTCCTTTCCATGTGGTGAATTTACTAAGCCCAAATTATCCACTTTACATTTTGGTGAACCCGACTCCTTACACCATTAATTCTGATTTTTGTTTTTCGATTTGAGTGTATGCAATTTAAAATTTAAATTTTCATTTACAAGTTTCATTTCCTTGAAAATTTTAAAAATTTAGAGGTTGATTTCACTAAAACCCTAATTTTTAAATTCAAAATTGAGCTTGTGATTTGTATAAGTTGGATTAATTATTTCAGATTTGAGCACTTTTTTAATTTCATAATTCAAAATTTTATCTACAAGACATATTTCACAATTATTTTTTTTAAATTAAGTGGGTAATTTCAAAAACCCTAAATTTAAAAACTCTAAAAAATTGAGCTTGTGGGTTGATTAAATTTTGAATCTCCCTCTTCAAATACGGTTTCTAATTTCAATTCAAATTAAAAATTGCAATCTTAGATCAAATTTCAATCTCAAATTTAAATTTTAAAATAAAGTGGTTAATTAAACAAATCGTAATTTTTAAATTTAAATTAATTTTGTGCATTTCCCAAATTTTCAATTTCCAAATTCCATTCTTAGATCTATTTATAAATTTAAATTTTAAAAATTAAGTGGTTTTTTCTACAAGACCCTAATTTTGAATTTAGTTTTCTTGTGGACAATCTCAACTTTAAATTTTAAAATTAAGTGGTTAATTAAACAAACCCTAATTTTTATTTTAATATTGTGCATTTCCTAATTTTTCAATTTCCAAATTCCAATCTTAGAGATAATTTAAAATTTAGAATTAAGTGGTTCTTTTTGTCGGGAATGCTAAAGGTCAATCCAAACTTTCAGTAGGGAAGGGAGGCCCTCTTCCTGAAGGAAAATGAAACTCCTTAGCTAGAATGTTAGGGGCTGCAATGCCCCTGGCAAGTGACATCTAATCAAGCGAGGGCTTGATAAGATGAAACCAGATCTTGTTTGCCTACAAGAAACTAAGCTTGGCTTGGAGGAGGCTGTTGGGTGGCTGGGTGCCTAGAGGTCTTGGGCAAGGATTTTCTCAAGTGTTGTGGGTTCTTCAGGTGGGCTTGGTATTATTTGGAACACTTCTCTCATTCAGGTGGAGGAACTAATAAATTCGCAGTCATGGCAGTTGTGCAAAGTCCATTCCTTTGGTATTAATTGTGACTTCTTTCTGATTAACATCTATGGCCCAGCAAGAGCTAATCCGCATCTTGAAACATGGAAATGAATTTCGGTGATTTTGAGTAACTTGTCTCAGGATTTGGTGGTGCTTGGGGGTGATTTCTATGCTATTTTGGAATCTAGAGATAAGAAAGGAGGTAAGGTGGGTGCCACTACCTCACAAAAGGGGTTTCAAAACTTTTCTTTAGATAATGGTTTGCTGGAAGTCAAGACTAACAAAGGGACCTTCACCTGGTCAAATCAGAGGGTTGGTAGGGAGCACATAGTGGAGAAGTTAGACATATTTTTTGGGGGTGGTAGTTGGGCTTCTAAACTCCTTCTTTTCAAAGCTAGGGTTTTTCTAATGGTTGCTTCTAACCATTTCCCTATTGAGCTTTTGATTTGTCTAGATAGTACTCTGATAAGATGTTCCTTTAAGTTTAAAAAGATGTGGCTACTTGACTCCACGTTGAAAGAATTAGTAAATTCCTGGTGGCTGGATGCTCCAATGATCAATGGATCATGGGCCTTTAAGTTTTTTAAAAAACTACAGTATCTCAAAGGCAAGCTAAAGGAATGGAACAAGGTCAAATTTGAGAATATTTTTGTGAATAGAAGTACTATTGAAGTAGAGTTTAAGGATATGGAGTCAACTATCATGGACCAAGGAATGACATTGGAAGCTGTCAACAAGGAAAAGACCCTCAAATCTAAGTACAATGAAATTATGGTTAGAGAAGAGGTGTACTAGAAACAAAAGTCTAGAGAAAGTTAGTTAAAGGAAGGTGACAAAAACACAAAGTTTTTTCATAACTTTGTCAAGGTCAAGAGATCTTGGAACAAGGTGACTTCTATCAAGAACAGGGCAAATGTTATTTTGGATAACTTGGAGGACATCAACAAGGAAGTGGTAGAATTTTTCACAGAGCTACTTTCAATGAATCAAAGTTTTGATTCTCAACACCAAGATACTCTCCTGGATAATATTCCTAAGGTTATTTCTGAGAATCATAATCAATTCCGGTGCAAACCCATTTTGTTTGAAGAGGTGAGACATGCTGTTTTTTCGATGGTGGGTGACAAGGCCCCTGGATCAGACGAGTTCCCTGCTTTTTTTTATCAACAATTTTATGATGTGGTAGGTCATGATGTTAGGCAGGTGGTGGAAGAGGCGAGAGTTAATGTCAAGGTTGAAAAATTACTAAATTGTACCTTTCTTTCTTTAATCCCCAAAGTTGAGAAAATGACCTCCTTTGGGGATTTCAGACCTATTTCTCTCTGCAATGTGTTATATAAGATGATTACCAAAGTTATTATAAACATACTGAAACCTCTTTTAAAGTTCATCATTTCAGAGGAACAAAGTGGCTTTGTCCCAGGTAGATCTATTGTGGAAGGTATTATTATAGCTCATGAAGCTATTCATTCTATTAGGAAAGCAAAGGTTGAGCGGATGTTAATCAAATTGGACATCAGGAAATCTTATGACATGGTGGACCGGGATTTCCTTTTTCGTGTCCTTGAGAGGTTTGGTTTCTCTTCCCACTGGATAGATTGGGTGAAGGCATGTATTGATGGGTCGTGGATTTTTGTTTTAGTCAATGGAAGACTACAAGGCTTTTTCCAAACTTCCTGCGACCTAAGGTAGGGGGATCCTCTCTCCCCCTTTCTCTTCATTATATTGGCTGAGGCTCTAGGTAGATATATTCAAGAGTTAAGACGAGAGAGTGAGTGGAAAGGTGTTCTTGTTGCTAAAGGTGTTGATGTGATCACCTAACAACAATTTGTGGATGATACAATCCTTTTTGGGGATTCCTAGCTAAAGGAAGCTCGTCTTATAAAAAAAAATCAATATTTTTTGTGAAGCATCTGGGCAGCAGGTGAACTGGAATAAATCTGACATTTTCTTCTTTAATACTGATCTGAGAAAGCAAAGATAAATAGTTAAGATTATGGGTGTCAAAGTTGTCTCACTCCTAGGGAGATTCCTAGGAACACCTTTGTTTGGGGGACCAAATAGGACAAATACGTGGCATAGATTATTTGATAACTATGTTAACAAGCTAGAAGGATGGAAGTGTAAATGGCTCACCTCGGTTGGTAGGTAGTTATTGCTTAAATCGGTCTTATTTGCAATGTTGATTTACTCCATGATGTGCTTTAAAGTCCTAGATAAAATAGTAAGAAGTATTAATCAATTCATGAGGTAATTCTTTTGGAATGGCAAGAGTGATCATGATAAAATTCCTTTGGTCGACATGGGATAAAGTGTGTCAACCATGGTTGGTGGGAGGTGCAAGTTTGAGAAAGTGTTGGTACTTGAATGAAGCTATGGGTGCTAAATTTATTTGGTATATGTATGAGAAACCCAATCACAAATGGGTCTAAATCCTGAAACACAAATACTAGACTCATTAGATAGGGAGAGAAATTTTATTATTCATGATCCTCCTAGAGGATCGACACTATGGAATTTTTTGTTGTCCTACAGGAAAATGATCACATAACACATCACTTGACAATTGGGGAATGGGGAGAAAGATAATTTATGGAAAAATTCTTGGGATGACAAACCTTCCCTATCCACGAAGGGAGATATAATTCAAATCAAATAGGTGTCTAAGGCCATGTGGGGCACAAAAATTAAGGATTACTTGTTCTTAGAACAATGTAACGAAGTTGATGTTTGGTAGTGGAAATATGTTGTTGTGTTGCCATTGTCTTCCCAACAAAAATTGAGTTTTTGTAATATTTTGGACGAGTGCTCTCCATTTCTTGGTCCGAAAGATGATTTTATTAAATGGTGTGGCTCAAAATCAAGAGTATACTCAGTCAAAATTGGCTATAATATTATTGAGAATGCAGAGATCCAACTGGATTGGCCTTCAAAGTTATGCTGGAGCTCTAAGTGTCTTCCGAAGGCTGGGGTTTTTGCTTGGTTTGTTCTAAAGAGGAGGATTTTGACGGGAGACAGAATGTTGTGATTGGGTTTCAACGATCTGTTCTAGTGTGTAATGTGTAAACAAAAGGAGGAATCACTAGATCACTTATTATTACAATGTGATTTGGCTTAGGGTGTATGGAAATTCTTACTAGGAAAACTGGGGTAGCAAACCCCTCTTCCAGATAACATATTTGATCTCTTTAAAAGTTGGTTTTTGGAGAATATAAAGTCAGGCTTGTCACGTGTATGGATGGTCTCGCCCTCCAATGTTGTCTGGGAACTTTAGAAAGAAAGAAATAGGAGAGTTTTTCCAGATAAAATGAAATTGCTTGATATAATTTGTGGCAGGGTGGAAAAGGCTATTTCTAAAGTGGTCTCCACAATGACAGTTAATCATAATTTTGTGAAATACCTATATAGTTTGGGTGATAGTTGCATTCAAGCTAGCTAGCCTCTTATTCAGCTCAGACCCATTCATGGGTTTCCTAGGGTTAATCCTGTGTGCAGTTTTCCTGATACCGATGAAGTGAGTTGGTCAAAACCTGAGAGGGGTTGGGTGAAGATTAACTTTGGTGGGGCCTCAAGGGGGAATCTGGGCACTTTAGGTGTGGGGTGTGTGGCCTGTGATGATGAGGAGAAGATTCTCTTCACAGGTGCTAAAAGATTAAAGGACAAAACTAATAATGAAGCAGAGGTTAAAGCGACGTTGTTAGCTACTGACTTGGTAGTGAACATGAAGGCTACGAAAGTCCACTTTGAGGGGGATTCCCAAGTGGTGATTAATGATCTTATGAAAGGTGGCACCCCATGCTAGAAATTTAATAGGTTCATAAATATTATTTGTGCAAAATTAAAATCCTTCCAAGACTTCTGTATTTCCCATGTTAAACGAAGTGGGAATGTCATTGTCGATGGCCTATCCAACATGGTGTGTGAGCTCTCCAAAGGTGTGGTGAGGTGGTGGGACAGTAATGATAGCATTGTACGATGGAGTTAAGACAGCCTGCCAAGTACATTACTTCTACAAATTTGATATGTGCGACTTGTGGCCTACTTTTTATCCAAAGCGCAAAGTCTAGTTCATGTTTATGGACAATTAATGCAGAATATTTTATGAAATGGCAACGGTTGTGGAGCATGCCTTCTTTATTGATAAAATTGGTATCTTCACTCATTCAATGTGGTTGTTGAGCGAGTTTGGTGGGGAAGATTAAAAAATTTTGCGGAGCTTGATGGTTTTGAGGGGCCACCAACATGGAAGAAAATTTTACTCTGAAATCTTCGAAGTTGGTGCCAAATTTCTAGGGTCCTGTTCCTACGAAGAGGCTCAAGAATATATTTTTGGCAAAGGAGCCTTTGTTCTTGAAAGTGGTTCAACTGGTTCTTGGTGAGGAGGTAGTGGTAATTGGCCATAGATATCATTCGAGGGTTGATATCTATTCTCTCATCATGGCTTGGGGACTGGAGTTGGGTCATTCATGCGAGGAGGTTAGGAAGGTGATGAGGAAGATTTTTTCGAGTGCATATCTATTAAACTTGGAGTCTTTGTTGGAGTGGGTTGTTCCGGGTTGGGGCTTCAATGTCTTCGAAGGCATTCCAGAGAACAATGTTGAGCTCCAGGATAGACACTCACGAATTCCATTTCTACGATGTCATGAGGAGGTCAAAGACCGGTTTCGAGATGATGTGAGGTGGGGGTGGGAGGGTTTGGAAGTGTACGTTCAGATAGTGGAGCTAGAAGAAATTATTAGATAGGCGAGTGAGGAGGCTAGGATGGTGGACGAGGTGCGAAGAGGGAGGTCGATCACCAAACAACTCTTTGCAGAGATGGCAAGACAAGTCAAGCATGGCGGGGTGGTGGGTGGTTTGAACAGGTTGGAGGATGCTCCGTGCTCATATAATGTTGCTAATGACTAAAGAATCATGGCAAACAATGGTACCCCTTGGTACAAAATCTTTTGTTTTAGATTAGTTATCTCGTGTTTCTTTTTTCTGATGAACAGTTTATGCCATTTTGGCACATTGTAATTGAGCTTACTTTTTACAGTGGGGATGGGGGAGGGTTTTTTGTGTTTCTGTTTGATGATCAACATAGTTTTGATAGGGTGGTTTGGAGTTCAGATGGTGGTTTTGGGTGGATGATGCTTTAACATGTACTATCTTTTATCTTAATAAAATTGTAAAATTACCGATAAAAAAAAAGAGCCCTAATTTTTAAATTTAAACTAATTCCTTCAATTTCAAAATTTAAAATTAAGAGGTTATTTTCACGAGGCCCTAATTTTAAAATTCAATCTCTTTTGGATAATTTTAATTTTAAATTAAGAGGTTATTTTTTAATCCTAATTTTAAATTTCAATTTCCTAGGAGGTTGCATTATTGCTCTTTATTCTTTCAATCAATTCGTTCATTTAATTGAGTAATTATTTTTCCTAGAATTTTGCATTATTCAATTATTTTGCAAGTTTCAAATTTCAAATTCAAATTTCACAATTTCAAATTCAAAATTTCAAAATTCAAATTCAAAATTTCAAAATTCAAATTTCAAATTTCAAAATTCAAATTCCATTTTCCTCCTTTATTTAATTTTTCATGCATGTATGGGGTGAACATTATTATGGTTAAATGACATATGAGTTTCTTGTTTGATCAAAGTGCATATGGAGTTCTTATCTTATTTTGCTAATTAAATTTTGAGTTACATTAAAGATGATCATGATGTTCACTTTCATGCATATGATGATAATTTAGTTCTCCCTTTCATTCATAGCTATGATTTACCCTCTCCCAAAATTGATCTCATTAATGAGGGCACATTGGTGCAAAAAGGGAATATGGACACTTCTTTCAAAGATCTCCCTCCTAAAGATGAATCAATCTTTGGAGAATTGTGTTCCTTCTTCCCCTAAAAAGTACCTATCTCGTAAGTATTATTTGGTGCAAGAGGATGATACCATAACTTCTTTTCATGATCTTCCTCCTAAAGATGAAGCATTTATTACATATGATAGTCCATTTCCTAATGTTTTTTCTAATCACAAGGATACCTTAGAGAAAGAGGATGATCCTATTTCCCATCAATATAATGCTTCCAATGCTCTCTCTCCCAAAAAATGAAGAGCCTAACAAAGATCAAATTAATGCCATTCATATTGCTGAGAAACCAAAAATGGTTCCTGATTATCATGTGGCACCTTACACATATAATAATAAGGTGTTTGCTTTAGAAATTGATGAGAACATATGAATTGAAGCACAATATGCTTTCTTGGTTCCTACAATCCTTTCTCCAATTCCAACAAATACACCATGTCCTACTAAAGAAGTTCCTAAAGAAGAACTCTTAGAGGATGATTGAGGGTCCTCAGATTTCACACCTTCTTTTTCTAGAAAATCTAAGATGCCTAAATTTGATAATCAAAATTGTTATCCAAACACATGTTTAGAAATTGATTGGGCCTCTTTAAACTTCAATCTAATTCCACCTAAGAGTGAACCATCTCTTGATCCTACACATGAATACAATGGACAAGTTTTAGGATTTGTGCAACAAAGTCATGAAAGTCATGAGAAATCACACTTTTCTAATGAAAACATAGGTTTCCAACCTCTTCCTTTGTCAACATATTCTCCTCCATTGTTTAGTGAATCCACACCTTCTCCTTCCAATCTTCTGTTACAGGAAGAAAATGTTTTGTCCGATCTTCTCCATGACAATTTAATCCCTCTTCTTTAGCCTAAAAGAAGAAGGAAATATAGAAAACATCTTGAAAATTCTTCTTTTTGCAAGTATCATCAAATTCATGACCATTCTACTGATGAGTGCCAAGCTTTGAAAACAAAAATACATCATTATATTCATTTAGGTGTCATAAAAATAACATTTGACGATGAATGGAATCTCTCATGATCATTTCAAATAACATTCAAGTTCCTATACATAACAAGCATTCAGAGCAAACAAAGGGACCTGGAAAATAAGATACACAATTTGATTAAGGAAACAAATTCGGGGAAAAAGAGTGAGGAGATGGAAACTAGTGAAGCTGAGGAGGAAATTGAGATGCAGGACTGGTCGGAAAAATACCCGATAAAAGGGGATTTGAAACATCTGGAGGATGTTATCAGAATTGTAAAAGAAAACGCTGAGGTGGATAAAGATAACATCATCACTCAGGTTGCTCAAACTGAGAAGGCTTTGAAAAGCTTCATGAACCATAGTCTTGAGGTCTTAAGAGTTTCGTCACATAATATGAATGCCTTGGTGGATCACTTAGAGAGGAAAAATCAGGATAAGAACTTGGTAATCATTGAAGATGTACCAACCTCCAGCTCCACCCATCAAATCTCTAGGCAAAGGACCATGCAGACCACCACTGATATGGAGACCAAAACGAAAGACATCCAGTTGAAACATGAGAGCAATGATCTGAGAGAAGCCGCTAAGGCCATGATACTTTTGGTTCAGAATGCTGAGGAGTCTATAAAAGTTTTCATTTGAAATGTAATGTTGGGTTTTGGATGCCAATTTCTTGTTGGCTCCTTGTTGTCCTTTTGTCCTAGCTGTTGGTTTTTGTGTTGGTCTTTTGCAACTATTTTGTCTTGGTCTTATCTTCT
Source organism: Cryptomeria japonica (assembly GCF_030272615.1). Classification (NCBI taxonomy): domain Eukaryota; kingdom Viridiplantae; phylum Streptophyta; class Pinopsida; order Cupressales; family Cupressaceae; genus Cryptomeria; species Cryptomeria japonica. The sequence continues at coordinate 163,612,750 of NC_081406.1, forward strand.
CTTGTTTCTTTCTTGCTCATCTTTCGTATTGTAAGCGGGTTTCGGGTCCCTTAAATCCTGATTTTCCTTAATAAAAAACATTCAAGTTCCTATTATGTTGCTCCTCACTATGTGACAGTGTTGGCTTACCTATTGGGGGCTCATTGTCATTCATGGTGGTACAATTTCAAGTGCAATCAGATTTAGTGAGAAACATAATAGTCTATTTATTCTTGTCTCTATGATTGGGGGGTAAGAATATTATCCTTCCTCTTTCTAAAGTTTCACTATTTCCTTTATGGATTGCATTCTTCATAACGTGATCTCCTTTCTTTCATAGAATTATCCTTTATGCACGTACATGTGTGTCCCTTGTTAGGACCTATCCTTTGTTTGAAACAATATGTCTATTATGAATAATCTCTCCTGATGAAATGCATGATTCTTCCGCCTAGTATATCTTTGTCTTCTTACTTGGGGGGAGGTGGGGGGGGGGGGGAGAATAGCTTTTTCCCTTTCTCTCTTTCTATCTAAAGTATCACTATTCCTTTATGGATTGCATTCTTCATAACTTGATGCCATTTCTTGCATAGAATTATCCTTCATGTGAGCACATGTTTGTTCCTTGGTTAGGACCTATTCCTTGTATGAAACAATACATCTTTTATGAATGATCTCTCCTTAGAGAATTTTTGTGAACTTTCTTTCTTTCTCTTTGAAGATTATCTCTTCTTTTGTGTTGCATTATTTATAACATGATGTCCTTTCTTGCATAGAGTTATCCATCATACGCGTACATGTGTGTCCCTTGTTAGGACCTATTCTTTGTTTGAAACAACATTTCTCTTTTCAATAATCTCTCTTTGGAAGTTGTTTAATTCTTCTCATTGTCCTTACATTTGGGGGGCAATGATTTCTTTCTTTGTCTCTCTTTCTTCTTTCCAAGGATCCACCTTTCCTTTGTTGAGTGGTGTTTGTTTCATGTTTTGGTGTCATTCCTTGTGTGAAGTTGTTGTTTGCTCAAGGATTCTCTCTTATACAGGAGGTGTAAGTCCTTGGCTACAACCTCTTGTTCACTTGGAATATACATCTATCATAAACTTACCCTTTACATTGGGTCAAAAGGTGTGTCATCATTCATCAAGAATCTCTTTCACCTAGCAATAGGAGGAAGGTATGATTTATTTTTCTCCTTCCTTTCTTTTGGTAGAAGGTGTTATGTTTGTTCGAGATATCTCCTCTTAGAGGTAGATGCCTTTTGAGAAAATATCTCTTCTCCTCCAAGGATTCCCTTTACACTTGCTACAAGATATCTCCTTTCAACTATCTTATCCTTGCTTGAAGAGTTTTCCCTCTCTAGCTTGGATTTATGACATTGTTTCCTAAAGGATATCTCCTTAGTGTTGAAGGTGAGGTATCCTCGTTTCTAAGTTTCCTTAAGACATCAACATAAATCTATGTTGACATCTTAAGGGGGGGCACCCATATCGTTCCCTTGTATCATATTGTACTATAACTCTTGCATATCATTTTTTCATGTCTTAAATGGGGTGTTCATTCTCAGAACTAGAGTAAAAAGTCTTAGAGCGAGATGCTTCAAACTTAAAACCAGACACAACATTTGATATATATCTTAGACGGGGTTATACATCACTGAAACCAAAGCAAAGACTCTTAAATGGGATGGCCTCGAAACCAGGCATGTATCTGCCACTTGGAATTTGCACACATTCACCCCTTGGCATTTTCATTTAGATTACATGACTTAAACAGGTTGAAGCACACTCAAAAATAGAGCAAAAACTCTTACACAAGGTGCTATACACTTGAAACTAGACATCACTTGCACACACGCACGAGGATGGGTGGAACTAGCTAAAAACAACTAGACTATTCTTACTCTCCTCCCCACATGGATCGCCTAGATAAAAACATCTGGGGGCAAATTTTCCATGTCCATTCCCACCATGGATCACCTAGATAGAAACATCTAGGTGCGAGTAGTCCATTCCCTTTCTCACCATTCTTCTCATGGATCACACTGATAAACATATCTAGCGTGTATTCATGCTCTCTCTTCTTCTCATGAATTCATAGTTTTTCTATTGATAGTTCATGGATGATGCTTGCTTTGCTCTTTTTTGTGATCACTTCTGTTCGTGAGATGGCATTTTTCAAGAATGATATTAGTTGTTGAGACATTTTGATATCAAGGTCTCTTTGGCTAGTTGACTTGAGGACTTGTTTGTTATTCTTAGCTTTTATTGTGCGTCTTTGCATATGTTTGAGAAGGTTAAGATTGTAATATTGGGGGCTTGGTTCTTCGAAATTAGAAGTATCTTATACTCCTTGTGATATTTCTCCGCATTCCTTGTTTTCTTCATCCCTCTTTCTTCTACTTTACCGGTAGTATTTGTGTAAGCTCATACTCTCGTTAAAGTGGGGACTAAACGTAGCATCCCAAAAGCACCCCTTTATAATTTTGATCGCATTTGGGGCCATCACCTTAGCATTCTTATCCCTATGCTTAATCGGGACCTATTTATGCCTCACCAATGCAATAAACTTCATTTTTTCATCTTGCACTATGTTGGGGCCCCTTGTTCCTGACCCAATTTCGGGTAGGACCAGGGTGTGACGCCCTGGTCCTCCCTAATTAGGACCTAATTTGGCCCCTTGGCCCTATCTCAAATTTGAGTAGGAATTGATTCCTCATTTCAGCCTATGTTGGAAAATTAAATGTTTGATGATAGGCAGGTATATGAGGAGGTCTTCCTCTCTCATTTGGATACACATTCATGAAGGCGAAATTGGATCTCAAGCGTTCAATCATTCATCATCAAGCATTCCTCAAGGCTGCATATTCTTCATTCATCAATTGTGGAGCATAATTATATCATTCATTTGCAAGCATATGTGTGTGTTAGGGTTTTTCCATGTTCATGCCATTTCATACAACATATGTGATTACATCTAAAAAGCAAAACATCATCATCATCTATTGTAGATCTGAAGGTATATTTTTCTATCATTTATTTCAAGCATTTGTAGTATTTCATTCAAGGTTGATTCCAAACCGGGGTTTGACTTAGGAAAACCTCTATTCCCAACCCCTTTCTCCTTTCTATGTGCAGAAAATATGTGTGCATTTGTACCTCTGGAATTAAGCTTTATTTGCAAAGATGAAAAATTCCTTTTCGATGCGCGGAAAGTTTGAAGGACCAAGAGGGTGGGCATCTTGGTCTGAACACACAATCCTTGCTACTTTTGGCAGAGCGGCTCCAAATCATTTCATACTTCTCAGATCCAGGTGCACAACGAAATTCCGAATATGTAGCTCACTATTTTTGCTTATTTTGTCTTCAATTTCAACACTTTACTTATACAACTTACAAAAAAGGGTCAAACACATTCCAAACATAATCAATTTACTTAGTATTAAGTCCCTGTATAATTTAGAATTGGATCTAGTGGATTCATCCCCTCTTTTGAATGTAAAGTCCTCCAAGAGGAAGAATTTACTAAGCCCAAATTTTCCACTTTACAGTACAATTACTTCTTCATAATACATTCTTGTGACCCTCAACAATGATGATGGTAATGGATAGCTCATGCATTCAACAAACTAACACTTTTATTGATTTTACATTTTATGATTTGTAGCAACCTACATGCAATTGGAAACTGGTGGAAAATTTTGTTGTCAGACTGTCAATTATGCTATTTTTTGGCCTCTGTTAGCAAATTCGTCATTGAGATACATAATTTTCCCTTTTTCAATAGTACCTTATTTCTAAACTTGATTACATAAAACATATATTTTTAAATCATGGACTTGTTGAAAGTGCTTAAATGTCACATAATCTTATCAACAATGAGTTTCTTTTAGCATAAAGAGCAAACTTTGTTAGCCAAAAAGTAAACAATGATTGTTATTTAACAAAATGTCACATGCCCATAATGGACATGCCATGGAGACGTTGATGCCCTTTAAAAAAATTCTATTGGTAGAGGTGAAACCAAATTTATTTACCATAGTAAATATGCTACCAACATGTACTGATTTATAAAATCTACAATAGGACAAGGGGAGCCATGCTTACATACTAAAGAGAGGATTTGAAACTAATACTACTATAATGACTTCCCTTGTGGAATATATATGACAAGTGTGATGAGCCAGAGATAACACAACAATTGTTTGACAATATATCTAAGAGTGTTTTGGTTTCCTGCAATGCCATGATTGGAGCTTATTCACAAAATGGGCATGGCAACAAGCTTTGGAGTTGTTTCATCAAATGCAAGTAGAAGGTGTTTCATAAAAGTAAGTAACCATATGCTTGTGCTTCATCATATGCACATCTTGGAGCTCTATAATAGAATGAGATGATCCACGCTTAATTAAAATTGGATTTGATTCAGATATTTATGTGGTAACTGCAATCATAGATATGTATTCCAAATGTTTACGTATAAACACAACATGCCTATTATTTCATAAGATCTGCCAAAGAAACGTGGTTTCATGGAGTGCAATAATTATAGGATACGGGATGAAGGGACATGAAAAATTGCTCTAGAACTATTTCTACAGAGGCTTAAACTATGGTTTCCATTGACATAGGTGCGCCAAGGCTCTACCTAATAAAACCTAGGAAAAATTTGTGTTTGGTACATATGTTTTGTTTTTCGCAAAAACTAATTAGGAAGAGTGATATATTATCTGTTGTTTCTTTTGTTGATTTGATAGTCATGTTGTGTAGCTCCGAAAATCTCTTTATTCTTGTTCCTTTTTTAGTTCAAAAGTATTATTGTGCAGTACCAAAATGTATTATTTTGTGAGTTCAGTTCAATAAATTATTTTGATTGTGCAAGTGGCAAAAAAATTGCTCTTCAATAAATGAATTTTGACTAAATTGATGATTTTTACAATGCTATTGGTTTTTGATTTAGGTGAAGTTTCATTTATACACTATTTTATGCAAGTCTTACTACCTTCTACTAGCATAGGACTGCCAATATACATCTTAAATACATTCCACATGACTATTAAACGTTGGTATCAATTTAAATGAATGCAAACATACAAATCGATTAGGAAAAAAAAACTTTTTTTTTTTTAATCGGTAATGGCCCAAAACTGAATCACTTTTGATTGGAGCTATGAACCAGTGAGACCACATTTTTGAGGGGCCTCATCCTTATATTTGTTTGACATTAACACCCTTATATCTCTTTGTTTTGTTCTGTCTTCCACACCCAGGCATAACCTTATCTCTCCATTGTCTGTGTGTGGGGCACATGGGGCTCAAGCAAACTTGAACCCAATACCTCCCATGCAGGAGGCTTGCAGCTAACCGTTGCGTTGTGGGGTCATCCCCCAAAAATACTCAATTTAACTACATGAGCACATTGATTTTTATTTAAGCTTTTAAAATATTAAAAAAAATATATAGAAAAACTATAAGTGTATACCTTATAGTTAAACAATAGCATAGATGTTATTTCAAAAGGAACGTAAGTTGAAAGTTAGAAGCATAATGTTCCAAAATGTTGAGAAAAAAGGGTTTCATTAACAACGCCTACTTTAGAATTAGGAATATTCAAACAAAGAAAATATTTGTTTAGGTTGACATAATCACTAATTTTTTAGGTTGATATTATAGATCATAAGTGGATTAAGAGAACAAAATTTAAATGTAAATTAAAGAACGTGCATAGACTAAATTTTACATGGATTTATAGTGAACTAAGATAAGTTTTAAAGTGCATAAAACCTTCAACTATATTAAATAACTATTTCTTTAGTAAATAAAATTAATTTTAAAGAAAATGATATATATAAAAGCCTTTGGGAAAACCCTGATTGGTTATAACATTGGGAAAAGGGTTTCGTCAACCGCACCTTCTTTAGGAATATAAATTTTTTATTTTGTAGATTAATATTATGGAGCATAAGTGACTAAAGATACAAATTAAATACAAATTAAAGAAAGTAAATAGACTAAATTTTACATGGACTTATTTTCAATTATAGTGAAGCATTTGTTTGACATCTTGGAACAATTGTATAGAAAATATCACAACAATCAACAACACATGTATTGAATATAACAAATCTCTTAAGTTAATTGTTTACATACATTACATGATAAGATCTTATATTACAAAAGTGAAGCATTTGTTCGACGTCTTGGAATAGTTATAGTGAAAATATCTCAACAATCAACAACAAATGTATTCAATCAAATAGATCTATCAAGATAGTCATTTACATGCATTGCAATAACATAGATTATATTAAAACATCTGTTAATGGGTAGTCATGGGTCCATCCATATGGTGGAAAAGATTAAAAAAAAATGGATAAAACAAAGAGAGAGAGAGGTGGATTAAAGTCAATTTCGATGGAGACTCAAAACGAAATCTAGGTCCATTGGGGGCAAGGGTTGTAGCTCATGATTAGATGGGTAGTATTGTAGCACTAGGAGCTCAAAGATTAAAAGATGGAACCAACAATGAGGCAAAGGCTCAAGCAACATTAATTGCAGGAAACTTAGTCAACACGCTTTCAATATTGAATCTCCACCCCAAGGGAGACTTGCAAATTATCAAAACTTCTATTATGAATGGTCAATCTTAGATGTGAAGACTCAATAAATGGATCAAATTAAAATAAAGTCCAAATTCAAAAATTTTAAATTTTATGAAATAACCCACACTTTACATGGTGGCAATGAAGTGGCAGATGCTATTTCAAATTGGGTGGTGACATCAAAGGATGGTAATCATGATTTTATTTAGGAAGATTTTTGAGGGGTGACGGTGGAGGAGGATTGAATACGACTAACATTCCCTAGCAAAATAACGTCTGGATCATTAATGTGAATTGAATTTTTGGGTGTGTTGAAGCATACAAGATATTTTAGCTAGTGGCGGTAGATAGATTGTCACTGCCATTTACAATCTTACAAAGTGGTGTCTGCAAAAGAATAGCGAGGTGTAGAATGGAGGCAAATTTTAGCCTCATGTGATGTAGGGGCATCCCCGGTTCTTGGCAATCTTGCATCAACCAAAAACATTTATTTTGAGTTTCATTTCCTGTTTGCAGTTTCGACATTTCTTTCTGCATTTTCTTTCCTTTGCTCATTGGATCTTGTGGAGTTGGATTTTGCTTGAGGACATGGTCATCTTCCTTTTTCCAAATCCGCAGGATGTTTGGATCATTTTCCAACAAGTTATGGCTTCCATATTATGAGACTATTTTTTGGCTTACAACACTACAACCGCTTGGACCTATTTGCTATTGGCGAATCTTGCGGATTCTTTCTGTAGCTTGCAGAGCTTTAGTTAATTGATTCCAATGTTCCTTGGCATGTGTCCAACCTTCCCTTTGATCCACGCTTCATCCTTTGGATTTTCTGGAGGATTCTCTTTGGTGGAGGCTGAACTGGTCATTTTACACGTTTGATTTGTTCTTCGGCATTAGATCCCTCTTGGGCTGACGCGGATCTCTCTTGAGAATATAAATCAATGTAATTAAGTATCGTAATTCATGAGAGAGAATATGGGAGATATATCTTAATATTTAGAGGTCCGGAGTTGACTGATTTTGTAATTAAGCATGTATGTAGTAGGCCAATGAGTCGAATCTTGTAACCTAGATATTACCAGTCTTTTGTAATCAATTTTTATGACCTAATTCATTCAGTTTTGCATTGGCTTTATCATCTTTTCTTGTTTCTGTTGTGTTTACTCTTGCTGCACGATCCAGATTGACCTCCCTGAGGTCCCTCCTAACCGTGACTGCACCATCATGTCAAGAATGTGCCAGATCTCCTTTACAAGAGAAATCTCAAAGAATCGTATAAAAAATATCTTTAAGTATGATGCCCCATGTTTTCTCAAGTGGTGAAGATGTTGTTGGGGGAAGAATTCATGACAACGTAGTATAAATATCACTCCAATGTGGACATAGTTTCTATGGTGTTAGCATAGTGTTTGGAGTTGGGTAGTAAGAAAGATGCATGGTGGATTGTGGAGGCTCGCGTGAAGAGTGAATGGTGCCTTGGTCTTGGTGTATTTATTGTTATGGCAAGGTCGAGACAGGGATCCATTGCCAAGAGAGGGGACTGGTCCATATGGCCTATTTTTCTCCTCCACTAAGACCATTCTTGTTGTGGAACACAAAGCAAGACAAAGAAGATCAAAGAGCAAAGGCTCAAATCAGCTTTCGATTCCTAAAGGAATATGTTCAAAGCAAGGAGGCAGAGAAACATGTGGAGAGTGAATGAGGATAACAACTGAAAAGAAAAAGTATGAAATTTAGCAAGGATTTATGAGTCTCAACTGTAGATTAGGAAATTAATGATTAATTGTCTAGTTTGAGAATTTTTGTATAATTTTGTTAAAAAACTCAAAATGTTGATATGAAGATAGTTGATGCTTGCATATAGTCAATCTGGTATGCTTTTTGTGGGGGGTTGATGGTTTTTCGATAGCTTGTAGAGCAATCATTCTGATATGGTAGGTGAGAAGATCACTATAATTATAATATGAACTATGGAAAAGCCACTTTCTAATAAGTGTATATTTTTTAATTCTAATATAATACAATGAAACTTTACTGATTAGAAAAATAAAAATAAATAAATATTTTCACAACTTGCCAATTCAAATCAAGTTGCATTTGTTCATATTCATTTGTTTTGACATTCCAAAATCAATTTACTTATATTGTAAATAACTACTCCTAACAAAGACAACTTTCATTTCTTGTGATTTCCTTGCTCTCCAATATATAACCCAAACTATATTTGACTATCAGCGTAACCATTGCACCTTGTTTGGGTGCAAGTGCTAGTTATTTGTAAATGGCAATTTTAAATAAGTCTGACTAATACCTCTTTGAGTATTTTGGCATCCCTTCTCTTAAATTTAAGGAGATTTTATCTCATTGAGAGGTAATAGAATATGTAGATTAATAGTAAATTACACCACGATGCATAGGAGATATAATTGACAATGTGAAAGCAAGAATTGATATACCTAAGTTTTATCTATTTTTTTATAGGAAATTATTTAAATACTTGTAATGGAATGATGTTTTATGGAGTTTTTTTTTTTTTATCTAGAGGGCTTTTCTCCTTGTATATGTTTTGTAATGCATAAAGTATGTGAATCTTTTAATTCGTATCTTATTTATATTAAACTTATCTGTCATGATTAATAATGTAAGATCCTAATTTATAACAAAAATATTTTGTATTTAGATGTCTCTTTGTTATGTGGTTCAAAATGATTTTTTTGTCTATTCTAACATTTGTTTGATTCTTCCAAGTTCTTATGGCACATGAGAATCATACATGTCTTGATCTCTTTGAGAGAGATGTCTAGCCTTTTTAATGACTTTCTAGAAGCATGACTTACAAAGATGCTCATATTAGACTAATTAAGTCATATTTCTAGCTCTTGCACCTTAGTAAGAAGAGGCTCTCTTTCCAACTTACAAGTTCATTTACTAGATTTGTGAGATGTTTTAAACCTAGTGACACTTATTTTCAATGTCCCAAATGTTGGTATGAATAAGATGTTTTTCCTAACTAGTTCATCGTGTAGGTCCTATTCACATGTTAAGTTTATTTAGGTCCTATGAATGTTTCTAGAAGTCTTAGTTGCCACTAGATCTTATCTTATCTTATAGAATTTACTTCTCATCTCCTAGGTCATTAATATATTTATTATTGTCGTATCATTTAAGGATTAAGGCACATGTCATGATCTTGTCCAATCATATCTCTCAAACTTGCCTATATAAGTAAGACATCATATATACATAGTGATGTCAATTCTAACATCCATTTAATCCATTGTGACCATAATTAGGCAATATTTTTCTCTTTCTACTCTCTTGTGGAAGGCATTTTTTAGTTTTGTAGGTGATCCTAGAGGATTGAGTCCATTAGTAACAATAACATAGTATCAAAGCTTCATATTTACAAGCCCATTCCTAAATCTAGGAGATAATCAGACATGACCTATTACTAAGGTGCAAATATAGGCAAATCTTGAAAAGTTGAGTATGCTCTTCTCTAACATAATATGATGGCCTTGACAAAAAAAACAAAAAAAAACTGATAGAAATACTAGAGATTTTGGGGGATTTCTTTTATGGATTTGTATTGTAAGTTTATTGTGGAGCTTTCTGATGTAAATATAATCTCACAATTGATCTTAGAGTGACCAACAATATATAATAATCTCACAATTGAGCTTAGAGTGACCAAGGAAGTTAGATATAGATTTTCTTTCACTCAATTTGCCCACAATATGACACAACACAACAAACTAAGGTTTGAAGCTCATATTTGGTGAACAACTTTTTATTGGAGCATTTCAACCCAAATGGATATTGTTAGTCAATTTAAAAGGTCCAAAAATCCCCATTTTAATATAAAATATGTCCATTTTGGATAAATGTTATTTTTGGTAACTTTTTTGTTGAGAGGGTCATCATTGTTGGTTAAATTCAACCATTTTTCCCAAAATTCACAAGTTTTAATCCGAAATTCAAATAATGGCAAACAAGATGTCATTCGAAACATGGTCTCATTTACTTTTGAATGGTGCAAGTTTCATTATTATATCTTTCTTTTAGTAAAAAATATAGTTAATTGAAGTTAGATCTTATTTTTTGTCTCCCAAACTCACAAATTTTTGCCTAGATCTCCAAATTTTGTGATTCTTGTGTCATTGGAAAGTTGTTCAAAATCTCTTTCAATCCATCCATGCATTTTATCAGAATTCAACTCTAGGTATATTTTATTTATTTTTTACCATATTTATATTCCTAAGGATTATTTCAACATGCCAACAATTGGGATAGTGACATTTTTATAAAAACACTTAATTTTAGTTTCTTGATATGTTTTGATCTCTAATTTTATCATTTGAGGAGTGTATCATTATTATAATCATGAATTATGTAACTCGTCCTTTTGTGATAATTTTGATAAAGGACAATTATGATTTTTTACAAGAAGACATATTAGCACATTACAGGTGGCTCGATCTTTTGCCTATTTTTTATGCTCATTTATGACTTAAAGACATGGTGAAAGAAGTTAATTTTAGTTAATAAAAATAATCATTGTTGGAAGTATATGTTATGTGTTGTTGTGGTTGTCATTGATGTCAAACTTGTTGTTTTGGATAGTTTTTGCTCTAAAATGCCTTTGGTGCAGAGAAATCTTGTTGTGTTGATGTTGTAGTTGTTCTATTGGTTGTTTTGGAAGTGTTGAAGTCTAGAAAGTGTTGTTGATGTTGTTTGATGTTATTATCTTCTTTGGTTATGTGTTTGGTATTAAGGATGAGTTGGTTTTATGGTCTAGAATATCTTTGTGTTCTCCGAATGTTGTGGCATTATTCATACCCAATTGTGATATTCTATGTTAGACCTATCTTTGGGTCTGGATATATTTTGTGGAAGATTATTGGATGTGTTATGGGTCTCACCATAGCGTTTGGAGATCCAAATAAGAGTAATTTGCATTAGAGGATATGTTTTGATCGTTAATTGCTTATATGGATCTATTGCATGTTGGTATGTTGTTAGTTATGTTCCAATGATTACAAATAGATAGATTGATCTTTGGAATATGTGTTTTGGTCCCCTCTTTCTCTTGGTGTGGATCAACGTGTGTGTTTTTGGTCTGGAAGGTGTATTTTGGTTCAAGTCGACTTGGTTCAAGCTTTGATGATCTATCAAGTGTATATAAAGGATGTATGTGATTAAGTTGGATGGAAGAGAATGTGTGGAAGAGTGGGGAAGTATGTAATGTGAAGATAGTAAGAGAAACTTGGTGAAGTACAGAGAAGAAGAGTTGTGATTGAATGATATGTGAGTTGTTTGAGACTATGGTAGAGGTATGAGATAGAGTGTTGACAGTTGAGGTCTAAGTTGTGTGAGTTGATGTTGGTCATTTGATGTAGAGTTAAAGGACAACTTAATGATTAGGAGATCCTTATTTTCAAATCATGTTTGTATCTTTCCTTGTTGCAGTTAGCTTTCTAAGGTTTGCAAGTCCCCTTTTTGTATCTTTCCCCAAGAGCAGTTAGCCTTGGTCTACAAGTCTCAAATAGTGAGATCATTCATTGTAATCTGATATACATAGTGTATATATTTTGTGGGCAAGTGCTCAACATGGTTTTTCCCTATTTGGGTTTTCCACATAGAAAATCTTGGTGTTGATGTGTTGTGTTTGTGTTGCTGATAAATTGTTTATGTGTTGCATTAATTTTTGTTCAAGGTTGATTCATCTCCACCTCTCAGTCCTTCCTTGGGTTCAAAAATCATATCATAGGATTGATTGGTAAAAATATTAGTGCAAACGTCTTCTAGGAAACCTATTATCATATCTTAAGAATCAAGCGCCCATGTAAAGTTTGGACCAAGCTTTGGGAAATCTATGGAAATCCATTGGATCCTTCATTCCTAGATGATCCTAGATTATATAAGCTCATTCCATTTTATGATGTTAATAATCTACCATTTGATGATGGCACCTTAAAGGAGCTTGAATATGATGCAACACTTGAGCATCTTGATAATCAATAGAGCTATCTTGTAGCTCCCACTTCTCCAATTGAGATCACTAAACCATAATCTACTACTTCATTAGAGTTCATAGCTACTTCATCAAGAGCTTCCAATGGTACCTTTCAATAATTAAATAAAAGTATAATATTCAATATTGTGGCATTGATTACTCAACACAAATTTTAATTTTTTTTGTGGAGTCTCACATTTCATATTTGGAGCATCAATTTGAGGTGCTATCTCTCCTGTCTGATGATATCCTTATCATAATTGTTATCACAACATATTTGTCTTTAGATTTATTTCAACATTGATCACCTAGATTGATCTTGGTCTGTCACCTTCTTTTTTCATTGGGCATGTACCTAATTTGTTTGTGATGCCATCTTTCACTATGCACATGGTGACACGTGAGCATATTTTAGAAACACAATCATCATACATATGTATTATTGTTCTTACTAATTTCTATTCAAAATGAGAAGGATTCAGGTACATTTGTATTAGGTTTTGTTTCTTTGCAAGGGGAGGAATTTTTTATTTACTGGTAAGTTGTGGGATGAGAGCCCACACCCAAATATACTAGCATATAAAAAAAGAGAAGCTTTAGACCTGCAAAGTAGGTAGTGGAGAAAAAAAAACAAAAAATGAAGCATATACATACCCATTAAAGGGAAATAATGGAAAGAGATGTATGATAAGAAGAGGAAAGGAGAAAAAAATCTCAAGAGCAGTATGAGGAGGAAGAAAAATACTCAAAGAGAGAAAGATCACAAAAAGAAATACGAGTAACTAAAATAAATCCATTATAAGGCCATCCTATCTAAGCTCTTCTATTGCCCTGAGAGAGAAGAGAATCCAAGTTTGATTTCCTAGTAAATTTTAGAAATTTAGAGGTTAATTTCATTAAAACCCTAATTTTTAATTTCAATATTGAGCTTGTGAATTGCATAATTTGGATTAATTATTTCATATATGAGTACTTTTTCAATTTCAAAATTCAAATTCTCACTTGCAAGTCAAATTTCAAATTCAAGTTTTAAAATTAAGCGGTTAATTTCAAAAACCCTAGTAATTTTTTAAAAAATTATACAAATTTGAGCTTGTGGGTTGTTTAAATTTTTGAATTTATCCTTTTAGAGTGACTTCAAATTCAAATTTACAATCTTGGATCAAAGTTCAATTTCAAATTTAAATTTTAAAATTAAGTAGTTAATTAAAAATATCCTAATTTTTAATTTTAAATTAACAATTTCCAAATTTCAATCCTAGATCTAATTTTAAAATTAAGAGGTTCTTTTTGCAAGGCCCTAATTTTGAAATTTAAATTTTCTTTAAATTTAAATTTAAATTTAAATTAAGAGGTTATTTAACAAAGCCCTAATTTTAAATTTAATTTTTTATTGGGTAAATTCAAATCTATAGTGGGCAATTTTAAAGTTAGATTAAGAGGTTATTTTAAAAGCTCTAATTCTAAATTTAAATTTCCTCAGAGGTTGCATAATTTTTTGAAAATCACAAATCAATTTTCTTATTTAATTGAATTTTTTTTTTTCTAAAATTTTGTATTATCCAATTAATTTGCAAATTCCAAATTTCAAATTTTAATTTTCAAATTCAAAATTCAAATTTCTAGATTTCAAATTCTCATTTCTAAATTTTTCAAAATTTAAATCTCAAAAAAAATAAAAAATCAAATTTGTGAATCTCATCAATTTTCATAAATTAAGAGGTTTTATTTATAAAATCGTAATTTATTTTCATTAATTCGCTACGACCTAATTTAAATATTCATCATGGCAATTAATGGATTTAATTTATTTTCTATTTCACATATGATTACATTACTTCTTACATACATTTATTATAATCATGTGTCGGATACTAGCTTCTTTCACTTCATGTTACTTTTTTTCATTCATAGCACTTGGACATATTGCACTTTTAGGGTTTCCAAGTTGCTTCCTTTTCATCAATTAGATCTCAAAGCTTTCATCTATCATGTACGTTGTGTTATGGTGATATTTTTGGGAAAATGCATTTCATATGTAGATCACCTAAAAGCTTTTGTAGATCCCAATCCTAGAGATGCTAACAAAAAATCTAATACTTGTACCTCTCCTAGGGTATCTAATGAGAGTGAAGAACAAGCTAATTCTCCTATCAATGATCTCTTTAATGGAGAGAAAGCATTGAAGATCAACATGGCCCCATATCTTCTCATACACATACCCTTGTGCAAGGGGGGCAAAATCAAAATATTGGTGTTTCCATCTCTCTAGATCTTCCTTATTCTCCTAGAGCCTATCTTAAACATCAAAACATTTGTAGAGAAGATGATGTCATGCATTTAATTCATGATATGTCTCCCCACATAACGTAGACAAAGATGAGGCCTTAGATGATACAAATCTTCCTTCCCAATCTACTAAAGAGGATATGCATGATGAAGAAAAGGAAAGTCTTCCTCCACGAGATATTTCTTATTAATTTACTAATGCCTTCATTCCTTCCAAACATCCTTACACTAAAAATTTCAAAGAAATTTATTATAAAATTCCCCAACTTCTTATTTAAAGGATTCTTATAGGAGTGGCTTTAACATAATATCAAAACAAGGTTTTAGAGGATTCTTATAGGACTTGGAAAATTTGAACAAGGAATTCAAGTCTCTATAAACCCTCCTACATAGATCACTACACAAGGCCTAGTAAATAATAATAAATATCCTATGGATGACCTCCTTAGGATTCAAGACTTCATAGATCATCTTGTAAGACAACAAACCATTCGTGCCCACAAAAGTGCTTCTTCTTCAAAAACTTCTTTTTATTCATTTCATCAAACTCACGATCAACATGCTAATGATTGTCCTGATTTTTAAAATTTAATAAAAGAAATTACTGATAGTGGCAAAGTTAAAATCATTGATGAAAATCCTTATTCATCTAAAAATAACTCTTTTCCTCAATCTCAAAATAATAACACTACAACTATTGATGATCAAGAAAAATTGGCTACTAGAATCTTTTGGAAATTGAAGTATGACAAGAATGTTGTTTTTCCTTTGTGAAGTTCAACACTAAGCATAAAGAAGGAAGTGGATATTGTCTTTTTCATCATGGTGGTTTCCATTCTTTTGGAAAGTGTAAAGCATTTAAGGAATTTGTTCAAGAACAATACGATCACGCTCATATATGTCTTTCAAAAAATCTTGTTCTCTTTCTTGGTGAAAAGGTAGTGCCTTAACACTCCTCTCACCCCATGTTGCTCCTCACCCTATGAAACAAGTAGTTAACTTCATTGGGGGCTCTTTGTCATTAGAGGTGGTGCTTTTTCAATTTCAAATATCTTGGAGTAGCAACATGACCCTCTTTTATCTCTATCCTATCTTTTATCTTCAAAGTTTCACCATGTCCTTTATGGATTGCATCATTCATAACTTGATGTCCTTTCTTGTATTGAATTATCCTTTATGTGAGTACATGAATGTCCCTTGTTAGGACCTATTCTTTGTTTGACACGACACGTCTTTTATGAACAATCTCTCCTAAGGAAATGTGCGATTCTTCCCCCTAATCTATCCTTGTCTTCTTACTTGGGGGCAAGGATAGCTTTTTCCCTTTCTCTCTTTCTATATAAAATATCACAATTCCCTCTGGGGGCTTGCATTTTTCATATCTTGATATCCTTTCTTGCATAGAATGGTATGTCTCTTATGACTAATCCCTCCTTAGGGGAATCTATGATCTCTCTTTCTTTCTCTCTCTCTTTGAAGATTACCTCTTCTTTAGAGTTGTATTTTACATATACTAATGTCATTTCTTGCATCAAATATTTATTCATGTAAGTAGATTGTGTATTTTCTTATGTTTTATCTCTCTCTGGAAGTTGTGTAATTCTTCTCATTGTCTTTACACTTGGGGGGAAATGATTTCTCTCTCTCTACCTCTGTAAGGATCCACTTTTCCTTTGTTGAGTGGTGTTGGTTTCATGATTTGATGTCATTTCTTGTGTGAAGTTGTTATTTGCTCAATTATTCTCTCTTATGCAAGAGGTGTAAGTCCTTGGCTACAACCTCTTCTTCACTTGGCAATGTACACCTATCATAAAATTACCCCCTCACATTCGTTCAAAAATGTTTCATCCTTAATCAAGAATCTCTTTCACCTAGCAATAGGGGGAAGGTATGCATTCTTGTTCTCCTTCCCTTCTTTTGGTAGAAGATGTTATATTTTTTCAAGAAACTCCTCTTGGAGGTATATGTCTTTTGAGCAAAGATCTCTTCTCCTCCAAGGATCTCCTTTACAATTTTTGCAAGATATATCTCTTTTTCAACTATCTTATCCTTGCTTATAAGAATATTTCCTCTTTAGCTCGGATTTATAACATTGTTGCAAAAAAGTGCATGTCTTAAACAGGATGTTCATTCTCAAAACCGGAGCAAAAATGTGAAATGAGATGCTTCACACCCGAAACTAGATGCAACATTTGATATATGTCTTAGACGGGGGTAACCCATCACCGAAACTAGAACAAAACTCTTACATGGGATGTCCTTGAAACCAGACATGTATCCATTTCAATTAAGGTTACACATTCTTGAAACCACACAAAAAATCTTAAATGAGATGTTCCCAAGTTTGGACATTTGCCCCTTGGCATTAGCACACACATTTGCACACATAGTAGCCCCTTGGCATTTGCATTTACATTACATGTCTTAAATGGGTTGAAGCACATCGAAACCAGAGGAAACAAACTCTTATACGAGGTACTATACACTTGAAACCAGACATCACTTGCACACACAAATGAGGATGAGTGGAACTAGCAGAATAGGGCTAGACCATTCCTACTCTTCTCCCCAACATAGATCACCTAGATGCAAACATCTAGGGGCAAGGCATCTATGTTCTTCTCTCTCATAATTCTTCTCATGGATCACCTGGATAAACACATCTAGTGTGTATTCACGCTCTCTCTCCTTCTTCTCATGAACTCGTAGCTTTAATATTGATAGTTCATGGATGATGCTTGCTTTTCTAATTTATGTGATTTTTCAAGAATGATATTAGTTGTTGAGACATTTTTATATTGAGGTTTCTTTAGCTAGTTGACTTGAGGTCTTGTTTTTGGTCTTTAATTTTTGTCGTGTCTTTGTCTTTGTCTTTGTTTGCTTTTTTTTTGTCTTTTTGTATTTGTTTTTTTCCCTTGCACATGTTTAAGTGAGTTAAGATCCTAATATTTGGGGCTTGGTTCCTTAAAATTAGTGACATCTTATACTTCTTGTGATTTTGCTCCACATTCCTCGTCTTCTTCATATCTCTTTCTTCTACTTTATTATGAGTATTTGCATAATCTCATACTCCCGCTAAAGTTGGGGCTAAATGTAGCATCCTAAAATTGTACCCTTTAAAATTTTGATCGCATTTTGGGCCCTCGCTTTAGTGTTCTCATCCTCACACTTGATTTGGACTCATTTATGCTTGTATCATACAATAAATGTCATATTATCACGCTATACCTTGCATTGCACCTCAACCCTGGCCCAAATATGGGGTAGGACTAGGGTGTGGCACCTTGGTCCTCACTAAGACCATGGTGCCATGTCACGGTCCTCCCTAATTGGGTCCCCTTTCAAACCCTTTTCCCTATTCAAAATTTGGGCAGGAATCCCCTCTCCGTGTCAACCTATGTTGGAAAATTAATATGTTTGATGATGGGAAACTATATAAGGAGGTCTTCCCCTCTCATTTTGGATATATGGTGAAATTGGGAGAAAAATCAATCAAGCGATCAAGTATTCAAGCATTGAAGTATTCATCATCAAGCATTTATAGAGGTCTTCAAGGCTGCATATTCTTCATCCATCAATTATGGAGCAACTTTACATCATTCATTTATAAGCATGTGTATGTGTTAGGTTTTTTCAAGTTCATGGCATTTAATACAACACGTGTGATTACATTCAAGAATCAAAGCATCATTATCAGTCATTGCAGATCTAAGGTATACCTTTCCATCATTTATTTCAAGTATTTGCAATATTTCATTCAAGGTTGATTCCAAACCGGGGTTTGACTTAGGAAAACCCCTGTTTCCAACCTTTTCCCCCTTCTTTCTATGTGTAGGAAACATATATGGAGTTGTACTCTTCAGAATAAGCTTCATTCACAAAGACAAATCAACCCTTTTCAGCATGCAGAAAGTTCGAAGGACTATGGTGCCATGTCATGGTCCTGACTTTTTAGGAGCTTTTTCGAGGGTCAAATCCGATTTGGCTTATACTGTTGAGATCCAGGTGCACATGAAGATCCTGCATCTATAGTATTAAATCCTTATCTCATTTGTGATTGAATCTAGTGGATTCTAACCCTCTTTTGAATGTGAAGGTCCAAAGTGAAAATTGATTTGCTGATTTCTCCCTTCTAGGTTACAAATTGCTAAATCAAAATTTTCCCCCTTTACAGGTACAAACCCTAATGAATTTGCATGAGGAAATTTCACATCTTCGACACCTTTCTTAACAAAGGTTTTCACCTAGTTGATAAAGTTTTTGATGAGATTTGTATCTCACACGATCAAAGGAAGATTCTATGTCCTAATTATCTATGATTTTGGTAGAAGATGGATCAAAAAAGGGATTCACTATGTAATGAAGAGACTTGATCATCCATAAAACCAAGGTATATTCTGAACCACAAAGTTGCAATTTATAACATAATTGAAATAAAATGGAAATAAGACAAAATCTAGACATTTAATAACTAGGGGAGTCAAATTGCTCCAAGTTGTCTTAGCCTATTCAAGAACTAGATTGAAAGATAAAAATTTCCTCATAAGAGACAAATAATTGACTCCCTAATTCAACTGAGATACTGTTAATGCATACATCTAAAATATCATTTCAAGTAGAAGATTTTTAATCTCACCTCGAAAGGTTTTGGATGGCTATCTTGAATACATAAATGAATTCTCATCTCATACAAGTAGATATCTAGCTTGTATGGTTAGATGCTTGTTCCAATTTGGACGAATATAAATATCCTGTATGGATAGAAATACCCAAGTATACAAATGAATGAACACTTATTAACTTAAGAAAAATAGTGGTGTTTTATGTATATCATTTAGGTTGTTTCAATAATGTAAAACAAAAACTTTAGAATTAAGTCAACAAAATCAATACATCATACTTGGATCGTCATGTTGCCACAATTTATTAATGATGCATAATAAAGTGGTGCAACATCGAGAGTTTCTTATTGTTAGTTCCCCAAGAATGTCCAACACATAAAATAATGTAGGTTTTTTAATGTCCCACTAGACCTAGGACTTTGAAGATATTGTTGCATTATTGCTCATTACTAACTTTATGGGATCATCCCTCTCATTGTCATTTGTAACGACATGATTTGCAATTAGAGATCTATCATTGTCACCCACTATAGTGGGGTATATATGATATTGCCTATACAAATGTAGTACAAGTCCAAAGTTTGATGAAGCTTGAATTGTTTGAGAACTCCCTTGAGTAGAAATTGCTCTATGATCATTGCTTGTAACTAATGAATCATCTTGATCACTTCATGTGACCAAGCTAGAAATGTCATCTACATTGACAACCATATACATATACTTGTATCCATACTCTAAATGTTATCCTCTATCTACATTGGCCTATATTTCTAGTATCCTAGTAGCATATTATCATCAAGCCTACTATTGTTATCAACAAAAAACCTAAATAAATATAAAATATGAAAATGATCATAATCCCTAGTTTGGAGAAGTGAGGTCACTCTAATGCTTATTCTTATCTTATGAAAAATCCATATAAATCATTACACATGTAAGCAAGCATATGCGTGCCTCAAGCAAAGAGCCTCCTCTATGTCATGACACACCTAGATAAATCCATGTGATGTGGTGGAATCCTTGACAGTTGAGAAATAAGAATACCAATGATCGATATCACAACTTTGTACCTTGGTATGAACCACTAAGAACAATCTCATCATATAATCAACTCTATAGTGTTTGTATTTGACTTGTCATGTATACCATGAGTACAAATACATTTCTTCTTGTTATATGGTGTGATAAGTTTCAACCCATATCCCCCTAAATTTCACCTCCCTACTAGGATATTGAGCATCATAATGATATAGTATTAAGGTGTTAATATGACCATGTGTTAGACCCTTATTGCATATAATAGGGCTTAATTGTATTGGTGGATGGGAGTGAGGGAATTCTCCTAATTTTGTATTTTCATGGTTGGTGTGCACACAAATATGCTAATTAAATATTGTTGGTGTAAATAATTATTCATCATGGATATTATTACACTTTACTTAAGTTAACTTAGGATAATGCATCTCATCGTAGTTTGGATATGAGACACTTAGGGAAGTGTGCACATAGGGATGTAGCTTGTAGGAGAAATTCCATCTTTTGTGGTCTTATCTTGTTGTTACACTCCACATTCGGTGGGTCATCCACCTCTTGTGGAATATTATATTATTTCTCCTACCTACCCCTACTTTTTCTTACCTACCCTAGTTTTTCATTGAGCCACATGTCAGAATTGTGTGCTCACATATCCATATGGCCTTGCCTATATAAGCATGCCCATATTCATTGTATTGGTTAATCAAGTTGATCATTTGTATATTGATGAGAATATAGTTTGTTCTTGTCATACTTTTGTCTCTTTTTTGTGTCCTTGGTCTTGGCAAAATCTCACATGGTATCAGAGCCATTGGGGCTTCATTGATTGGTTTTGGGAGACATCTTGGAAGGCTTCTATTTTCAGATCTGAGGTATTGCACATTTTGGAGGTATCCTAGAGCGTTTTCGACCTCACCATTGCGTCTGGAAGGTCATTTCCATAAAAATAAAGTATAAACTCGACCTATTTTGGCGAAAGTCAGATTTTGGGTGTGGAGAAATTTTTTGCCCAATTTGGGCGGCACAGTACGAATTTTTCAAAATATATATATATATATATTTTGCAAAAAAAAAAATTCTATTTCGAAAAGCAATTTTTTTTTAATTTGGAAATTTTTTTTTTTTTAAAAGGAAATATTTCTTTTGGGGGGGGGTACATTGACCCCACCCCCCATACTTGCAAACTGCAGACTTTGTACTGTTTGGCATTGACTTCCGTTCCCCAATGAGCATAATCCTCCAGTAACTATGACTCCACTTTCCTGGTCCCACAACCCTTGATGACCCTGCTCCCCGGTGACCTTGGCTCTCGGCGACCCTGCTCCCCGATGACCCTCCTTCCCTGGCCACCAGCCATCGACTCTGACAAAGCTCGCTGATAACTGGCCCAGTCAATGCTATACCCTCATGTACCACACTCTCCATGTGGTAGGAGGCCACTGACTCATGTAAAAACTATGCCATGTCAGCGCCCTGTCAACCGCCATGTCGGCGCGTAGTTAACCGCCACCTCAGGTTTTTGTACGGTTAGCCAGGGGGTGTGACGACCATTTTGATAGTCATATGACCGTCAAATTTAACATAGTTCTCTACTAACATCATCCTGCATCAACATTTTTTTGAAAATTTTAGACCCCTCTCCGTTGAGCAGTTTGGTTTTTTGGGTCAACTTTGGAGGGTCATAACTTGCTCAATTTTGCTCCTTTTTGGGTGTAATTTTTTATTTTTATTTGGGTTCATTTTTTGTGCTCTCCGCAATGGTGTGGTTATTTTCTGATTTTGGTGCAAATCTATTTCAGAATTTTTGGATTCTCTCAGCTGTACCTGTCCAATCCTCAATTTTGCAACTTCAAAAGCTTCGTTTGGGCTCATACAACATCCTTTTTAGGTGTCATTTTTTTTTAAAGTGCATAATTTTTTGTCTAATTTCACAATATATGATCAGTTTGCAAATATTTTGAGTGGATAATGTACTTTCAGATATTGGTCTTTTTTGGCCTACTTGGTACTTGTAATTTGCTTGGATCTTAGTTTAGATCTCTTGCATTATCAGTTTGAGTCTCCTTTGGCCTCATTGAGGCAGTTGTAAAGTTGAAATCAGAAGTCCACTTTGCCATTTTTTGCAAGTGGCCCATTGTACACGCACTAAGTATAAAGTGCCAGATCATCATTTTGTGGGGGGGGAGGTTCTTTGATTGAGTGAATTTGGGGGGGTGTCTTGTGTGATTGTGCCCCCCTTTCATTGTGCTCTTTCATTTTTGTTGCTATGAGTCCTCATAAATTTCCACCTCTAACTCCACATAATTATGCATCTTGGAAAATTAAAGCATGGAGCAAATTAATCAAAAAAAGGACTCATGCATTACATAGATGGAACAATAGTAGCACCACTTGATCCTAAGGCTGATCCTAATGCTCAGTTAGAATGGATCACTAAAAATTGCACGACTCTTGGAACTTTGCATAAGTATGTATTAGATGACCTCATTTTTCACATTGAGAAGTGTTCTACAATCAAAGAGGCTTGGGACATCTTTCAGAAATTGTATCCTCAAGTTGACGAAATCAGAGGTTACAAGATTGACAATGAGCTCACCAACTTGGATCCCAAGAGTTTTGATACAATCCAAGATAATGTCACCAAAGCAAATGAGCTAAGAGAAAAGCTTAAGGATTGTGGAATTGACAAAAAGGATGCTCAGTTGATATTCAACTTGTTGGATAAGCTTTCAATTGAATATGCAACAATTGTTTTTAGCTTCCAAACTCATCGTTTGACAGTGGGGAGTTCCTACTTGTTGAACATGGGGATTCTCAAGTCTTCAAAGTCCAAGGCTTTGGTGGCTAATCAAGGGAGTCAAGGGAGTCAAGGCAAAGATTCCAACAAGTAGAAGAAGCAATCTAAGTCAAAGCCACAACACGAAAAAGAACAATTATCCTCTCTATCACAAGGCAATTTTTCATCCTCTTTCAAGAAGGGGAATCCACCTAAGAAGGATAAACCAACTTGTGCTTATTGCAAGAAGTATGGTCATGATAAGCATCGATGCCACACCAAACAAGTTGATGAGTTGACAAATCTTCTTAAGAATAACAACATCAATTTGCCATCCACCTATAATAAAAAGGAATCATCTTCTTCACAAAGGAGCAGTTTTCTTTATTGGAGCCATCAAAGGTACCTCACATTTACATAGGTGATGATACACAAGTTGAGGTTGAAGGGAAAGGTTCAGTTGACATGGATGATGGAACATTTGAGAATGTTCTTTATGTTCCTAACTTGTCTACCAATCTTCTCTCTATCTACCAAATCACTCACTATGGGAATGGGAAAAAGGTTGAGTTTACCCCTGATTCAGTTGTGGTAAAGGAACTTGATAATGATGCCTTGGTAGTAGTGGGACAAGTCAATGACAACTCAAGGCTTTAGTCATTCTCTTACTTTGTGCCAAGTTCTCCTTCTAGGACCTTGCTTACTCATTCAAATTCAGAAAGTAAGCTATGGCATGAGTGGTTTGGTCACCTCAACTACTGCTATCTTCAGCAGCTCAGCACTAAAGACATGATCATAGGTCTACCTCAAATCAATTTTTCAGAGGGTGTATGTTCAGGGTGTTCCATGGGCAAGCATCTCGAGGAGAAGTTTTATAAGGGGAAAGCTTGGAGAGCTTTGGAAGTTCTTCAACTTGTTCACAACGATGTAGCAGGTCCATTTCCATCACCTTCATTTAGTAAGACCTGCTATGTCCTCACCTTCATTGATGACTACTCCCGCTTCACTTGGGTCTACTTTCTTATTCATAATAATGAAGTGTTTGATAGATTTCTAGACTTCAAGGCTCACGTGGAGAAGCAATCAGGGAAAGTGGTCAAGATTCTTCGCACAGATAATGGAAGGGAATATGTGAACAAAAGACTTGAGGATTTTTGTACATTTGAGGGGATTGATATTTAGCATTCTGTTACTTACACTCCACAACAGAATGGAGTTGCAGAGCGCAAGAATAGAACTCTCAAAGAAATGGCTAGCTGTATGATACATGCACGTTCTCTTGATCCTGCCTTTTGGGAAAAGGCTATCAGTTGTGCTACACACATCCAAAATTGGGTTCCTCACAAGGCTTTGACATGTATTATTCCTTTTGAGGCTTGGTCTGGTAGGAAATTGATTGTGAGACATTTCAAAGTCTTTGGGTGTCCAGCATGGGCTCGCATTCCTCCGTAGAAACGCAAGGCATTGGAACCTCAGAGCAGGCCTTGCCTTTTTGTTGGATATCCTGAGGGTGCTAAGACATATCGATTGATGGATCCTAAGACACATGAGGTGTTTATTGAGAGGCGTGTTCATTTTGTGGAAAGCTCTCCTAGCTAAGCCTCTCTACCTCCTCCACTCTCCTTCGTTGTGGATAGTGATGCCAATGACTTAGACGATGAGACTCCTTCAACTCTGACTCATAGGGTTACACCTCTGTAGGGTCCACTTGCAGTTGAGGAGCCTCGTTCACCACCTCCACCTAGACCTCGTTGGGCTCGATAGACACTTGAGTCAGCGGGTTCTCTTGTTAGGGATCCTTCAGATACACGGAGGACTCAATCACAGCATCGGGACCTTCCACATGCATACATTGCTACCTCTTTCGATCCATAGACATTTCGGGAAGCATCAGGGGTTCCCGAGTGGGACCAAGCTATGGAGGAAGAGTATAGTTCCTTGATGAGGAATAAAACACGGGAGTTAGTCCCTCTCCCTAAGGGGAGAAAGATGGTTCGATGTAAGTGGATCTATCAAACCAAGTTTGCAATGGATGGTAGTGTGGATAAGTATAAGGCTCGACTTGTTGCGAAAGGTTTTTCTCAGGTTCAGGTGTTGACTATACTGAGACCTTTGAGCCCGTAGCCAAGATGAACTCCTTTGGCTTGACACTTGCTATTGCTTTAACTCATGGTTGGGTTGTACATCAGATGGATGTGAAGAGTTCTTTTCTTCATGGGGATCTTGATGAGGAGATATACATGGAGTAGCCATAGGGTTTCATCCAGGATTCTTCCTTGGTTCGCAGACTGAGGAAATATCTCTATGGCCTTAAGCAGGCCCCTAGGGCTTGGTATGCCAAGATGGATTCCTTCCTTCTCTCAGCAGGCTTCACCAGGTTTCATTCTGATCCGAATGTCTACATTTTGTGACAGGATGACTCACACTTGATACTTGTGCTCTATGTTGATGATTTGATCATTACAGGGAGCACCGCATCCATCATTAGAAGTGTCAAATCTGCTTTGCATGACAAATTTACTTTGAATGACTTGGGTCTTTTGCACTACTTTTTCAGGATAGAGATTTCATAGTCATCTTTCGGGATTACTCTTTCGCAGCCCAAGTATGCTCTTGATCTACTTGCACGCTTTCATATGGCTGATTGTAAGCCTGCATCGACTCCCTTTCTTTTAGGAGTCAAGCTTGAGGCTAGGTGCTCTTCTCCACCAGTTGATGCCACATTGTATTGTCAGCTTGTGGGTAGTCTCATCTACTTGACTCACACACGTTCTGACATTTAATTTGTAGTTGGAATGGTTTCTCGCTTAATGCAGGAACAACGTGAGCTTCATTGGAAAGTTGCCAAACACATCCTACACTACATCCAGGGTACACATTATTATGGGATTTACTATGCAGCAGGCACAAGACTTCGCTTGGTTGGTTACACAGACTCCGATTGGGCTGGCGATCTTGATGATCATAAGTCTACTTCTGGTTACAACTTCCACCTTGGTTCAGGCCGCATTTGTTGGCAGAGCAAGAAGCAACATGCTATTGCTCTCTCTTCGACTAGGGCTGAGTATCGAGGGGTTGTTAATGTAGCGACTGAGACTATTTGGATTCTGTATATTCTCACAGAGTTCGGGTTCTCCACTCCATGACCGACAGTTCTAAATTGTGACAATCAGAGTGCTATTCCAATCTCGAAGAACCCGGTTCAGCATCAGCAAACCAAACACATCGAGATTCATATGCACTACATCCGAGAGCTGATTCAAGAGCAGGTCATTGATTTGCAGTATTGTCCTACATCGGAGCAGGTTGCAGACATCTTTACCAAACCCTTTGCTAAGAGTAAGTTCCAACAGTTGCGAGCTCTCTTAGGGGTGTAGGATGTCTCATTAGGGGGGTTCAACTGACTTCTCCTTCCTCTCTTTTGGGGGGGACTTTTTCCTCTTTGAGGTTTTGTCCTTCTTCTTTGAGAGTCTTTTGTACATTTTTCTCTCTTTTGGTGGGTAGTTTTTTTCCACTGGGTTTTCTCCCTTTCTTCGTTCATGAGAGATTGCATTGCATAGGTTTGCTTGCATTTGCGTATTGTACATGGGTACCTATCATGGCCTAGTAGCCAGGACCCATCATGCATTGTTGATTGAGTCTTCATTCCCTTAAGTTGCACTTTAGGGGGGTGTTGGTGTAAATAATTATTCATCATGGATATTATTACACTTTACTTAAATTAACTTTGGATAATGCATCTCATTGTAGTTTGGATATGAGACACTTAGGGAAGTGTGCACATAGGGATGTAGTATCTTGTTGTTACACTCCACATTCGGTGGGTCATCCACCTCTTGTGGAATATTTTATTACTTCTCCTACCTACCCCTACTTTTTCTTACCTACCCTTGTTTCTCATTGAGCCACATGTCATGATTGTGTGCTCACATATCCATATGGCCTTGCCTATATAAGCAGACCCATATTCATTGTATTGGTTAATCTAGTTGATCATTTGTATATTGTTGAGAATACAGTTTGTTCTTGTCATACTTTTGTCTCTCTTTTGTGCTTTTCATTGTGCCCTTGATCTTGGCAAAATCTCACAAAGATAATTAACCTACCATCAAATAAAATATAATACAAAATATGCTAAAGTCAAGGGTTGATCAGTGGGAATCAACCTCACATCTAGCAAGTCAACTTTAAGGGTTACAAAAAATGATCCTCCATGTGCTTAAAAAAATTAACATTTTTTCAAATTCAATTTTTGATAAAAACTAGTAGATTCAAGTAAAAATGTTGACTCACACATCTAGTTGCTTGCCTTGCTTGATGTTAGCTTTTTTTCAGTTACCTTGTGTTGAATATGGCTTTATTAGTGCACCATGATGTCACATCTCACTAAAAAATCCAAGATTTGGAGGGTAAAAACATCTAAGACTACATGCATGAGTGAAAGTGTCTTTTTTACTACTCACCCTCTTACATAGCCAAGTGTTATTACACAAATTGCAAAGTACATTTGCTGGGAACCTTTTTTCTACATGCCACCAATCCTATTAATGATAAGACATATTTTTGGCAGTGGCAAAGACCTCGCTTGATCTTTGATCTACTTTTCATTTTTGTGCATTTAATTATATTAGCCATTATTTTGCGCAAATGACATGCATGGCCTACCATAGGTATTTTGTTAGAATAATCGGTGGACAACTGAGAGCGGGGGGTGAATCAGTTGTCAATAGATTATATTAACAAACCACTTTATAACCTTTAACTAGAGCACATAAACATTGAATACCGGAATAGGAGAAACAGATACCGGTAAGCAATAAAACTTAAGAATGAAACAGAGAATTAACACAATGCAACCATACCACATAACACCATGATTTGTACGTGGAAAACCTAGTAAAGGGAAAAACCACGGTGGGAAGCCTACCCACAGTCAGATGATACTTCTGCAGAAAGTATGTGATACAATAAGGGGCCTGCACATGTAGGGAGGCACACTGCCTAGAGCATACTACTCATTACAAAGGAGTCTCACTAACTACAAAGAGGTTATATCCACCTCAATATAATTGGACAACAATCCAGAAGAATGAACTGCCAATGATAACATGAACTGCCAATGATAACATCTACCATGCCTGATTACAATCCCAGTTAAGCTCAATACCAGAGGCCTTTGACCTCTTACATAAACCCAATTTGATCACCTATGATCGACCAAATCTCCTTCGCATATGATATTTCATTCCTTGACCACGACCATGATCTACAATGAGATCTTACATCAATTTATACAAACCCTAAGGCCTAAACCAATCAGGTCGGCCACCTAAAATATATTACAATAAGATCATTACATACATCCATATTACAATGATATGCCATGTCATCTTTAGACCAAAACAACATTAACCAATCCATAAATCATCCCGGTAACGTATAGAAAACACTTAACATGATATTGATCCATAACCTGGACCTAAATAGATTCACCACGCCAAAGCGATGTCTCCAATTAGTCGAGGCACGGATGAAGATCACCTTCTGCATCCTTTATTCCATCTAGAAGTCGCACCAACACCACTTATGCGTCCTGTCAAAGATTCTCAATAAAAGCTATATCGGTAAAACCTTAAACCCTTACCGGTATAGGCTTACTAGAGTATATGATAGCATCTGATCATCAGGTCAATATCAAATGAACAAAACATACTCCAAAAACATCAAACCAAATATATTTCATTGATCCAAACATGTCGGTAGTATCCAACTGATAGTCCCTTCTGTCGGTAACACTAGTTCTTCTACCGGTAACCAAAATCTGTCTGTCGGTAACAAATCATAACAGCTAGTGTTGACATCAATGACAAAACATCAATGCAACACATAATCAATTCCTTCATATTGCCAACATATTTATGATCAAGTTGATTCATAATAGTTATTTATTCACTTCAAGACACTTATTTTATTTATATATAATAACTCCTCGTGAATGTAACATGTGGTCTATAAGATTCATTAGTGTATATTGACATTCTTGCATCATTATTCTTACTAATTGTTGGAAGATTCTTAGCTAATTATAGAACATGTCATACATTATGAAATTCCTTAAATGCACAATTGTGTATTTTTAATGAAATGTTGAGCATACTCCAAACATCTCATGCTTATTGTTATCTCAAAGATTACCATTCCTACCCTTGAGAGTCTCATTGTATGCTGTGAACCAAACATTATATGCCTTCATATACACATACTTATTCTTCATAAATCTACTTCTACAATTGATTACATGGACTTTCTGAACCTACTTTATAAAATTGATTGGAAGGACTTAAACATTTAATTTCTAAAATCAATGACATGGTATATTTAAATGTTTGGATTTGCTAGAATCAACCATTGATCTTTGGCTAATTCTTATTGTTAACATTGAACCTCTTTGACATATATCTCTTAATTGTTTTGTTGAAGATTGAATCACCTGCCACAAAAATTAAACCTATCTTTTGACAACTCATTTGTCAATATATTTACTACCATTACCTATGTTGCATAGTTCTCAATCTTTATAATGTCATTCTTGAAACTTCTTCATGAAGAAAGTGATATTGTACTTGAACATTAATGGTATATTTTTATGTTTGGATTTGCTAGAGTCAACCATAGATCTTTGGCTACTTCTTATTTTAACACTAGACCTCTTTGGAAAATATATCATAATTATTTTGTTGAAGATTGAATCACCTCCCACAAAAATCAAACCTATCTTTTGGCAACTCCCATGTCAATATATTTGTACTACCATTACCTATGTTGTACAATAGTCCATCTTTATATTATGTCATTCTTGAAACTTCTTTGTGAATAAAGTGATAATGTACTTCAACATTCATTAGATCAACCTTAAATTTTTAAAATTATAAACCCTAGACCCTAATTAGTGAGCCCTAGGTCTTTATCCCTGAACCATGAACACTAAACTCTAGAAAATAAATTCTTGAGTTCAAAGTTAAGATGCTCAAGGGTCTTTAGACCCGAGTCATTAATTCGTAGAAACCTTGACCACCAAATTTAAAACTCTACCAAATGTTGAATTTTTTAAACCTAGGATCAAGAACCTAGAACCCTAAATTTTGAAACATAATGTCATTATTTCTAATAAGGTGTTTTAAGACCAATATAGAAAATCTTTCTTTCATTAAAACTTTCATAATTGTTTATACATCAGGAGAGATTGATTTTAATCATTATAATAAATATGACCATATTTCAAATTAGAACATTTTACCAAATAGTTCATGCATCTTGTAACTAAATCATTTTATTTTAATACAAACAAAAGATGATATTGTTTTTTTCTTACAGTTGTAGACACATAAAAATTAATTAAAATAATATTTAATTAATCACCTTGAATCACATAATTAATTAATTTAATTATGTTAGTCCTATCATTACCCCGCAAAATTAATTAAATTATATTTAATTAATAACCCCCTTTACATTCCTCCCAAAGTTTGATTTATTTTAATAAAACAAACTCAGTCTTAGAGAACATTCCAACTTTATTCCTAATCCTAATTAGCTAAATTAATCTACAATTAATTAGGCCAATTTAGTGATTCTTACAAACCTATCTTCCAATCCCCCCATTAAACTAATTGACCCAAATCCTAATCTTTGTTAGTATTTATTCAAATTTAAAATACCACACACCTACCCAAGTCATCTCACCCATCCACATCATCTTTGACCAAGGTGTGCTCACACATGTGTGAGAATTTCTTTTCCCCATAGAGCCACCCTACACTTTCCTCTTTTGACCCGCATGTCATATCCCCCATTTCATAGCCCTTACACCTTTGCCACAAGTGTTTCTACTTGTCAACTTCATGAACTTCCCAAGGTTTTCTCACACATGTGTGAGCACATCTTCCCCTTTTCCCTATGACAATTGTTCTTTCCAAGATGTGCTCACACATGTGTGATCACACTTACCCTTTCCTCCCACTTCTCCTTGTGACACTTGTCACAAGGCCAAGCCTTCAAATCTAGGACCACACTCTCTTTTAATCTCAACCCTTCACTTGAATTTTAATCTTGACCGTCTGTTTCTAGGCTCCCAACTTTATAAATTAAAGCCTTCACTCTTCTCAAATCATCCACTTTTCATCATAATATTATGTTGACATTTCGGTTGCATATCCACTTATCATTGCACCATCATATTTCCCTTTTGATTCCAAATCCATATCCACGTCCACTCATCCTTACTTTTTTGTTATGCTAGTTTGAGAGCATTCCACACTTAACTCCACCTGTCTCTGCAACTCTCCATTGGTCAACCTCGAAGCAACACGATTCGTGGAGATAAGGAGGACATGAAAGAGACATTAGCAATGGGAGAGTCTTGAGTATATTTTATTTATATTGTTTGTTTCTCATTATGCTCTTTATTTGATCTTTCTTGATATCATATTTAAAATGATTTGATTATATATGGAATACTAAGCTACTAATCATTTTATGTTCGACAATAGTCTATATGTATTAATATCAATAAAGATTGTTGGATTTGATCAACACAACACAAAGTATCATAGACATCTATAATTTCACTATCTTGATAAGGAGGCATTAATACTAAATACTCGATTTCTCATTATGAAACATATTCATCTATAATATTCTTATATTGTAGAGAATTTTCATTGTTCTTAATATAGTAAATAAAAAATATGATATTCCTATCCCTTAAATAAAAAAGAGGCTTGTAGATAGGCTCAGGTTTTGACCACTTTTCATAGCTACATAACAGACTTTAGTCAATCTTTTGTGGCATAAGTACCACATACTTTTAGTCATAAGTTTGATTTATTATGCTATTAAGTCCTCATATGAGCACTCTTAATATGTTTATATAATGGATTTGAATATGATACATATATGCTTATAATTGTGTATGTGATTGATGTGGATGGGCGATTGTTATGATTTTGCAATGTTGTGTTTTCTAACTTGATCTACAACATTCTACTTGAACCAGAAGCAATTGTTCTTGTAGATAATAACTATGTTTGCTAAAGGTGGAGTTGTCTTTGAATCAGTTCAAGGTAGTTCTAGGTGTTCCAATTTATTGAAGAATGATATCCATACATGAACTTATTACCTATACGTGTGTGTTATTAAGTAGTTTAGGTGGTTCTAGGTGTTCCAATTTATTGAAGAATGATATCCATACATGAACTTATTACCTATACGTGTGTGTTATTAAGTAGTTTGTTGCAATGTTTTGAGTGAATGTTTATGTCTTGAATTGGTTATAAGTTTTAATCCTAATAGGACTCTTAGCCGATTTATGTTTCCTTTATCTATTAAATAAATCTCTCCCTAGATTTGGGGATTCAGCAACAGTTAATTAGAAGATTGAGTCATAGATTTGAAGATATAAATAAGCCCGAGTGCAACTTGAAAAGGGTAACGATGTTGTGATTATTGTAATGTCTCATTTTCTATAAGACGTGTATATTTGTGATGAATAAATATCAATGTTCTTTTGAATTACTTGTGTAACTTTGTGATCTTTTGACAAGTACTTACCCAAGGTGGCTCACTTGCGGTAAGGATGCTCTTAGTTTAGTTAGTTTTATTTTTTTGCATACAATTTAAGTAAATCTTTCTAATTCATTTTATTGTTAGATTCACATAGCAAATATATGGTGTTTAATCGTTATTGATTTCCTAAAGCAATTATTAGATGTTCTTGCTTTGATTAATTAGTATAGGATTACATTATTATCATGTTCTATTTTCACTACACTTGTTCTTTCTTGGACATTTCATTGTCAATTATAATAGTTTTAAGTATTTGTTTTCCTACACTTTCTTTCACTATAATATTTGTAGTTAACATAGGATAACAACTTAAGATAAGTTCATAATGCATCACTATGTTGTCCCATTTCAAGTTATATGACCTTTGGTTTGACAAATAAATGTAGCTTCTAAACCATGCATGATTGCTCAGTGTGGATGACTATCCATAAGTTTTGAGATCTATAACTAGCACCGAATCTTAACTGGGATTAATAGGCTCAACACTTGCTATGTCTCATTGTCATCACTTGATGCATACTTATAATATTAGTAATTGTTTGACAATTATATAGATTTGAGTGATCAATATATATAAACATGAAAAAAAGGTCTAATGCTAATTTTTGAAAATTTAATTAAGAAATGTCCAATTCATGTACTTAATATAAATAAAGTTTGAAATGACCGATTCATTACATTTAAATTCTTAAAAAAAGCATTTGTTGTATATTGAATCACACTTTATTTCACAAGCATAAAAATGACTTTTGCATCGTTCAGAAATTTTATTTTGATTCTATATGGTGTTATCTACAAGTTCATGTTGGCAAAGTGCACACTTCGCACATGCTCTTGCTTCATTGTGTTTTCCCTTTTCACGTCCACTCTAAAAAAGTG
This sequence comes from Cryptomeria japonica, assembly GCF_030272615.1. Lineage (NCBI taxonomy): Eukaryota > Viridiplantae > Streptophyta > Pinopsida > Cupressales > Cupressaceae > Cryptomeria > Cryptomeria japonica. The sequence continues at coordinate 163,646,565 of NC_081406.1, forward strand.
TAATGGTGAAAATTAGGGTTTCACCATAAAATATAATAAAATCACTAATTTTGTTTAAGGGACTACCACATTGAAAGAGGGATGGATGTAATAGATCTAGGCTTAATCCCTTGTGGGAAAAGTCTAAAATTTTGAATAGGTTCCTCTTGGTTAAGGTTTTTGATTCTCTCTTTCTAAGTTGAATTGTGAAAATGCTGAAATTAGGGTAAAAGAGGTGGTTATTGAAGAGATTGGGCATAAACAGTGAGCTACAATCGTTGTACGGAGACACTAACCTAGATCTGGGAAAAATAAAATGTCACAGATCTGTTCTAAGAAGTTTGGCCCAATTTTTCGGGATCGTGTTGCCCATCGCCTTAGTTCTCCAAATTTATCACTGTCATTGGGTGAACCTGTTCTTCTCTGTGAACCTTGTCGATCCTCCCAAATGTAGCTCTATACCTGTTTCCTACACTTATAAAAGAAATGGGAAATTGTTGGGAATAGGGGTTTGCCTAAATCAAACTCTAGTTTAGGAATTAACCTTGAATGAAAAAATGCAAATACTAAAATAAATACTAGATAGATATACCTCAAATCTACAATTATTGATGACGATGCTTTATTCTTTGAATGCAATCACAAATGTTGTATGAAATGACATGAACATGATAAAACCCTAATCACACACACATGCTTGCATAGGAATGATGTAATTTTGCTCCATAATGGTTGAATGATGAATATGCAGCCTTGAAGATCTCTAAAAATGCTTGATGACGAATTCTTCACATATGCACTAGTGTTAGGAATTGATTGCTTAGATTGGATAGATGAAATTAAGTTGATAAAATATCTTTATATGGGGGTTCTAGGAAAATTACCGATTGGGCTGATCTCCAATGGTCATGCAGAGCCATGAGGATCAAAACTTATCAGGGAGATATAGCACCTACCCCATTTTAAATTGGGTCCAGGTTAGGAGGGACCATGGTGTTTTGGTGCGTCATGGTATGGACCAGGGTACTCCATGCACGCCATGGTCCCTCTTCAATCAAAGCCCAAACAATATTAAAATAAGGTGGGTATCCCATGGTAGAACCCACAAAAGGTTGTTCTTGGCCTCAAAGTTGGAGAATAGGCACAAAACCGACCTAGAAAGGTGATGAAGATAGGGCACACTAAAGGTAGGGGCACAAACATGAAGTGTGAATTGTATCGGTAACAATTTACAATGCTACAAAAAGTTCCACAAAAAAATTATGCTACATCTTGCATATTGTTGGGTTAAACAATTAAATAGTATTGCAAATTCAAATGATCCTATTAAGTTGTAAACAACCTTTCAAACCAAAATAGTTAAAAAGTAATCAATTTAATTCTTAAAGTTATAAATTAATTATTATTATTTTATTTAAAATCAATAGTTACCAATTTAATAGACCAAACCTAGTATCGCAATACATTCATGTCACCTCGTCTCAAATCTTACAAAAAAAAAAACAATGGGCTACATGTAGCTTCTATCATGATTCATATCATCATTGTTATAAAAGTGAATCTGTTTGATGATAATCCCTTCATATGTACTACTTTTTACACCATCTGCATGTAACTTGACATGTCTATAGAAAATTTGTACAAAGGTCGTGACTTGCTATATATGAATGATAATATTGACTTTGAATCTTAGTTTGAGGACAAAAAATATAGTTTTGAAAAAATATGCAAATGAAAGATTACAACATGATGTAAATAAATTCTTTGAGTTGCAAAGTTACTTAGCCAACCATCTTGCACCATGATAATTTAGGATATGCGAACACACGACATAACAAAATTTATTCATAAACTCATTATAAGGTAATTCATTTTCTTTTAAAATAATTTATTTGGACTCGACACTTGACTTCATTGAGTATTTGTCTTTTTCAAATATTTTCCAAATAACTTGTATTGAATGATTAATATTGTCAAAGTGTATAAGTTTCTTTAAATTTCTATAATCTATACATATATTTTTTATACATTGTATATTGAACTCATATAAGTCTTTTGATTTTTCACATATGGTTGACTTTGAAAAATGTGTTGTACTTTTAGGGATGACTACACTTGGATTAACTATCACCATGTAAAAATTTTATATGATTGTGGACATAGATAAAATTCAACAAAATTTTGACAATAATTTTTTGGTACCTTATTTATACATACAAAACATGGTTGTAACATCTCAAACAAGGTTTGACAAATCTTCACAAGGAAATTCTTGTTTAAATGCTACAAAACGTTCACTTTGTGTTGTATCTATAAAATATTCGTACCATCTTTGCCTACTATTTGTATACTACCCTTTCTATTGGAAGAGCATGAGTGTGGTCAGTCTAATATTCAATTATTTATTATTTTACATCTTTTGAATTTCTATCTTTATGAGAAACCCTACAAATATTTACCCAATTATTTTCAATGTTTTAATTGAATACGGTTCTCTTCACAATATATCTTTGAATGATTCCCCTAGATATATTTAATAATTGTACAATTGCTTGAATTTGTCTTCTATGTTTTTTTTGCTATAAAATATAGTCATCAATGCATTATGTGTAGCACTTGAATTGGTAATTTGATTCTTTGTATGAATACAAGCCAATATTTCTTTCAAGTTTTCAATTCCACTCGTTTTAATAATTAGTTGATATTTTTTTCTTATTATCAACTCCGAACAACTCCAAAACAATGGTCATTTCTTTTCATCTAAATAACATTGCATATTTAATCGTGCTCTTCTAATTAGATATTTTCTTTACAAAATTTATATCTCATTTTTTATAAAAATACTTTTATTGTGCTCTCAAGTAACATATCTTCAAGCAAAATCTCCTTGAAATGAGAATCCTCATCCATATCCATTATATTTTCCATACCAATCGAAATTCTATCGCTATTTTCCTCTTCATTTACATTATTTGTGTACTAAATGTTTTTCTTATACTCGTTCATTAACATGCTCTTCGACTTGGTCATCAATAATTTCAAAGGCTTTGTTCTTTACTAGATGTTCCTAAAATCAAATCTCTTTTATCTCTCTTTTTTTAAATTTCTATCTTCATCCGATATTTTTTTATCAAACAACCTTTATCTATCCCTTTTTATTCCCCATCACAAATTGCTTGTTTTAATTCACTTTCACACACATACACATGCATACATCCCAATTTAAGTCAAAGTGTAACCTATGGGTTTAAGATTGTTTGGGAAAAAAGTTAAATTCTAGGTGTGTTATGTAATTAAGTTAGAATATTAGGAGACTTCAATTTATTTCAAAAAAAACATGCCAAGATTAAGAATCTTCACAAGTCTCATTGTCTAAGTAAATACATAACTTAAGGATCTTGATTAAACTATGACAATATAAATCAATATTCATAGTCAATACATATACACATGAGATGTGTTAAAAAAGATTGTGCAAAATTAAAAAAGAACCCATGTCTAGGTATTGAATCTCAACACATGATACACATGGTGCCAATGGTAAACCAACACATGTAAGATAGTTCAAATAAGAACCTATGAGAAGTGATAAGTGAGCAATAAATTAGTAAATTCTAGATGTATTCTATAATTAAGTTAGAATATTATGAGATGAGATAATTTCTTTAAAAAAAACATGGCAACAACGAATATTCAATGACTCATTGTCCAAGTAAATATGCTACTATTAAGGAACTTGATTAATGCGTGACAATATAAATCAATATTCATAGTTTGTTGATGCATATATACACATGGGAAGTGTTGTAAATGATAATTTAAAAATGAAAAACACACATCTAGGTATTGAATCTCACAACAAGATACACATGGTCTCATTAGTATATTGACACATATAAGACAATAATCTTAAATTTTCTGGATTAGATTGTGTAGCAATTTTTTTGGCATCAACGTTTCGGATCACACTCCGTGATCCATCATCAGGATTTTAGAGAGCTAAGAACATGAAATGATAAGTTGCAGACCAAGCCAAGGTTAAAAATGAGAAGAGAGGCAGGGTAGGAGGCACAAAGTTCAAAGTTACATATAAGACAATTCAAATAAGCATATGGGAGGAAGTTGAAGAGCAAGCAGTTATACTAAGAGCGGGGGGGGTGAATCAGTATAACAATTATCTTTTAACATATAACTTATCTCATTAACATATTCATTGCATATCAAACACTTTTATAGATTTCTTCTTTTACATTGTTTGTAGGTACCACCCTACTAGAGGCACCAACCCCTAACTCTGTATGTGAGCGCCAACCCACTGGAAGCACGAACTCCCAAATCTGATTTTGTGAGCACCTACCCACTGGAAGCACCAACTCCCACTTCTGAAATTTGTGAGCACCAACTCCCACTTCAGAATACGTGAGCACCAACCCACTTCACATAAATATGATTTTCCACCTTTATAATGTTACTTTCTCAACTAATGATGGATATTATTTCTCTCCACAAATCTGATTATGTTTTCTTATCAACTCAGTTATAAATTGATCATATAATGATAAAAAATCTCTTGATGATGATCTCTTATAAACTTCTTCATAAATCTATCCATAAGTATGCTCTAAGCCTGATCATAAATCTACCTTTAAATTTGCTCTAAGTCTGCTTAAATCTGTCTCATATGTCTAAACAAATCTGTTATAGTTTAATAAAAATCTGCCACTAAAAGGCCACAACATTCACTTCAAAATCTGTTCATAAAATCTTCATAGATCTGCTAGATCACTCTTTGTAATCTGTCCATACGAATCATCACCAATCTGCAATAATCTTTATATCTTTTCTTTCATTTATTTACTCATATTCACACACACTATGCATACACTATACGCACGCACTTAAAAATATTTTTAAATCCTTTATATATGTTTCACATACCTTTTCATAGAAAGGTTATCGGTCGTGTTGATTCATTTTGCTAAACCGGTTTGATAATTATCGGACATGTTAATTAATTCATAATATTCGAACCAAGGTATTGACTAACATAATTATTGATTGGTCCGGATATAATATCATCAATCAATACATGACACTTTTTCTCAATTCACCGAACACATGATAATGGTTTTCCATTCGCTGCTTGCACATGCTTTGTCTTATCGCAAACTTTCTTTTTGTCTATTGTTTATAACTAGCGCTTGCACCAAAGAAAGTGTAATAGGTATGTCGATAGTAAAATATGTGTTGTATAATATATTAAAGAGTACATATCAAGGAATGTAAAAATTGAATTTAGTGGTAAATCAATGTATGAACAAAAGAATATTCTATGCTACAGCCTTGGGACAAGCAATACAATAAAACATGATAGAATTATTTTATAGTTAATTTGGTCAAAGAAAGTTTGTGTTGGAATTGAATAGAATTTTATTTTAAATTGTTATTAAATGTGAGTTTTGGGAACCAGTTTTTTCATCATTTAATAGGTTATATAAGGAAATTATTGATATTATTTAGGTATTTGAATTAAATCTTTTTATTTTTAAATAGAGGTTTTAAAAAAAAGTGAATGTTAAGTTTCATGTTATTTATACCATCTAGCATGCATAAAATATATTGTTGTATCATTAAAATGAATGAATCATAGTAGACATATCATACATCATGAGGTCTATTTATAATAGAATGGTGAATCTCATATATATGTCATTATACTCGGAAGCATCATTGGTCATGTAACACGATTGATGTATCAAGTGACATAAAGTGTTGACTATGTGTTGGTATATCCATACATGTGATGTCAAATAAATATCTTAAGCATGTCCATATTTACATCTAATGTGGAGCTTAACCTTAGCCCTAAAAAATAGATGTCAAAATACTTACATATTTAAACTATATTATCACTTATTTATCTCAGCAATGTAAATGTATCAAAAATATATTAATATTATAGCATAGAACTATTAATAAACTTATTTTAAAAGCAACCAAACATTCACAAATATATTAAAATTATGTATAACTATAAATAAACCTATTTTTAAAGTAACCAGTTCTATTGATTCTAAATGTAACATAATTATATATCACAATTCATTTTTGATTTATGAAAATATGCTTTGTTCTTTTAAGGGTCCCTTCAATATCTCATAATCAAGAACATGGCATGGTAATAGTGTGCATATCTGAATAACCCTTTTCTTTAGCTTAAAAATAGTTTCTCATGATTATTAGGGAGACTAAATACAGTTTTAGATTGAGGTAAAGTTTAGGACAACATAAATTAACTTTTTTTAATTATATACATAGTTTTAAAAATGTATATATTTTATTGTTACAAATAAATAATAAAGATATCATATATCTAGAATGTCATCTACAACTAATATCAAAACAATATATAATACTAAATTGTATTTACGTAGATTATTATATAATATGTAATAATAAAATATACATAATAAAAAAAAAGTTAAATAATATCACATCTCCTTTATTTTTAATCATCATTTACAATTAAATATTTCAATCTTAAATCACTTAAATAATTTAAATTCTATTTAATCAGATTTATTATTCAAATAATAAAAAACATTTACATTGTATCTTTTATTTCCTACAAATAACAAAAATTGTTCAAAAAAACCTTGGAAGTTTCTAGCTTAGATGATCTGCTTATTGGGATTTCAATTTTTTGCCATTGATCCCACCTTCAAGACCCATTAGGAGAATCATGACCCCATGAATGTTTTTAAGCATAATTCAAATAAAATTGTATGAGTTCCATGATTTTCATAAGGTAAACAACATGATATGATTACAAGGGCACTTCACTTTGTACAAGGTCATGAAAATTCTCTGTAGCATACAATTTTTTATATTTACCAAACCTCCCAATTTTACATTTCAATATTAAAAATAATTCATATTTATTCTTACTTTTATTTATTTATTTATTATTATTGCCTATATAAATTTTTTATTGTTATCATTTTTTCATTTATTCACCAATTTTCAAAAAATAGAATACCACCAAAATCAAAATATATATACTTACCCCACTTAATCAAAATTCAACTAAATTCTTTAATCCCCTTCTCTTTAATTTCCATAAAAAAGTAACATTAAAAAATTATAATTTAATTCTCCTATTTAATTTCCATGAAAAATAACATTAAAAAATTATAATTTAAATTGTTTTTATACTATTAATCACATAATAATTTTAAATAGATTATATATTATAAACTTTCCAAAAAATCTCTTAATGAATTACTACCCTTATTATATATATTATTATTAATTTTATTAATCATATAAAATTTTAAATAAATTACAAATTTTCCATGAAGCTATATGAATTAGTCCCCTTATTATAGAGGCATAGGATTCTCCACCACCACATATTTTAGAGATAAAGGTGGATAAACTCTAAGGATGTCATTACAGAATGTATAAATATAATTAATAATACGTGCATATCTATCTTCCTCTTTGTTCAACGTTCCTTATTCCTTCATTTTCATTGACTTGTCTTAACATCCCATATCATACTCTTTTCTGTATGAATCAATGACAACATTTCTAACGGAAGTGACTAGTGGGCAATAATTAATAAATTCTATATGTATTTAATAATTAAGTTAGAATATAAGGAGTGAAGAATATATTACATAAAAAAAATGTCAAGAATATTAATATGTCTCTTTGTCCAAGTAAATTGTAACTGCAAAATAGGTCAATTAAAGTGTGACAATATAAACCAATATTCATAGTCAACACATATATGCATGAGAAGTGTTGTATGATATAATTAAAAAGTAAAACAATAGCACATTTGTTGGTGTAAATAGTGTCATTTCAAATCTAGTTAATAGTTAATCACTTCCTAGGGTGACCTATTCACATTGGCTTGAGTTTACTTAGACGTTACTTTGAGATTTGTCTCACTTCATGTGGTTGAGACATGTTTACTCACCTGCGAGACACCTCTTGCAAACATTTATGTCACTTGCATGTACTCGTGTCGAGTATGTTCATAAGTGTTACATATATGTAGGGGTAGTTAGTCATCATTCTCTACCTTCTCACTTCACTTGCTTGCCTACATAAGCAAGACTTTTATGTACATTTGAATCAACTTTTGCATAATATCATTATTAGGTTGTTTTTCCTAATTGTTTGTGGAAGTAATTTTATGATTTTTACTTGAATATCTCAAGAACATTAACATGGTATCAAAACATGTCCAAGGGGTTGAGCTTAACTGGTTAAAACATTGGGTTCTCACTGTGGAGACCCAAGTTCAACTCCCAATAAGGACATCTAAAATGAATTATAAGTTGTGACTCTTGGCCTTCCATAAAAATGGGGAAGGTCTAGGGTCAATCTAATCAAACATAATAATAATAATAATAATAATAATAATAATAACAATAATTCAAAATACCGCGGCTTCGGCCTATTACCGATCAAAAAAAAAACATGGTATCAAAACATACAAGCAAAACCCTTCTTCTATTTTGAGCAAATTCCTCATCTAGCTAGTTAAGAGTTCATTTTTTTTAAGACAAGATATTTCTATCAAAATCTTTTTACATGCATGTGGCATTTTGCATTTTCACATTATCTCCAAGTTGTGGTTTTATTCATTATTATAGGAGTGATTTGCCTTTGTAGGCATCTATAAGGCTAATATTTCCATAAGGCATTGTTGCTAATTGAGAGGACATCATGGGTGAAGGCTAAAGGAAAAGTGAGTATTAAACATTCTATTGATGTGTGAAGGTATTACAAGGAATCCAAGAAAGGCATCCTCCAATATCTTGCCAAGCACTCTCACCAACTTCCAACTTGGCTTTTGACGTGTCCAAATCACATTGACCATAATCTAGGAATCACCTCCTAGATGAAATTGATCACAATGCAATGCTCTACTCGCTCGAATCCCTAACATGGTAGCATGAAATTATGGTTCATTATTAGACACAGTCCTTAATCTAGCTTTGACAATTTGAAAAATCTGAACCTTGCTATTCCTCACCACACACCCCACGCCAGTTGGTCCAAGATTACCCTGAACAACTCCATCAAAACTCTCCTTTAGTTACCACTTCATATCCTTCCTTGGGCTAGAGGGTAGATCAACCCGTCGAGCCCCATAAATAGGGGAATTATGCTCTTAAATTTATAAAACATAATATTTAACCATTTTTTTAAAATTATAGGCATAAAGTTCATCAAGAGTTCTACATTTCATTACTCTATATCATTTTGAAATTTAAAACATAAAGATCACTTTTATGTTGTCAAAGTTGAAAATTTATATTTGTGTTGCCTAATTCTTTTATAAATTTATGACAAATATTTGTACCATTACCCTAATGACATATTTACTCATGTAAATAACACATAATAAATATGCAACTCACAAAATCTTTAGAATAATAACACAATGGTATACATAGGGAAAACCTTTTTGAGAGAAAAATCTCACTTTGTAAAGCATGAAATCAATCCCATAGCAATACATTTACATGCAAATTTAGGAAAGAGCCCTTACTTGAGTATCAAAAATATTAAACATTTGAGTGATTTCAATAGCATGCCAATATCCTTGGAAAACACTATAAAGCATCCATCTAGACATCTTAATAAATAGATGATACATGGATACAAAATCGTCCAATGGTTTTGAAAACCATGACCCAATATTTAAGAGGCATGATGCCTATACCCCATGGCTTAAATTACAATGCCCAATATTAAGTTTGAATTCCTAGGCTATATTTATAATATTACTTGTTGCTGTCATAAATTGACACAATAGTCATAGTCAACATTCAAACTTAGATACCCTAATTCACCACGTTTCTTTACTCAAAGATACTCTACGTCATGCATTATAATAATATCATAATATTGGTCAAGTTTTCAATAGTAACTATCACAATCCTTCTCTTATACATTATAAAATTTATCATAAGTAACTCCCACATCTTACAAAGTAACAAAATGCTCTTACACATCACAACGACATGAGATGCTCTTACAACTCCTTACACATTCTCAACCGGTTGCTACAAGACAAAGAGTGTCATATCAAAGTGGGACTCCTCATTTCACATGTGAGGATAAAAAATATAAAAATAATATGGAATATAAGGTTGAGACTCATTTTCCAACAATATTTATATTTTATACACTTTTTTTTTCTTATCCTTTATTTCCTTAGCTTTGATGGATGAAACCCATTAATGGGGGAGCATATCCCATTATTAACTCTCCTTTGTCGATCCTTTAGACAATTATATGTATTTGAACAAAGATGTCATACTTAAAAATTTTAAACTAGGGGAAATATGCAACATTTTTTTTCTTTTCTTATTCTATTAACACAAATCCATATATATTCACCTACCATGCATGACATGACATACAAAACTATATGCATCAGATGAATGACAAGTCACTTGAGAGTTGGGTGGGAGGCACAACTCATTGCACACACCCTAAGGCATTTGAGGTGTTGGAGGTTGAATTATAGGATCCTTCTCTCATGTTAGCATGTAGATAGTTTGGGTTTAATTCAGCTACTCTTCTAAGCATGGTTTGACAAGCTCCTTTTAGGTTTCCCTACTATTCAATGTTGAAGGTCTCAAGTTTCCACCTAGATAGTTAGAGACTTATCGATGTGTTTAGTTAGATCATTATCACATGACATTTTAACACTTGATACGCCATGTCATCCTATGGTCACCTACAAATGCACGTGAATAGAAAGCAAGATGATTTCAAGAAAGTGATTTGAAAGCGACAACGTAAGATTACTCAAAGCGTGGTTGTTAAAAATGAGTAACGAGAGCTCAATTTATAGGAAAATTTGGATTGGTTGGATGACTAAGATTGAAAAGATTTTTGGTTAGATGGATGGACTTGATTGAGTGCACAACAGAGCTACCATTCAGGAAAAAATGAAGATAGAAGAAAGCAAGCAAGAAGATATTATGAGAATAAATAATAAAATCCTTAATTATCTTCTCATAAATACCAAATTAGCAGGTTGAAAATATCAGGAAGATTTTAATAATTAAAAATTATTAAATATCTTCATTCGAAAAGATAAATAGAAGAATTAAAAATAAATAAAATATCCTCTTATAAGAAAATTAATAAATAAGATTTATTAATTATCTCCTCACAAGAAAAAAAACAGATTTTTGAAGATGCATACCTCAATTTTGAATTTAAAAATTAAAATTAAAGAGATATTGCCAAAATGATTGAATTTTGAAAACCAAGGAAAGATATTAGTTTCCAAATTTGAAAATTAGGAGGATTTTAAGACAAGATTTAATAATTAGAAATGATTAAGTATCTCCATATGATAGGATAAAATGGAAGAATAAAAAACTTTTTAAAAAAGAAGGAAATATCCTCACTGAGAGGATAAATAGAGATGATTAATAAATAAGATTTATTAATTTTTTTTTTGATCGGTAAGAGGCCGAAGCCAAAAATTTTATTAATCATTTTTTAAATTTTACATTACTCCACTCGTGCAGGCGCCGGTAGGAAAGAGTGGAGGCGAGAAAACCTCCGGCCTTGCTCAGGACCGTAGTCCAGATAATCTCTACATCTATTTACAAATAATCACAGATTCTAAATAATACACTAGCACCCCGGGCTAGGGTGAGCAGGTGGGAGGATATTGTTTCTCCCTTACAAGCCCTTATTTACAATTCTCAGTTATCACCAAACTCCTTGAGCTTTGATTGCATATAGTTATCTTTCATCCTGTTATTTGTTTAGAGATGGCCCCACTCCTCCTGCATGGTTAGTATTCAAATTACTTGCCCAGATTGTTAGTAACATTTAGTATTCTAATTCAGATAAAATTTTATTTGCCATGCTAGGAAACTTCCTCAGCCAATTACCCTGTAGGACCTGTCATCACGGAACTTAAACAGAAAAATGTAAACAGAACATTATAAACAGCGTGATTAGACAACCATCTATGTTGTTTCTAAATTCTTAACCTCATTTTTCTAAATTATAAAGTAGTCGATATATCATTCATAAGAAAAGTTTGTAGATAATGTCCCTTTTTTTGAAAATTGACCATCTAGAGTTATGAATCGCCTGTTTACCACGCCTTGTTTATGTACCCGGATGCTATCCCTGATAATGGATGATATCCAGGATACAATAACAAGAGGGGGTAAATGGGATTCTGTCATGCCTGAGTCAAACATACCCTCTCATCCCTGTAGATTATACTCAGAGATGGTGATGGGGGTGTATGAGTTTTCATGGCTGAATTTAACCTACATCCTTGCCCAGAATATTTTGCATGTATGCCACATATAACCTGTCGTCTGTGAAATGTCAGCTAGCCTTTCATTTATAGAAAGCTCAGCAGCAAGTATCAAATGAGTATATGGCAGGGCACTTGAGCGTTACAACTGATTTTCTTAATTCAAATAGGCCAACGCATACAAAAATTGGGGCCTTTATTTCCCCCCTGAATAGGTATCCACCAATGTGAATATATACCTTTATATGAGTGCAACTTGTTGCTTATAATCATATATAGAGTGTCTATTCATATTAATGAATATCAAAACAGAGTACGAATATAATGGCCAAATTTTCACCTCTGTGGGCCTATATGAACAAAAACAATCAATAGTAACTGAAAACGACAATTTCATGCTAATCTTATGATGTTTATCTAAGTAAGCCTTAAAATTAACAATTAATGCATGCTATTTTAATATCATTTAAACTGATTATGTTTGTCTTTTAGGATTTGGCAAGATTATTATCTCCTCCGAAGTCTGTGTTTGATCCAAAGTTAACATTGTTTTACTTGATATAGTAAAAAACTAAATAACAAGTTCATGTCGAATATATGGTGACAAGGAAAGGGCAAAATTGTCACATTATCTACCCAGGAACCGAAACCTCCTCATTCTGAGCTTGAAGAAGGGGTCGCAGCTTCACCCTCGTCCAATTCCAAGCCCTCTTCCTTGAGGAAGTCCTCGAACCAGGTGGGCTTTGGTGGGTTTCTCACATGAAATAAATGCAACAGAAAATTAACATTCCTGTTAATTGCATCACTCCTTTCCCTGGTAAAGGTCGATTCATCCATAGTGATAATGGGGTATCTAGGTACCGGTCTATTGTTTCGTATGAAGATGTCATAGTCTCTTGGCCTTGGAATTGTCCAGTCATTGCCAATGTTGAATAGAACCCTCTCCATATTGCCTAAGATTGAGGCAATGAAGACCTCCGTGCAGAGAGCTCCTGTGTCATCTCTTCTCATGGTGGAGGTCACCATAAAAGCCAGGAACATGGCCGCTATATCAGAGTTGGCCCTGGTTCGGTCTGAATTTGTAAGATAGTCCGGACCGAGGATAGTTTCTACAACATCTATAACTAAGGTGTGAGGAAGGCGGATGATGCGTTTGAGACGATCCCTAGTAATAGCTTCGTCAAAGGCCATCTGCCTCTTTGAACTACTCAGTTTGATTGGGGTATCCATCTCTGGTTCTACTTTAGTCTAGGAGGTCTCGATAACACAGGGCTATACCAATCTAGCTTGGTTAGAGAACTTTTGAATTTTAACATGAAGGCTTGGTTTAATAGCCGTGTAGGGTAATTATGTTGAATTATGAGCTTTCACATCCTTTCTTAATTCATACGTACCATACGTCCATCTTGGGCATTTCTAATTGGTTTAATATAAATGCCAAATCTTCGAATGATGATCCGACTGTGGGAATATCATTTTGAGTTGCCCAACTTAATTTTGGCGAATGATCTTACAGGTTTCTAACCAGCTAATGCTCTTCTCATCAAGACACTAACCAACCATAATGGCCTAGATCTCTTTGAGATCAGATTTATAATGATGATCATGCGCTTTTAATTAGGAGTTTCAGTTGTATATATTTAGATATGAGAGTCCCTATCCTAAGAGCTAATGATTAACCTATGAGTATATATAAATGATGACTTATATATAATTATAAATATATTAATATATTTGTGTATTTATAAGTGTAAATTGTAAATTGTAAATTTATATTTCCAGTTTATATGAGTAAATATATAAATTATAATATTTATATATGATTGTTTATATAAATATATATATTCATTATATAGTATTATAGATATATCTATATGTATATCTACATAAATGCCTATATGTGTGTGTGTGTGTGTGTGTGTGTGTGTGTGTGTGTACATGTATATACATGTACACACACACACACACACACACATATATATGTATGTATATGTATATGTGTATATACATATATATATGTATATGTATATGTGTATATACATATATATATGTATATGTATATGTATATGTGTATATACATATACATATACACATATACATATACATATATATATGTATATGTGTATATGTATATGTGTATATATATATATGTATATGTATGTATATATATATACATATACACATATACATACATATATATATATATACATATGTATGTATATATACATATGTATATATATATATATGTATATATACATACATATGTATATGTATATATGTATATATACATACATATGTATATATATATATATATATATATATGTGCGTGTGTGTGTACATATATCTGTAGATATGTAAATATATATCCATTTTATATGTCTATATAAAAATATTTAGTTGTGTAGCTATGTGTATGTGTGTGTAATTGGATATATATATATATATATATATATATATATATATATATATATATATATATATATAAGTATGTGATATCTGTATAATATATAACTTATATAATATTTTTATTATGTGTTTTTGTTTATATATACATAATATGTGTTCATATATAGAATTTTATATATAATATTTCTGTATATTTATGTAAATATAAATGAACACACACACACACATATACAAAGATTGTATATATATATACCTATTTATATATTTATATGTGTGTTTATAGTTAGTATATATATGCCTCAGTCTATACCATTATTGAGTGTATGTAAATGAAATAATATGGGTGACTCTGAATGATCTAAATCAGATAGAGTGGAGGTTGTGTTGGATGTTTAAATCTCATCCCCTACCTCTAGTTATGGGCTCGGGCTAATTCTATGTATATGATAGGATAAAGGGTATGGATAGTTTGTGTGAATGCTACTAT
The DNA here is from genome assembly GCF_030272615.1 of Cryptomeria japonica. NCBI lineage: Eukaryota > Viridiplantae > Streptophyta > Pinopsida > Cupressales > Cupressaceae > Cryptomeria > Cryptomeria japonica. The sequence goes on from NC_081406.1 coordinate 163,661,762, forward strand.
ATGGTGTGAATACTGCTATTTTTATAGGGTTTGTGTTGATGTGAAATATTGTTTAAGGATAAATGTTAGGTGCCACATGGATAACTATCTTACCATCAGCCCCCATGTTAGCTCGGGAGTCGGCCCTTTTGTTGCCCTCCCTGTAGATGTGATTAAAGATGACCCTATCAAATGTTTTGGTGTCAATCAATATCTTAGCAAGGGAGGCATTTAACTTCCAATCAGGCATTGTCCCTTTTCTAAGGGCATTGATGATTATGGCTGAATACCCTTCAATGTTGATCCTCTTTATATTTAGTATAATGCATAGGTTTATACCTGTAGCTAATGCTTTCATTTTTGCTTCATTGTTTCTGCATTTACCCAAGGGACAGGCCATATAGGCCACTTCGTCCCCATTTGAATTGTGAAGGCTACACCCAAGTTCGGCTTTCCTCAGGTTGCCCCTAGAAGCGCCATCAAAGTTAAGCTTGATCCATCCAACATTGGGAGGGAGCCACTTGCATTCAACATGTGTTATGTTGTTGGATGGTGGACCTTTACCTATGAAGGGTGGAATCTTTAGACCCTTCCACCTTAGTCTCATTTTTTCATCCCAATAGGACATATTGACATCTCTCTGATAATTAGAGGTTTGGTTGTTTATCATTTCAACTATGGTTGCTTCGATTTTATTGGTTAGTTGGGCCCAGTGCATTTTACTATCTTTGAAAATCCTCCTGTTTCTTTCCTTCCAGATTTCCCAGATCATAATGGAGGGGCAATGATCCATAAATTCTCATACATACAACCTATGTTCTGAATGGGCCAAGCATGGAATAGGTCAGAGATAGTGTTAGGAATAGGGGTATACCAGTTCAGTTGTTTTTTCAACCATCCCCAACAATTGTGTGCATAATCGCAGGTTAACAGAAGATGATTAGAGTTTTCTTCCTCCATTTCACATAATGGGCACATGCTGGGTCCTTCATATCCTAGTTTTCTAAAGGTTTCATTGGTGAGGAGCTGATTCTAAATAGCCAACCATGCAAACAGGCCCACTTTCGGTAGGCACCTTTTATCCCAAAAGAGAGTTAGGGGTAGGTTGGAACTTGGAATATTTTCCTTGATTAACAATTGTTTATATCCCTCCTTAGTTTCATATTTCCCCCTCTTGGATCCAACCCACATTAGTTTATCTTCTACAGAGTTTAAAGTAGGGCTTCTTGAGGCTAAGGTCCGAGTTAAGAGGGATCTTTCTTGGTCCGGAAGGTTTAGATTATCCAATGATTTCCATCTCCATTGTTTGAGGCCCCCAATGCAGAATTCCTCCACATAGTCTTTTACATACACTCCCCATTGCTCTTCAAGGGTGGGTATAATTCTATTGAAGTTATGAAGTTTTTTGATGGAAGTTTGAGCCCCCTAGGAGTCTCTCCAGAACAGGGCCTCCGCCCCATTCCAATGTTCCAAGTTAGCTTGTCCATTATGATATCTCTACATTCAAGCATAAAGTTCCAAATTATGGAACCTTTATGTGGGTTGGCTATCCTAAAGATGCTTATAGGGTCTTGGTTATGCAGGTATTTGTTATAAAGGATTCGCGCCCATTTGGATTTATGGTTATTATACATTCTCCAAACAAGCTTTGCTCCCAGAGCCCTGCTCTGGATTTTTAGATCTTTGATACCCAGACCCCCCAGATCCTTGGGCATGCGTATCTTATCCCAAGCAATCAATGGAAGTCTAAATTTGTCTTCAGAGCCTTGCCAGAAAAAGGTCCTCATGTGTTTTGTGATTTCCTTTCTCTTGGTTGCAGGAAGATCCATGCATGAGAGTTGGTAAATTGGCATTGCTGAGAGAACCGACTTAATCATGGTGGCCTTACCGACAAAGGATAACCATTTTCCTTTCTAGGAGGAGATCCTTTTTGTAATTTTGGAGATCACCCGATCCCACAATTTAGATGATCTAATTCCCTTGTCTAAGGGAAGTCCTGGGTATTTACATGGCAATTCTCCTATTTTGTATTTAAGAATGTTCAAGATTTTCCTTTGGAGTTCTTTATTTATGTTAAAAAAGATTATGTTGGATTTCAAAGTGTTGATTTCTTGTCCGGAGATGGTGGAGTAGTTTTTAAAGATTTTTTTAAGTGTTCTTGCTTCTATTGTATCACTTAGTCCAAACAACATGGTGTCATCAACAAATTGTTGATGGGTAATTGGTTCCATGTCAGAAGTAATTTTAATACCTTTCAGCTGTTGTGTTTCTCTCTCCCTATTGATCATTTTCCCAATGATTCTGCCATGATGATAAAAAGAAAGGGGGAGAGGGGATCCCCCTGTCTGAGACCTCTTGAGATTTCAAAAAAACCTTCTGAGGCCCCATTGACTAGGATTGATACTCTAGGTGTTGCAATGCATTCAAAGATCAGATTGATCCATTGCTTATTGAACCCGAATGATTCAAGACATTTGCATAGAAAGTGCCACTCTACTTTATCACACGCCTTTTTAATATCTAGTTTTATCATCATGATTGGTTTCTTATTTTTTTGCACTGAATGGATTGCTTCTTGAGCAATGATTATGCCATCATAAATGGATCTACTCGGCACAAAACCAGTTTGTTCCTCATTGATGATTATGGGGAGAAGTTTGTGAAGTCTGTTTGCAATTGTTTTTGTGAGTAATTTATAAAGGGTATTGCATAACACTATTGGTCGGAAATCCTCAAAACAATCCACTATTTCCTTTTTTGGGATTAAAGCTATGAATGTGTTATTTAGTTCTCTTAGAATCTTTCCTGAGTTTCTCATTCCCTCTAAGGCGTCTATAATTTCCTTTCCCATGAAGCTCCAACATTTTTGAAAAAAGTGTGTTGGGAACCCATCAGGGCCAGGGGCCTTATCCGGTCCCATTTGGAATAAAGCTAATTCCACTTCTTCCATTGATAGTTTTTTATTAAGCATCGAGTTGTGTTCTTTAGAGATTAATTTTGGGATGTATTTTAAGAATTCATTCTCCTTAGTCCACCTAGAGCCTTCTTTATTGTTAAGGATAGTTTCAAAATACTCAACTGCTTCCTTGGCTATCTTCTCAGGGTCATCACTGAAGTCTCTTGAGTTTAATTTTATCTTGTTGATTCTGTTTATAGCTCTTCGCTGTTTTGTGCTGTTGTGAAAGAAGCTTGTGTTTCTATCCCCAGCCTCTAGCCAATGTTCCCTAGATTTTTGGTTCCAATATATTTCTTCTCTAGTGAGGATTTCTTCATACTGGGCGAGATTGGTTTTTTCCTTTTGATAAAGCATGTTATCCATCCCAAGCCTAATTACCTCCTCATTAGTTTTTTCCATTTCTATCTCAATTTCTTTTTTTTGTGTGAAGATATTTCCAAAGTGTACTTTGTTCCATATTGTTAATTGCTGCTTTATCTTTTTTAGTTTGGTTACTACTTTGAAAGTTTTGGAGCCTATGACTTCTGTTTCATTCCACCATTTTTCTATTAATTGTATTAGATTTTCATCCCTAAGCCACATTTTTTCAAAGCGAAAGGGGGTTTTGGTTGGCTTTAGTTCTTCTGATATGATCAATTGGACCGGGAAATGGTCCGATCCTGAGAACGGGAGGATTGAGGACTCAAAAGACTATGTGAGATTCCCACAGAGGAAGAATCTGTCTAGTTTTTCTGCAATGTTACAGAAACCTTGTCTTCTATTATTCCAAGTAAAAGCATCATTTCTAGTCTTGGATTCCATCAAGTTACACTTATGTGTCCAACCCTTGAAGTCATGACTTGTTTGGGTCATTTTTTTATTACCACCCCATTTTTCCTTGGGATCTAAGATTGCATTGAAATCCCCACCTATTATGTATGTTTGATCTATGTCACTTAAAAGGAAATTCTCAATTTCATTCCACACTTGTTTTTTTGCTTGTGTTTGGATAGGTCCATAGATGTTAATTAAAATAAATTTTAAGTTGCTTTTGATGCTTATAGCCTTGCCACACATCCAATTTGGGCTTTTGCTTATTAATTTAAAGGATATTTTCCTAGGATACCATATGATAGCCAATCCACCTGAGGCTCCACAAGCAGACTGTCCTTCTAATTCTCTAATACCTAATTTTTTGTTAAGGTTTGTCATTTCATTGTTATTTAATTTAGTTTCCTGTATTAAGAATAACTCTGGATTGAATTTAGCAATGGAACGCTTAAAGATACGTTGCTTGTTAGGGGCATTCAGGCCCCTAACATTCCAAGTAAGGAGTTTCATAACCCTATGGGAAGGTTCTTCCCCTTCCCTGCCTCAAAAAGGTTTGTGATTTTAGTCTGTCCAACAACGCTTCCTGCTTTGGTTAGTAATTCAGCAATTGATTTTCTCCCCCTCTTTTTTAGTTCGGAGGCATAATCCGGGGGTAAGCAGGTTTCAATGGTTTTAGCTATCCCCAGGTTGTCCATTTTATACATTACTGCATCATAGTTGAGGTTCTATACATCTTCCTCAGTTATATTAAGTTTGCATAATTTTCTTGCTAGCAATGTTTTTTGTAATGCCAGTTCCTCCTCATCTGCTATTTCATTAATGAATAGTTCAATAAGGTCATTTGCAACTTCATTGCCAACATACTCAAGGATGCATTTATTTTCTTTTTCCATCCTTTCTTCCCTTTCCATATCCTTGTCACTGTTGTTTTTGTTGGAGTTCTTTTTTTTTTTTTTTTTCCTTTTTTATTATTTTTCTTTCCTTTTTTGTTCTTGTTCTTTTTCTTTTTTGGGGGGCATCTTGCCTTCTCTGCTACGTGTGGTATGGGGTGATTAACTGGTTCTCCATTGTTATCCTCCATATTTCTGGTGTCATCTGTTGTTTCTTCCTGATTATCAATGTTGGCTTCATACCTCAGGGGATTGTGTTCTTTACCAGTGTCATCACTCAGTTCCTTAGAAACCTTGTTTATTAATAGTATAACGTTTTGCTCATCACTATCTTTGTTCTCTATATCATTCCTTCTTTGTTCCCTCACTGGTTCTTTAGGTGTGTTTTCAATTTTTGCTTTTATCTTTTTCATAGTCTGCCATTTTTTGAGTGTTTACTAGTTCCTTAGCCCTGGGTTTTTGTTTGTTAAACACAAACCCTCCTTTTGGATTGAATTTTATGTTTATATCCTTGTCTGTTCCAGAATCAATCTTAGTCTTAGTACATGTTCTCTCAAAATTCTGAATAGGGGAGATCACATCCTTGGATGTGATATCACTCATAAGGATCTCTGGTTGAATCTAGTAGATCGAATTTGTAATGATTTTGATGGGTTTGAATTTTAGTTTTTCTATCTCAACGTTGGCTATTATTCTAATATCAGAGGATTCCATGCAATTATCCTCCAAACCCTCAAACCCTCCTAAAAAATCCCCTATTTTTTTAGGATTTGGTTGTGGATTAATTCCACCAGCATTTGAGGGAGTCGAATCCATTTTGGCACCCTAAGTTTCTCAAAATCTGTGGGGGAAAAATTAGGTTTCCAATTAAAAAATTTGAAACAATAACCTTTGAAAAATCTATGATTGTTCCTAAGTAAATTATTTTTAAGTTCACATGAATTGCATTTGATAAACAGAAAATTATTTTCCAAGCAAGTAATACTTATCTGATTTTCCATGGTGGACTTCAACCAATGGAGGCCATTAGAGGTCGACGCTCCAAATCCAAACCATTTGCTGAAGAGCCCAAGTTCATTGTAACATTCCCACAATTCATTTGTATGTTTGCTGCTTATTATCACTATGTTATCCGCGTTGAAGCATGGCGGCTTTTGGATGATTTTAGGGCATTGCTTAGGGTTGAGTCCCTCCCCACATCTGGTGTGGGTGGTTGACTTTGAGCTTATTGTAGAGGGTCTTCTTAACCCTAATTTTATTTTATTAGCCCTTGAAGCAACATCTTTTTGGGTTCGAGAGAAATTCTCCGTTTGGGAGAATGGTAAACTTGAAATCCATCCATTGTTAGGGTACCATTTATCTCGTGAGGCCTTCGAGTTGTTATGAAATACCCCTCTCTAATGTGTTGAAGAATTTGCTTGATTTTTTAAGGGTGCCCTAGGGTTCCGCTAAGTCTGTTTCCAAGCCGGCTTTGCTAAAGTTGAGGAAGGATCAACTGTATTCCTTTGGCCGAGAAGGAAACCCTTTGGAACCCTGACAACCAATTTGCATATCTCATTAAGCTTTAAATTAGTTGAATTTGCTCCTGTGGCACATGAATGAGAGGTATTTAGGGCATCAAATCTGTTTGAGGTGCCCACAACATTTTTATGGACCCCCTGAAGATTAAAACCATTCTGCCATGTCTCGTTAATCCTCCCCTGCCTATGGGGGAGTTTCAGAGGGTTTGCAGGAATGTTTTTGCTTATCGCAGAAATGTTTCACATTTTCGCCATTTTTTAAATAAGATTTATTAATTATCTCCTCACAAAAACAAGATAAAGATTAGTAAATAAAATTTATTAATTATCTTTGTTTTGAAGGAAGATAAATATGATAAATTAATAAAATTGATTTATTAATTTATTGCTCATATTTATGAATTAGTTAATTAAATAAAATGAATTTATCTAATTAATGGACAAAGGAGACAAATAAATAAATCATTTAATTTATTTATTTAGGACCTAGAAGAATTGTTAGTAAAAGGATATTTAATTAATTAATTAAACCTAAGAGGCCAAATTAGTCAAATTGACATCGAGAAACCTCAATTTGGTCAAATTAAGTCAAATTAGGTCAAATTGGGTCAAATTGGACAAAAATGGGAAGAATTGGGAGAATTAGGTTAGTAAAGACTATGCACATGATATGTTAAAAATAGGAGACACAGGTGTTGACCATTTTTTAGTGTCTATAATTACATGTCAAAGGATGAACAAACATGATAAAGTTGAGTAGAGTCCATTGCTTTACATGGACCTTGGTATCATTTTAATGTCTAGATATTTATTTTTCATGCATGGTTGTGAGCTATCATAGACTTTGAGACACGATCATCGTAGGCTTTAGATGCAGGTCTCAAAAGAGAGGCAAAATGTAATAGCAAAATTTGCATACCCATGCTAAAACTATTTAGTTTAGAGCCTATTTCAATGGAAAGGCTTAATCTATACATATCAATAAATGACATATGCAAGGTTGGGTTCATTTTCCAAACTTCTCTCTAACCTCATTTAGACATACTTCCACACATCTCATCTCATCTTATCTATGTATGCACTCGTTCGTTCTTATGTAATCACCATTTCATTTATTACACCTATCCTCACACCCATTCTTATATATTCCTTCCCCACTTTAGTATTAGCACTTTCATGTATTAGGTCAATGTTGTGGTATGCAATGTCAATCTCACATCACATAAAATATTGACCCAAAATTCGAAAAATAAAATTTCACATCCTTGCCAACTCTCACTTATCCCACTAGACATTATAAGCCAAATTGGTACATGTTTGTGTGATTAGTCATTATGTCTTAGTTTTTAAAGGCATTCAATGTGCATTATTTTATCATATAGATATTATTAATTGCCATTCATATATTATAAGCATTCAAAGAGAAGCATTCTAAGAACACTTCACTTTGGAGAATTGAAAAGAACTTAACATCACATCAAATCATTCCAAGATATTTGCATGACCAAGGAGTGTTGACTTCATTCATTTTCACAATTATAAAGTTGGTCTAATTAAGGGTTTGACTTAGAAGAACTTGACCTTTGTCATTCAATGATCCCTAAAGTATTTTTCAATATTGCTTGACCATAATAATCAACAAAAAGTAGAGACACATCAAAATAAGTTATATCCATCAATTATCAAAAAATTTATTCCTACATAATATAGATAATTTCCATGCACAAAATCATTCCTATAATATATAAGATCAATCCCATACGACATAAATTCAACACAAAATTATTTTTAAGACTATTATGATCCCCAAAATTTTATAGATGTATAATTCCTTTTTTATTAAATAAAAAGTGATTGATTTGAATACTCCATTAAATTTTTTTCTCATCATTATTTCACAAAGAGATACATCCTTAAATCCTTTACATCTAATTTCTTGAACTAAGAGGGCATTACAATTAATTTGGCAATTTAAATTAATTATGACTTATTTGTGTTGACTTATTTGATGAGCTGGATTAAGTTTAGTATTTCCCGAAAAGCTTCCCCGCCCCGTCCAAACGAAAATACGTAAAAAAAGAAGAAACGAAAATTCAGGGAAAGTGTCAGGAACTTTTTTTCCCCTTCCCTTCACTATTCTTATGCTAACTCCAACCCTTGGTAAACCATTTTTTTCTGCTTCAGTTGCTTATGGCGTCTGGATGGCCAGACACGGAGAAGGCAATTGATAATGGAGGAGATGCACAGTACGGTTGGGAGGCGGCAGCAGAACAAATGCAAAATTGGCAGCAATGGGGAACGAATTCAGAGCAATGCAGTCATTACCTGCAATTGTCGGACGTGGTTGATTCAGAAGAAAATGTCATATGCTGGGTTGATACAATTGAGGGGTTGATGGATGCTACAAGCTATTTTAGCTCCGCTGAGATTGAGGTGGTTGGAATAGATTGCGAGTGGAAGCCAAACTATGTGAGAGGGCAGGACCCAAATCAGGCAAGGTTTTGTGTATTGCAAGTTTCCCATATCATCCTTATCTATTTGTAAAATGGAAGAAATTCCACTTCCAATTTTAAAGCACTGCTGCTAATTTTGAGTTAGTCATTCTTAGCTTGAAATTGTTAGCATTAGAGTGGAAGTCCCGGGGTTCATATGTGTTGGTTAATAGATTTGTCCTTATCAAAATTTATAATTATAACTCTCCATGTTCATTTATAAGGATAATTCTAACCAACAGTTGGATAAATTATTATAAATTCCTTTTGAATTTTAAGAAACAACAACTCCGTGGATGGATAAAATTTTGATTTTCTGAGTTGATATTTTAAAGGGGTATGCTTGTCAGTAGAAAGCAGAGAAAGGTTAATAACACTTATTCAATATTTTAAAGAGAGTTAAACATTTCAAAATTAAATGCTACGAAATAAGTACTTCCTTACAAACTTCACAAGACAATAATCAGAACATGCTAATTCATCACTCAGGAAGTATAATTTGATTCTTTCAATTGCCAATTAATGACGACTAATAAACTCTAATAAGGGAAAATCAGACACTTAAAATAGTTATAACAATTGCATAGAAGAATAATAATGCAGAAACCAATTATAGCTCATAGAATACAACATATGTCTTATTCCAAATGTCCAAAATTCTATGTTTATAGACGCACAACTTCCCAAAATTAATAACTTCTATTTTTAACTATCTTACCTTCTCTAAGCCAAAAAAAAGATCCTTCGTATAGCATTCAAATACATATTTAAACTTTTTAAATGTAAGGAGACACCACCTTTAGGAAGGGATGTAGCCATGGAAAAGACATAACCCTCCACCACCGGTTGAAGTATATATATGTTGCAGATTGGCATTCAAGGGAGGGCATAAAGGATATCAAATCAGGAAAAGAAGATCAGAAATCATTATCTAATGTGCATCCATCGAGTAAGGATAGAAGTCAGCATTCATAAAGAAATCTGCAAATAACTTGTATTCTTCAAGTATTTTGGTATGCAATGTGCTAATATATTTAATAGATAACTTCATATATTTTGTATAGGCCATAATATTAAATTACTTATTCCCAAACAAGCAATCATGTGGAGGTAAGTAATGAAATACAAGGAGGGAGAGCGAGTACGAAATTCCCTTCTAAGTAGGCCACCCCATGATGAATGGTTGACGTGCCTGCCACATGTGGGTTAAGGGGGGTGTTGTGACCTTTTCACACATCGTCTCATTGCAAATGGGGATCCTCTCTTTCCTGCTTTCTGCGTTGGTTAGTATAGGGTTTTGGGAGCATAGTGGGCAATTTTGAGTTCTCGTGCCTGAGTCTCGGATTTTTGATCATGCCTAATTGTTGTTTAGGGTTTTGAAGTTATAGGATCAAGTGTGTGAAAGTTGAGATTTTAAATGATCCTAATTTTGTCTAAGTGTAGTCCTTTTGAGTGTTAATGTGTTTTTCAACGTCCTCGTTGGTGATTTTTAAGTGCCTAGGTGTTTTAGGACCTTTAAGAGTTGTTTTTTCGCTCCTAGGAAGTTATTCAAGTCAATTTTGCACTTTATTCCGATAGGTTTCCTGTTGTTTCGCTCAAATTTTGGTAAATTTACCAAGTCCCGATGTGTTTTATTGAAATTTCTAAGTGTCCAGATGATTTTGAGTGGTTAAACTGTTAAATTCCTAATGAAAATCCATGTTCTAAGGGTCAAAATGTCAAAATTCCTGATGGGAGGTGCTTTTTCCCCACATTTCCAATGGCCCATGATTTTCCCCCACTCAAAATCCCGATGGGAGGTGAATTTCCACTGGAATCCTGGTGGACCCCTTTTTTCCCCCACTCATAATCCAGAAATGGGGTGATTTTCCACCATAGGGTAACATAAATTTGACTAAGTGTGGGAAATCCTCCCGATGACCCACGATTTTCCACTAGGACTGCAGATGACTTTGATGATGACTGAAATGACGATTCCTGATGCCTATCGATTTTCCACCAGAGCTTTTCATGACGAGATTTTAAGGATTTTTGTGTGGATAGTGATTCCAGACATGAGGCGAATTTCCACCAATGATGATTTTGACGATTTTAAGTCTGGATAACTGTTCAGACAGGGGTTGATTTTCCCCCAAAGGCGAATTTGTGCAAGTTTGATGAAATTTGGTTGGGATTTTTATCCCAACATGGGGCGATTTTCCCCCAAAGGCATTTTTAATAAGTTTTTCATTGGGATTTTTATCCCAATAGGGGGTGATTTTCCCCTAGGGGTCAATTTTGATCCAAATTTTAAATATCCTTTAATAATTGATCCAAATTTAATTAATTTTGTGATTATTAATGATTATTTGAAAAACAAAAATAATTAAAAAATGATTTGCAATAAACATTAAATGATTTTAACCCTTTAGAAGTAAATCGATTTTCTCTAGGCAAGTATAAGTATCAAAGTTTTATCCCACATTGCTTTGTGGTTAAAACCTGAGGTGAAAACTAGTTTAAAAGAGGGGAGACCAGCAATATTTTATTATTATATTTGCTGATGGTGATTACTAAGTGGCAAGTTGAAGACATATCATTGACTCCAGCTGAGCGATTTTTTGCTAAGTGTCCATTGGACACCATTTGAAATTTTAAAGTTGCAGATTTGTTTGTTTAGCTTTGGCGCCCCTTTTGGAGGAGAATTTACAGCGACTTTTGCCACTATTTTTGGCGATTTAGGGGGGTTTCTTCCTAACTTGTTGTCATACTCCAGCTGGGCGATTTCGACTTTGGGGGTTATTTCCCTTTAGTTTGGGCATTTTGATGAATGTGTTGGGTGTAAGTTAGCTGCCATTATTTTCAGATTGAGCTGGACCTGAACATATTCACCATTGCTGAAGATTTTATACCTCCATTGTTGGTTGGGAACACATTTTTCAGACATACATTTCATTACCAGCACATTTCCACCTTAGGTGATTTTGTCTAAGGGCTGTTTGGAGAGGTTTCAGGTGCATTTTCAGAGTTATTCATCGCTGTTGCAGGTCTGAGACGCCATTGTTGCAGGCTGTCCTCAGAAAACTTTCATTTCCAGCCCTCTCCCAACTTTAGCGATTTCACTTGGGAGGCATTTTTGTGTCATTTTGTGATCATTTTTAGGGTTTCTTATCATTTTGCAAGGTGCTGGTAATGTCTTCAGAAAACTTTTATTTTACCAGCCATACATACATGCTCGAAATTGATTGTTTTCACCATGGGAAGAGTGTTTTCATCAAATTTTTGCATTTCACACAATTGCAATATGTTTTAAGTGACTAATTTGTAGAGTTATAGGTTGTCTTCAGACTTGCTGACAGCCATTGTTGATCTTGGGAAGATGTCCTTAGACAAACTTTGAGTGAAAATTCTACTTTTCACACCTTTCCTTTTTCATTTCCTAATCCGGTATACTCCTTTGCACTCTAATTTGGATAAAATTTCTAAGTATAAGGAGGTGTCTTCAGACTTTGTTAAGTCTGAAAATTGATGATTTTAGTGAATTTCATGAGGGTTTCATACCCTAATCTTGTCACATTTTTGTTCTATTTTCAGAATTCATTGAGAATGTGGATAAAATTCTTGATTTCCATCCATAAACTTGTCTAAATCATTAAGAAATCAGAACTTATTTAATTCTGAAAATAATTATCAGGAAGATTTTCCGAGGTTGCTAACTTCCAGCTTCATACAAGTGCAATGTCGAAGTCCGGAATTAGCATTCGGAAGGAACAACAGAAGATAGTTGAGATGAGATTTTATCCAGAATCCAAGATGTCATCGAGATGGAAGGAGATTACAGACACAAACATGCATTTCCTAAACATGGACCATATGCGACAACGGATGTTTGGAATTGGAAGCTAGATTCCTTCCCTAGATTATGCAAACATTACGAAGAGCGGTATGCATCAGGCCACTGGATTCCCGCAATCCATACAGTGTAGCGAGCTAGTCTTGGAATGTGCGCGATGTTATGATCCTCACTCTCGAATGATCAAGACTCCTTAGAGTGCCATCATTGCCTACCTTGTTGAGGACGTGATTGCTGAGGTGTTCGGAATTCCACGTGGAGCAGACATGAAAGATAGGACGAAGGATGAACATGAAGAAAGATATAAGAAGAAGATGGATGCGTGCAAGACCATAGTGTACAAGGAGTGGATGATCATAGTGACTCATGTGCACAAATTTCAAAGAGGAATATAGTGACTTGGTATTCTTGCTTAATCGAGCGATGGGGATGCCACAGGGTGCAATATTTGATGGATGGATGTTCTATTTTATCCAAGATTGCCTGAAAGGAACATTGATCAATTGGTCAAAAATTATAAGTGACAATCTAGATTTTCAGCTTAGGAATGTGGAGAGATCCAAGTCATTCGCCATGACTTCCTATCACGTGTATCTACTTGCACGATTTGTTACTTATAAAGGATTGATATGCAGAGGTGAAGTCGGCAATGGACATGGATAGTTAAGAAGTTATGAATGCTATCCACAACTGAACATGTATCGAATTGAAGATTATAAGAGAGTGAATGATGCATTCACTATGTACATAACACGGATGTTGCAAGGCGGAATCCACAAAAGGTTGTCCAAGGAGGCAACAAAGCTAATAGAGAAATATGGATCATGGTACCTACAGTTTCCCACTTTCACATACCTTAGGATTCATGGATTTCAATCTGAACCCTATAGGCTTCCTAGGTATCCTACAGACAAAATGATATTACTTTAGGTGGTGAGACAACTTCTGGAGTTTGATTCTATCCAGAAGGACAAACATAGAACGGGGATGACATTTCGTATTTCCATAGGGAAGACATTGGAGGTTTGCCATTCCGCTACAGCAACTAGCACAGTGATTGAAGAACTTGCATCTTATTGCCTTGTGACATACAAAAGAAGAGAAAGGTTTGATCCGAATAAGAAAGTTGGAAAGATCAGGGGAGATAAGTTCATACACAAAGTAGACATAGAAGATTATTGGGCCAACCTTATGGACGAGCAAGCAGTGAAAAGAAGAATGTGGTCCAAATTGTCCGTGGATTTCATGAGGAAGTGTGGACTTTTCCTCATTCTTGATCAGATATTAGATGACAAGGATCATACGCATCCATAGTATGAGAATGAAATGAAGAAGGCTATTCTATTGCCTAATCGGTCAGAGCAAGAAGTGACAAATTTGAGTGTATTGATGAAGGAGTTCTTTAGTTTCTCTCGAGGATGGGTAGACAATCAGATGAACAAGTTGGTTGACATGGGTGTTATCTTCACTTACGAAAAGATGAAACAGGAGGAATCCTCTTCCGAAGATGATCAAAGAACTATTAGCAACATAAGGATTCATGCAGATGAGGAAAGTCAAGCTCCCAAGCGAAGGAAGAACACACCAGGAGAAGTAAAGGCTAGAGGGAAGAAGATTGAGGAGTTTAAGAAGAAGAAGCAAAATATTATCATTCCTTCACCTATCATTCCTTCACCTCCTCTTAGTGTCTCATTAATCAAGGAAGTTGAAGTGCTAGAACAGAACAAAGAGATTGAACAATGTTCCAACACAATGATATTACCAGAGAATGTTCAGGATTTATATGCCACAGCTACATCTGCTCCACCTAATGAAGATGATGATTAGCTGAGATCCCCTACTGTCCTTTTGGAGGTTAGTTTGGGAAAGAATGTATGTGATTTGACCAAGGATAATCCTGATGATGATGATGATGATGTTATCTCGGCGTTGAGAGAGCTTGATTGAGAGATGTGTCTCGATGATGGTATGGAGATGGCCGCTATTTCTGATTGGTTGATGAAGAGTATGGAGAAAAGTAAGAAAATGGTAGAGGCACAGCCAATTGACGACATTGATGACTACTTAGCCAAGAGTAGCAAGGGAAAAGAACCGAAGAAGGCTGAGATTTTGTTACATATAGCTAGAGATGAGACAGGAATGCGAATTGCGCAAGTGGCTATTCCTATTGGGGATGTAACAAAGGATGTTGCTACTCCCATGGATTTCTAGATTACTTTTGTTGGCCTTGGTTGTACTACAAAAGAGCAGGAATTCCAAGAAGTTGGTGATACTCTCAAGGCAATTAGTGCGAGGTTAGACAGGGAGATAGAAAAGAAAGAGAAGTATGAAGAATAAAATATCAGACTTAAAGAGTACATTGCAGGGATAAGGCGTGAGAATCCCACCCTTATTTCCCCTATTGCGATTGATTGTGGACTACATATAGATTATGAGGCAGTGAGAGGCACACTCTCGGAAGTGGAGAAATGGATTGAAGATACAAAGAGACAGGTGGATGATTTCCTTACTCATTTTGTCCAAGCTTTTGACAGGATAACGACACTCATGTTCAGGATACAGTATCTAGAGGGAGTTTAGGAGAAATTCCGACCTATTCAGGAGAAGACTATTCCACGCCTTAGAGCCTTGAAGAGAATTCCTACGTCCACATTGATCAAGAAGAATATTGTGCATAATGGAGACAGATATGATTTCCATGGCTGGTATTGTTCATTAGCCATGAAGAAATCAACTTATGAGAGCGCACAAAAGAATTGTGTAGAGATGGAAGGATCAATTCATGATATCCAGTTGGAGATCCTTGCCTCAATTGAGGAATTATTGGGGGTTGATGTCAGTGAAGCCAGTGGTTTACAATTAGCAGAATTGAGAGACAAGATGAAGTTCATGTACTTCAATCAGTTGGACTCTTTGAAGAAGAGTCAAATGGATGACTTGGTCTCTTTGTTGATTCATGTTCACAATTCGCAAAAGCTCATACTAGATTGGGAGAACACCTTGGATGCTTGCTCAGATGCATTTGACGTGATTGATTTACAACATGATACCTTACCCATCATTTCCATGGAGGAATTAGATTCTGTACTAGCTAGATTCTTGGATTATGCTGTGAGAGAAAGAGATGCAGGGCAAAATCTTCTAGAAGATTCCTTATTTGATGACTAGGTGTCTTTCTATTGGGTCATATGTTGGTGGCTCCATTTTTGATGTAAACCCTAATTAGGGCAACTCAAGGGCTTTGTTGGCATGATCTTGGCCCTTGATTTTGATTGAATCTTGGCCATCCATTTTGTTTGAGACTCTATATATACCCCATTGCCTCTCATTTGTAAGGGAGAGATTTTTGAGAATTGTTGGTAGATGCTGCAGATTTGAATATAAATCATTGTTTGACTTGATGGTGATTTTTGTTTAAGCGTTGTTTTGCATTCAGGGTTCTCAATTCCTCCAAGTTAGATTAGAATTTTAGATTAAAATTTGCTTTCATGTTTGTTAGATTGAATGAAATAATTTGTTGAATGTATTTGTGTGGAATCCATTTATCCATACCACTAGCCTCTTGCTGATTGTAAGTGCGCCTTGCGTGGTCAACTAGAATTTATGCAAACTTAACTTCTATTATTATACATCCATTGTTATGCATCAATTGGATGGTATCAATCTTTGATGGTAATAATTTGAATATCTATGAAATAGACCTTGGCTGATTGCACTAAGCTTGTGTCAAAATCTGTTCGACTTGATGGTGAGACCTTGCCTAGTTCGATTCCATTGAATTTGTTCACCACTTCTTGCATTCTAGGTTTAGAATAGAATTCCTTAACCCTATTTCCCTTTTGTCCTTTTTTGTTAGAATTGAGTCAAGAGCTTTATTGCTAAATCCTAAGTTATCAGCACACGCATTCCACATTCATGATAAGCGAAGTTGATAAGAACAATTGTGTAAGTCCCCAAGTGAAAACAACAACTCACATCAACCATTGAGTTACCCACTCGTCAAGACCTGACTGTAGAAACCTTGGAATCATTTTAGTTGATCTTACCCTTAACATCTGAGGTGATTTTATTCAAGAGAGGGTAAAGTACTTTGGTATCTTATTTTGATGCTTGCATGTGCATAAAACACACATCAACAGGGGGTATCGTATCCCGCCCCTAGGCTTAGATGAGAGGAATATTCTGGGCGCCCTATTGTGGTTTCCCCTCCAACCTCTACGATAGTTCATCGTTGGAATTGAATTAAGAGAAGTCACAATCATAGGCTGGTGAATAAGGTGACACTAATTGGGAGGGTAGAGATGAGCTCCCCCACTAGGTAGACCACCCCACATTGGATGGATGGTGTCTCGCCACATGTGGGCCAGGGGGGTCTTGTATCTACCCTTGTACTTAGTGTGAGGGATGCTTTGGGCACCCTATCGTGCTTCACTCATTCAAATCCTATATGGGTGAATTCTAAAAATGAACTATAGATATTACATGATTCATCAAAATGGATTAAGATGATTATTAATATATCTGCACTTATATGTTGTTTGATCCTTAACCCTTGTGGAAATAATTGGTCCTATAAATTATATTTCAAATGTTGCCTAACATGATTGCAGGACCTAAACCAGGAGTTATCTTGCTTAAAACATTTTAATTGGTGAAGTTATAACTCTAACTATATTACATTTCTTGTTTTAATTGAACTTGTGATTTTAGGGCAAGATTTAGGGCAATCCCAAAGGGGACATTACATCCCACACAAGGAGCCCCATTGACCTCTTCTGGTAGTTTCCAAATCCTGGAAACCCACGAGCAAAGGTTCGGGTTTTTAATCTCCTTTTCAAGATACTTCACAAAATTTCCTATCATTATTTCACTATACACCCGTTCTAGATCTCACCTCCTTTTCATCATAGGGCCAATCCTTATAGTCATGTCACCTCCTCTTTCCTTTCCCACTTCTAGAAGAGGAAGCCATGTTGCAGGAGACCAAAGCCAGAGAGGATATAACCAGAAACAAATTGCTGTCAAACAAGAAGTGTATCGAACGTTTTCTAATGTTCCTAATATCTGCACCAAGATACACATCTCTCATTATTCAAGTGCATGAAAATAAATAATGCCTCACTTGCTCATCTGCCACCTGGTAGCCAGGGTGAGGTGCCTTTACCATTCATCAGTACTTCCGTTGTGTGCCTTGGGCATGTTGAATCTGCCAGCACACACTGAATCCTTAACATGTACCTAAAACAATAACAACCAACCTCTGAACTCATGCTTGCCAACTTACCTTTTATCAGGTAGACGAGAATTCTGTTTTGATATTAGCTTGGAATAATTTTTTTTTGTTGAAAATCATGCAATGCATGGATAAAGGAACTTCCATTGTCTCACTTTTCCAGAACAGGAGAAGAGATGGAAAATTGAAGTTACATTAGATTTCAGAAAAATAGGTACATGGATATTAATTTGGAGAAGAGTGGGTTTGCATAATTGAGACAGGCACATCTGCTGCAATTGAATAGTGAGGCTGAAGTACTTGCCTTTGAAAAATTGGAGGTAGAAATTTCAGTGCAAAGAAAATGGGATTGAGAATTTTGGTTGATAAACGATGGCAAGAGTTAAAAGGATATAATGCTGAGCTCACTGAAACAGTATGAGAATTTATTAGTAGTGGAAATTAATGGGAAGTTTATATTGCACCAGAGGACACATTGAGAATGTTCCTATGTTCATTGTAGTTTCACAGTGCCAAGAAATTAGGTCTATATGGTGCTTCAAGACTTACCTGTGTCAATTTGATTTGTCAATTTCTCTGTTATTTTTCAAGGGAGATTAAGAAGAAATAAAACTTGGATTAAATACATTATATAAATTTTGTACTTTGACTTAGTCTTTTGAATTTAATTATGATATTCAACATTAACTTGTTTGACTTTTTTTTTCCTAATTGAGTGGTTTTCTTCTTTTTGACATATAAGCTACTGCCATATGCTTCAATTGCCTTTTAATTACCTAGCATCTTTTCCATTTAATTATATGGACTTCTAGACAATGTTAGATGCTAGTCCTTAGGTAGCTGACTATCAGGTTCCAGTTTGTGCCTGGAAAAAACACTTCCAGTTTATATTAATTAGTGATTAAAATGCCATGTAAAGAATTGTGAAGTAGAAACATTCTAATCTAACATGTTTTATAAATGGCTTCCTTACAGGTTTCTATTTTACAAATTGCTACGGGAAAAAAAGTGCTAATATTTGACTTGATAGGACTTTATGAGAGAGAACCTAATGTGTTGGACACCTGCCTAAAAGTTGTTTTTCATTCTCCGAGCATTTTGAAGCTAGGTATGATGCTTCAAAAGTTGGGAAGCCTTTTTTTTAAAATTTATATAACTGTAGAAGAACATACTTAATTTTATGGGAAGAATACTCTTGGTTTGCGTCTTGCTTATAGATTGAATGATTGCTGGTTGAGTTTCTTCAAGGTTATGGTTTTCGCCAAGATCTGGAGCAGCTTTTTGAATCATACACAGATCTAGAGTGTTTTCACTTCTGTGATGGTATTTTGGACCTTCAAAAGCTTTATGGACCCAAGGGTGGCCTTTCTGGCCTTGCGAAGGTGCGATGCTACTAAATTTTGTCTTATAAGCATTCCATTTCTATATTTTGTATGAAGTACATTCTTTGACCAGCTTATATATTTGTTAAAATGGGAGACAATTTAAAATTCACATCAAATGAATATATTCTCTCCATCTTCCATTAATTTTGGAGTTGACAACCACACAGCTTTTTTTTTTAACCAGACTCTTTTGGGAAGTGAGTTAAACAAAGAAAGACGGATGAGTAACTGGGAGCGGCGCCCCTTGACCCATAGCCAGGTATATTGATTAGTATTGAGTGAGTTTCTAATGGTGCATATCGCTGGTAACCGTAGTACACCATTAATGACATATTGCGAAGTCATTGCTATCGACTTGTTTGGAAGTCTCTCCTTCAAAGACCTGTGATCAATCCACTAATATCTTTATATTTTTTTTTTTTAAAGATAGATAGTAGTTGAAACTTGAAGCCCTGACATGCTTTATTGGGTGTGTACTCATATATATATACTTTATTGGACTTGTTTCCTTAATAGTGTGTTGTGACAAAATATGCAATGAATTCTGGATTTGGGTTTCTTATTTGTCATGGAAATCGATTGCCAGGTTGACAACATTAATCATCTTTGTTATTTTCTGAAACCAGATTCAATTTATATGCCTTATCCACTTCCTGCTATATTTTTTTTTTTTTGGGTTGGAGGGTTTTTATGTCAAAACTCAGATTGTTTTTGTAACCTGATATAGGAGCACAAATCTATGCTGACATCTCTTTGGCTGAAAGCTAAGGATTGAGGGATATCGGATATCCATTCTGCCAAAGTCACTTAGGGTACAATCCCAGCCTCATCTTTTATTTATTGGACCTCTAGAGGATTAAAACCTTGGTGGATGGCATAATCAAGGAACATACCACAACCTCACCAATTATACTCAACCTATTGAGCTACAACCCTTTGGTCTGCTTTACTGCTTATTTTGGACATGCTAATCATTTTTGATCATTGTGGTCATTTGTGGACATTCTTGCATTTTCTCTTTGCCTACCCTCTTCATTATAATGGTATTTGCATATTCTTACATCAGTATTTTGGTGCAGCTGCATTATGCAGCTCTTGATGCAGCTGTCCTTGTTGCTATATTCAATGTTGTACGTTGTGAAGCTTCATCACATGGAAGTTCAGGGACCCAAGACACGTCTCACTGGAAATCACTAGTTGTAAGTTATTTTTCCTTAAGAAAAGGTTTCTTGGCTTACACCATTGTTTTGTTCATCTTCAAGATGCACAATCTAATCAGGAAGGCATTCTAGGCTAGAGTAGTAGATTCATAAAAGTTTGATCTTTGATTTGAAACAAAATATTTGTATTTGTTATTTCAGACATGCTGCACAACTAGTGCGACACACAAAAGGAATCCTGGAGTTCTTCCAGAAGCTGATTTAGCTGGTGCTGCTGTGGGAGAACTTGCAGATAACCAGGTTTTTAATTACTCATGAGTTGTTTATCTTGATGAACTTTATACTACAGTCAGGCTTGTGCCTCCTAGATATGTTGGAAGTTCTACAACAGTTACTTTTCCATTCTTATTGCTGCTGTAACATCTAATGGAGCTAGATTCTACAACATACCAAAACATGGGATATTTTTTGAAGTTTCTTTTCCATCTTAATGGCTAGACGCATGCTTCTAATATTTATTTCCTGGCTCTGGGTAGGTTTCAAGAATTACAAGGGAGCAGAGTGTTAGTGTGTCAGTCACAGACAGTAAATCTGAATCAATGGTTACTTCTGGATCAGATGTGTGTATACTCATATGCTGCAAATTAGATATAAAACTTGCATTAGAGAGGATCTCAAAGTCTGTTACATAGAAGACTATCAGCTCATACAATTGTAATGGTTGAATCCGTTGTTTTTATGATTGTAGTTATGTTAGATATCTCGTCTCCTGCTTTTGCAAACAAAAGCAGGAACAAGTTCAGATAATTGACAAAATATGTTTTAATCCCAGATAATTTACAAAATGCAGGATTTGAGGAGAAACAGTGGGACTACAGGACCAAGGAGTGTTGGAGAAAACTGGCAATTACAACCAAAGCCTGTGTTGCAAGAAACTTCTTCTAAAGCCAGAGCTGTAGGAAGGTTAGGACCAGCTAAAGGATGTTGGAATTGTGGGGGAGATCATTATATGAATAAGTGCCCAAACAATCCAGATACAACCACCAAGACAACAGCTAGAATCTATGCAGCCGTGGATAGGTGTGAAGCAGATAATCAAGCTTCCCCTGTAGGACTTAAAGGTACTTTCCATGGACAACCTAATTCCATTTTGGCAGATTGAGGAGCAACTTAAAACTTTGTTTCTGTAAATGTGTAAATTAGTGTAAAGATTCAAGCTCACTTCTATGCAAAAATTTTCCACTTCCCTTAATATTTTTTGGATAGGTATTTTGACAAAATTTTTGTTTGCACTCTGATTTGCAAATGTTATGTTATTTGTTTTGCAAGGTTAGTATTGCAATGATCTTTCATGAAAATTCATAAATCAGTTTGGGCATTCATGAACAAGAAATATATGCACCAGAGAAGATAGCTGATGACAAGGGGATTTTCATATATTAAATTTCTGTAAGAACCTATTAGAGAGATAGATAACAGTAAATTTCAGAGCTGACCTCAAATTCCAGTGAGGACACTATATTTTGAAGAACTGGAACAATACTCATTCTGCAGTTACACTGAAATGTACAGCCATCAATACAAGACCTGCACCTGATTTATGGAGCCTCCAATCCACACACCTAGGGCCAAATTTTGTTACCAAGCCTTCAAACTTCCTCGAGTGACTTTCTATGAAACCCATGCCAGCAGTAATGCTCAGAACACTTTGATGTTTGTGCCCAGCAAGGAGTAATATATGAAAGATGTCTCTAAACTGTCTCGTGTCAGTTCTGATTAGGCCTCCACATAAGAGTGAAATGCCCAGCAATAAGGTCTTCCACACCAACTAGAGTCTTCATGCCAGTACTTACTAAACTCAACGCCTGCCAAAACAATGATTCACGCCAGCATAGACCCTCACAAGATGACATCTAATCTTGTGCTAAACAGAAGTAGCAGCCGCTCAAGCCAATGTTATGTCCAGAACTCCAGCAAATGAGGTCGTGCTAGTAATATGGAGGCCCTACCATCCACAAAACTCTGTCTTAAGCCCATGTCTAGAATTGTCTGTTAATGGCAACCAGAAATGAGATAATAATCTACCCAAAAAGCACCAATATTCTATTGCCCAGCCAAGAACAACATTCCTCATATCATGGCATCTACATTCTCTTTTTTGGCAACTCTTTTCCCAAAATCAAATAATTTGTCTTTCGTGCAAGGCTTCACACATTAATAAACCTTCAGTAGTTAAATTCCACAAACCTGGTAGATTTATCAATCAAATCTGATCTCATTGTTTTACATTCAACGGAAAGGCAGGTCTTTTATGAAAGTGCAGCAGTGGAATCTGCGGGTTTTCGTCTCCAAACTATGCATCTTCAGCTCATTGTCGACCCCTGATTGGAACCGCACTGCCTTTCAAGTTTTCATCTGTCAGGAAACTGGTTGGGGTTTTTGTTCTCCAGTGAGAAATCTGGCCACAAGCACAAATCTCCAAAAAAGAGAAATAATCAAGCTCAGAATGCATACCTTTGTCTCCTTAGCCTCCTGTTATAACCTCCCACGAAACTTTCCAGATAATATCTTTTTGAAATCACTTTTAATAAAATAATAATCCTTTTGGACCAGGCTGCCATAAAATGAAATATTATCCGTAAAACCGATTTAATTTAATAATAAAATATAAGCTGCACTTAATTAATAAAATAAAGTTATTGTTAGAAACAAAATATTAAACTATTAAATTGATTTGATTTCTTAGAAAGGGGACATGACAATTAGATGCAATGTTAATTATGAAAGTTTAAGATGAGAAGAGATGGAGTTTAGTTTGGGTATGGTAAGACATAAATTCCAACTTAAGAGAAGCAAAAGTTGCTTTGGATGTTACAAAAGCTTGAGTAAAACTATTGGTCACTAGGTTAGGGTTTTATGATATGATTCTAGGGATGGATATGTTTAGGAAACGTTGAGTAAATTTTGATCATTATAACAAAAAGATTGAATGCCTAGATGAATACGGGAGGTCAATGGTGCTCTAGGGGAGTCCAAAAGCCATTAGTAGCTAGAATGATGAGAGCTATGTAGGGCAAGAAGGTTTTAAGGAGGGAAAACAAACTCATCCTAGTCAAGATTAAGGATATAAAAAGATCTCATGTCCAATATTAAAGATGATCCAATTCTATAGGAATTTGAGATGCCTTTCCTGAAGAATTGCTAGGATTGCCCCCTAAGCATCAATTCAATTTCTTAGTTGATCTTCTCCCAAGGGTTGAGCCTACTATGTAAATTTCTGCATACTAAATGAAAATTGTTGACTTTTGAGTGCCTGAAATAAAGTTGTAGGATTTTGTGGGAAAAGGGATAATTCAACTTGTTCGGTTGCTATGGGATCTCCTATGGTTGTCATTAATAAAAAAGATGTAACCCTCAATTATGCAATGACAATTGGATGTTGAATAAGGTGACTATTAGAAATAGATACCTTCTTCCCAAAATAAATGACCTGTTTGGCCCGCAATTTTCTCCAAAATTGATCTAAGATCCAGCTATCACTAGCTAAGGATGCAGAATGGGGATATCTTAAAGACAACATTTGGTTCTAGATATGGCCACTTTGAGTTCTCAGTGGTACTGTGTGGTTTGAAAAATGCACCATTTGCTTTGATGAGCCTTATGAACCATGTTTTCCATGCCTATTTGAACAAATTTGTATTGGTGCTGCTAGGTGACATTCTAATTTATTCCAAGGACTTGTAGGAACACAATGAGCATATAAGAATGGTATCGTGGAGATTGAGGGAATAGAAGCTTTGTGGGAATTTGGCCAAGTTTTTCTTCTTTTGACACAAGATTCACTATTTGGGACATATAACCATTAGGGAAATTTCAATGGATTAGCTAAGATCCAAGCAACTGTCAATTGGCCTAGTCCAAAAAATGTTCAGAAGTAAGAAGTTTTATGGGTTTGGTAGGGGTACCATTGTAGGTTTGTAGAATTTTTTTGGAGTAGCTAATCCCATAAGCTCTCTCTAGTGGAAAGGAAATTAGTTTTAGTGGACCAAAAAGTGTGAAATTGCCTTCCAACTATTGAAACAAGCCCTTAAGCTTAACACCAATTTTTCAAGTGCTAGATTTAGAGAAGGAATTCATAGTGTGGACAAAATGTCATTTGATGGCCTAGGAGGAGTTTTGATTTAGGATGGTCATGTGATTGTGTTTGAGTCATGTGAGATGAAGGACCGTGAAATCAACTATCCTACCCATGATCTAGAGCTGGCAATTGTGCATGTATGAAAGGTTTAAATGCACTACTTTGTGGGAAGATCATTCAGATTGAATATAGATAGGCATCAAGGGACTAAAATATATTTTCACATAGCCTGACCTAAATGCACAACATAGAAGATGGTTAGAATTCCATATCAATTATGAGATTGACATTTTCTATGTTAAGGGGAAGGAAAATCAGGTTGCAAATGCCTTATTGTTGAACTGACACAGTGGCAGTCACATAAATAAGATTTAACCTACATGAAACCATTGAAAACATATAGGAAAGAAACCCCTTTTTGTCAACAAATGAAGCTAAAATTGCAGCTAAGGACAAGTAATGTAGAATATCACCTAGGGGATGATGTTATTTGTCTATAGCAAAGTCACATATTTCAAGCCAAAGAAGGTGGTTTAAAAGTTAGAATCATTGAGGACAGCAATAGTATGCCTTATCAAGCACATGTTGAGGCAATCAAGATGTATTTGGAATTGAAAACTTAATATTTCTGGCTAGGAATGAACGAGGTAGCTAACTTCGTGGCAAAATGCTTGGAGTGTCAGCGACTTAAGGCCGAGTATTCCCATCTAGCACTAGTATTGTACACACATGACTTACCATGGCCCAAATAGCTGGTAATATTAATGTATTTTGTGATAGGAAAGCCCAAGATGAGCAATAGTTGTG
This sequence comes from Cryptomeria japonica, assembly GCF_030272615.1. NCBI lineage: Eukaryota > Viridiplantae > Streptophyta > Pinopsida > Cupressales > Cupressaceae > Cryptomeria > Cryptomeria japonica. The sequence continues at coordinate 163,686,964 of NC_081406.1, forward strand.
ACAATATTGTAGCAATGGTTGAAAAACCAACCAAGGTTGCACACTTCATACTAGGCAATGTTAAAGATGATGCATAGATTTTGGCAAGAAGATTGATAAGGGAGATAGTTAAATTGCATGGGACACCCAAATTAATCATATTTGATAGGGATATGCTATTCACCTGTGGTTTTTAGATTAATCCTCAGTACTAAACTCAGTTTCAATATTGCGTACTACCCAGAAACAGATGGCCATACAAAGAGTTAATCAAACCATTGATTAACCTAGTAGGTGAGAAGAATATCTGCTATTGTTGGAGTTTGCGTATAATAATTCCTACTAATCCTCCATCCATATGACACCTTTTGAAGTACTTTATGGTAGAAAGTACAGGGTATTGAAGGGATGAGATGAATTAGGCAATCAGGTTGGTGACCATTGAGCTGGACTTGCTCCATGAATATGACAAGCAAGTAAATTTTATTAGGGAGAGAATGAAGTAAGTTGCAGATCAACATTAAAATTATGTAGATGCAATGAGGACTCGAAGAGAGTTTGCATTAGCTGATAGTGTGTTTATTCTTGATAAACCATAGAAAAGTTTGATAAAATTTGGCAAAAGTAGTCATTTCAATATATTGGACTATTTGAGATCTAAAAAATGATTAGCCGTGTTGCTTATAGCCAACTCTCCCACCATCTCTCTCTCTCTCTTACATCCATAATGTGTTTTATGTTTATATACTTTAAGAAATATATTATTGATTCCATGCATGTGATTGACTGGCAGGCACTACAAGTGGAAGGGGCCGGCGGAATCTACCTTGGTCCACTCGTAATCCTAGACAGGCACAATATACAACTATGAAACAGAACCAGACAACAGGGTAAAGTTGTTTGGGACCAATATGATGAGTGAGGAGCCACCTGTGAAGATGACGACATGATTAAAAGGAATATCCAAACTTGTTTAATTAATCTGAATTGACATAAAACTAAAGGAAGGATGATGTCACATTCCTATAAAACACACTTAATCTTCACCCATAGTCCTGTTGTAGTTTGGATTAAGGTGGAAGCCTGGTAAATATGTTGATTGTCTTGGCTTCAATGTGCTATCATAAACAATTAAATGTTTTGATCAATGATATTATGATGGTTTTAGTTTTATTGCACTTTTATGAATCAAATGTTCTATGTTAATGAATATCTGAGTACTAATTTCTAGTTGGTGAATTGTGCACGAGGAAAATTAGTTTATTTTGTAGGTGCCTGGGTGCAACAGGATTTAGATTCTGTGGTTCTATCGAAGAGGCAGATTTTAATGCCAAACCAATGCTGCACTTGTTTAAATAAATGTCATGTCCAAATTTGAGTTTTGGCCAAAATATAAGTCCTGAGAATACTTTTGTCGTTTAGTAATGTTCCTGTCTAGTTGTGAGTTACAGGATGTCTTGTTGGTACACATGCCTAGCACCCTAAAGGATTCTTTAATGAATAATTCCTAGAAGACACGTAGCAGATGATTATGGTCAAGTTATAACTTACTATAATAGTACAATTTTAACCCAATGTTTTAGGCAACTAATTAATAATTGTTTATTAGTATTCTGATGTGTACATATAAAAGCTTAAACTGGGGCATACATCACTATCACATAATAATTTTGATGAATGAAATAATATATTCACTGAAGTAAACGTTTTTGGGAATTCAGGAAATAATAAACATTATGGTAATATTAGAACCACATATGTCTAAGATAGGGGTGGCACCAAACAAATAAATGCAACATGATAAAAGTTTGGTATAAGGAAGAGAATGGAGAGGAGGTATATCTTAACGTTGCGGGGTAAAAGGAATCCAGAAAAGGGAAGATCGGGAGAGGAACAAGGGCAGAAAGAAAAAAAGAAGCCAACAGAAACTGAACCACATGCAACCAGGGTGAGATTGAGGGTGAATGTTTGCAGTTGGATATCTCTTTGTTAAATGAAGTGAGTTGCTCATTAGTGTTCGCACTTCGCACACATTCTTTCACATTCTTTCACATTTATTGATTTACTATGGTTAAGGATTAATTTTTCAAGAAAAATATGTCTAGCAATTCCTGGGTTTAAATAATTAGCTCATTGTTGAGAATGTTGCTATTTCTCAACCTTTGTATGAAGGCATAGATTTGGTGATAACACCTAGTGTTTGCTAAAAAACCGAAATGCTTGTAGGAAGAGATTGTAGTTGTGTTTTGTTTGTTTTGCACAGTATATGTTCCAGTTTCAGCTTGGCCACATATGCAAAATTACCCCTTCACCCTATAATGTTTTCGTTACTATTGCCATGACCCATATTTATGTATAATTAAATTATTAAATGTGTAGGTCTAATGTTCTATTTTACCCTTAGTTTTTGGGACGGGGACAGCAGGGGACGGTGGGACAAGTTTCCTGGACGGCAATTTTTTTGGCCAATTTTGGGGATGGCAGGTGGACGGCTATATAAAATATAGGGAAAATCTAAAATATATAGGGGAATTTTAAATGTTCATATGAAAAATAAATAAAGCATGTATATATACATTATATTCATATGAATACATGGATAAAGTAGGTATATGTACATTATAGAACCTTAACATACCACATTTGTATTCAGAATTCATTATCAATACTCAGTATGCATTCATAATTCATAATTCATTGCCAATACTCAATATGCATTCATAATTGAAAATTCATTGTCAATATGCCAGCACTCGTTTGCATGTAGTTCATTGTTTCTTTCTGGTTGGAGGATATTTTGATAGTCTTCCATTACTGTTATGACCTACAACTGCTCCTTTATGCACTACAAAGTTTTGGGTGTTTGTGAAATTTATTACCAAGCTGTTATTCACATCTGAGTGCTTTTGGGTATGATTCAGACCTGTTTACCTTTCATATCACTGAAAAGTCCTATATTGCAGACCTGCAACCACTTTTTTACGCACCACCAAGTTCTAAGTGTTCGTGAAATTTATTACCAGGCTGCTGCTCATTATTTCTAAGTGCTTTTGGAAGTGATTCAGACATGTTTACCCATCATATCAGTGAAAATCCAGTTTTACAGACCTATAATAAAATTAAAAAATGGTTTTTTTGAGCATTTGAATCTTTTTTTTTTAAAATATGCTGGGAAAAGGGGGATGGCTGCCCATCCCCAGGTTTGTTAGGGGACGTCACAGATGCCCCCAACCATATTGGGGATGGGGGGACCTCCCCTTTGAGAATCACTGCCGTCCCCAAGTTTCCGGGTAGATTTTGCAATTTTGGGGACGGTGAGGGGACGTCCCTTGGTTGTCCCCAAGTCCCCGAAACATCCCTGATATGGGGATGGAGAATTTTAGCCCGGGGACCCATCCCCGGGTAACATAGCTAATATATTAATTTTTTTAAAGATAGACAATAAGCCTATGCATCAATAATTTCAGACCCAACCATCTCTTGTTTCATTCAGTAATTCTTTAGTTTTATAACATTCCATAGGTGTCAGAGGACAATAGGAAGTTTGTATTAGAGAGCTAATGATTTTTGTACATGGGAAGTTGATAGCAGTTGTGGCTATGGACAGATATAATTTTTGTTCATGAGCAACTTTGAAGGGAAATTAAAATTATCCACTCAGGTCTAAAGAAAGTAAAATCAGTATGGAAAAGATAATAGGTAGTCAGAATTAGAGCTACTAATATTAGGTGATTAGAGACGGAAATATCTATGTTTCTTTGGACAGGGATCATAGTGGATGCTTTTGCATGAGGCCCCTTTTTAGGGGACAACAATTAGAAAATAGGGAAATTTCAAAGATATGGGAAAATTTCAAATATTCAAATGATAAGGCATTCAACATATTCATCATATAACCATATTATGAAACATTAGAGTTGAATTGAGAATTCATTAGTTGACATACAAATTAATAACATTTTAATGTCTAATCATTTGAGTTCTCATTTTCAATTTGCACATACAACAAAATGAAAAGGTCAAAAGGCTACAACTACAAAATGACAAAATGTAGACAACTAGATTTGCTAGTGCTATGTCTCTACCTCATCTTTGCCTAATCAAAATCGAAGTTTAAACTACCAATACGAGAAATTGACTCATCCAATGGAACCCCAATCAATCCTTCTTGTGCCTTCCCATCAATTTGTGTGGCATTTTTAGGATAAACATCCCTTTGTGTAGTTGGAGTTTGTCGATCATGAAGTTGCATTGTACTATGCATGGCCCCCAACTTCTTAGCTTGTTGAGAGGTAAGTCCATTCCTTTTGATTAATGGAATTTTTATGTGGTCCAATTCTTCTTTGTTGCAAAAAAAAAGTAGCAATTTGTGAAAGGAGGCGAGTGGCAAGCTTTCTCAACTCTAGTGCATCCTTGTCATGCCATGTCCACCATCTAATAGGGTTGAATTGAGCTAATGTATCTAACGTTGCCTTTCGTTTGCTAAATGTTTTACCTTGAAGGTTGATAGAGGCAAGCTACTATGTTTCTCATAGTTATAAATCTTTCAAAGGGCTGCTACGAGCTTGTCTTTCACCTCTTAATCCCCAAAAGAAATCATTCTATTAGGCTTTAGTATATGCCATTTGGGATTTAGAGTATAGCTGCCGTATGAAGTGGGGAGTTCATAGTGTTCCACTGTTGCATCATAATGGGCCAGGCAAGTGAGATGAGGGAGCAAACATATTCATAGACAAAGCATTCAAAAAAGAATTGACTCAAATGATAAAGTGTAATACCCAAAATCTTCAGTTGTGCAATAAGTCTTCAATAGTTGCACAAAACAGAAAAATAAGGGAGTAGTTTGTTTTTAGGTGTTAGTGTCTTTGTTTTTGGTTTAAGGTTGTTGTAAATGGGTGTGAGGCCCTTGTGGGCCCCAACCCTTTTTTTCATAAAAACCATAAAAATAAAACATTTGTAGGCTAGGCTGTGGGGGATGGCTAGCCGTCCTCAGGATGGTTACGGATGGCTAGATATCATTAGGTCATGAAGTTGTTTAGCATATCAGAAATGTGTCCTTTGTTTTGATGGGGATAGCATAAAGATTTTTCCCACTTGTGTACATGCCCTTCAAAAGTCCTCAATGCGGGAACAAATGGAAATTCCCATGGGTTATGTCCTAGTGGACCATAGGGAGATATAAATAATATGGGATGAAAAGTAATTTGGTAATATGCAATTAGAGTCTTAGATTAATTGGAATTGAGAATTTAAATAGGAGTGTAGTTTGTTAGTAGAGTGGGTGAAATAAAAGTTAGAAATGAGAATGTTCAAGATAAATTGGAATTGTTAATTTAAATAAGAGTGGAGTTATTAATAAAGTGGATAAAGTAAAAGTTATATTTGTACACATATATACATATTTATATGTCTATGCATTACATATACATATGCATATGCCTATGCATATACATATACATATACATATCCATATATATATATATATATATATATATATATATATATATATATATATGCATATACCTATGCATATGCATATGCGTATACCTATGCATATACTGATATACATATCCATATAGTTATATTTATATACACACATATACATATGCATATGCCTATGCATATACCTATACATATACTGATATACATATTCATATGCATATCCGTATCCGTATCCATATCCATATCCATATCCATATCTATATACATATACATAGTGATTTTTATAATTTAATGAACAATTATATAACAGCAGCAATGTAACATGACAATGCTAAAACGATGTTGGATGATGTCTGCAGAAGCTTGCATGCCAAACACATTGCATAAAGAAATTGTTTGTTTGTACTTCACACAATACCACACTGTGCCATACCATGGCAAATGCACCTTTGATCTCTTTTTGCAACTGTCTCTAATATTATATCAAAACTTTTGAAGTTTGATGCTTTTTTGATAAATGAAATCAGAAATTCAAATGATTGCTGTTAGTATTTGATCCAGGTGGATTTTCACTAAAAATATTCAACACTTTCCGCATCTTTCTCTCGACCAGTTTGGCTCCAAGGATCTCGGGATACAAAATGGCAAGTTTAATATTTGTTGAGTGTGAGCCATGGAAATAGGGGCTCGGGTTTGTCTGCGTCCACACACACCCACCAATTTACATTATTTTAAAACCAAACAAATAAAACCCGATCATATCATATTTATAGCCCCAACTAATAATGTAAGGCACGGGTATTATGGGGATATAAAGATTATATTGTGAGCCCGGATTTATAAGGGCCATTGTTTTTAAAGGGGCAGGTTTATTTTAAGGATAAGCCAAGATTTTAGGGCTCAGAGCAAGTCAGAACCTTCCTTCATTTGCAACTATTAACTAAATCAAACAAACCCGATTGTAATAAATTTATACCAGCCCAAAATAAATTATTTTGTAAGGCTCAAAATTATAAGAGCCAATAATTTTAAGGGTTGAGTATAATTTTAAAAGATTAAGTGTTAAAATTGGTTGATGTGAGTTATTTGTAGAATCATATGGTTTTACACCATATTTGGCAAAATATGTGTATAAAAAAGGGGGGTAAGTTGTGAGCTGGAGGTAGTAGTGAATTGTGAGGAAATTGGGAGAGAGTTGAAGATTGGAGATTTGGTGAGAAAATTTCTTTTGGGTGTTTGATAGTGAATGGTTCATCTTTGTGCATTGGGAGCTTAAATTCAAGCTTGTTGTATGTGGGAGAAGGACTTTGTAATTCATTATCGTCCAAGGAGAGATAAGGAGTCTTTGTAACCATTTTCTGGAGCTGAATCAAGGATTGGCCACTCCATTGGAGGGACCCGGAGACGTAGCCAATTGGTGAACTCTGTTATCAACTTGTGTTTTGTCTTCTCTCTTCTTTCCCTCTTCTGTTCAATCTATCGTTATTTGATTATTATGTTTATTTAAACAATTTGATTGTAATTTTAAGACCTTCATTTAATTGTTGTAAGAGTTAACATCTCACGTGCAACAGTCATAGATCCTAACATCAGATCAGTATTAGCTGTTATTTAACTTAATATCACTGACTATGAATCTGAATCATGATATATCTAATTTAATTTATAATGTTATGCTAATACTGCTGTTATTCTGTTGTCATGATACATTTTACACTCGTTTTTTAATATTATGAATGATTTTTTTAAAACATTATTTAAAAGTGTTTTTCAACAAGGGACCCCTGTCCATCCTTAGGATGGTCAAGGGACGTCTAAGATGTCTTCTACTGCCCTGGGGATGGCCAAGTCTCCCATACGTGTTTCCTATTGACCCTGATTTGGGGATGCATTTCGGGACATTTCCACATTTTCTCAGCTTGGGGTGGGAGAGCTGGGGGACATTCCCTAAAGTCCTCTTGTCCCTGAAATGCCTCTGGGGACGTGGATGGTGGTTTGACCAGTGGGACATGTTCTCGTGTAACACAGGTTAGAAATGAAAATGTGTAAGTGAATGAGATGCTACAAAATGGGCAAAGTAAAAGTTAGATTTGGGAATGTGGCTAAGTGAATGAGAAGTTGTACAATGGGCATAATTGAAACACCACGCGTCAGGAATAACAAGACTTAGAAATCTGCGTAATTTGATATCGAGTCAACAAGACTAGAGAAGCCATACTCTTAGAATGTTTGGTATTTGTTTATCATGTGTATATGGAATTGCGAGCAGGAGAATGTTGTGGCCAATCTTCAAGATTGTTTGGTTATAGGTGGTAGTTGCTTAAGTGCACATTAATTGTGAGCTAGTCTAAGCAATATCGATGTCTCATTGTTTTTCATGAGAATCTAATAACTAAAACCTAGTAGACCATGCATAGGTCATTAAATCTATCAAGGTGGGTGGTGTCATAGTCAACAAGTTCAAGGATGGAGAAACCCATAGGATAACCCCATTAAGCTATCACTTGGTCCTTTTATTTTCACCTGGGTTCGGTCTTGGTACTGGTTTGGTGCGGGTTCATCCTCAGGTACTCCCAGGACATTGTTTGGGCACCCGGGGCCTTAGTGGGCCATTCATAGAAGGACCCACAGGGAATCTTGGTGTCTAGGTGGTACCCCTGAGTGTATTCATGTGTACCCAATACTGATATATGCAAATTTTAGTGTTTTTGAATCTTATACAATACTGAAATAAACTAACATTTATGAAGTAAACACCAACTGGAATATGAATGCATTAGGGAAACTTCTTCTCATATGATATTCACATAAAGCAAAGAGTTAATAATGCACTGAAAATTGGTGTAGTAGCACATATATTATATGTAAGTAGTGAAATTACTAAGATCAGCAATAGGAATATGTCTAACCAAAACAGTGTTGTGTGAAGTCTGAACATCCTTCAATCAGCAGCTACAACAAGATTGTAACCCATAACCATTTAACTCCTATTGGAAAAATGTCACTTATCTATAACCACTTGTAAATAGAGGCAGCAAGTAAACCCATACTGAAACTATATATTTTTTAACATGATAAGATTGATCAACTTGTTTTTTCATGTTTGCAAATTATAAATATGAGGCATTTAAATGTTCTATTTATTGGCAACTATGAGTATCACTGTTCTTATAATTTTAAATTTAGAACATATAAACATATATACATATATATTTTCTTGTATCCGTACCCATGGAATTAGTTTTTTGTACTGCCAAATCGAGTTTGGGTACCCATACCCGAACTTTTAAGATTTATATGGATACAACTTGTGCGCATTATGCCAAAATTGAGATAGGGACATTACAAGGGCATAGACAAAGGAATATTGTTCTCTTATTGGCAAAGGTGATCACTGAGCTAGTAAATCTTCTAACCAGTTGCATAGATAAGGTTATTGCTAAGTGCAAAATAATCTATGTTACCCTGAGTTTCTAGGGAAGGATGGCAAGGGATGGGGGCATGTGTTTTGGAGTCCCCAATTTTTCAAGTCATTTTTGGGGACGGTAGGGGATAGAAAAGGGGGCGGCTATATAAAAAAATAGGGAAAATTTATAATATATAGGGAAAATTTAAATATTCATATGATACATTGATACCACATGCATATATAAAACCTTAATATATAACATTTTTGTTAAATTGGGAGTCCACATAAGAGTCAAAGTCAAACAAATTAGCAAAAATCAAACCTTAATTTAAATTGCTTTCATATTTCATTGTCAGTATGTATGCAATATTACAAAAATAGCATACAAGTTACAACAAAATGCCCAAAGGCTACAAGTTTCAGTTTCAATTATGATATGAAAAAAAAAGAAATTTTACACTACTGCCCCTAATTTGCATCTCTTAACACTGCATCAAAATTGGAGTTCTCCTTGGAGTCACTGCCATTGTGAGGGTGTGATGTCCCCATCATTAACCTACTCTTAAGAAGCAATAAACAATTATGTGATCAAGGGTGGTAGCCTTGAAAACATCCTCAATTAGCTAGTAGTTAGGAAATGACATAGTTCAAGTAGGTTTATAATGGTTGTAGCATGAAGATATAATGGAAAATCATCTTATTCATAAGACTTCACGATTTTCCTATGAAGGATTCAAGTAAGGCATAGAGAGGAAGATGTAGTAATGAAGACAAGAGATTTGATAAGCTATTCCCCATCTTTATAATCAAGGAATGAATACTCTAAGGACATACAAAATACTTAGCCCACATGATGTCAACTCACCATACTCATCAAGGGAAGATGAAGGAAGCACAATTGCATATATCAATGCCACACCCAAACATCACTATCATACACCAAGAAAGGTTTGGCAAAGTTTCACATCTATGAGAATCTCCTCCCTCATCCTTCTAGTATTTCCAGTTTTGGGAAGTCTACAATAAATGGTTCCTCATTGCTGAGCTATGCTAAATATCGAACCTCCTTTTGTATATGATCACCGCCAAGGTATGTTGATATATATATCTACACGTAATCATCGTGGAGGAAGATATATATGATTAATAAGGCGATATGACTAATGAATAGATACTAGCAAAGATTCTAAATCAATTATCAAAGGTGTAAGAAAATAACGACCATAGAAAGGAGACTTGGACTCGGCACGAACTCGGCAAGGGTGACTTGACTTGGGACTCTAGACTCGGCAATAAAACTCGGGCAAGATTGGGTAAAGTGAAAAACCCAAGAAATTTAGAGATTTTAAGGATTTAAAACTTGTTTCATGCAACTTTTATTAAATAAACCTTAAATACACAATAACATCATCAAATAGAAGCTAATTTGATCACATACACAAGTATACATCGATCACATTAGTATAAACACAAATTGTAGTTGAAGGAAATAACAAAACTCATAAAATATGAAATCCGTGACACCAAATTTTCCACACAAATGTCAAAACAACTACAAGTCTATGACTTATAAGAGCCTACATCCTTCCCACAAAGGTGTCTAAGGTAGGTCCTGGATGATTCAACAACCACACTCTTTGCTCGTGACTCCATTCCACCCTCACCAACATCAACTCTGTTTGTGTTTGGCTCTGGCTCTAGCTTTGCTCATGCTCTAATCTCCTCCTCTGCCATGGCTACAACCTTAACAACTCTATCTACTTGGTCGATCCAATCAAAGTCCTCGTCGCTAAAGATAGGATCCATAGCTTCAACAATCCACTCAGATTATGAATTGACCCCCTTTAGCATGATTGGGGTGGTGTCATGGTCCATAACCTATCTCTATCTAAGGCGAAGGTTGTAATGAACAAAGACTAAATCATTCAACCTCTCCACATATAGTCTATTGGGACTCTTGGAGTGTATGTGCTCAAACATACTCCAATTGCGCTCACAACCGGAAGCACTGCATGGTTGGCTCAAAATACAAATGGCTATTTACTGAAGATTTGGTGTTTTGGGAGCAAACATCTGCCACCATCTATTTGAGATGAGAAAACAAAAATCAGCCTCATTTAATAATAAGTTGAATAATATATAATTAAAATTATGCTCTTAAAATATATTTTTACCTAGCTGCATTTTTGTTCGATTGTCTTTGCAAAGCTGACAAGAGAAGACCTCCCCTTTTGCATTAGAAAAGGCCTATAGCTTGTGGATTATAGTGCTACTATGACCAGGTGATATTCACTCTATCACTGAGTAGAGCCCAGTAAGAATCTCCTCATCTGCCTTGAAATCAAGGTGGAAATGGAATCCTAGATTGAGGTAATAAGCGACTACATGGAGGGACTAGTTGGACTTGCCATCTCCTATCAATGATATCCCAAATGGGACAATATTTACTCTCATCCCCTCCATAGGCAGATCTGGTGGCCTCCTTGGCCCTATCCATGCCCTCGTATATGTAACCCAATGCGGGCTTCTCCCCAGTAACAACTCGTAGGAGAACTACCAAGGGCTCAATGAACTGCAAATATTGTGAAACATTATCTAATATCAGTTAACTTAAGTGTGATAAATAAAAATAAGCAAATAAAAGAAAAATATGATTAAAAATTAAAACATAATGTAGAATTTATAAAAATTTTACCTTCACAATCTCAACACAAGGGGCCCAAAAGCCCGACTCATAAAAAATGCAATCTACCACATCAATCCTTGTAGCAGTCATAGCATAGGATGAGGAAGTCCACTCCTCACCAACAAACATATGCCTTACTCTGAATCAAGGATTGCAATGTGATGAAGTTGTTGGCAAATCTAGTGATTTTGGGATGAGCCAACTCCTTTTGCCCATGTATTGGCTCATTAGGCAAAGGACCCATGCATGATTGTATAAAAATTTGCAAATATGTTTTGCCTTCTCTACACATGTCGTGATTCCATGGAATCTTGCCAATGTCCTCTAACATGAGGTCAATGCAATGGGCGACACATGGAGACCAAAATATAGATGGGTGCTTCTCCATCAAAAGTTTACCTGCAACAACATAATTTGTTGCATTAATGGTCACCACTTGTACTACATTCTCCTCACCCACCTCATATATGACCTCCCCTATAACCTCACATAGAAAAGTAGCATTTTTGGAATGTGCAGAAGCATCAATGGACTTCAGGAACATGGTGCCACCTGAAATTTGAAAACAAAGCAAAACCAATGATCAATGACCATTCAATAAATCTTAAATTAAGAATACTAATCATTAAATAAAATTCAAATTATTCAATCACCTACAAAAAAAACAACAAAATTTAGGAGCATCTTGTTTCTCCTATCAGTCCAACCTTCGGTCATTATGGTGCAACCTTTCTTCCATATCTTGCATTGTTCCTCTAATGTGGCTTTTACTTCAGCCACCGAATCTGTCGAAATTTGGCCACTTAACTCAGAATCAAAAGGGGCCTTAAACCTCGCCCCACAAATAGTGATGGCATCAACCATGCTCTGCCAATAAGGAAACCCGTCACAAATAAATTGAATAAGATAAGCATATCTATGTCCAATAAAAATTCATTAGACAAAACAAACTGTAAATATTAAAAAGTTAAAACAATCAAATAAAAACTAAAAGGAATTACTTGGCTACAAAGAATGGAATGGTGCAATAGTACTAAAATCTCCCAATTGCATGTTTAGCTGCATCGTTCACCTCCTTGTTCCAACATGTTGTGATCATTTCACACATCGCCCCATCAAAATGGGGACCCCCCTTTTTTTTTGAGTCCTAGCCTCTTAGTCTAGCCTCTCTCCTTTCACAGGGTGAAATGAGTAAGTTTGTAGGGTCTGCATGTTTTGTCAGTTAATAAAAAATCCAGCTGAAAAGTCTAAAGAAGTTGCTAGTAGCGACAATCCAAGAGTTCAAGGTTGTAAGTAGACTCCATTGTTTTAGTTATCCTTGGTCGAGGTTGCTTCAAAGAGGCCTCATCTTGCAAGTTTGAAGGGAGAGAATGAGCCAAGGTGATATACATAAGAGAAATTTTAAGATGTCAAATCATCTTAGTCTCCAAACCTCAAAACCATACTTCATGTTGAGTGATAGATGAGCGAATTTTTTTCCCTTGAGTGCATTGTTTGAGAATAGGTGTAAGTACGAGTTTGAGCGTTTGAATGAATTACTCCAAGGATTGAATTCTTGTGCAATGAAATGATCGATAAGCTCATTTGTAATCCGCCTCATCTCTAAGTCTTCTCTAGTTTTTAACTTCATGACTTCACAACTTGAAGCGAACTGCATGAGTGAGAGATTTGGAGCGAACTTCATGTTTGAAGGATATGGAACGAACTTCATGAATGAGGAGATTGGAGCAAATTTCACTATTCAAGCATTCATGAACGAGGTTGGTGATAAAGGAATGAAGTGAAGGATTTGAGAACACTTACTTTGTGATCAAACACTCAAGAGAGAACTTCATGAGTTGCACTTTTGGAGCGAACTTCATGAGTTAAGATAGTGGAGCGAGTTTCACCTTCAAGGCTTCATGAGCGAAATGAGAGATAAAGAGATGAAGGAAATTTGGGACCACTTACTTCATGTTCAAGCATTCACAAGCGAACTTCACGAGTTGCAAGTTTGGAGCGAACTTCATGACTTTGCATTTTGGAGCGAATTTCATATTTCATGAGTTGCAAGTTTGGAGCAAAATTCCTGATCAAAGGAATAAGAGTGAACTCAAGTATGAATGCACTTCATGAATTTGAATATTAGAGAAAACTTCATGACTTGACATCTTGGAGCAAACTTCATGACTTGCCATCTTGGAGCGAACTTCATGAGTTGGTGATTAGGAGTGAACTTCATGACATGCCATCTTGGAGGGAACTTCATGAGTTGGTGATTAAGAGCGAACTTAATGACTTGCCATCTTGGAGCGAACTTCATGACTTGACATCTTGGAGCGAACTTCATGAGTTGGTGATTAGGAGCGAACTTCATGTTTAGCGAACTTCATGTTTGGAAGAGACAAGCTAGCTTAGTTAACAAGGCGATTGAAATAAGACTTCACGTGCACACCACTTAGAGCGAATTTCAAATGCACTTCGTGAGTTGAGAAACAAGAGCGAACTTCACGAGTTTCAAAATTGGAGCGACTTCATGAATTAGAGATCAAGAGCGACTTCATGAATCAAGAAAGCGGAGCGAATTTCATTTAAAGGCGAACTTCATGAGATAACAATTTGGGGCGAAATTTATGATTAAAGGGAAGAAAACAAACTTCATTAAAATTAACTAAACATGATTTTCAGCGCCCACAATAAAATTTGAAATTAATCAAGAGATGTAGATCGGCCAAAGGTAATTTGTTATTTTGTTTTAATTTAGCCAAGTCGGCCTCCATAGGAAAAGACACAACTTCTCACCATTGATCGTTTATAAGAGAAGATTTAAAACAATCATTTCAACATCAAATCAAAAAAAATGTTCCTCTCTCTTGAGCTAATTTCATTAGCAACCAGTAATCTATAACAGTCAGTGAATTTCAAAGTGCAGATTAGCAAATCTAGCAGCAAGGAGGCAAATTTACTACAAAAAGATCAGCAAGGAGGCAAATTTACTACAAAAAGATCAGCAACATCATCTTCATAAAGGCGAATTCAGTCATTAGCAAGGCTAATTCACACAAAAGAGCAGCAATATCATCCTTTCAAGGGCTAATTAGGTAGATTGGAGGGTGAATTTTATCCTTCAACAGTAAAGGATTAAGGAGACAACGAACCCTTGAGCATTAGCAGTCGCTTCATTAATTAGATTTTGAAGTTAAAGTTATGAAATCAGAAGTAAGTTCATTATTTAGGCTGATGTAAAGTTAGGAGTAGGTCTGATTTGGGATTGATAGTCATTTTGTTGAAGTAAATTAGACTTTTCCTAATGCATATAATGAATAAATCAGTCTTATTTAGCAATCGATTTCACATTTAAGGTGTAAAACTCATTTTATTGTTAAGTAAGTAAGCTTCATTGTATCACCATTATTATAACTTGCACATCTCTCATAGGAGCGACTCCTAAACCAAACAAGACTCTCTCTCAGAAAGTGCTCATCAAGGAAGATTTGAAGGGGAGTGCATTTGAAAGTAGGATCATGTTACATTGGAGCAAAGTAGGAGACACTAATCTTGGGAAGTTTGACACCAAGAAGTTCTGCCACCCATCATACATCAATGAACCTACAACTACCGCCAAGAAGATGATCGAAAGTGGGATCATAAATGCAACCAACTTTCCTTCCCCGGTGCAATGCTATGAGCTCATTGTAGAATGTGCTCAACACTATGACTTTGATTCAAGGAGAATTGTGGTGAAGGATGGGACAGTGCTCGCATATCTGTCGGAGACAACAATTAGCGAGATATTCCATCTACCCGAGCCCAAAGATATGATCTACATAAGCTTGGAAGGAGCTAAATCAGCTTATGACGATGATCGAATGCTTGTGCGAAGATCATTGACAAATTTTGGTTGAAGAAGAGTACAGGAAGAAGAAGGTGGCCCAATAGACTACACAGGATAGACTTCAATGATGATTACAAAGACTTCATCACCTTACTCCATCGGTTGGTTTGTGCACCTGTGGCTTCATACTTCGAGGACTGGATGTTCTACTTCATTGAGACTGCTACCCATGACAAGAAGTCAATGAATTGGGCAAGACTCATTAGCAATAACATTGATAAATAGTTAAGGAGGCTAATACACACCAGAACATTCTATATGAGCTCCTATGTCATATACTCCATTGCAAGAAATTTTGAGTATCCGAGACTCATGTACACATGCATAGTTGGAAGGAGACCTGGAGAGATCAAAGTGTATGATTGTTATCCATAGCTTAAGCATCCGCCAAAACAACAATACAGGAGGGTGAATGATGCATTCACTATGCATATCATGAGACAACTTTGAGGTGGATCGCAACAAAGACACTCTCTAGAAGGGCAAGCACTGGTAGAACAACATGGTGCATGGTTCATCCAATTCTCGAAGTTCACCTACATCAGAGTTCAAGGATCCCCTGTTCCTCCCTACATGTTGCTGTGCTACACAACAAATAGAGTGGTGCTACTCGAGGTGGTGAGATAGTTATTGACATACATCAAGGCATATAGATACAAGCATGGAGCTAGTATTTCTTTTCCTATCATGCTTGGAGATTCCATTGAATCATGCCCATTTATTCATGCAGTACAAGATGCTGAGTGAGAATTAGCACTACACTCACTCAAACCATTCACAACTAGAGAATGTTTTGATTCATATGGTAATGTAAAGGAAGTTTTGGGGAAGAAGTATGGACATCAATGGCATCTTGAAGATTACTGGATCAACATTCAAAATGACGGCGAGGTGAAAAAGAAGATGTATTCTAGACTATCTCTCAATTTTATCAGGGAAGGCAAGTTGTTTCATGTGGTCGATCAAGTTCAAGATAGTGGCAGATATCTCCAAGCAGCCTACGGCGAGGTGAAAAAGAAGATGTATTCTAGACTATCTCTCAATTTTATCAGGGAAGGCAAGTTGTTTCATGTGGCCGATCAAGTTCAAGATAGTGGCAGATATCTCCAAGCAGCATACGCCAAGGAAGACAAAGAGGTCAAATTCAAATGGGTAGATATGGAGGTTGATGATTTGAAAGAGTTAATGAAGCCAACTTGGAGTACACTTGCATATGGATAGATGTACAACACCAAAAGTTGAAGGAGCAAAATATAGCACCAACATTCCACTTAGAAGAAAGAGTAGATGATGAAGTTGAAGCTAGTGCAAGTGGGAGCGCACATCGACCATCTTAGTCAAGAGGATCAAAGAGAAAGGAAGATTGTGGTGAAAAGGAACCCTCAAAGAAGAAGCATAAATCAAATGCGAGTGATCCTTCCTTTAAACAAGAAAACAAAAGATGGAAAAGGAGTTGAGTCAAGGAGCCAACGAATCAGCAGAGTCTATAGTCCACAATGATAAAGGCAAAGAAAAAGAATCTCAAGAACAAGAAGATCTCACTCATCTCATTCAAGAGATTGAAGAAGGCGAGGAAGATAACAATGAAACTACTTCACCACCTAGAGATGATCAAATGCATAAAGGAGCACAAATTGAATAAGGAAGATCTTGTATTCCGGAGTGGTTAAAAGAAAGATTAGCTCAAGAGGTGATAGTGGTTGAAGAAGAACAAACATATGATATAGAAATCCTTCCAAGACAAACTCGAGAGGTCACCAAGAAGAAGAAAGCTACAAAGATGTCGAATGTAATTAGAGATGATTTAGGATCAAGAAAGTTGCAAATAGCCACTCCAAGAGTTGAGAAATATGAAGGAGAGATTACAATAGATGAGTATGATATGGAGACCATTGATTTGGGTCCACTCACCTTTGAGCAAGCTATAAGTGATGCAATGGATTCATTGAAGGCAATCAATGACATGTTGAGAGCTGAAATAGAGAAGAATAGTAGATTGGAAAAGGAGATAGGTGCATGGAGTAACTTTGTCCAACAATTTCAGCAACCATTGACATATCAAAGTCTGATAGCCACACCACCTCCCTTACTCCCAATAGATTTTGTATATCATATGGAGAAAATAAGGAATTCAACACAATTGATTGATACATGGATAGAGGATTCATATACTAGAGTAAGCAAGTTTATGAAGGGTATCATTCAAACACTCGATATAGTCATAAAGGTCCTTGGGAGAACTCATGTCCTCATAGAAGCCTCCGAAGCATTTACTCATGCTAGGGATGTTATCATTCGAGTGCTTCAAGTAATAAGGAAAACATCAAGGGAAGTCCTATCAAGGGAGATGGTAAGAAGAGAAGGAACTGCACCTAGCCTTCTACGATAGTAGCCTACTTCGCATGAAGAAGATCATTTTTGAGGAGATTGGAAACAAATGTAGTCAAGTTTAGGATGATATGCATCGAATCCATGATAAGATAGTGGGAGTGACACAAATTGTTTTGGGAAGAAAGATTGATCCCTGGATAATTATAGGGGCTAAGGAGTTCGAGGAAAGAATAAGAGCTATCTTCCATGGGGTTGATGGAATGATCACCAAAGAGAAGCTAAATGATATGCTTGAGTTTGTGGTCTTGGCAAGCAAAAATCAAGAACTCGAACTTGAATGGGAGGATGCCATTGTCAAAACTTTCTACGTGGTCATGCACATGGAAGAGCAGCTAAAATCTCTACCTGAGGTCTTGATGACTGAGATAGAGGACATGGTGACTAGATTCATTGAATATGCCAGAAAGGAATGTGAGAAAGGGAACCGTATTCTAGAAGACAGTTTGTTATGATCCCACTTGACATTCCATTTTCCTGTTGGAAGATACTTCCTCAATTTTTGTGCCGACACATGCTATTTTCTCATTGGTTGTTTCATGATGATGATTATCTGGATAGGGTTTCATTATGTATCAAACCCTAATTAGGGTTTAGGTGGCAAGATCTTGGCCCTTGATCTTCATTCGATCTCGGCCTTTCATTGTATTTGGGAGTCTTATATAAGCTCCACTCATTTCATTTTTAATGGTTAATAGAATAATATTAAGAGAAATAGTAGAGAAATAGGCTAAGGTGTTAGAATAGTGACAAGAGAAAGACTTAAAGAATTGCTGTTGTTTGGCTATCAATAACACATTGAAGTTATGGTGTTTTTACTCAATCTTTGAAGTCTATTGCATGGTTATGTATCTTCTCAAGTCAATCTTTGATGTTAGGTTAAGCATTAGATTAAATGATGGAATGTTGCACTTGATATATTGTAAAGCTCTTTATCCATACCACTAGCTTTCTTGCCGATTGTAAGTTAGCTTTGCGTGGTCAACTGGAACCATTAAAGTTGTCTAAGTTCGATTGTTTCCTAATCATTGACATGCATTCGAGTAATGGTGTTTATACTTAGCAATGATTTGAAAACCTCCAAACATCCTTAGAAGATCACACTAGTTCTAGTGGAGTTGTTTTATGTATGGCGATGCTATAACTAGTTGAGTTTCACTTGTGTCATTCTTCATCCATTCATTTTTAGGATAGTTTAGTGTTGATGTGTTTTTTAGGCACATGCGAGCACAAAATAAAATACCTTAAGTATCTTACCCTCTCTTGAACAAAATCTCTCAGATGTTGAAAATTATCTTAAGGATCATTCAAGAAGACTCCAAGGTTCATGAATGTAGGGTCACTACGTGTGGATAAGTTCAGTTGGTCGTTGTAATTGTTGTTTCATCAAGGGGCATTTGTGGTTACAAATGATTTCATGAAGAATAATATGCAATGAGGTTTCTTCCTAATACTATTGAACAATTATAAAAAAAATGGCAAAAGATAGGGGTTAGAGAGGTTCTAAGATATCCTAAAAATGAATGGATGAAGAATGACACAAGTGAAACTCAACTAGTCATAGCATCGTCATACATGAACAAATCCACTAGAACTAGTGCAATCTTCTAAGGATATTTGGATATTTTCAAATCACTACTAATCATAGACACCATTAGTTGAATTCATATCAATGATTGAGCAACAATCAAACTTATACAACTTTAAAGGTTCTAGTTGACCACACAAAGCTAACTTACAATTAGCAAGAAGCTAGTGGTATGGATAATGAGCTTCACAATATATCAAGTGAAACATTCCATCATTTGATCTAATGCTTAAACTAACATCAAAGATTGACTTGAGAAGATAAAGGACCATGCAATAGACTTCAAGGATTGAGTAAAAGCACTATAACTTCAATGTTTTATTGATCCAATAGCCAAACAACACCAATTATTCAAGTCTTTCTCTTGTCACTATTCTATCACCTTAGCCTATTTCTCTCTTATTGCTCTTAATCTTATTCTATTCTATTCTCTCTTATTATTATTAGCCATTATAAATGAAATGAGTGGAGTTTATACAAGACTCCCAAATACAATGAAGGGCCGCGATCGAATAAAGTTCAAGGGCCACAATCTTGCCGCCTAAACCCTAATTAGGCTTTGATACAAATGAAAACCCTATCTAGATAACCATCATCATGAAACAACCAATGAGAAAATATCATGTGTCAGCATGGAAATTGAGGAAGCATCCTCCAATAGAAAAATGGAATGCCAAGTGGGATCATAACAAATTATCTTCTAGAATCTGGTTCCCTTTCTCACGTTCCTTTCTAGCATATTCGATGAATATAGTCACCATGTCGTCTATCTCAGTCATTGGGATCTCAGGTAGAGATTTCAGCTTCTCTTCCATGTGCATGACCTCGTTGAAAGCTTTGATGATGGCATCCTCCCATTTAGGTTCAAGTTCTTGAGTTTTGCTTGCCAAGACTACAAATTCAAGCATATCATTCAGTTGCTTTTTGGTGGTGATACCATCAGCCCCACGGAAGATAGCTCTTATTCTATCCTCCAACTCCTTAGCTTCTATAATTGCTCCGGGATCAATCTTTTTTTCCAAAATAATCTGTGCTACTTCTACTATCTTATCATGGATTCGATGCATATCATCTTGAACTTGACTACACCCATTTCCAATCTGTTCAAAGATGATCTTCTTCATGCGAAGTAAGCTACTCCATTGTAGAAGGCTAGTGTTGTTCCTTATCTCCTTATCTTTTCTTTTGATAAGATTTCCCTCGGCATTTTCTTGATTAATTGAAGTACCGAAATGATGACATCTCTAGCATGAGAAAATGCTTCAGAGGCTTCTATGAGAACATGAGTTCTCCCAAGGAATTTTACGACTGTGTCAAGTGTCTTCATTATGTCCTTCATAAATTTGATAAATTTGGTATATGAATCCTCTATCCACGTATCCATCAACTGTGCGGAGTTCCTCATCTTTTCCATATGATCAACTAATTCTGGAGGAAGCAAGGGAGGTGGTGTGGTTGCTAGACTCTAATGCCTCAATGGTTGTTGGAATTGCTGAACATAATCCCTCCACACATTTATTTCCTTTTCCAATCTTCTATTCTTTTCTATTTCAGCTCTCAACATGTCAATGACTGTTTTCAATGAATCACTCACATCGCCAATAGCTTGCTCGGAGGTGAGTGGACCTAAATCAATAGTCTTCATATCATACTCATTAGTTGTGATCTCTCCTTTGTACTTCTCAACTCTTGGAGTGGCTACTTGCAACTTTTTTGATCCCGAATCATCTCTAATCACCTTTGATATCTTTGTAGATTTCCTCTTCTCAGTAGCTTCTTGAGTTTGTCTTAGAAGGCTTGCTATATCACATGTTTGTTCTTCTTCAACCAGTATCACCTCTTGAGCTAGTCTTTCTTTTAACCACTCTAGAATAGAAGATCTTCCTTCTTGAATTTGTGCTCCTTCGTGCATTTGTTCATCTCTAGGTAGTGAAGTAGTTTCATCGTTATCTTCTTTGCCTTCTTCGATCTCTTGAATGAGATGAGTGAGATATTCTTGTTCTTGAGATGCTTTTTATTTGCCTTTATCATTGTGGCCTATAGATTCAGCTGATTCATTGGCTCCTTGACACAACTCCTTTTCCATCCTTATTTCTTCATGTCTGGAAGAAGGATGACTCAAACTTGATTTATGCTTCTTCTTTGAGGGTTCCTTTTCAACACGATCTTCCTTTCTCTTTGATCCTCTTGATTAAGATTTTTGAGGTGCACTCCCACTTGCACTAACTTCAACTTCATCATCTGCCCTTTCTTCTAAGTGGAATGTCGGTGCTATATTCTGCTCTTTCAACTTCTAGTGTTGTACATCTATCCATATGCAAATGTACTCCAAGACTAGCTTCATTAATTCCTTCAATTCATCAATTTATATATTTGCCCATTTGAATTTGATCTCTTTATCTTCTTTGGCGTAGGCTCCTTGGAGATATTTACCACTGTCTTGAATTTGATCAGCTACATGAAACAACTTGCCTTCCCTGATAAAATTGAGTGGTAGTTTGGAATACATCTTTTTTACCTCCACATCATTTTGAACGTTCATCCAATAATCTTCAAGATGTCAGCAGTGTCCATTCTTTCTTCCCACTTTACCATATGGATCAAAGCAATCTCTAGTTGTGAATGGCTTGAGTGAATGTAGTGTTAATTCTTGTTTGGCATCTTCTACTGCATGAATGGATGGGCACGATTCAATAGAATCTCCAAGTGTGATGGGAAAAGAAACATCTTCTCCATGCTTATGTCTATATGCCTTGATGTATGCCAATAGCTATCTCACCACCTCGAGTAGCACCACTCTATTCGTTGGGTAGCGCGGAAACATGTAGGGAGGAACAAGAGATCCTTGAACTCCGATGTAGGTGAACTTTGGAAACTGGATGAACCACACACCATGTTGTTCTACCAATGCCTGCGCTTCTGGAGAGAGTTTCTATTGCGATCCACCTTGAAGCTGACTTGTGATATGCATAGTGAATGCATCATTTACCCCTTTGTAGTGTTGTTTTGGTGGATGCTTAAGTTGTGGATAACAATCATACACTTTGATCTCTCCAAGTCTCCTTCCAACTATGCCTGTGTACATGAGTGTTGGATACTTGAAATTTCTCGCAATAGAGTATATGATGTAGGAGCTCATATAGAATGTTCTAGTGCATATTAACCTCCTTAACTATTTATCAATGCTTTTGCTAATGAGTCTTACCCAATTGATTGCCTTCTTGTCATAGGTAGTAGTCTTAGTGAAGTAGAACATCCAATCCTCAAAGTATGAAGCCTCAGGTGCACCAACCATATGATGAAGTAAGGTGATGAAGTCTGTATTCATTGTTGAAATCTATCCTATGCAGTCTATCGAGCCATCTGCTTCTTCCACCTCTGCTCTTCTTCAACCAAAATTTGTTGATGATCTTCCCACAAGCATCTGGATCATCATCGTAGGCTGATTTGGGTCCTTCCAAGCTTATGTAGATCATGTCCTTGGGCTCGGGTAGATGAAATGTCTCACTGAGTGCTATCTCCGAGAGATATGTGAGCACTATCCCATCCTTTGTCACGATTCTCCTTAAGGTAAAGTCACAGTGTTGAACACATTCTACAATGAGCTTGTAGCATTGCACTGTGGGAGGAAAGCTGGCTGCATTTATGATTCCACTTTTGATCATCTTCCTAGCTATTGCTATAGGTTCGTTGATGTATGATGGGTGGCAATTTTTTTTTTGTCGAACTTCTCGAGATTAGTGTCTCCTACTTTGTTCCAATTTGATGTGATCCTGCTTTCAAATGCACTCCCCTTCAAATCTTCCTTGATGAGCACTTGTTGAGAGAGGGTATTGTTTGGTTTAGAAGCTGCCATCTTTTACCTATGAGAGATGTGCAAGTTAGAGTAGTGCTGGCATAACAAAGCCTACTTATTTAACTATGAAATGAGCTTTGCACTTTAAATGTGAAATTGATTACTAAATAAGACCGATCTATTCATTATATGCATTAGGAAGGCCTGATTTTCTTCAAGAAAATGACTATCAATCTCAAATCAAACCTGCTCCCGACTTTACATCAATCTAAATAATGCACTTACTTCCGATTTCTGAACTTCAACTTCAAAAACTAATTAATGATGTGACTTCTAATGCTCAAGGGTTTGCCGTCTCTTTAATCTTCTGCTATTGAAGGATGAAATTCACCCTCCAACCTACCTAAATTCGCCCTTGAAAGATGTTGTTGCTGCTCTTTTGCTATTGACAATGATTAAATTTGCCTTTTCTTACTAAGTTTCACTGATCTTCACTTTAAAGTTTTCCAACTGCTGATGAAGTTCACTATAGATTGCTTGCTGATGAATTTCGCTCAAGGGAGTAGGAATGAAATATTTGATTTGAGTTTGAAATGAATATTTTAAACCTTCTCTTATAGGCCAACAAGGTGAGAAGTTGTCTTTTCCTATGGAGGCCGACTTGTCATGAATAAATTAATTTAACAGTTTACCTTGGCCAACTTACACTTTGTCTAATTTCAAATTCATTTTGGGCATTAAAGTCATGCATTAGTTAATTTTTCAAAACATCATATGAACTTCGCTTCATTTTGTCAACTCATGAAGTGCATTTCACTCCTAATCACCAACTCATGAAGTTCACTTTAATATCCAAATTTATGAAGTGCATTCATACTTAAGTTCGCTCCTCTACCTTTGATCATGAATTTCATTCCAAATTGTTAGTTCACGAAGTTCAACTTTTCATGAAATTTGCTCCACTTTCTTGATTCATGAAGTATGAAGTTTGCTTCATATATCTTCAACATGAAATTCACTTGGAATTGAATCTATTCAAGGCGATTACTATCAAACATATTTCATTTCTCTTTCGACTTCGCTCATGTAGGCTTGCTTATGTATGCTCATTGATGAAATTCGCTCCAAGATGGTAACTCATGAATTTCCCTTCAAAAGTCTAAGTCATGAAGTTCGCTCCAAGGTGGCAAGTCACGAAGTTCACTCCAAAACATGAAGTCATGAAGTTTGCTTCAATACCCCAGCTCATGAAGTAGAAAATTCGCTTCAAATGTTGAACTCATGAAGCTCACTCTTGAGTGTTTGATCATGAAGTAGGCACTTTTTGAATTTCCCTCATTCTTGTATTTTGAACATGAAGAAGTTTGCTCCAACTCTCTCAAGCATGAAGTTCGCTCCAAAACATGAACTCATGAAGTTCTCTCCAACATGGAAACTCATGAAGTTCGCTTCAAAATTCAAACTCATGAAGTTCGCTTGTGAATGTTTGAACATGAAGTGAGTGATTCCTTCATCTCTTTATCTTTCCATTTTGCTCATGAAGCCTTGAAGGTGAAATTCGCTCCAATACCCCAACTCATGAAGTTCGCTCCAAAAGTGCAACTCACGAAGTTGGAAATTTTCTCCAAAATGCCAACTCATGAAGTTGGAAATTCGTTCCAAAAGTGCAACTCATGAAGTTGGAAATTCACTCCAAAAGTGCAACTCATGAAGTTGGAGTTCTCAAATCTTTCACTTCATTCTTTTATTGCCAACCTCGTTTATGAATGCTTGAAAGTAAAATTTGCTCCAATCTCCTCATTCATGAAGTTCGCTTCATATTCTTCAAACGTGAAATTCGCTCCAAATCTCTCACTCATGAAGTTCACTTCAAGTTGTGAAGTCATGAAGTTAAAACCTAGAGACGACTTAGAGATGAGGCAGATTACAAATGAGCCTATCAATTATTTCATTGCCCAAGAATTCAATCCTTGGAATAATTCATTCAAATGCTCAAACTCATACTTACACCTATTCTCAAAGAAAAGACTCAAGGAAAAAATCCGCTCATCTATCACTCAACATGAAGTGGTTTTGAGGCTTGGAGACTAAGGTTATTTGACATCTTAAAATTGCTCATTTTCATATCACCTTGATTCATTCTTTCCCTTCAAGCTTGTGAGATGAAGAATATTGGAAACAACTTCGCCTAAAGATAACTGAAACAATTAGAGCTTACCTACAACCTTGGACTCTTGGATTGTCGCTACTAGAAATTTTATTCAACTCTTTAGCTAGACTCCTGATTAACTGACATGACATGCAAACCCTATACACTCACTTACAACATTTGCAAAAGGAGAGAGACTAGACTAAGAGGTTAGGATTTGAAAAAAGGGCGGTCCCCATTTTGATGAGGCGATGTGTGAAATGGTCACAACACTTAGAACCTCTCTAAACCCTTATCTTTTTCTCTTTTTTTGATAATCATTCAGTAGTATTAGGAAGAAAATTCATTGCATATCATTCGCAAAGTCCTTTATGAAATATTTTGTAACCACAAATTCCCCTTGATGAAACAACAATACAACGACCAATTGAACTTATCCACACGTAGTGAACCTACATTCATGGACCTTGGAGTCTTCTTGAATGATCCTTAAGCTAATCTTCAACATTCGAGAGATTTTGTTCAAGAGAGGATAAGATACTTAAGGTATTTTATTCTGTGTTCGCATGTGCCTAAAAAACACATCAACACAACCCATTCTCTCAAGTGAAGGTTGGACACCAGGAGTAGTGTGTGGCTCAAAGTATGAATCCATCCTAGATTTATGAATTCTAGGACCAATGCTTGCACTCCCACTACCACTGCCACTACGAGTAATAGAATCAGTAACACTTGCATTAGGATGATATGGAGGTATGGAAGAAGCCTGTCCAACACAACCAATGCTAGCCAACTCCACCCATTGCCTCTTCATTTCTTTTTGAGCCTCAAATGTCTCTAGTTGCACTTGACACTCACGAATAGCCTCGGGAATTGCTTTCTTGCAAGGATCAGCATCATGGCCACATATGCCAGCAATGTGGTATTTCAATCTATTTATGCCTCCATGAAAGATTGTTTTGTAATATTTACACTTTGCCTCTCCCTTTTTTTGCCCAAGAAAATATTCAGTATGTTTCTAAGCTGGAATTCTTCTACCCAAGATTGTTCTAGAAGTAGGAGTAGAACTAGACATTGTGAAAAATATGATTTTAAAAAGTTGAAGGTTGCTAGAATAAGACACAATTACAAAAAAATTAACATTTGTGCATTGTTAAATTATAAATTAATATAAAAAAAACAATGTAATGGAAATGTTTTGAAAAAACAAACAATGTAATAGAATTTGTATTGATTTTCTTTCAAAGAATTCAGCAAACCCTACCATGTAGATTGTTTTTTTTTAAATACATAAAGAAATCTGCAAGGACTTTGTAAATTTCTTTATGTATTGAAAAAAAATAATCTACATGGTAGGGTTTGCTGAATTCTTTGAAAGAAAATGAATACAAATGTTTAAAAAAAACAATGTAAATTTTACTTATAAAATACCCAAAAAACCAAAAAAAAAATCAATCTTACCTCTTAGAACAAGGTTGAAATGAAATGCAACCTCTTTCCAATCCTCTCTAACAAGCTCTTGATGCGCCAAATGTAAGTATTGCGCTGCCCCAATGCGATTTGTTGAAGAAATTTTACTCTTCCTCCTTGCTGGTTGCCCTACTATGCACTCTTGTTTATCCTCAAAACTCACTCTTCTATTTTTCCAATAGAATGAAATGAGATGACTTTTAGAGCTTAAAAGCCAATATAAGTGAAAAATAAACCAACCTGAAAAATGTTTTTGAAAGTTTTTTTTAATGTTTTCATTTTGGCTTGACTCGAGCCGAGTCTAGGCATTGGGACTCATTGGGTTCGAGCTTGGGTTGGTGAGTCCAAGGACTCGCCTTGACTTGCCCAAGACTTGGATGAGCTCGAGTCTGGGCCCCTAGGACTTGCCCAGGGTCAACTAGCTTAGGACTCACCGAGTCTTGGAACTTTGATAATGACACATCACATTCACCGAGTTCAAATGCTTACATAGAGCTCGAAGATATCATTCAAAATTACTATTAATAATAATACGTATTGCAGCTATGGTGCCGCCAACTCTTCTCTAACCGCTGATTGCTATGGAGTTCTCGTGGGAAAGTCATAATTAAAACTGAGCTAAAAGAATATTAATTGGAATAGGAATAGTATTAGAGCGATAGAGAACAACAAACAAAGGAAGGATTCATATAAAGGAGACCCATCAATAAGATATATAATCAATGAATGAAGAATCAATAAGGAATAATATTTAGTCAAGAGCGATTAAGAGATAATAATAATCATTAGTATGAAAGGTAGATGTATGTAATAAACTGATTGTTATAATGAAGAAATACTAATTGTTTATGGAATCATGGGAAATACTTAATTAAGACCAAGCTAAAAGAATATTAATTGATGGGAATAGGAATAGTATGGAGTGATAGAAAACAACAAACAAAGGAACAGTTCAAATAAAGGAGACCCATCAATAAGATATATGACCGATGAATGGAATCAATAAGGAATAATGTTTAGTCAAGAACGATTAAGAGATAGCAATAATCATTAGTATGAAAGGTAGATGTATGTAATAAACTGATTGATATAACAAAGAAATGCAAATTGCACAAGAAGGGAGATGCACGTTCCTTTTGTATTCAAACCATGCAACCTTTCAATCTTGTAAGGTATTTAAAAAGGATCGAATCCATCTTCTCAAGAAATCGTCAAATCAGTCTTATTTCTTATTCTTATCCTTTTGGATTTCTCTAGTTGAGCAGTTGACCAAGTGTCAATGATCAGTTGCATATAGAAAAATATCTAAATTAGAGAGAGGACCACCATTGTTGCAGGCCTATACAAGCATATCAGAAACAACACTATTAATTATTGTTGCAAGCATATAGTTTCGGCTCAGGGACAACAACATATCACTGTTAGTGATATCAACACATACCTTTGCATATTCATGAGGAGCTATAAGGAACATCAGACCGTCATATCGTTCTAAAGTTATATTTGGAATCATAATTGCAAGTTCATATTGACATATCAGGAAAAGCTTTGCATCACTGAATTCAGTGGGGCAACAAAGATTTCTTTGCATATTTATCAAGCTTTCATATCTGAGATAGCAAGATAATCTTATCATTATTGTATTAAGTAAACCAAATCATCTTGATATGTTTTAGAAACATATCAAATAGTAGCCATTTTAATTTTCATATATTTTATAATATCAACACATAACTAATATCAATTGTATTTTATAATAAGCAGCATTTGTGAAGTGGTACCAACTTCTATTATTATTACCTTATGAATTATTTGAGATTTTTTAGGAAATAAGTCTTTTGCAATTGATTCTTATAAGTTTTTGAGGAAAGAAATCTCTTGCAATTGATCATTGATAGATAATTGTTTCAATTTCCTAAATTTGACCATAAGGGGACATTATAGTGGGTCTCCCTCATCCAATAGAGTACCAACTAATCTCTCTGGCACCTTCTCCTCATCAACCCGGGTGGCATTTTCAGGATCAACATCCCATTGTAAAGCTTTAGTTTGCTGATACTTTGGAGTATGATGATCCTGAAGTCGAAGAGCACTATGCATGACCACTAGTTTCTTTGCTTGTCCAGAGGTAAGTCTATTCATCTTGATGGAGTGGAAAACACCATATTTGGATCAATTCCTCTCTGCAATAGAGCAACTCACAACTTGTGAAAGGAGGCGAATGGCAAGCATATTCAACTATGGCATACACTTCCCATGCCATGTCCACCATCCAATAGGGTTGATTTGAGCTAATGTGGCTCTATCTAGCTTTGCTTTTGGTTTACCGAATGTTGGACCATGAAGATTTGTGAAGGCAAACCATTGTGTGTGAATTATTGATGACTTGTTATATGAATGCATCTTTTGAAAGGCCTTCATTAGCCCTTCTTTCACCTCTTCATCATCACATGGAGTTCAATTTTCCAACCTTTGGTGCATACAATTTAGGATTTAGAGCAAAGGTTGCCATAAGAAGTGGGGTGTTCATTGTATTCCACCCCCACATCGCAATGGGCTCAATATGTTTCTCTTATAATGCTCGTAGTGTCATAAAATTGTAACCCTAGCAATTTTTAACCAAATTTGAGGTCCTCACCTTGGGGACAACATCTTCTTTCCCAATCAAGACCTATTTCTGCATTTTCACCCATGCATCCTCCTATTTTGAGCCCTAAGATAGCCTCAGGACCTTGTTCGGGCCCCAAGATAGGACAAGATAGGGGCATCATGCTCGTGTACCCCCTTGGATAGGGGCATGGCGCCCCTTTCCCCACCTCTTAGGGTGACCCTAAAATGGGTCTACTCGGTCCCTTTTGCACAATTTAATCTTCAGGGTTTGCACTCCTCTTTGTCAACCTTCGGTGGATGAAAATTAATCCTCTAGACATGTATAAAAGGAGATTCAATTCCCTCATTCAAAAAGAGGGACACAATACATGAGCAAGATAAGGATAATGAGTGAAATTCAAACAAAAAGTCTTCATCAAATATTCAAGCATTCAAGTCTTCTTCATTCATCCATGGGAACAACATTACAACATTCATTTGCAAGAATGTGTGTGTGTTAGGGTTTTGTCATGTTACATGCCATTTCATGTAGCACTCATGATTCAATTCAAGAAGAAAAGCAAACATCATCATCAAATTGTATATCTACAAGGTATACATTTCTATTGTTTACATTCAAGCATTTGAAATTACTTTCTTTCAAGGTTGATTCCTCAACTAGGGTTTGACTGAGGCAAACCCCTATCCACAACCCTTCTCCCCTTCTTTTCTGTGTATAGGTTGCAGACCTGTGTGTATCTATATTTTTAGATCTGGACTCCATTTACACATGTGGAAAAACCCTTTTCCTTTTGCGAATTTTTTGGAGGAACGTGTGCACTTTCAACACGGTCCTGACAACTTTTCTCCAAATTGTAAGGTAGATCTGTATCAGTCTAAGCATCTCAGTTCTGAAATTACAACACGATCCTGAACTGGTAGCTCCCTATTTCACTCATTTTATCTCTCTTTTTCACATAGTCAACAAGTCAACTTTCCCATTTGCAAAAGAGGGAAAATCACACTTTTACCTTTGCAATCCACTTAGAATTCACATCCTTGTTTTCCTTGGATTTGGATCTAGTGGATTCAAACCCCTCTTTTGAATGTAAAGTTCCCCCAAGTGAAAATCATCCTAGTGACTTCCTTTTCTCTCTACTAGGTGGGGAGTCACTAGGGTCCAATTTTCCACTTTACAATGCCAAAGTAGGATCCTTGGCCAAAATTGTTTGCTTTGTCTTTCCAAGCATGTTGACAAATATCTCATATATCTCTCCAAGACTAGTAGAATTTGTATTGGCATATCTTATACATCTACAACAGGTGAAATGAAATAGCAAACATAACTGCAAAATGAAAACAAAAAAAACTAAGGAAATTAATTGACAAGTTAGAAACTTTGAAAGTTGAAACATTAAACTATAAAATTAAAATATTAAACTCATAAATTTAACATGAAAACTAGAAATTTAATATTTAATATTAAATAAAATCAACAATGTCTTATCTCGTAGTGGACCACCAATTGTCATAAATGATCCTTTATTTGATGGCTCTTACTTTAGTAGAGCTTCAATTAGGCCGTCCACTCCATTTTGAACTCACAATCATCAACTATAGAGGCTCATGCACCTTAGGAATCCTCTCTAACAAAATGAAGTAACTAACATATATTGTCTCAATAAGTATGAGGATCTCCTTTGAAAATGTCTTGAAGAGAGTGAGTTGTGGTGGCTGCAAATGAACATTTGAATATCTAGCTTCTACCACAATTTGCTTCACCCAATCCATTATCCCTGTCTTTCAATGAATGAACACAACATGGGGTCCAAAAGGTGTGCTTCTAAGAATCCTCCACCATCATACAACCAATTTGCACACATGCTAAATCAATGACCACTTGTACAACATTTGAGGCCCCGACCTCCTCTATGGCCTCTCTCAAAATGCTAAACTAGAAGTTTGCATCCTTACGGTTCCCTTAACAATAAATGACTCTATGAAAACTAGACCCAATTGAGCATGTGGCCATGATATTGATGAGTGGCTGATGTGTAACATCGGCCGATCCATCCATTGCAATAGAACTACTTGTCTTGATCCATGTTTGCCTCATATCCTCCATTAACAAATTAACCTTAAATTATTCTTTATCTAGGCAGGTAGCGTGTAGTTTATGATTTATAGGGTGTACAAAAGAGGGACCAATGAAGGCTACATCATTGACCATTTGTTTGAAATAAGAGTCCAACGAGTCACATCAAATGGGATAACATGGGCATAAAAGAATTTGGCAATGGAAGACTATTGCATTCTGTGCTTGCACATTAAACATACTTGTAATTGTCCCTAGCCTCTCAACACCACTAATATTCCTCTTTCCTCTTGTGACAATATTACTAGTAGCACTACCAGCCATGGATGTCATGAGCATAGGTGATTGTCCACTAGCAAAAGAATGTGTCGGTATTGTTACACCTTGAGACCTCATTTCCATCTCCATGTGCAATCTATGAGCTTGTAACTTCTCATCCTCCTTTATATCTAGACAAAATTTAACACCACAACATGTAACAACCAATAAATGAGACTGTACCCTTATGTAGCTCCTTCTAAAAGTTGTCTTGCTAATGTGACACAACTACACCCTACTCCCCCTTGAATTTTTACTTTTGGTATCTACAATTGTCACAAGTTGGAGATGATATTTTTTTTTTGTTAAAAGGGTCCTTTGCATATTTTTCAAGACTTCTAAAGGGCACTCAAATGGATTTGGTGGCTGTCTATCTCCACCCCAACACTTCCACACTTTGACGAGGATGAAACTCTTGCATTTGTTTGAGTTTTCTCCTCTTCATTGTCACTACCGTCATTCTCACTACTGCTCACGTTGGTTTTGTGAGATTTAATGAAACTTTAAATTAAAAAATGAAAAAAATAAAATAAAAGGATAGAATGACTTACCTTTGTCAAGAAATTGTTTGCCCACTACCAAATATGCCTTGGATTCAACCTCTCTACACCTTGTCCTTCAACCTTGCTAAAATTTTGTGTTTCTCTTTCAACTTCAAACCCTACTGCTGCAATATTTTTTTAACAAACAATGAACGTAAAATGAACTCAAATGCATTGAAAAGGGGTTGGTATTCCCATTTAGGATAACCTAAGTTGTGGGGGCCCACCAAAAGAAATAAAAAAATATTTTTTTTAGAAGTGGCTGGAAAAAGGGGGACAGCCTATCGTTCCCTCTATGATTTACAGCTGTGCTCATGTTTTCGGGGCGTTCCCTGGTGTTTGGGCGAATTTGGGGACTGCTAAGGGACATCCTTGACCCATCCTCCCATCCTCTGGACGTTCTGAAAGGGCCAGGGAGGTATTAAAAAGGCTTGGGGAGGCATCCTAGTGTAACACTAAAAATAATAGAATAAAAGAAATGTGCTTTGCAAGTAGGAGCAATCAGTTATTATCTTAGGATCTATTTGGCTTTCACTAGAAGCATGCATGTGATGGATGCTTAGAGCCACCCATCATTTTAGGGTTAAATTGAATTTTACTAGTAGCATGTGAATGGCAGGAATATGGTTAAATAAGTGTTAGGTGCTAGTGTCATAAGTATGGGATGCATGTCTTGTCATCACAACTGGCAAGGAATTGGAAAAAGGAAAGAGAGATGTAGTATGAGATGAACTAGCTTTTCCTCTTTTGAACTAGTCATGATACAATGAAAGGGGTGATATTTTTGGTGAACCCCGAGGCAGAAAAAATTGATAATGTATGGTCACATTATTCTGGTTGCTAGTTGGTTACCATATGCGTACATGATATATGGTTTGGTGATAACTAGGGTGTCTATGTGTAGCTAAGTTTGTGTAATCCCCCCACTCCCCCAGTACAACCCTACCCCTTTGATAGGCCAGTTGAATCCGTTCGGTTAGAGTGGGTAGAGATTCCCTATTTACTTTAGTTGAGATTATCTTGTACCTTTGCATCCAAACCAAGAACTGATGCAAACTTACAAAGGACTTGTTTAGAGTTGATGATCGACCATTAGCTACCTGTTGTTTAAGTTGTTGGCTTTAGAACTTATTGTATGTGTTTATTATTCTAAATGTGATTTTTTGATGTATTGTTGTTTCAAACTCTCATTATAGATTGAAAGTTGTGGGATATCTTGTTGTAATTAAATGCTTGAGTTGATACATGTTATGACTATCATCTCTTAGGATGTACACATTTTTATGACTTGTAAATGTAAGCACTTCTAAGACAAAATGCGATCCTTCATGTCTTTATGTGTAAAATGAATTACTTTGCAACATTCTGTATTGGTTGATAGAATAAAGGTGATGTTCTTAATGTGTTAAATGATTTACTTCGTAGCATTCTTTATTGATTATTAGAAGAAAGATGGTGTTCTTATTGGGTCTTTACATTGGTAGATTAGTATTAATGAGTAAAGTTGCTTGGCCAATTAAGATTAGTGTTTAGAGTGTAATGAAGTGATAGTAAAATAAAAATAAAAATTAGTAGTAACTAGACAAAGTTATTACAATTACATAATTTTGGTTGACAATAAGTTGAGACGGTAAGGCTGCTCTACAAATGCAGTATGAAAGACTGGTAGATGGACTTAGATGTAGTGAAGTATGGTGGTGAAGCCGGTACTTGGACACATAGCAACGATTACAACAATTAGTGATCTAGATGTTGCTATTTGGTTCTAGATTGTTCCCTTCATGATAATAGCCAACCATGGTCGGTGTCTTTGGCATTGTAAAGGCTGAGAGCCTATATATATGTAGATATTTGTTGGCATGATTGAGACATAGAAGTTGCTGTGGAAAAACCTAAGTTGTCGATCTTTTTAGTGGCATACATATTCTGATTCTAGTCAAGAGAGTTCCATCTATTGTACTAATTTTACTTAAGTTAAACAGACCTGTGTTAGATTTAATGTAATCTTATTTATGCTACATGTGTTATTTTTCTGGTTTATTCATGACCGTCTTTTAATGCTCATTGCTTGTTTATGTTTTCAAATCCATCTTTCATAAAGACAATCTGCAAGTTTTATTGATTGTGAGGGTTTAAGGGCATGCAACTAAATTGTTTAAATGGAACTAATAAACAAAATTAATATTGCAATATTTCTTTCATGTGCGATCTTTTGAAGATGCATGTGATTATTAAATGTCAATGAAAAAGGTTGGGGGTTGTTATGTTGTTGGTTGAAATTTTTTTACACCCGGGGGATGTACAAAATTGTGGTTTTAGCCACAGTGTGTAAGTATGATACTCTCCTAATTTAGGGAAGGATCCCCCTATCTACAAATTAAGTTAATTTAATATGGGTGGGACAACAATCTTTCTTCTTCTTTCAAGAAAAACTATACTCTTTTATCTTCATAGAAAAGTAATAGCAATTGGAAATAAATAACAACAAATATAGAAATGACAGTTTTTTATAGGATTTTTGGAACATAAAGGGAAGTAAAGTCTCCATGAAGGCACAAAGACTACCATCACTTCCCCGGGACGGGAAAACATAAAGAAAGCTCAAAGTCTTCAACTATCTATTCTCCTATCAACCTTTTTAGATGATTTTCTAGGAACCAAGTACAATATGTAGCATCTCAAAGTCTAAATAATGATGCACTTCACCTTACATGCACAAATCTTAAAAATAGAAGCAACACAAAGTCTACAAGCTATCTTCCTTCTTGAACAATATTGAATTTAAATCTCTCTTGAACAATAGAACAAAAGTCACAATCAACTCCAGAAAATATCATCACATAACAACTTGAATGGGCACAAAGTCTCAACACCACTTGCCTCTTTTATTGAAAACAATCTGATTTACATCTAAGCTCAAAGTCTTAGAGTGCACATACAAACTGGCAGAATTTTGTTGCATTGCCAAAAGATATAAAATTACAATAGATTCCCCCAAGTATTTATAGGAGAGGAGCCTTGAGAAAAAGGTGGGAGGATCCTAACTAACTTGAAAAATTCTCTCAACCACCATGACTTATTCCAACTACATTCCTAATTGAACTCAACTTGTAGTCGCTTTACATGTAATTACAAAAGTGCAAGTGATGAGTTAACTTGCAATTGCAAAGTTATTTTTTTACATGTAACTTGTCAAAACAAAATTACAAATGCATAATTAAAAATATTCTATGTGTTCAAAGACATGACTCTAACTGCATCATCCTTTGTCTGTAATGATCTTCATGCTGCTTCAGGATGCTAGAACTTGAAGTATTCTGGATCGGTGAAGACATCTTGAACTAGAACAGGAATTTGCATCCTTAATGATCTTTGTGTCCTTGGCCAACTAACTTCAACCTTATCTTATTGCTTGGGGTAATACTGGCTTTTCAGGAGGGAAAGGGCTACCTTCCTCTTTTCATGTCATGACCATCTCTGTCTTGAAAGCATTCTATGCTTTCAACCATGAATTGTTGTTGCATCTCTTCTTTGTATCATCCTCCAATCTTGAAATCTACTTGCAAAATAAGGCTCATGCCTTAATCCATTGATTTGACAAATCGTGTGTACGAACAAGACTGACATGGGAAGGGATAAATTGATGCAAAAATGGGCTCACAAGTGAATTTCAGGTTTTGGAAGCTGCATTACATGTGTGGGAAAAACAAGAGCATTAACTTGCAAATGCAGAGAACAAACATGCAACTTCATATTTGTAATGGGTAAATACACATTTGCACTTGTAATTGGACCTTTAAAACTCATTTTCAAGTGTTTTTTTAGTGCATTTTGGACCAATTTCGGATCTTGGGGAATGTTTTACAAGTATACAAGTGGGGAAGAACAAATGTGCAATCGGGCTTTTGAAACCCGAATGCAAGTATACTTGTAAAAAGGAAAATGAAGTAGTGAGTGAAAAATGAGATTTTGACATGTAGGAAATGGTGAAAAAGGTATGTACGGACGATGGCAATGAATATGAGTGAAAATAAAAATATTTTGGGAAGATCATCTTTATGAAAATGGGAAGAACTTTCAACTTGTAATCAAGTTTTAAAAACCCAATTTTGAAAGGATGAACATTTTTCCAACTTTGAAATTTGGAATTTCAACAAAAGATGGTTAAGACTTTTCAACTAAAGGGGTAGATCAACTATTTTCATCTCACTTGCAATCAAGTTTTTAAATCTTGAATGCAAGCAAAGAGGGAAAATGGGGAAAGACAATGCAATTTGCAAATTGCTTTGCAAACTGAACTAAGGGGAAAACCTCTCACAAAACCGATTTTAGGCAAGAGGAAAACAAAACCAACATATATACAACTTGATCAAGGAAACTAAAACAAACTAAAACAAACTAAAACAAGAAATGAAAGCAAGAATGAGAGAAGAAAACATACCTTAATCAACAAAAATGACCCCCCAAGAACAAGAAGCAATCCTTGAAAGAAGAGAATGAATCTCTTAAATAGACAAAAGAAGATGATTCAATTCCTAGCCATGTTTTTCAAAAATTTCATATGTAGCAAAAACGCCTAACAAATGCATGAAAAATCGGTCAAATGAAGCTTCCAATCCCCACGCTTAGGTAAGAGAAGCCAAAACGACTTAGAAGAAGGAGGATTCGTGGCACTTCCAAGAGGTAAATCGTGGCATTTGAAGAACACGTGTTTGCTATTTTAACGCCTTTGAACCAGCAAAAATGACTACCATATGGCACAAAAAGAGTTTCAAAATGCATGAAATAGCTTAAGATTCATAATGCCTTCCCCCTCCTAAAATATTTCGACAAAAATTGATTAAATCCTTCAACAAATTCGACTTCAATAGCTGGTCGGGTTCTTGGAGAAGGGCAACAAGTTTAAAATTTGCAAAGAACATATGAAATCGGGTTTCTAAAACCCATTTGCAAGTTTTAATATGTTCACTTTTCATGCATTTAAGGCAAAATCAGGTTTGTAAGAGAAAACTACAAGTTTAAAATACATGTAATAGGGAAATAAAACTCCCTTTACAAGTTTTAAACACCTCAACAAAAGACTAGTAAATGGAAAATAAAACTTGCAACTTAAAGAAAATTTCCCACTTGTAGTTAGGGAGAAAAAACCCAGAATTCAAGGAAAAACATAGCAAACGAACTCAAAACATGATGAAATTTGAAACGTGGTTTGAGGATGGACCGAGGATTAGTCCAGTTCAGGGGTAGGGCAAAATTCTACCTCGGGAAGCATGCCATAAGAGTAAAATCTTCAACCTGTAGTGACTGCTTTGAAACCGAAATTGCATAAAAAGCTAGAAAAATGAAGACCAAAACTCAACAAAATTTGGACAATGATGGCAAAGACACCCTCCAATGATTTGACACTAACAAATATGAGTTTTGTACCTCGTAAAACATGCCTTGGAGACAAAAATGATACATTTTAAGCAAAAAATTGTAAGAATTGTTACATTTTTGAAAATCCAAAAATGAGGACAACATATATACGGCATGTTTTCTGTCTTATGGAAGTAGTTCTCTTGCCTTTATTTTTCACCAACTCTTTCCAAATGTTTGTATACGGGATTATACTGATAGGAAGGTTCCTTTAAGAAGGAGATATTCACGTGGACCTTGAAGCATTTGGAAGAAAAGAAGTTCAGTAGTTAATTTTCCAATCGAAAAGTTTTGGGGATGTTATAAAAGGCATGTTTCCTGTCTTATGGAAGTAGTTTTCTCTCTTTTATTTTTGACCAACTGTTTCTAAATGTTTGTACACGGGATTATACTGATATGAAGCAGACATTCACGTGGACCTTGAAGCATTTAGAAAAAGAAAGGTTTAGTTAATTTTCCAAAATCGTTTACTATGAGTTGGACATTTAATGTGCTATTTTGCAGTGTACACCCAAACATCCATTTGGAACATTCTGGGGATGGGAGAGGATGACATCCTCCAGTCCTTATTTTCCATTAAACTGGAACATACAGCAATAAGAGGAGCCTCCATATTTTAACCTAATGTTGGTGACGCCCACACTTGCACACTTTAAGCTGAAAAAAACAAAACAGTGGAAAGCTTCTCATGATTGAGAGTAAAAAGGAGAGTTAGGAATCTAGGAAGCCTTCCAGATTTAGTGAAGCTAAATTGATATTGATATCTGCTAAAATTTGTCACATGGTAAACATATATTCTTTAGCATCCATTTCCTATACAAAAGCAAGAATGTGGACATGATGGTATTGCAGGTTAGCAAAAAGGAACAGGTTTTAAAAGAGTCATATTTGAAAGTTGGGGACCGCGTGAATGGGAAGGATAGTTGTGATCTCATCTTATAGCTGGTGGTCGGCAGTTTATCTGAATGTCAGACAAGAGCCTTGTTCTAGATGGGGGTTGAATCGATTAAACTCCTTACCCTTTGCTTGTGGAAGGAAATATATTGAACTGTTCAAACCTAATATTTTTGATTAAATGATGTCTTCAATGTACTTACAAAACTACAAATTTATATCAAGAATTTATTTGTTAAATGGTGTTTTCAACTAATACAAATTTATATTGGTGGAACTGTTCAAACCTAATTTTTTTGGTTAAATTATGTCTTCAATGTGTTTACAAAACTACAAATTTATATCAAGAATTTATTTGTTAAATGGTATTCTCAACCAATACAAATTTATATTAGATTAAAATCACCAATATCATAATTAAATCTGTTTCACTTTAAGATTGTATGAGATATTTATATTTGCAATAAACATGTTCAAATATTCACATTTTTTAATTTTATAGTATTTTTTATATTATTTTAATTTATCTATGTTTTAAATATATAAATATTGATTTTCTCACTGTCTCTCAAATTAATTAATTTTTTTTTTTTTAAGGAGCTTGCAGAATTTTGAGACAGCCAAAAAGTAGCATTAAGATCCTTCAAATTCTTATAGACAAAATATAATAAAAATTCCCTAGATCCATATGAGAATGCATTACTTTTGTAGACATTTAAATTTTTCAAGTAAAACTTTGTCCTTGAAAATAAAATAACTAGCAATTGCACCTTGGTGTGCAATGGGTATGCCGAAGAGGTGTGGGTGGTCAACTAGGAATATATTTATTCTATTAGTTGCATACATTTGTGCAACATGAGTTCAATTGGCAAGCCATTTAGAAAATATTCTTTGTGCAACAAAGGTAACAATGACCTTTCACACGATTAGTGAAGTCTTTTTCTTTGTGCCCCCATTCTTGATGCATTGGTGATTTCATCTTGTATGTCATTCTGCTTATCATGATACCTTGTGTGCACATTGGTATGCAATGGAACATTGAATGTGAATGACACTTACAATGCAAACAAATTTTTTGTTTAATGTTGGTTCAATTAATGTCTTACGTAAAAGCTTGTGGCATTATATTATTGAAATGTCTAAAAAGGAGGAAGAGGGAGACATAGGGAAACAAATGTATGGAAATAGAGTGGGGACATGTCTAGAGATAGGGGGACAAATGAAGATATCGGTAGAAATTAAGTTAGAAGGAGAGAGGAAGAGGGACAAAAATAGATGCAAAGAGGCATTAGGAGAGATAAAGATAGAGATATATAGGGAGATAGAGAGATATAAAGGAAGAGGGATATGGATATATATAGGGAGGGGGAGGGGGGGAGATAGAAAGTAATATAGATGGTGAGGTAGGGTGATGAAGAAATAGAGATATAAAGAGATATAAGGATATAGAGAGAGAGAAGGGGAGAGAAAGGGAGTGACAGAGATAGATAGAGAGAAATACAAACAAAGAGAAGTAGAGATAAAGAGGGAGATTTGAGAAAGATATATGGAAAGAGAAAGATAGAGATAGAGATACATGGGAAGAGAAAGGGAGAGACATGAAGAGATAGGATATAATAAGGGATATAGAGGGAGGTAGAGATTGGGTGAGACAAAGAGTGGGAGGGAGAGATAAAGAGAGAGACAATGAGATAGATAGAGAGGCATACAAACATATAGAAGCAGAGATAGACAAATAGAGATTGAGAGAAATAGAGGGAGATAGAGAAGAACATAGAAATGAGGTGAGATAGAGATATATGGGAAGATAAAGTGAGAGAGGTAGAAATCAAGATATAGATAAGGGAGAGGGGGAGAGAGAGAGAGAGAGAGAGAGAGAGAGAGAGAGAGAGAGAGAGAGATGTAAGGAGATAGAGGTAGAGCAGGGTATGAAAAGATAGAGATAGATAGGGAGGGTTAGCATTATCATAATGTCATCAAAATACCATAAGCAATATGATCCATCATGAATAATGATCAAATATAGATCCATCATCATATCCAATACAATCATGAAATAGGGTTAGTACATACCATGATACCATCAAATCATCATAAAATAGACTAAGCTAGATCAATATATTCCTTTGATGTACAAAAAGACAACATGAATTAGTGAGGGGTACTACAAACCTACATAAAATCTACAAGGGCCATGAGGAAGCTCACCTCCCAACCATTGGCTTGCTCACAAGCCACCCCCAACCAAGAGGCCTTTAAAAGAATTGGGCACACTCAAGCAACTATGGCATGCCTCGCTATGAGGCCCAGAGGACTAAAACAATAAAAGCAATTGAAATGTGAATTTTTTTTTTAATAGATTACATTATACACATGCAAAGAGATACATTCTATAAAATAAATAATGATGCACAATTAACAACAAGCAATCATCCTCAAGGCCCCATAATGATGTAACTCAAGGTTGACATCATCCAATTAACCCAACAAAGAACTACT
Organism: Cryptomeria japonica; assembly: GCF_030272615.1. Lineage (NCBI taxonomy): Eukaryota > Viridiplantae > Streptophyta > Pinopsida > Cupressales > Cupressaceae > Cryptomeria > Cryptomeria japonica. Next base: position 163,728,100 of record NC_081406.1, read on the forward strand.
AATCAAAATACAACATTGTTCTATTACATAAGTACATGATACATATTAAATTGATTGAGTATAAACATATTAACATCAACTACATTACAATGGATCCACAATGATATAATCTCCAAGAGTCCCATGATGGGATGGATACATGAATCTAGTACAATAATAACAGTCTTCAATTTTCTCATGAGCCTTCTCAAACATGATGCAAGTCGAGCCAAAACCCAATGGGTACGAATAGAAATCCACCCAGCCATGTGGTACCATAAGGTCCACCCCCTATGCTAGGAGGTATCAGCCAAACCCATAAGGCAAAAACAAATATACAAGGGTACAACATGACTCACAAGAGCACCATCACACTATAAGCACAAGAGGCTCACCAGATATTCAACCAAACAAAACACACATGAGGCTCACAAGAGTAACATCATAGGAGACACAAAAGTAAAACAACCAACTTCCAGAGGCCCAAAGAAATCCACAGAAGGATAAAAAAACATAAGTTAATCGACCACTTCTAGAAGCTCAAAGAAATCCACAAAAGGACTAAAGATGCAAGTTACCACTAGGTAGAAATAGGGAAGAGTTTCATCACTGGGTTGTCATGAGTTACCCTGATAGGTCTTCACTAGGTCCCGACCCCCATCCTGGGTTACCCTGGTGACCTCTCCCGACCCCCGACCCCCGACCCCCATACAAACACTAGAGGACCACACTAACCTCTCGAAGGGACAAGATTGGTGGATGCCATTTTAGGCCTTTTCTACTCATACAAGCGTTTGTGGGAAAAAAGAGGCAACAGTTTATCTTTATTAATGTGATCTAACTACCCACCCAAGTTCATTAATTAGGTTTTCACTTGATAACCAAACTCTCATTGAGTTACCTTGGTGACCACTTTGGGTCTCAACCCTCACTGAAAGCTACTCTCCCCTATCTTGCACCCATGAATTAAAAAAAATCACAAGTCCATGACACCCAAAACATGAGGTGACAAGGTTCCAACCATAGCAAGGCTTACCCCACTTGCTAGAAAATGGTAACAATCAATATGGTTTGAAATGCAACAAGGAACAATAGAACCTATTCAGGACACCAATCTCACAACATTTGATGACGAAGGGATAACATACACAGAAAACAACTCAATCATTGGTCTAGCCTCTAGAATCTAAAAGCATTAAACAACATAACCATGGATTCACAATGAAATACAAGATCCGAAAGCAAAAGCAAGGTCTCATGAAACCAAATACAAAAGAGTTCATTCAAATCTACCTCAAATCTACCAAAGAGACCATAACAACACATGAACATCAAAAAGCTCCAAATCACCATTGATTCCACAAATCCATTAGCGCATTTTACCGACATCATATTATTTCACAAACATTGTAATCCATTCCTACAAATTTGCTTTCATTATATTTGATCAATGGCACATAAAATGGAGATTACCTAAGTTCATAAGAAAACATATGTATTTACATAGTTCTAAGAAGAACTTAACCACATGATTAGTAAGTGATAATAAGAGATAACATAAGAATAAACCTAAATACATTTACTTTCTCACAAATATATCTAATTTCTAATTAAGTCTATATTTAACATATATATATATATATATATATATATATATATATATAACTAATCTTTATACTCGAATCTAAATATCTAATTTAATCCTTTATTCTATCTAATCAAAATAAGCTTCAATATCCAGATAATGATTATATAAATATCCATCTCATCATTCTACATATATTAAAGCATCCATATTTACATGATCATAAATTGATTATATATATATATCAAACATAATATAAACAAAACTTGTTTTTTTTGTTTTTTTGTTTATAAACACAAACTATATTAAATTTTAGGTAGATAGCAAAATGATATCCCAGATACTGTGGAGTAGCGGCTCCACAGCCGTGGAGAGACCCACGAACTGTGGGTGGGGGTCCCCACAACCATGGGCTCCCACGACGTGGGTGAAGCCCCACACAACCACACATTTTTAAAAATAAAATAAAAACATAAATTTATATATGTACTTACATGTTAATAGCATAAACAATAATATATATACTAAAACCAACAAACATGATTCACAACATACATCTCAGGTATGAAAAGGATAAGTAATCGAAATCACGATTCCAAAAGTACAAATTCAACATTACAATTTGATCCAACCTCCCTTTTTTTCAAATTTAAAGCCCATTTAAAATTTACTACACCAAGCTTAGATGATATCAATTTTTTTACTTTAAAGGAAGATTTTCAGAAAGATAAAATGCATGTACACAAAGGTTTCCAATCCCCTACCTAGAAACGTACTTCTGGAAAAGATTATTGCAGAAGAGCCAACAATTCCAAAAACCAACACACACAACAACCAGAGAAGAAAACCAGGACCCTCAAATTTCAATCTCTGCTAAAATTTGTTGGCACTATGGATGAATTGATTATGTGGTTAAATCATTCTGAAGATCAAATCATTGGAGATAGGAACAAGGAAGTTATGACAAGAAGAAGATTGGCAAATGAAGAGGTATGTCTTATTTCTCGAATTGAACTGACATCTGTTATTGAAGATTGTAAAGATAAACATTGGTTAAAGGCTATGAAAGATGACTTAGATCAGATAGAGAAGAATGAGACTTGGACTTTAGTTCCCCGGCCTAAAAATAAGAATGTTATTGGAACTAAATGGGTTTTTAGGAATAAATTAAATGAGGATGGTCAAGTTGTAAGAAACAAGGTTAGATTGGTTTGTAAAGAATATTCTCAAATGGAATGAATTGATTACGGTGAGATATTTGCACCTGTAGCTAGAATTGAAGCTGTTAGACCATTTCTTGCCTATGCAGCTTACAAGAACTATAAGGTCTATCAAATGGATGTTAAATGTGCATTCTTGAATGGTGAAATTGAGGAAGATGTATACATTGAGAAGCTTGATCGATTTTCACTGACAGATGATAAAGATATGGTTTGCAGGTTAAGAGAAGCATTATATGGATTGAAACAAGCTCCTAGAGCTTGGTATGTAAGGTTGGATAAATATCTTTTGAAGCTTGGTTTTACTAAAGGCGATGCTAACATTAATTTATATTATAAGATCACTGATGATGATATTCTGATTATTGAAGTATTTGTTGATGATATCATTTTTGGAGGTGAAGATAAACTGTGCATGGAACTCTCTAATAATATGAAGAATGAATTTGAAATGTTCATGATTGGTGAGATGAGATTTTTCTTAGGTTTGCATATTACTCAAACTGACAAAGGCATTTTTATCTGTTAAACTAAGTATCTAAGGGAATTGTTGAAGAAGTTTGGTATGGATAATTTCAAACTGGTAAGTACTCCTATGGTGACAAGTGAGAAATTATCTATCAAAGACACATCTGCATTGGTAAATTCAACAAGGTATAAGTCTATGATTGGTGGCTTGTTATATCTAACTCAGACTAGACTAGATATTGTGAATGCAGTAAGTATTGTTTCAAGATATCAAAGTAATCCTAAAGAAAATCATGAATGTGCAGTAAAGAGGATATTCCATTATTTGCAAGGAACAATAGAATATGTCTTATGCTATTTTAGAGATGATAACTTCACTTTATGTGCATATAAATATTCAGATTAGGCAGGAGATATTGATGACAGGAAGAGCACTTTTGGTGGAGCTTTCTTTATTGGAAAGAAATTGGTTTCATGGATCAACAAAAAACAGTCATGCATTTCTTTATCTACTGCAGAAGTTGAATATGTTGCAGCAACAACTAATTGCATTCAAGTCTTATGGATGAAGCAAATGTTGAAGGATATCAAGGTAAATTGTAGTGAACCAGTAGTTATCTATTGTGACAACTTTGCAACTATTGACATGTCTAAGAATCTGGTATTTCATTCTAAAACTAAACACATATCAATAAAATATAACTTTCTGAAGGACAAGGTGGAAAAAAAGGAAGTCAAATTGGTTTATGTAAACACTAAAGAGAAGATTGCAGATATATTCACTAAACCACTGTCTAAGGAATCCTTTGAGTATTTGAGAGACAAGTTAGGGGTATCTACCCCTTCGACAGAAACTTAATTGATGGAGTAGGTCATCAGTCTGATATGCATCATCAACTTTATCCTTTTCTCTGGGTTGTTGTAATGGTGCTACTACTCAGGGGGAGTAGTCAAATTTGAGATTTAGAGGCTTATATTCTTGTTTTGATATTTTTGTCAGATTTTTGTCATTGATGTCAAAGGGGGAGAGATAGTGATGTGAAAAATAAATTTAAAACTTTACAAAGATTTTATTCACAGGGGGAGAGTTATTGATATTCAGAGCTATATGCAAGAGATTGTTGGTTGTCTTCCACAAGGGGAGACTTGTTTGGCATTTCTTGGTACTTAGATGTTTTTCACATCTAGTGTTGCCATCAATGCCAAAGGGGGAGATTGTTGGCAATATGGATGAATTGATTATGTGTTGCATTGATGTTTTGTCATTGATGTCAACACTATCTGTTATGGTTGGTTACCGGTAGAAGATCTTGTGTTACCGGTAAGGGTTTAAGGTTTTACCGACAAAACTTACATTGAGAATCTTTAACAAGATGTGCAAGTGGCGTTGGTGTAGCTTCAAGATGGAATTCAGGATGCGGAAGGTGATCCTTGATCGTGCCTCAACTGATTGGAGACATTGCTTTGGCGTGGTGGACCCAGATTAGGTCCGATACCTATCTAGGTTATGGACCGGTATCATGTTAATGTGTTCTCTACACGTTATCGGGATGTTCTATGGTTTGGTTATTGTTATTTTGGTCTAAAGCCGACATGGCATATCATTGTAATATAGATGTATGTAATGATCTTATTGTAATATCTTTTAGGTGGCCGACCTAATTGGTTTAGGCCTTAGGGTTTGTATAAATTGATGTAAGATCTCATTGTAGATCTTGTGTCGTGGTCATGGAATGAAATATCATATACGAAGGAGATTTGGTCGATCATAGGTGATTGAATTGGGTTTAAGTAAGAGGTCAAAGGCCTCCGGTATTGAGCTTAATCGGGACTGTAATCAGGCATGGATTCTTCTGGATTGTTGTCCAATTACCTTGAGGTGGTTATAACCCCTCTATAATCAATGAGACTCTTTTGTAATGAGCAGTACGCTCTAGGCAGTGTGCCTTCCTGCATGTGTAGGCCCCTCAATGTATCACATACTTTCTGGAGAAGTATCATTTGACTGTGGGTAGGCTTCCCACCATGGTTTTTCCCTTTACCGGGTTTTCCACGTACAAATCATGGTGTTATGTGGTATGGTTGCATTGTGTTAATTCTCTATTTCATTCTTAAGTTTGATTGCTTACCGGTATCTGTTTCTGCTATTTCGGTATTCAATGTTTATGTGCTCCGATTAAAAGTTATAAAGTGGTTTGATAAATATAATCTGTTGACAACTGATTCACCCCCCCTCCCCCTTCCCCTCCCCCTCAATCTCAGTTGTCCATTGATTATCCTAACAATTAAAATCTACCTTGACGAGAGCTTCCTCCAAAATCCAGCCAAGAAACAAAACCCCCCGAAAAACCCAATTCCATTCACAAATCCCTTCGCCAATTTTTATGTTTTTTGAAAACCAACATTTGGAGAGAAAACTTCATGGCAGACCTCCCTTTTCCAAAAAAGCCAGTCAATAAGAATAATAATGCCCCTTTACAAATAGTAGCCCCCACAATAAATTGCATGCAAAGAATCTTATTAATTAATTCCATTATTTACTTTATTTCTTTGTAACTGCCAACATGAAATTCAATGAATTTAATTTTAAACCCACAAAATAATAATTATGTTACTAATGGATTATTTCATGAAGATAATTACAACACTCCAATAAAAATTTAATCTCCTTTTAAATAACAAAATAAATATTTGAATTTCTTTAATAAATAACTCTTTTGAAATAATTAAATGATTTAAATAATTTAAATCTTTAAGTTCCACAATTTTAATTTATTAATTAATTAATCAAGGACATTCAAACATCATTAAAAATATGATAATCTTTCTCACAAAATATTATATAATTATAAAACTATACAGAGGAGCAACAAACTACGACAAATCAAAACACGAAGGACCAATAGAGATGACGAGTGACATGACCGAACAAACAAGATACCAGGATACCTGACACAGGTATCGTTCCATAGGAACGATGATACAACGAGGTTTGACTAATAACTCCGGTTTTTCACTTTACCATTGGGTCATAGAGCACACTTAGACCCAAAGATTCGGGTGGAGTCGATGCTCAGTACCTGCAATCCCGCATCACCGAGAAACACACACACACACACACACACACACACACACATATATATATCCAACATGAACAAGCACACCGATGGAGGAGAGTCGTGATAGTTTGCATCCCTCCAAAGTAGGTGACGGGAGATCATCCCCTCGAACCCCATACAGACTCATACCCATACAAGAAGATGAACACAAGAAATATTTCATACATAGAGAAGATATGTCAATCCAAGGTTAGTATATATGCATATAATCTAGCATGTAACCATCCTTCAAGATAAATTGCATAACCAACATGATAAAAACCATCACATAAGAGAGTATCATCCAGTCACATAAACCACCGCAAAAAACAACCAGAGTCAAACTAAGTTAGACAGAGTTTGATCGAGGGAGGGGCACTACAAACTACACAAAAACAATATACCATTTCACAACTCACACACACAACATGAACACCAAAAAACCTAAGGATAGACACACACACGAATATTCACAAGACTCACAAAGGAGGAGATGAGGTGACATCTTTTGCAATGAGAAAATGGTTATTTCATAATCATAAATTTTAATAATCTTTCTTCTCCATAAAACTCTTTATATTAAATCACATTTTTTTCCTTTTATCCAATTATTCTCAAATATAAGAAATTGGCACTCATAGCCAAGATTCTCCTTCTCAAAGGAAGAAGCTTTCCAGATTGAAGATTCTTTACTCACTCAACTCCATACTTGAGATTCTCTCATCAAGTGAGATATCGTATCTCATACAACCCTACCCAATCTAATGCACATCACAAAAAGGAGAAAAACAACACAAATAAAGATGAAATAACCACATTTCTAAAAATATACTCATGCACAATAACAAGTAATAAAAGAAAGCTTGGGAGTCTACCTCTCCAAGTCTTCCAAAGGATGAAATGAGTTGATGAAGATCTCCAAGAATCAACTCCACTCTACTTTTAATTCCTCTCTCACCACTCATTTTAAGAAAAATAAAAATAAAAATGTCACAAGAACCTCCCTCCTCATCCTCAAAGGGATGATAATTGGAATTCTTTTGAATTCTTGGAGTTAAACTTGTCACTCTCCCATTTGATCTCAAGCCACGTTTCCCCACAAGTGTTCACACATGTGCAAGAACTTGAGAAAATGGAGTGTACCTTTACACTCTTGCCATGGAAGTCTTACAAGATCAGCTCACACGTGTGAAACCTTGTTGACTTTTTGAAGATCATAAATGAGATTTGGAGAATGAGAGTGTAATGTGACAATACAACTAACACACACCTCCAAACCTTAAATTAGGGTGATATATAGGCCATTGTCAAATATAAGGGGTCAAAAACGTACCTCACACATAGGGACCCACCTTAATGCTCCCAAACATATAGAAGACATAAAATAAGATATTTTAAGGCCTTTTAAAAACTCATAAAAATTAAATCCAAAATTGGCAAATTTGAATGCCAACACAGCACACATTCAAATCCTAATGGCCTTAGGACACAACAAATATTAATTAAACATTCACAAATCACATTACAAACATTTCATGACAAAGAGACCACAGTCCCTCCGAATGGACTAGAGTCTAATATTATGGGTATAGCCACATTGAGGTTCCCCAAATACTTTTGATTCCATTGGCCATTGAATAAATGTAGACTCTTAAATTCACACATGAATATATCCCTAAAATATCATAGTAAAAGAAACACAATTAAAAAATGCTTGTTCACATCTATGTCCATAATTTAATTTCCATTACCTAGCTCAATGAGACTTCTCAATAACATGCCATTATTTCAATTTCAGTTAAATAAAACCCTCAAGATTCGTAATCATATTAATTGTATAAAGATATTCATTATGTTCATACAAGGTAACCATGAATAAGAATTACACAGTTCATTTAGAAATCTAAACATCTTAATTTGTCATTGCATTATAATTTAACCAAGAATAAGTATATTTAATCCAAGATAAGTAACAAATTTATCGAGTTTCCACACTAGTCCAAATTACAATGAGAATATAAGTGTCTTAAAAATGAGTCTTATAGGTAGGTGACATCCTCCCCCTAAATTTAAGCTATATTGATTTAATTAAATAAGTTTCGATTATAATTTTTATACATGTCCTCATCTTCTTGCATAACTCCTTTCTCAACACATTGTTTTCAAAGGAATTTAATTTGAATAAATCTCTTACATCATTACATACCGTGTATGTCTAGGATTGTGAGTGGAGAAACGCATATTTCGTTGGCCCCTTCTACCTCTAGTGCCTGCCAATCAATCACATATATGAAATCAAAAATATTTCTTAAGAAAAGAAACATAAAATACAATATCAATGTGTGTGGGGGAGAGAGAGAAAGAGAAGGTATCATAACTAGCCTATAAGACATACAATCTTTTCTAAGATCTCAAATGGTCTAATATATTATAAAGAGTTTGGTAAACTTGCCAAATTTTAATGAACTTTTCTATGGATGAACACAAAGAAGCACCTTGTCACCTACTATGAACTCTCTTAGAGTTCATTTTATATCTACATAACTTTTAGAGAAATCCATAAATTCCTTCAACCTCTCCCTATTTTACCTATTGTCATATTCATGGAGCAAGTTTTGTCCAATGATAAGTCAGTTTTCTAACCCATCCCATGTCATTGATGTCTTGCACTTTCTACCATAAAATCCTTCAAAGTTGCCATCTAAATGGAGGAATGGTAAGATTTATGGTTAGGAAAATCCATTAATGACAAATATTCTTCCCACCTAGTGAATTGATCCACTAGATACATTCTAAGCTTATCCTTTATTATTTTGTTTTCTCTCTTGATTTGATCATTTATTTGTATGTGTTAAGTAGTAATTAAGTTGAATTTGGTTTCAAGGGCTACCAAAAAAGTAGTCTAAAACCTAGAAGTAGTTTATCCCTATTAGATATAATTACTCCAAGTATACAATGCAATATAATTATCTCCTATATGGATCTTCTCATCAAAATGTGAGCATCAACATTAGCATTTCTGAGTATGAAGTGCATAACACTAATTAATTTGTTTTCTATCACTAAAATGTTTTCATGATTATTGTGTGTCATGGGAAAACTTATCACAAAATACATTGAAATTATTGACCATTTGTGTCATGGTAAATTATGTCATGGGTACAATATTTTTCTAGGATGGAAATGATCAACCTTAACTTGCTAGTAGTCCAAACAAATTTTCATGAAGTTAGCTACCTCCTTCATTCCCAACTGGAACTATAGAGCTTTAAAATCCACACACCTTGGCTCCCCGGGATGTGCTTGCTAGGATATTATATGACTTTTTTCAAGGAAATCCTAACTCTTAAAACACCTTGTTTGGGTACAAATATTTTCCTTGGTATTAGAGGATACCATTGTCCCTTAGGTTATAATCTAGATAAATTATCATTTCCTACAATTACAACTTCATTTTCTAATAAAAAAGGATGTTTCTCGTGTATTTGTCTAATGGTTTCATGTAACTAAAACCTTACTTGCATGATTGTTGCTATGCTGGCCCTACAACTTAAGGCATTTTCAAACTACTTCTCCTTCCCCTCAACATAGAAAATTTAAACCTGATGCATGGGCATCAACCTCATGTGTTTTCTCCCACATTCTCCATCTTTGAACACTTCCTTTTGGCTGTTGGCATTTGCATGAAGATTTCATTAATGATATGTTATGTTGTCATTGATGTCAATTGAACTGGTAATGGTATTTATGATATTGTTGTTATTGTTGTTATTGTCTTGTAACCGGTAGGAAGAGCTTTGAGGAAGATGTTGTAAACCGGTATATAAGTATGTGAGTTGAACCGGTAACCGGTGTATAAGGTTAAAGCCTTTCTATGTTATGTAACCGGTAAACCCTAACCGATTAAGTTTGCTGAAATGGTTATGTTGGTTTATTATTTGATGATGAGCGGTAATGATGATGACACGTTTGGTCATTGTAAAGATAAGTTCAGATTGTTTTGGCGTGTTTGTTTGATTGTCTAGGGAATGAGAAAAATGGATTGCATCTAATTCAAAGCGCGTGATGAGTTACAAGTCTGATGAAGCGGTGATCATGGAGCAGTTAGAATTTTCTTGAAGAGTGTGTATAGATTGCTATGTAAATCCAATAGTCACACTTGAACCGATTTGTTTGTAATCTCTATGAGAGAATTAGGTTTTTGTTGTGTTACCGACCTAATTGATTTGTATTTAAGGTCGATGAAGTTGTTTTGTAAAAGGTGTTGGCAAGAGTTGGCAGAAATCAGTTGAGTGTGTGGTTGCCTAACCAGAGAATGAATCTACAGTTTCAGTAAAGGCAGATTGAAGCTTAAAAGGATTTGATCAAGCAAATGTAGTGTTATTCAGATAGATCAAGAAAAACATGTTGTCTTCTAACAATTATAACAGAATTGAAATCCCCTAACCGGGTAAGCTCTAACAAGCTTGGTTACTTCTTAAATCCTCTAACAAGGTGGTCCATTAGCTTGGATTCTCAAATCCTCTACTGAGGTTACTCCTAACAAGGTATTTGCTTTTTATCAAGCCATTTGTAAATCCCTTAACCGGGTGATTCCTAATAGGATCATTTCTTAACATGACTTATTGTAAAAGCTTTAACAGGCTTGGCTCCTAACAGGGTGAACTTCAGAAGAGTTCAGATAGCTATCTTGTGAGTCTCATCTCACCGTGGTTTGTACCTATTTGGGTTTTCCACGTATAAACATTTATGTCATGAGGTGAATGTTTTTATTGGTTATGATCTTATTTGTTGATTTGATTAACTTTTGATAAGGCATGATAATTGGAAGCATTGAGAGATGGAGCGTGTTGATATATGATTAAGCATTTGGATGTTTACAAGATTAAAGTTGTTTACTGTTAAGTTGATATAACAATTAATCGGTTGATGTTGATTATTCTTATGAGTATTGATCTTGACAGTGAAATTTTATTGATAAGTTTACTTTGTGAGTTTGAGTTTGAGTTTGGGAAGTTTGTATCATTTTTTCAGTTTACTGATTCACCACTCCCCCTCTGAGTAATCTACCAGATACTTATTCTTTCATCATACCATCAATTGGTATTAGAGCATCTCAGGTCCTCTTAAATCTAAAAGCCTAACAGCTTGAGGAAAATATCTTGTAGATCATGACGAAGAAGGAAGGTCCAAAGTTCAACAAAGATAACTATAGGATATGAAGCGACAGAATGAAGATTTACATTAAGAGTCTGGGAAGTCAGTATTGGGATCATGTAGAAACTAAGTACATTGTAGCTACTGGAAATCTAACTGATGATTAGAAGAAAGAACAACAAGAAAATCATCAAGCATTGGAGGCTATTATCAGTTCCCTGTCTGATGTTGAATATGTAGATGTTCATGGTCTTGAAACTGCATATGAAGTATGGAAAAAACTTGAAGATATTTATAGCAGTGATGAACATGTTAAGATTGCTGAAGAGGAGAGCGTAAGAGGAAAGTTTGATGACATGAGAATGTCTGAATGTGAGAATATCCAACAGTATGATCAAAGGATAAAATAGATGGTGAAATAAAGAGTGCAAGAGGGAAAGTGGAAGATGCCACAGTGATCAGTAAGGTACTGAGAACCCTGCTACCGGTCTATGCTATCCGAGTTGCAACTATTCAGGAGCTGAATTCCATTGACAAAACTAAGCTAACTCTTGACTCTATCATTGGCAAACTTACTGCTTTTGAATTAAACTGTTATGATGGTAGTGTATAGAAATCAGAATCTGCATTTAGAGCTTTTGTCTCTAACCCATCTGTGAGAAAAAATAGAGATACTTGTCATGGCTATGAATCTAGATCCAACAGAGATGCTGATGATGAAGACAGCCTAGTGGAGCTTGAAGCATTTTGGAAAAACGACTGCCTAGAGGCACTGGGAAATATAGAGGTAAACTACCTTTAAAATGTTTTGCATGCAACAAGATTGGTCATATAGAAGCTAATTGTCCTAATGGTGAAAATGAACTCAAGAGAGACAAATTCAAGAAGTATAAGGGCAAAGGCAAGAGAGATTGTCTTATAGCGGTTGATAGTGGTATCACTAATGAAGAATCTGATGATGACGCTAGTAAAGATATTGTGTTTGTAGCTATTAAGGAAGAGATATCAGACCAGAAGGCATTAGTGTCCAGGACGGATAACTCTGATGATTGGATCATTGATAGTGGTTGTTCACATCATATGACCGGTGATCGGAGAAAATTTCTTTCCTTGAAGGAATTTGATGGCGATGTTGTCACATTTGGCAATGACTCACCCTGTATGGTTAAAGGTAAGGGAGTTATTTTTCTTAATGGAAAGAGCAGTGCTGACGATGTCTATTGGGTTGAAGGTGTAAAGCACAATCTTCTCGGTGTGGCACAACTTAATGACAAAGGATACCCACTGGATTTTAGGAATGGTATGTGCAAAATCTTTGATAATAAAGGTGAATTGATTGCAACTAGGAAACAAACCAGAGGTAATTTTTTCATCTTAATCCAAAAGTTAGCAACTATTTGATTGCAAAGATAGATGATAGCTGGCTTTAGCAAATGATATTTTGTCATATAAGCTTTGATAACATTGTTAAAGTGAGCAAGTCCAACAAAGTAAGAGGTCTGCCTCAACTAGACAAACCGGTTAATGCTCTTTGCAAAGAATGTCAGTTAGGAAAGACGACTTCTTCAACTTTCAAGAGCAAGTTGGTGCAGGAGCACCTAGGACTTAGACTATCTAGTTTTTTCAATTTTGGCTTGTACTGACCCTAGCCAAGTTAGTAGTGAATAAGGACTCCAGGAGGGTCCAAGAGTTAGTGTTTTGAGTCAATGCAGGCCTAGTTAGAGTTCATTCTTCTTAGGTTTGCATTTTTGTGTAAATAGTGGATTTGAGTAGGTAATTGACCTTCTTGATGGTCAAAAGTGTCAAAAATTGGTATAGGAACTAGGGAGGGTTAAATTAGTCTTAGCAAAGTTTAAAAATTCATGTGTAATGACTTAGAATGGGTCTTATAGGTTGGAAAGATCAAAAAGTGTAAAAGTGCAAAGTTGCAAAAAGTTGTCATGACAACTTTTGTCTTGAATTGGTTAGCGATGGAGTTAGGGATTGTCCAACACCCTAGGATGGCTCCACACATGGGAAAGATATAAGTACCCTCTCTTGCATGGTTACCAAGGTTGGAGAAGGTGTCATGTAAGTTCAACAATCTGAAACTACTCATTTTCAGACTAGTTGGCAACATTTTGACTTGATTTTACTCATTTTGTAATTGAAAATGGATTGAATCCATTGATCCAGCAATGGATTGAGTTTCTCGAGTGTGTTATAGTGTTGTTGGTTCAATTTTAAAGATTTTTAGATACTGTTCATTTGTGTTTTCTTGCTTTAGTTTGCAAACAACCAGTTTTGGCTTGTATATAGCAGTTTTTTTGTAAATATGGTTGCCCCATGAGTTCCACACGTGCTGCCATCACGGATTGTTGGGATAAGGAGGGAAACCACCTGTACAGTGTACATATGCAGGGGAAAGTTCCAGAGAAGAGTTTAAGCATGATCGTCACCTTGTTCTAGGCAAGTCCAAGAGCAACCCGACTAGAGGAAATAAGGTGAAAACATGGTGTAAAGTGCAGGGGTGAGTACCAAATAACTATCCAAGATTTTGGAGAGGTCCAAGGAGTTGGGACAAAGTTTCCAATGCAAGGAGAATCCTTGACAAGTTAATTTAATGCTCAAACCCCAACTTGACCATTCACTGTCAGCTAGAGGCCTAGAAAACCCTTCAAAACCCTCATTTTGGGGTTAGCACATTGAATGGTGGGTTAAGAAGCCAAAACCACAAAAAATATCTTGAGGTTAGATGAACCATTGAAGAAAAACTAAACTTGTTTGGGGTTCTTATGGACCATTTTCACTCAAGCCCTAAAAAACCGGTTTTAGGAGGCCTAATTGGGCTAATTCCTTGTAGCCCTTTTCTAGGCAAGATTTTGGAATGGGTAAGAAACCTATTGATTGCAAACCTCAAATGGAGCCTAAATGCATTCAAAACATGAAAGAAGACACCTCCACACCTCTACATCATATCACAATGGTAGGAGGTCAGTTAGACAACTTGAAGCCAAGAAGCCATAATTGAGCACATGGGAAGCACTGTGAATTAGTAGGGTTCCTAGCCAAAACACTTGAAGCAAACACCTTAGAAAGGTCAAGAATCAAGCCCTAGAAGAGACTGAGAAGGACTTGGAGGTCTAGAGAGAAACTAGGCCTGGTGAGTTGGTGGAATTGAGCAACACCAGCTGGATGAAGTGTTGAGCAAACTAGGTGAACCCCATCAAAGTTCATGAGTCCTTTTTGGAAGACACTATGGCAAAATCTTGGCACCAACCTCTCTTTCGGATCAGCCTACCATCCTCAAACAGATGGGCAGACCGAAGTGGTGAATAGAAGCTTGGGAAACTTATTAAGGTGCCTTACTAAGGAATATGGTCAGACATGGGATCAAGTAATCTCACAAGTTGAATATGCATATAATGACACCATGAATAGGACTATCGGCAAGGGCCCTTTTGAAGTGGTCTATGGTGTGCACCCAAGAGGCATTTTGGAGTTGAGAGACTTAGGAAGTGCAGCAACAAGAAGTGGATATGCAGAGGACTTTGCTCAATCAATGAAGGAGGTCCATGAATCAGTTAAGCAAGCATTGATGGAGAATACAAGCAAACTCAAACAAAAAGTTGATGAAAGGAGGAAGAACCTACAATTTCAAGTGGGAGATCTTGTCATGGTGCACCTAAACAAAGCAAGGCTACAACAAGGAGTGCCAAACAAGTTGCAAATGAGAAGGATAGGTCCATGTGCCATTCTAGCAAAGTATGGAGAAAATGCATACAAGGTGGATCTACCTAGTGACATAGGATTGTCACCGGTTTTTAACATAGTAGACTTAGTTGCATACAAGGGACC
Source organism: Cryptomeria japonica (assembly GCF_030272615.1). Lineage (NCBI taxonomy): Eukaryota > Viridiplantae > Streptophyta > Pinopsida > Cupressales > Cupressaceae > Cryptomeria > Cryptomeria japonica. The sequence goes on from NC_081406.1 coordinate 163,743,444, forward strand.
AATTCAAGGTTCAAATTGCAATCACTCAAAGGTTTCAGATGATGTGAACAACCTTCAGTTAGCAGCCAAACCAAATCCAAAGGTCGAGAAGGTGTTGAGTTCAAGGATCGCCAAGAAGACAAGGCATCAAGCCTATTGGGAGCACCTAACCAAATGGCATGGTATGGATGATGCTGAAGCTACATTGGTGCTTGAGACAAAGTTTAAGAAGCTTGGAATTGATCATAATCTGATTCCCAAGAAGGTGAAATGATCTTCTTTTGTTTGGGAGAATGGTGCAGGAGCACCTAGGACTTAGACTATCTAGTTTTTTTAATTTTGGCTTGTACCGACCCTAGCCAAGTCAATAGTGAATAAGAACTCCAAGAGGGTTTTGAGTCAATGTAGCCCTAGTTTGAGTTCATTCTTCTTAGGTTTGCATTTTTGTGTAAATAGTGGATATGAGTAGGTAATTGACTTTCTTGATGGTCAAAAGTGTCAAAAATAGGTATAGGCATTAGGGAGGGTTAAATTAGTCTGAGGCAAGTTTAAAAAGTCATGTGTGATGACTTAGAATGGGTCTTATAGGTTGGAAAGATAAAAAAGTGCAAAAGTGCAAAGTTGCAAAAAGTTGTCATGACAACTTTTGTCCTGAATTGGTTAGCAATGGAGTTAGGGATTGTCCAACTCCCTAGGATGGATCCACACATGGGAAAGCTATAAGTACCCTCTCTTTCATGATTACCAAGGTTGGACAAGGTGTCATGTAAGTTCAACAATCTGAAACTACTCATTTTCAGACTAGTTGGCAACATTTTGGCTTGATTTTACTCATTTTATAATTGAAAATGGATTGAATCCATTGATCTAGCAATGGATTGAGTTTCTCTAGTGTGTTACATTATTGTTGGTTCAATTTAAAGCTTTGTGGATACTGTTTATTTGTGTTTTCTTGCTTTAGTTTGCAAACAACCAGTTTTGGCTTGTATATAACAGTTTTTTGTAAATATGGTTGCCCCATGAGTTCCACACGTGCTGTCATCATGGCTTGTTGGGACATGGAGGGCAACCACCTGTACATTGTACATATGTAGGGGCAAGTGCTGGAGAAGAGTTTAAGCATGACCGTCAACTTGTTCTAGGCGAGTCCAGGAGCAACCCGGCTAGAGGAAATAAGGTGAAAACATGGTGTAAAGTGCAGGGGTGAGTAACAAATCACTATCCAAGATTTTGGAGAGGTCCAAGGAGTTGGGAAAGAGTTGACAATGCAAGGAGAAGCCATGAAAAGTTAATTTAATGCTCAAACCTCAACTTGACCATTCACTGTTGGCTAGAGGCCTAGAAAACCCTTCAAAACCCTCATTTTGGGGTTAGCACATTGAATGGTGGGTTAAGAAGCCAAAACCACAAAAATATCATGAGGTTAGATGAACCATTGAAGAAAAACCAAACTTGTTTGGGGGTCTTTTGGACTGTTTTCACTCAAGCTCTAAAAAACCGGTTTTAGGAGGCTTAATTGGGCTAATTCCTTGTAGCCCTTTTCTAGGCAAGATTTTGGAATGGGTAAGAAACCTATTGATTGAAAACCTCAAATGGACCCTAAATGCATTCAAAACATGAAAGAAGATACCTCCACACCTCTTTATCATCTCACAATGGTAGGAGGTCAGTTAGACAACTTGAAGCCAAGAAGCCATAATTGAGCACATGTGAAGCACTGTGAATTGGTAGGGTTCCTAGCCAAAAAACTTGAAGCAAACACCTTAGAAAGGTCGAGAATAAAGCCCTAGAAGAGACTGAGAAGGACTTGGAGGTCTAGAGAGCAACTAGGCCTGGTGAGTTGGTGGAATTGAGCAACACCAACTGGGTGAAGTGTTGAGCAAACTAGGTGAATCCCATCACAAGTCCTTCTCAGCAGAGCACTTGTTAGATTTGGTTCATACAGATCTATGTGGACCAATAAGAACAAGAAGCATTCAAGGTGACAGATATTTCATGATCTTCACTGATGATTGTTCAAGGATGATGTGGGTCACATTCTTAAAGGATAAGAATGAAGCTTTTGGTAAGTTCAAGGCTTTCAGGGCCTTAGCTGAGAAAGAGAGTGGCAAAAAGATAAAATGTCTGAGAACAGATCAAGGCGGTGAATTTACTTCTGATGAATTCACTAAGTATTGTGATGAGAATGGTATCAAACGACAATTTTCTGCACCAAGGACACTACAACAGAATGGTATCGTAGAGAGGAACAACCAATCAGTGGTTGAAGCTTCTAGGACAATGTTGATACATGGAGGTGTAGCGAAAACATTTTGGAGAGAAGCTGTAAGTACAACTGTCTACACAATGAACCAAGTTCTGGTGAAAAGAGGTAAGGACAAGACCCCTTATGAATATTGGTATGGAAGATCACCCGATGTTAGCTATTTTAAGATATTTGGTAGAAATGTTTTACTAAAAGAGGTGATTACATTAGCAAGTTTGAAGCTAAGAGTGATGAAGGCATATTTCTTGGTTATTCCACCAAGAGTAAGGCCTATAAATGCTTCAACAACCGGACACAAATAATTATTGAGAGTGCTGATGTTCGAGTAGAGAATGTCCTAAAGTATTAGAAGGAACCAATTCAAAGAAAAAGGATGAAGATCCTTGCATTTTGCTTTTGGAACTTGAAACTGTTAAATCAAAAACCGGTAAAGCAAATTCCGAAGCACTTGTTCAACCGGAACAAATAAATTCAGAAGAAGATGATAATGAAGAAGCTAAACCTGAAGAGAATGATCATGTTATTCCTAGGTATGTAAGACTGAACCACAGTCCTGAACAAATAAGAATGTTATAGGTACTAAATGGGTATTCAAAAACAAGTTAAATGAAGATGGTGTTGTAGATCGCAACAAGGCAAGATTAGTCTACAAGGGTTATGCGCAAGAATAAGGAGAAAATTATGGAGAAACTTTTCACCAATAGCAAGACTGGAAGGTGTCAGAACTTTACTTGCATTTGCAGCCCATAAGAAGTTCAAGGTATACCAGATGGATATTAAGTCTTAATTTTTGAATGGGATATTGGAAGAAGAGGTATACATAGAGCAGCCAGATGGTTATGCTTTGAAAGATGAGAAAGACATGGTATGCAGATTGCATAAAGCTTTGTATGGATTAAAGCAGGCACCCAGAGCATGGTATGAATGACTTCATACACACCTGATGAAGGTAGGCTTTGCAAGAGCCAATGATGATAGTAATATTTATCTCAAGTCTGAAGGAGATGAAATACTGGTCAGTGAAGTATTTGTTGATGATATTATTTTTGGAGGTAATGATGTCATAAGAAACAGTTTTGTAGATGAAATGAAAAATGAGTTTGAAATGTTTTTAGTAGGGGAAATAAAAAATTTCATAGGCTTGCAAATACAACAAATGAATAATAGTATTTTCATTACACAATCTAAGTATGTGAAAGAGGTTTTGAAGAATTTTGGCATGAGTGACTATAAACCAGTTGGAACACCAATGGTTACAGGTTGTAAGTTGTCCAAGGAAGATGAATCTAAGTTTGTTGATGAAAAGGAATACAGGTCAATGATTGGAAAATTACACTATGTTGTTCACAACAGACCAGACATTGCCCATGCGGTTGGCATAGTTGCTAGATTCCACAAGAATCCTAAGGAGGCACATCTGATAGCAACCAAGAGAATTTTTAGATATCTGAAAGGTACTGTTGACTATGGATTATGGTATCCATATGGAGAAAACTTTGATTTGAAAGCATACACAGATGGTGATTGGGCAAGAAATGTTGATGACCGGAAAAGCACTACTAGTGGAGCATTCTTTCTAGGAGGAAGGCTTGTTTCATGGAGTAGTAAGAAGTAGAGTTGTACTTCACAATCTACTGTTGAAGCTGAGTATGTTGCAGCTTATATGAATTGCACACAGGCTATTTGGATGAGGCACATTTTGGAAGGTTTTAAGATGAAAATATCAGAACCTATAAAGATGTTATGTGATAATACAAATGCCATAAATATTTCTAAGAATCATGTTTTGCACACACGAACCAAGCACATTGAATTGAAGTATTGGTTTTTGAGGGAAAAAGTTCAAAGTAAAGTTGTTATCTTAGAGCATGTTTCTACCAAGGTGCAACTTGCAGATATCTTTACCAAACATCTGCCTAAGACTACATTTGAGTGTCTTAGAAGTCAATTAGGGGTTGTACCCCTTCACTTGCAAATCTTAGAAGGATTGATGTAGAAGTGGATGTATTCCACAGGGGGAGCATCAAGTTTGCGTATGTTGTTGATGCACAGTGAAAATTTGCAATTACATTTTCAATTTGGCATTGTTGTCAAAGAGGGAGAAGAATTATGTGATTATGGCAAAGGGAAACCAACGACAAGCTGAAGACAGACAAAGCATGGTGAATACTTGGTAATGTAAACCAGGATTCCTATTCACCATTTACAGCAGCAATCAGAGGCGTTGATATTTGTATTGCCATCAATGCCAAAGGGGGAGATTGTTGGCATTTGCATGAATATTGCATTAATGATATGTTATGTTGTCATTGATGTCAACGAACCGGTAATGGTATTTATGATATTGTTGATATTGTTGTTATTGTTGTTATTGTCTTGTAACCGGTAGGAAGATCTTTGAGGAAGATGTTGTAAACCGGTATATAAGTATGTGAGTTGAACCGGTAATTGGTGTATAGGGTTAAACCCTTTCTATGTTATGTAATCGGTAAACCCTACCAGTTGTTTTTGTTAAACCCTAACCAATTAAGTTTGCTAAAATGGTTATGTTGGTTTATTATCTGATGATGAGCGATAATGATGATGACACGTGTGGTCATTGTAAAAATAAGTTCAGATTGTTTTGACGCATTTGTTTGATTGTCTAGGGAATGAGCAAAATGGATTGCATCTAATGCAAAGCGTGTGATGAGTTACAAGTCGGGTGAAGCGGTGATCATGGAGCGGTTGGAATTTTCTTGAAGAATGTGTATAGATTGCTATGTAAATCCAACGATCACACTTGAACCGATTTGTTTGTAATCTCTATGAGAAAATTAGGTTTTTGTTGTGTTACCGACCTAATTGATTTGTATTTAAGGTCGATGAAGTTGTTTTGTAAAAGGTGTTGGCAAGTGTTGGCAAAAATCAGTTGAGTGTGTGGTTGCCTAACCGGAGAATGAATCTGTAGTTTCAGTAAAGGCAGATTGGAGCTTAAAAGGATCTGATCAAGCAAATGTAGTGTTATTCATACATATGAAGAAAAACATGTTGTCTTCTAACAATTACAACAGAATTGAAATCCCCTAACCGGGTAAGCTCTAACAAGCTTGGTTACTTCTTAAATCCTCTAACAAGGTGGTTCATTAGCTTGGATTCTCAAATCCTCTACCAAGGTTACTCCTAACAAGGTATTTTCTTTTTATCAAGGCATTTGTAAATCCCTTAACCGGATGATTCCTAACAAGATCAGTTCTTAACAAGACTTATTGTAAAATCTTTAACATGCTTGGCTCCTAACAGGGCAAACTTTAGAAGAGTTCAGATTGCTATCTTGTGAGTCTCATCTCACCGTGGTTTTTACCTATTTGGGTTTTCCACGTATAAACATTTGTGTCATGCGGTGAATGTTTTTATTGGTTATGATCTTATTTGTTGATTTGATTAACTTCTGATAAGGCATGATAACTGGAAGCATTGGGAGATGGAGTGTATTGATATATGATTAAGCATTTGGATGTTTATAAGATTAAAGTTGTTTACTGTTAAGTTTCTTATAACATTTAACCGGTTGATGTTGAGTATTCTTCTGAGTATTGATCTTGATAGTGATATTTTATTGATAAGTTTACTTTGTGAGTTTGAGTTTGGGATGGAGAGAGGCAAATTAGAGGACAAATTGGGTAGGAGATGAAGACGTAGGCAAAGGAAGTGAGAAGGGGGTGCAAATAAATGAAGGAATAGAAATTTGTAATCATTCTTTTTTCCATATTGTAGAATAAGACAAACATTTTTATTTTCTTGATCATGATTGTCTTAACTAGAAGTTAGTGGTGTCATTATTTTGGTATCAGAGCCAACGAGAGATAGAGAGAGCAAGGATTGGAAAGAATGCCACCAAGAAGGATGCAATGAGGAGGTGCCAAAGGAGGTGGTTGAAGAGATCATGAAGAATTATTGTAGAACTTTATGGCAAGAATATATTCTATGGAGCATGCACAAAGGAGAGGAGCAGTAGTTGGTGATGTTAGTGACTTTGAAGAAGAAGAGAAACTGCAAGCTATCGTTGATGTTCAAGAAGAATTGAAAGGAGTTGAAGAAAGGTTGCAAAAAGTAGTTATGGGTGTTGGAGCCAAACCAAGGATAGAGGTTCCCACATATTTAAGAAGCCTCATTGGAGAAGATTCCATTGATAGGAACAATGATCTTGACAAGTAATTTGAGTACGAGCAAGTGGCAAAAGAGTGAAGAGTTGCTACACCCTTAATCCTAGAGTATACATATGGTTATGAGTAGTCAGGTTGTAGCTGCCTTAACTTCTAATTACGTCATGTAATCATTATTACATTGCTATTTAGTTAGTTAGGTCAGCCTTAGGTCTATATAGTCATATTTAGGTTTGCCAAGCTGATATAGTAGGCATAAGTAGGGTATATGTAGGAGGTAGTGTGTCTTATTTTATGATCATATTGTGAAGTGCGTTCTCATTAGAGATATTTAGGAAATTGCCCCCTCAAAGTTACTTATTATTTTCTGCTATTATATATAATTCTCAACATATTTCATATTTTATTCCTCATGTGTGCAAGTTATTTCATTACAAGTGGTTTCAGAGCATGATCTTGGCACCATGAAGGCAAGGCATTCTTCTTCAAAATGGAGGTCATTTTGGAAATTGCATATCTTTAAAATTTTTGCAATTTTTTTTTTATAATTTTTGAAGGGTTATTGAAGAATATATTGAAGAACATTTAGTCCAATTTTTAGAAAAAATTATGCAAAATTGAGCAAGTTATTGCAAAATTAGGATTCTATTCTAATTGTTTGTAAACATCCTATCTCAAATATTTCAATGGATTTAGTCCTAATTTTTTAAGGGTTTTTGGGGATTTAATTGAAAATTCTATAGTCCAAGTTTTAGAGATATTGGAGCAAAAGTAAGGGATTTATCACATAATTAGGTTTTCTAATAATTTTACTCTTAAGGTTGCAAATCTAGCTATTTCATGGAGATATTTCTAGGTAAGCGTTATTTTGACCCTAGAAAGTTACAATAAAAGTTTCCTATCATTTAAATTTCATTCATGCAATTTAACGTAAAAAAAGTTGTATCACGACGAGGCCTTCTATAAGAGGTGTAGACACCTAAAAATTAACATTTAATTAATTCAAGTCTATCAACATAATTAATTGACTTAATTGTGTTATCCTTATTCTTCTCAGTGTTAATTAAATCTAATCTAATTAATTCTATCACTATTGTCCAATAATTAATTTACCAAATAAATTAATTATTCCCCTATTCTTCTAAAGTTGCCTCCAATAATTATTTCTTCTAAACCCACTCAAATAATTAATTTTAATTAATTAACCTATTCATGTGATTCCTACAAATCACTTTTCCTAACCCCACTCAACCTAATTAATCCTTCTAGAATCTCTCATAATCATGCTTATCATTATTCTCCAATTTTTAATTCCCACTCATGTCACATCAACATTGAGTCTCTCAAAGACAATGTCAAATTTCTTTGAATCGCTCAATGCATCCTTATTTTGGAATTTTTAATTCCTCATTTTGAATTCAAATTTCCTTTCCCCACTCTTCTCAAGGAATTTTATATTCCTATTTATTTTCCCAAGGCACCCTTGATCCATGCCTTCTATCTCAATCAATCTCAACCCTCCATAAGAAAATCAATATTGACCCTTCCTTGGCCTCCTCCAATCTATAAGTTGGAGATCATTTACTCCTCAAAACAGAGATCTTCTTGATAGCATCCTCATTCTGCTTCTATCGTTTTCTATCTTCTATTAGAGCATGCCATCATAATGTCTTCATTATCCTCTATCCAATCCTCTTCTAATCCAAATACTCATCTGTCTATCACAATCCAATCCAAATATTGATCCAACAATCTTGTTGAAGCAAATGAGAGCCAACCACATCAAGCAATCTAGGAGCAAATCATCATCAAGTTGGAGGCATTTGGGCGCACTTCAACTTCATCCAAGCTCCATTGAGGAAGAAGGTGAAAGCAAGGTATAATTGGGTTTTATTGCATTGTTTGTGTTTCATGCTTTATTGCTTGTTTATTTGCAATCTAAACATCTTATTTTCCTTCTAAAGCTCTTTCCCCTCTTCAAGAGGCAAAATAGTTTTTCAACATCGAGAAAATATCTTGATAAGGATGGGGGAAAAAGTGAGGATATTATCCCTAATGAAGAAGCAAGCAAGGTTAAAGAATGCATATCATCAATGAAGGGGGATATATATCGACTACAAGGAGATGTGAAGAACCTAGGAGCAGATTTATTTGAGATAAAGAGCATGCTAACTTCTTATATGAATGGGTCAAGAAAGGAAGTCTCAAACAACCAAGGAAAATCATACAAGTCAATGAGTTTTGATTCAAATTTTAATACTCATTTGGGATCTAGGAACTGGATAACAAAACTTGATATGTGCAAGTTTGATGGCAATGTTCCTCTAACATGGATAAATCAAATGGATATTTTTTTTTATGTGCATCAAATACCAAGTGGACAAAAGGTGACTATGGAATCTTTATATATAGAGATAGAGTAATTCATTTGGTATTGATGTATATGTACTCAACAACAGGAAAAGGGTCTCACAATCTCATGGTCAATTTTAATAAAGAAGCTACAAGCGTGCTATATAGAAATAGTGGAACCAACAACTTCTTCAAGAGACTAGCTAACATTCATCAATCAGGATTTGTAGAGGATTACATTAATTTTTTTTAAAAATATATCCATTGGAGTGGATATAGTTGCAAAGGAGAACTTGAATGAATTATTTTTTGGAGGCCTCAAAGATCACATTCAACATGAGGTACACATGTTTAATCCTACCTCTACAAATGACTCTATTCTCTTAGCATGCATGGTAGAAGAGAAATATTTAATTTCTAGAAAGAAAGGGGTTAGTGGGATAAGAGAGAATGGGTTATCAATGTCTCATCCTCAATCCACTAGATTAACACCACAACAAATTGAGGAGAAGATAGTAACATGTTTATGTTTTAATTGTGATAGCAAACACAGTCAATGATTAAATGCACTGAAAATATGTTCTATATTGAAGCTCCATGTGAGGAAGAAGATGAAGAACCGATATTAGAAAGTGACAAGAGACTAGATGAGGAATTAAATGATTCTCAAGTAATTATTTTGTGCCATGCACTTGCTGGTTTTATTGCTCCAACAACACTCAAAATAATGGGTTTCTTAAAGAAGGATAAAGTGATAGAGTTGATAGACTCATATAGTACTCATAACATCATCAAAAAATAGTTGGCTATGTGTCTGAATTGTTTTATTTATCTAGCTCTAGAGTTTCAAGTTTTTATTGCAGATGGTGGTACAATTAGTTATTCCAGAAAATGCCCCGACTTTAAGTTATCCATGAGAGATTATAATCTTGATAGCCCAGTGTATGCTATCTCCATGGGTGCAACATATATTGTTTTGGGAGTACAATGACGTGACAATGGCTTACTACTTGGGGAACAATTGACATGAACTTTCAAGAATTATTCATGAGATGATAATCAAAATGAAAGAAACTGGAGCTAAGAGGGTTGTGTGCAGAATCCTCACAAATGACAAGTTCTCATCAAATGCAAAAATTGCTTAAGAAAGGAGCTAATAGATTTGTGGTCCAATTATGTTCATTGGGATCCTATCAACTAAACACCCCTATCAATCCATATTTACAAGAAATTATAGATCATAACTTAGTGGTTTTTGGAGAGACTCCTACTAAGAGGGATCATGATAATTCGATACAACTAGTGCCAGGAAGCTAACCACCCAACATTAGACCCAATCGGTACCCATATATACATAAATGTAAAATCGAACAGATTGTTCAAGAGATGTTAAAAGTAGGAATTATTAGGCATAGCCATAGTGCTTACTCCTTCCCATTTGTAATGGTGTGTAAGAAGGATGACACATGACACATGTGCCCCGACTATAGAGTGCTCAACATGTGCACCATCAAAGACAAGTTTCCTATACTAGTCATTGATGGTTTATTAGATGAATTGAATGGAGCTATGTTTTTTACGAAGTTAGATCTTAGATTGGGTTATCACCAAATTATAATTAAAGAAGAAGACATTCCCAAGACAACATTTAGGACTCATGAGGGTCATTATGAGTTTTTGGTGATGTCTTTTGGTCTTACTAATGCACCATCTGCATTTCAAAGTTTGATGAACTCCATCTTTAAGAAATTTTTGATGAAGTTTGTTTGGTGTTCTTTGATGATATATTAATTTATAACAAGACATGGGAGGAACATTTGATAAATAATGATGAACAACTAATACTCTAACCGGTATTGAGAGGGGGGGGTGAATCAGTGTGGTCAAAGACTTGCTTTAATAATTTGACACTCTCTGAACACATATAACCGGTTGTCTATATCATTGTACTTAACCATAGCAATACCGGTTAACAGAAATACTTCAGACAGCTAAACCGGTAAAACAAAAGTACTTCAAATAGCATCCAACAATTTTCAAATCTAGATACCTATTTTACCAGTTTAATCATGCATGAGTTGCATTAGTAATAACACAACCATTAGCTCTGCATGCATATACAACTGAACAAAAACTACTCAATCATCACATGAAAAATACACAACCCATGACACAAATTTTTCACGTGGAAACCCAAAATGCAAAAACCACGATGGGGATGAATACCCACAAGCTTGTTTTTGAACTCTTTTGAAGTCCGCTTTGTTAGGAACCTAGTCCGGTTAAAGACTTTACAATAAGGTTATGTTAGGAACCAATCCTGTTAGGGATCACCCGGTTAAGGGATGGCTATAAACCATGTTAAAGGTTACCTCGCTAGAGGATTTAAAGAACTCAATGAGCTTGAGTCACCTAGTTAGAGGATTTGCAACAATCCTATTAAAGCTACCTGGTCAAGGGATTTTCCTTCTGTTGAAATGGTTAGAAGACAAAAGGTAAGACTTTGATTTGATAACAACACTACTTTGCTAAGGCAAATCCTTTTTAGTTCCTCTCTTCTGCAATCACACTCTGCAGACTCCTCACTTTTGGTTTGGCAAGTATCAAAACATGCGGACACACACAACTTTTTCCAACACAAACAATAGCAAACATCATCGAACTTATAGACAACAATTAGGTCGGTAGCATAAACCCTAAATCCTAAACATTTAGGTTTTTTAGTTACAAGTGGTCCAATCCTGACTGTTAAGATGCATTGCATAGAATAAGACAATCTGAGAAAGATCTCAAGTTATTCTGCATCGTCCAATCTTCACCGCAACTGGAAAATAGTAACCCATCACGTGTTCTTCACATACCTCTAAGAAAAACGCACATTCCCGAGGTAGACATTCAATGCATTCGATATTCACCGCAAGATCCTCGAAGAAATCCTTCACGTACACATAGCTGATGTGGCATCCTGATCCTTATCCTTGTTCTTAACTAACTTAACACAAAACATCATCGGTTGCGTCGCACAAGCCAAACCAGAAACCCTAGGGCTGAACTGAGACTACCAACCAGTAGTCAAACTGTGAACCCCGACACTGGTTCACTCCATCCTGGTTGACTATAGTCGCTTCCAGTCATCATATCGGTTCATACCGGTTCACCTGCTTGAGTACCATATACCTGTTCACTTATTGACATCAATGACAACATACATTATCACTGCTTCATCATATGCCAACAATCTCCCCCTTTGGCATTGATGGCAATACTCAGTGAATCACTGCTCAGTAAAATATATACATCGGTTGACACTCTACCTATGAAACTTAAAATATCACCATCACCTGGATTGATTAGTGTGTACATGCTCAATCATCTTCAATATATATTATCCCCCTTTGACAATAATGCCAAAGTGGAGGCACAAGCTTCCAAGCTCCACTATGCTGCTCCCCCTATGGAGTAGCATCCTTCAACACATCAATCCTGTAAGATCTGACATGGTAGTAGCTGACTGATGTGGAGCACACAACTTTAGTTTACTTCATGAAGGGGCAGAACCCCTAATTCACCTCTCAAATAGGTAAATGTAGTCTTCGGTAAGGGCTTAGTGAATATGTCTGCTAGCTGCTCCTTACTGGAAACATGTTCTAATACAACCTCTTTATTCTGAACCTTTTCTCTCAAGAAATGATACTTGAGCTCAATATTCCTGGTCCCAGCATGCAATACCGATTTTTTGGAAATATTGATTGCACTAGTATTATCATAGAAAATACTCACCAGTTCAGATACAATCACTTTGAAGCCATCCAGTACATGCTTCATCCAGATTGCCTAAGTGCAGTTCATAAATGTTGCCACATACTCCGCTTCAGCTGTAGACTGGGAAATACAAAACTGCTTCTTGCTTGTCCATGAGACTAGTATTCCACCAAGGAAGAACACACCACCAGTTGTGCTCTTCCGGTCGTCCACATTACCTGCCCAATATGCATCAGTAAAAACATTGAGATCAAAGTCACCATTGTATGGATACCACAATCCATGATCAACTGTCCCTTTCAGATATCTAAGAATCCTCTTTACCACTACCAAGTGGGATTCTCTTGGATTCTTCTGAAAACAGGCCACTATGCCCACTGCATGAGCAATATTCGGTATGTTGTGCACCACATAGTGCAGCTTACCGATCATTGACCGATACTCCTTCTCATTCACCATCAATGAATCATCCTCCTTAGTCAATTTGTAGCTAGTCAACATCGGTGTTCCAACCGGTTTGTTCTCCTCCATGCCAAAGGTCTTCAATACCTCTTTGATATACTTGGACTGGGTAATGAAGATACCCTCCTTCATCTGCTGAATTTGTAGACCAATGAAGAACTTTATCTCTCCAATCAGAGACATCTCAAACTCTTTCTTCATTTCATCTGCAAATGCATGACTCATTTCATCATCTCCTCCGAAGATTATGTCATCTACAAATACTTCACAGATCAGTATCTGATCACCTTCAGATTTCAGGTAGATGTTGTTGTCCTCACTTGTTCTCTGAAATCATATCTTCACAAGATGAGATTGTAACTGCTCAAACCATGCCCTTGGTGCTTGTTTCAATCCATACAAGGCCTTGTGTAATCTACACACCATGTCACTATCCTCTGACAAAGCAAACCCATCCGGTTGCTCAATATGCACTTCTTCTTCTAGGATTACATTCAAGAATACAGACTTCACATCCATCTGGTATACCTTGAATCCTTTGAATGCTGCAAATTCAAGTAGCATTCAGACACCTTCCAGTCTAGCCACTGGGGAAAAAGTTTCTCCATAGTCTTCTCCTTCTTCCTGAGCATATCCTTTGCATACAATTATTGCCTTGTTTCTTACCACTGTGCCTTCTTCATTCAGCTTATTCCTAAAGACCCATTTGGTACCTATGACATTCCTATGCTCTGGTTTGGGTACCAAGGACCATGTTGCATTCTTCTCTATCTGGTCCATCTCCTCTTCCATTGCCTTTATCTAGTCTTCATCGGTAAGTTCCTCTCTAGTGGTCTTAGGCTCAAATTCTGAAATCATGCAAGAGTTTTCTTTCACCTTTCTCCTTGTGAGTATCCCTGCATCTTTGTCTCCAATGATCTGATTTAGATCATGATGCAGTTTTACATACCTAGGAATGACCCTAGCTGGTTCCACTTGCTTTTCCTCTTCTTCTCCCACTTCATCTTATTCTTCTCCTACTGCGGCTTCTACCGGTATAGAAACATTGAGGTCTTTGTAGTGTTTGTCACTTGTTTCTTTGGTAACCGATTCCCAAAAGGCTAAACCCGTTTCCTCTTCTGTTTGATTGTTGTCGGTTTCCTCAGGCTTCTCAGGGGATTCATCAACCCTGACATTGATACTCTCAACAATTTTCTGAGTCCTATCGTTGTAGCACTTGAGAGCTTTGCTTTTAGTGGAATATCCCAGAAATATTCCTTCATCACACTTAGCATCGAACTTGCTCAAATGCTCACCTATCCTGATATAGCACTTGCTGCCAAATACTTTGAAATAACTTACATTAGGAGTTCTCCCATTCTAGTACTCATAAGGGGTTTTGTCTTTACCTTTCTTAATGAGTACGCAGTTCATTGTATAGACTTCAGTGCTTACCACTTCTCTCCAAAATGTGTGAGCTACCTTTCCTTGGATCAACATAGTTATGGCCGCTTCCACTATAGTCCTGTTATTCCTCTTTGCTATGTCTTTCTGCTGTGGTGTCCTTGGGGCAGACAACTGCCTCTTGATGTCGTTCTCTTCACAATACTTGTTGAATTCATCAGAAGCGAATTCACCTCCCTGATCGGTTCTAAGGAATTTTATTCTTTTGTCGCTCTCCTTCTCAACCAATGCTCTAAAGGCTTTGAACTTTCCAAACGCCTCAGACTTGTCTTTCAAGAATGTGACCCACATCATTCTTGAGCAGTCATCCGTAAGAATCACGAAATACCAATCTCCCTGAATACTTCTTGTTTTCATTGGACCACACAGATCGGTGTGGACTAGATCAAGTAAGTTCTCTGTTGAAAAAGACTTACCTTTGAATGTTGAGGAAGACATCTTCCCAAGTTGACATTCTCTGCACAAGGCATTCTCCGGTTTGTTCAGCAAAGGCAATCCTCTTACTGGCCTTTACTATATTATCAAAGTTTATATGATAGAGTCTCCTATGCCATATCCAACTGTCATCAAACTTCGCCATCAGACACTGACTGATCTGGGCATTCAGCTGAAACAGGTTTCCTTTGGTCTGTTTACCACTGGCAATAAGTTCACCACTCTTTCCGATTATTTTGCAGACCCCACCTTTGAACTCCAGAATAAGTCCTTTGTCATTCAGCTGAGCAACACTCAAAAGGTTGTTCTTAAGGCCTTCCACCCAGTAGACATCATCCACACTACTCTTTCCATTCAGTGAGATGGATCCTTTTCCTTTTACCATGGAGGGTGCATCGTTGCCAAAGTGGACAACACCTCCATCATATTCTTCCAGAGTCAGAAATTTTCTCTGGTCAACAGTCATGTGGTGAGAACACCCGCTATCAATGATCCACTCATTAGAGTTGTCAATGTGAGAGACAAGGGCTTTCTGGTCAGACACCTCTTCCTTGACAGCTACAAACATTATGTCCTCACTCTCTACATCCTCAGATTCTTCATCGGTAACCTTCATCCACTGCAACAAGACAATTTCTCCTACCTCCTTCCTCCTTTATATTTTCTAAACCTTTCCGGTTTATCCTTATTGTCATTGTTAGGACAGTTAACAACTATATGTCCTATCTTATTGCAGGATAAACACTTCAAAGGAAGCTTACCTCTGTATTTTCCGGTGCCTTTTGGAAGTCTCTTAGCGAGAAGAGCTTCAAAATCCATCAGAATATCCTCATCATCCATATCTCTGCTTGGCCTGGATTCATAACTAGTGCTAACCTCTTTTCCTCTCCTAGTAGGTACGGAGGAAGCAGATGCTCTGAAAGATTACTCAGTCTTCTGAATTCTACCATCATAGCCATTCAATCCATATGCAATCAATTTAGCAATAATAGAGTCTAAGGATACCTTTGTTTTGTCGATACACGTTAGCTCTTGGATAGCGACAACCTTGATTGCATAGACCGGTAACAATGATCTCAAAACTTTACTGACAACTGTGGCATCGTCAATTGTTCCACCATTGCTCTTGATTCTCCAACCACAGTCTTGATCCTTATGCCATATTGCTAAATGGTCTCACCTTCAACCATCCTCATGTCTTCAAATTTTCCTCTGAGGCTTTCTTCCTTAGCTCGCTTGACATGCTCATCACCGCCATAAATGGTTTCCAATGTGTCCCAAACATCCTTAGGATTGTCCTTATCTTGTACATCAATGAACTCAATATCGGATAGGCTGCTAATAAGGGCTTCCACGACTTGCCCATTTTATTGAATCTCTCTTTTCTGATCATCGGTCAGAGTGGCAGTAGGGATTACATACGCATTCTCAACATAGCTTCAGTGTTGGGAACCCAAACTCTTGATATAAATCTTCATTCTGTCCTTCCATATTTTGAAGTTGTCCCTATTGAACTTAGGACCTTCCCTCTTCATCATTAAAGCAAGATCTTTTGCCTCAAGCGGTTAAGCTTATATCACCGATGACCTGGAGGTGCTCTGATATAAATTGATGAATAACTAATACTCTAACCGGTACTGAGAGGGGGGGATGAATCAGTGTGGTCAAAGACTTGCTTTAATATTTTGACACTCTCTGAACATAGATAACCGGTTGTCTATATCACTGTACTTAACCATAGCAATACCGGTTAACAGAAATACTTCAGACAACTAAACCGGTAAAACAAAAGTCCTTCAAATAGCATCCAACAATTTTCAAATCTAGATACCTATTTTACCAGTTTAATCATGCATGAGTTGCATTAGTAATATCACAACCATTAGCTCTGCATGCATATACAATTGAACAAAAACTACTCAATCATCACATGAAAAATACACAACCCATGACACAGATTTTTCACGTGGAAACCCAAATGGGAAAAACCATAGTGGGGATGAATACCCACAAGCTTGTTTTTGAACTCTTTTGAAGTCCGCTCTATTAGGAGCCTAGTTCGGTTAAAGACTTTACTATAAGGTTTTGTTAGGAACCGATCCTGTTAGGGATCACCGGGTTAAGGGATGACTATAAACCCTGTTAAAGGTTACCTCGCTAGAGGATTTAAAGAACTCAATGAGCTTGAGTCACCTGGTTAGAGGATTCACAACAAGCCTGTTAAAGATACCCGGTCAAGGGATTTTCCTTCTGTTGAAATGGTTAGAAGACAACAGGTAAGACTTTGATTTGATAACAACACTACTTTGCTAAGGCAAATCCTTTTCAGTTCCTCTCTTCTGCAAGCACACTCTGCAGACTCCTCACTTCTAGTTTGGCAAGTATCAAAACATGTGGACACACACAAATTTTGCCAACACAAACAATAGCAAACATCATCGACCTTATAGACAACAATTAGATCAGTAGCATAAACACTAAATCCTAAACATTTAGGTTTTCAGTTACAAGTAGTCCAATCCTGACCATTAAGATGCATTGCATAGAATAAGATAATCTGAGAAAGATCTCAAGTTATTCTGCATCGTCCAATCTTCACCGCAACTGGAAAACAATAACCCATCATGCATTTTTTACGTACCTCTAAGAAAAACGCACATTCCCGAGGTAGACATTCAATGCATTCGATCTTCACCGCAAGATCCTTGAAGAAATCCTTCACATACACATAGATGATGTGGCATCTTGATCCTTATCCTTGTTCTTAACTAACTCATCACAAAACATCATCGGTTGCACCGAACCGGAAACCCTAGGGCTGAACTGCGACTACCAACCGGTAGTCAAACTGTGAACCCCGACACCGGTTCACTCCATCCAGGTTGACTATAGCCGCTTCCAGTCATCATACCGGTTCATACCGGTTCACCTGCTTGAGTACCATATACCTGTTAACTTATTGACATCAATGACAACATACATTATCATTGCTCCATCATATGCCAACAACATTTACATCATGTTGATATAGTTCTACAAGTTCTTCAAGATCACCAACTATATGCTAAGCTTTCCAATAGCACTTTTGGTCTCAAGGAGGTGGAGTACTTGGGACACATAGTTTCACATGAAGGAGTAAAATTGGATCCTCAAAAAAATAAGGCTATTATGAAAAGGCCTATTCCCAAAACCATCAAGAAATTAAGGGGTTTTTTGGGGTTTATCGGGTACTATAGAATATTTGTGAAGAACTATGGTCGTATAATAGCACCACTTACAATTGTATTGAAGAAGAATTCATTTCAATGGAATGAGCTAGCTAATGTAGCATTTGGTAAATTGAAAGAGGCCACGTGCACTACTCCAATTCTTGCTACTCCCAAATTTAACAAGGATTTCGTTGTGGAATGCAATTCTTTAGGTAATGGTATTGCAACAATTATCATGTAGGACAGTTGGCCCATTGCTTTTCAGAGTTGTCAATTAAAGGGTAAGAATCAACTCAAACCTGTTTTTGAGAAGAAGATGTTATCTATTCTACATGCAGTCAACTAATGGAGGCCATATCTAATGGGAAGACACTTTAAAGTTAAGAGAGATTATGATAGCCTAAAATATTTTTTGGAACAAATACTGTCTTCAAAAGAGCAACAAAAATGAGCCACTAAGATGTTGTAGTATGACTTTGAGATCATATACAAGAAATAAAAGAAACAAATTATGGCAGATGTATTATCTAGGAAGGATGAAAAAGATGAAGCTATATTGTGTGTCATTTCAATATTACAAGTGAATTGGGTAGAAGAAGCTAAAGAAGAGTGGAAAAATGATGTTGCTACAAGCAATCTCATTCAACAATTACAGAGTGATCTCAATAGTTCAAATGAGTTTATTTAGAAGGGAGATGCCTTGTGGTATAAAGAGCAATTATACCTATGCAAGAATTCCACTCTCAAACAAAAGATTCTCACAAAACTTCATGAGTCTCAAATAGGCAGTGATTTAGGATTTTTGAAGACATATCATTGAGTCAAGCAAGACTTCTTTTGGGAAGGACTAAAAGGGGATGTTCAAAAATTTGTGGTTGAATGTTTGGTTTGTCAAATAAATAAAGGAGAGATAGTTAAGGTACTAAGTCTCTTGTAGTCCTTAGTTATTCCTAGCAAGTGTTGGAAAGAGGTATCTATGGATTTTATTACAAGTCTCCCAAGATCTCAAGGTAATGGTGGGTGGCCTCACTAAATATGCCCATTTTATTGCATTATCACATCCTTTTACAACACGTATATTGGCAAAAACATTTTTGGAGAATATACAAATCCTACATGGTATAGTTATTGGCCGTGTTCCTATCTTACTAGTAACTTTTGGACAAATTTATTCTCATGTTTTGGAAATCAATTGGCTCATAGTTCTTCATAGAATCCTCAATCTGATGGACAAACTAAGGTTATTAACAAATATTTGTAAGGATATTTACATTGTTTCACTTTAGGTAAGCAATCAAAATGGATAGATTGGCTACCACTAGCAGAATGGTGGTATAATACTTCTTTCCATAGCCCATAAAAATGACTCCTTTTATGGCACCATATATATATCAACCTCCTTCCATCAAATTATCATTAAGGGTGTCAACAAAAGTTCAAGCCGTGGAGAACCACATGCTTTATCAACAAGTACTTTCAAAACTCAAGGAGAATTTGGCCATGGCACAAAATCAAATGAAGCAACAAAACATCATATTGAAATAAGATTTGAAGTGGGGGATTGGGTATTCTTGAGATTGCAACCTTATAAGTGATTATCATTGAAGCACCAAATAGAGAATAATAAGTTGTCACCAAAATATTATGGCCCATATCAGATCATGCAAAAGATAGGTAGTGTTGCCCACAAGTTGGAGTTTCCACCAACAAGTAAGATGCATCTAGTTTTTCATGTTTCTTGTTTGAAGAAAGTAATATGGAATAACATCCCTACAAAGACAATATCGCTAGAGCTTGATGAAGAAGAAATAATCATATTAGAACTAGATTTCATTCTCTAAACATGTACAAAAAAGTTAAGGACAAGAATACTAAATGAATACCTCATTCAATGGAAAAATCTACTAATTGAAGATGCCACATGGGAAGATGAAGAGTTCATTCTCAAGAATCTACACTTAGTTAGCATTAGGAACAATGCTTCTTTGAAGAGGGGGGTCATGTTATGCCCTTAATCCTAGAGTATACATATGGTTATGAGTAGTCAGATTTTGACTACCTTAACTCCTAATTAAGTCATACTCATTATTACATTGCTTTTTAGTTAGTTAGGTTGGTCTTAGGCTTATATAGTCATATTTAGGTTGGCCAAGGTGATATACTAGGCATAAATATGGTATATAAAAGAGGAAGTCTATCTTATTTTAGGATCACATTGTGCAGTGTGTTCTCATTAGAGATATTAGGAGGTCTACCCCCTCGAAGTGGCTTATTATTTAATGCTATTATATATCATTCTCAATACATTTCATATTTTGTTTCTCATTTGTGCAAGCTATTTCATTACAAGAGTCAAGTTTGCTTGTACAAGAATCAAAGGCCACACTACTATGTGGTGGGATTATGTCCAGTTAGAAAGACGAAAGAAAAATAAGGAAACAATAACTTCTTGGGATAGGATGGTTGCCAAACTGAAGGCTAAGTTCCTTCCAGAAGATTACCAAACCAATATATTCAGAAGGTTGCTAAATCTCAAGCAAAAGGAGATGTCTATGAAAGAATATACAGACGGGTTCTACAAGTTGGTGATTAGATCAAGACATAGTGAAGAAGATATGGAGAAGGTAGCTAGATACCTTAATGGATTGAGATACATGTTGCCAGATGAGTTGATAATTTTCTATTAAAGCAGAGGAGAAGCTTATGAGAAAGAAAAATAAGCAAGGAAGAGGTAGAGGACGAGGCTATAGAGGAAGAGGAAAATTCGATAATCAAGATGAAGGGAGTAGTAGTTCCAATGGAGAAGTCAATCTGAAAATAGGAGCCTATCAAAACAGACGAGGAAGACCATTTGGAAGAGGCGGTTATCAGGGGAGAGGAATAGATTTCTTTGGGAAGTGTTTTAGATGTAACAAGTATGTTGGTCATAAATGTTGGAGTGTCTTGAGTTTCCACAAGAAGGTCACACAAGGCCTAAAAGAAGCAATCAAATTATGAAAGTAGACTAAGAAAGTGTGGGATCACCTTCTTATCACAATAAGGAACTTGAGACAAGAGAGTCTTTGTTGTTAAAAAGAGTTTTGTTGAAGTAACCAAAGAATAGACAACCAAACAAAGAAGAGATTTATTCAAGACAAAGTTCAAGGCTAAAGATAAGTGCTGCAAACTTATTATAGGCAATGGTAGTATTGAAAATATTGTGGCTATTGAAATGGTGGAAAGAATAGGCCTTAAGAGAACTAAACATCCTACACCTCACAAAGTTTCTTGGTTACAAAAGGAGCATTTGTTGTTGGTAGATGAGAAATCCTTAATAAAATTTCAAATAGGTAGCTATAAGGATAGTGTTATGTGTGATATTATGTCTATGGATGTGTGTCACGTGCTGCTATGTAGACCTTGGAAATTTGACGAGAAAGCCATACATGATGGAAGAAGTAACAATTATACTTTTGAGAAGGATGGTATCAAGCATACCTTGTTACCTTTGCAACAACAAGAAGAGAACAACAATAACAACAACAACAACATGGTAATGTTTGTAAGTGGGAAAGAGTTTCTACATGCCATGAAGGATGAAGAAGTGGGATTTGCTTTGGTAATCAAGGCTAAGATTGTGCTTACCTCTCTTAAGTTGGATGATTTTCCTAATGAGATACATGATATATGAAAGAGCACATGGACATTGTGGTAGTTAATTTTCCTAATGAGTTGCCACCCGTGAGGAGTATTAGTCACCATATAGATTTGATTCTAGGAGCTAGCCTTCCAAACAAGGTTGCAAATAGATTGACTCCTAGGGAGAATGAGGTGATTAGGGAGTAGGTTAAAAAATTACTTCAGAAAGGATTGATAAGAGAGTCTTATCCCTCGTGTTGTTCCTACAATACTAGTACTTAAGAAAGAAGGTGAATGAAGAATGCGCACAGACTCTAGAGCTATTAAAAAAATTATTATCATATATAGGTTCCTATCCCAAGGATGGATGACTTAATGGACTGTTTGAGTGGTTCTATGTGGCTATCATTAGATTAGGATCAGACTTGGGGATGAGTAGAAGACAATATTTAAAACTAATGATGGACTTTATGAATGATTGATCATGCCCTTTGGGCTCACAAATGCAACTAATACTTTTATGAGACTTATGAATGGTCTTATGAAACTGTTTGTTATAGTGTATCTTGATGATATATTGGTTTTTAGCAAGTCGAAGGAAGAACATCTATAGCACTCAAGGCTAGTTATGAAAAAGGTTGCATGAAGAGAAGGTACCGCTCAATCTTAAAATTGTGTTTATGAAGATTGAATTGATTTATTTGGGTTTTGTAGTGTCTAGGGATGGATTGAAAATGGATAAGGAGAAGATTTAGGCCATTATTGATTGGCCTACACCCAAGAGTGCATATGAGGTAAGGATATTTTATGGACTTGCCAGTTTCTATAGGAAATTTATTAAGAATTTAAGTCATATAGTTGCTACTATACTTGAAACAATCAAGGGTCACAATATGAAGTTTGAATGGACTCAAGATGCTGAAAGGAGTTTCAAATTTCTCAAACAAAAAGTCTATGAACAACTTATACTTGTATTACTTGATTTTAGCAAAGTATTCTAGGTTGAATGTGATGCTAGTGGCTTAGCAATAGGGGTTATTCTCAATCAATAAGGAAAACAATTGCTTATGCTAAGAAGAAAAAGTCACTTAGAAAGAAACTAAATGATGCTAAGAGGAAATCAACCCATGACCTTGAATTTTATGCATTGGTACAATCTTTGAAGAAGTAGAGGCACTACTTGCTTCCGAAGGAGTATGTTGTCTACAAAGATAAGCATGCAATACAATTCATTCACAACCACCAGCACAAGCTGAATCAGAGGTATGCAAAATGGGTAGAATAACTTCAAAGTTTTGATTTTATATTGAAGCATAATAGTGGGCAAGAAAATAAGGATTTTGATGTTTTGAGTCGAAGAAGTTTATTATAATGTGAGATTTAGGCTAACAATATTGGGTTTGAGAGCTTGCCGAAGGATCTATATGTGGATGATCTTGATTTCAAAGATGCATATGAAGTTTGCAACAATCCTATTAACAGGTAGAGGACCATGGACTAATTTTATCTTGCAAGAAGGTTTCCTATTCAAAATTAATCAATTGTGCATACCTAGGGGGGTGAATGAGAGAATATTTTGATGAAAAAACATTATGTTAGCTTAGTAGGATATTTTGGATATGATAAGACTTACCTATAATTGAGTACACATTATTGGCCAAGGATCCAAGCTGATGTAAAGAAGCATGTGGATCGATGCAGGGTATGCCAACATGCAAAGGTAGCTATTAAAACACTGGTTTGTACCAACCAATACCTGTTCCACATAGACCATGGGATTATGTAAGTATGAATTTTGTTGTGGGTTTTCCTAGGACTCAAATAAGAAATGATTCTATATTCATAGTTGTATATAGGTTCTCTAAAATGTTTTATTTCATTCCTTGCAAGAAGACTAGTGATGTAGAATATACCACTAATCTTTTTCAAAGAAGTGGTGAGATTACATGGTATACCCAAGAGTATAGTATTTCATAGAGACACTAAGTTTGTGGGTCACTTTTGGATAATTCTTTGGAAGAAGTTGTGTACACATCTTAGTTTTAGTTTAGCTTACCATCCCCAAACGAATGGTCGAAATGAGGTAGTCAACTTAAGTTTGAGTAATATGTTGAGGTGTCTTGTTGGGAACACACTTAAGAATTAGGATATGGTCTTAGCACAACCTTGGTTTGCTTATAATGATTCTCAAAATAGGAGTATAGGTTTCAAACCATTCTATATATTCTATGGCATGCTCCTAGGGGTTGTATTTGAGCTCAGAGATCTTGGTAATTTCAAGAGGAGAAGTGTAGACGGAGAAGACTTTGTTAAAGTCATTCATACAGTATGCTGATAAGAAGATGATGGAACTTAATTTTTAGGAGGGTGATCTTGATTTAGCTCATCTTAAGAAAGAAAGATTTCCTACAGGTGAATACAACAAACTTAAAATGAAAAATATAGGTCCTTGGAAGGTTCTCAGGATTTTTTTAGCTAAAGCCTAGATGAGATCGACCTTCCTCGAGGCATGAGTATCTCACCTATCTTTGAACAGTGTAGCTGATTTAAATTACTACAAGGGTGATGAAGATGAAGTTACAACACAGGTAGAGCTGAATTCCAATTGGGAACAACAAGTGACCAAGCTAGCTCAATTGGATATTGAGTGTATTTTGGAGAAGTATTTGTTCAAGAAGACCCACAGAAAGGAGTATTTCAAGTATTTGGTGAAATGGCAGCATCATCCTTTGGAGGATGCCACTTGGTTGTTTGTAGTTGATATCTCTCAATATGGTCATTTTATTGATGACCTCATGAGCCGAAGCTCATGATTTCTTTTGTCTCTAGGGGAGCCTGATGTAGGGGCATTGACCTTACTTGTTTTTTCCTACATTCTCTATCTCTAAACATTTCCTTTTGGCAAGATTTGGTTAATGAATTGATGGGGAAGTTATTTGATTTGGTGTGGGCAATAGTGGAGGAAGGGTCAAGGATAGTTTGTTTAGAGGATAGATCAGGCAAGACATGAAGACGCAAGTAGAGGAAGAGAGAAGGGGGCGTGAATAAATTAATGAATAAAAATTTGCAATCGTTCTTTTTTCCATTTATTGAAAAACATGACGTACATTTTGGTTTTCTTGATCTTGAATGTCTTTGTTGGAAGTTAGTGGTGTTATTAAAACATCACGTAATAACTTAGGAGTTCTAACCATCTTCTCTATCATGCATTTACATAATATTATGTGAATATATTTTGAAATCCCTTATGGTATGTATTCAATTTGAATGGTCTTCCCACAAGATAGTGCATCTAGGAGTTTAATGCATGTGCAATTGCTATGAGTTCTTGATCATAAGTAGGATAGTTGAATTCATGATCCTTCAATTTATTGGACTAAAATGTGATTACACAACCATCCCACATCAAAATTCCTCCCAATCCATCCAATGAAGTAGATCTATCCACACTACAAATTTTTACTTTAGATTTGGCACTTGCAAAATTATTGTGGTGGTAAGGGCTTGTTTCAATAGTTGGAAAGCAATTTGATACCTTTTGATCTACTCAAATCTTTTTTCTTTCCATTGGAGAAATTTTATAGGTTAGCTAATCTATAAAAATTCTCTACAAATCTTTGGTAGGACTTGGAAAAATCTGTAATACACTTTCAAAATATCTTTTAGGGTAGGATACTTGACAATTGCTTGGATCCTATGGCAGATATTATATGTCGTAGATGGTGTATCTTGAATTGAAAGGACATTTGGGTTAATTTTCTATAAATTTTATGCTCCCAATATCTACAGTACCATGAAATGCTTCTTATGCTCCCATGGCTCCTTGGAATAAATTAGAATATCATCTAAGAACACTAGTACATTTTTTTGTAAATAGTTATAGAAACATGATTCATAAAACTCATAAAGGCAAATGGTGCATTTGTCAAACCAATTGTACCTCTGATAACTCATAGTCTCCAATCTAGTTTGAAATATTTCTTTGGGATATCCTCGTTCTTAATCCTAGGTTGGTTATAACTAGATAAATTGGTCTTTTCCATTTTGAACAAAATTGTGGCCCCTTTCATTTGGTCAAATAGATCATCAATTATGGGAAGAGGGTATCTATTTGTAATCACCTTATTTGACATCTAGCAATCAATGCACAACCTTGGTCCATCTCTTTTGTTAATTAAGATCACTGAGATGGCCCATGGTGATGCCTAGATCAACCTAGGTTTTTCTCCACTAAATCCTACAACTACATTTTATACTCTTATAATTAAGTAGTATTCATTTGCTATGGAGAAGAGCCTTTAAGATAGACTCATCTTGTGGAATAAGATCAATTGAGAAATCATTTGTTGCTTTTGGGGCAAGCCTAAGAATTTCTTAAGAAAGTCATCTCAAAATTCTTGCACAATTGGATGATCTTCAACATTGGCTATTGTATCTTCACTTCCCCTCTCAATCTTGACTAAGAAAAACATGCTTCCCTTCCTTATAGCCCTCCTGATCTACATAGCTATTATCATTCTAGCTACTAATGGCCTTTGGATACCCGAAAGCACTACAAGCATTCAATCATTTTGTTAAAAAGAAAAAGCATGAATTTTGTTTTCTAAACCAATCCTTCTCGAGAATCATGCCATACATTTACTCAATTTTTGTAACAGCTAGATCAACTTGTGCTTCCCTTAAGCTGGAATATATTCTTTAAGTTTTACCAGACCAAACTCTACCTCATCTTTTCTCACCTTAAATTTTTATAATTAACATTGCATCTAATTAACACATTTGGAGAAACAAAGCTATCAATTGGTCGTAAATCTGAAAAAACAGAAATAGGTTGTCCAAGAAAAGTACTTTGAAGTTCAATGGGGGAAGCTTGATTATCTGCTGCTGTATTGATTCTAGCTCGAGCCTTCGTTGTTCTATTAGGATTTTCTGGACATTCATTCTTATGATGATCTCCGCCACAAGTCCAACATCCCCTAGCTGGTCCTTCACGCCTATTCACTGTTGCACAGATTCTGGTTGGTGGCTTGGTGGTTGTATCTGGTTTGTTTGGGCACTTATTCCTATAATGATCTCCCCCACAATTCCAACATCCTCCAGCTGGTCCTATAGTACTGCTGTTCCTCCTGAAATCCTGCATTTTATCAAATATCTGGGATTAAAAGATATTTTGTCAATTATCCGCACTCTTAATGCTTTTACAAAAAAATCAGGTTACCACGTGTCTAACAAAACTACTACCATAAAAACAATAGATTCAACAATTACAAATGTAAGAGGTGATAGTCTTCAATGTAACAAAGACTTCTTAAATCTCCTCTAATGCAAGTTTTACATCTGAATTTCAGCAGAAGCATATATGCACATCTGATCCAGAACTAACCATCGATTCAGCCTTACTGCTCTTGATTGACATGTATTATCAACTTGCTTCCTTATAATTCTTGAAATCTACCGGTGGTGAGAAAATAAATATTACAAGCATGCATCTAGCCATTAAGATGGAAAAGAAACTTTACTTAAACAAACATCCCATGTTTTGGTATGTTGTTTAATCTAGCTCCATTAGTTATTACAGCAGCAGTCATAAACGGAAAAGTTAACGGTTATAGAGATTCCAACATACCTAGAAGGCACAAGCCCAACTGTAGTATAGAGTAAAGGTCATCAACATAATAACTTATAAGTAATTACAAACCCGGTTATCTGCAAATTCATCTCCTATGGAAGCACCAGCTAAATCAGCTTCCGAAAGGACTTCAGGATTTCTTTTGTGTTTCTCATAAGTTCCGTACTGTTTCTGAAACAACAAATTCAAATATTTTTGTTTCAAATTGAAGATCAAATATTAATGAATCAAACTTTATTCTAGAATGCCTTCCTGAGGATGGACAAAACAATAGTGTAAGCAAAGAGATTTTTTCTTTAAGAAAACAAACAACATACAACTAGCGATGGCCAATCAGATGTGTGCTGGGTCCCTGCACTTTCACGTGATGAAGATTCACAACAAACATCGAATATAGAAATAAGAACGGCTGCATCAAGAGCTGCATAACGTAGCTGTACCAAAATATTGATATCAGAATATGCAAATTCCATTATAATAAAGAGAATAGACAAAGAAATAGCAGTAATATCCACAGCTGATCACAATGATAAAAACATTTTAGCCTGTCTATAGAGTATAGACTCTATACATTTATAATAACAGTAAGTGGATAAGGTATATAAGTTGAATCTGGTCTCAGAGACGAAAATAAAGTAACAAAGAATTAACGTTCACAACCAAGCAATCAATTTCCATGACAAGCAAAGGCATTAATAGAGAAGTACTGATTGTTTAGGCAGTGATTTTACACTTATTTAAATTCCATGATTCATCATCATAAAGAGGGACTTTTTTTTATAACATTACAAACTTTGCTCAATAAAGATGGGGAATCCATTGGTGGGAAGGGAGAGAACATAAAATGAGACAAAAGAGGAATAAAATTAAAATAAAACAAAAAAAAAAAGAACTCCTAAAAAATTTATTACATGTGCCACTTTAAACCATAAACTCAAAAGTTTACAACTTAGTGCTAATAATGGTTTAATCAATTCAAGTAAAATTATTGAACTATTATTATAAAGTTGGAACTGTTGTTGTAAAAATGTTTATTTGAAAGATGGTGTTACAATATCAAAGGGATGTAAGTAAATCCAAAGGAAAAAAGTGAAAGAAAGGATGTAAAGAAATAATAAACTAAAAGTTGACAGGAAAAATGTACCAAAAAATTGAACAAAAGAAACAGTTGAAAATCAAAATATGAATCTGATATACATGACATTATCAAATTAGAGATACAATTATAGAAACTAAAGGTGTATGCAATATAATAATATTATAATCAGTTGAAAGTATTAATACGATATTCTGATTAGAATAGAATACATGTAAATATAATATGGTAAGTGTGAAAGAGATAGTGGGAAGCAAAAGCATAAATCCAGTAAATTAAATATTGCAGAATAAACTATTTGTAAAGAAATAATGGGAAGAATAAAATAGAATAACAGAATAACACATAAGACATCGATTTATGTGGTAAAACCTTGACAAAATGTCGAGGAAACATCCATGGGGCAAAGTATTGGTATTCTTATTCTTCAGAGAAAACTATTACAATCCACAGCTGCTGCTATAATAATTGCATTTCTCAACTCTTCTTTGCCTTCAGGCAACAAATATATATATATATAATTTTAAAAGATAAAAACTAATTTTTTAAAAAAGATATGGTTTGTTTATTGTTTTATTGTTATATTGTTGTCAAAATCCAACAATTTCTACCTTGACAACAATTTACCTGATACCTATTCATGCCCATTCACCACCTTTTCTACAAGCCAAGAGAAACCAAACTCCACCTTAACTTCTTTAATGGTATCTTTAGCCCTTTCTCACTCATACGACCCAATTGATTGTGTCATAAACGAGCCCTTTCTTGCTCATACGACCCAACTGACTATGCCATAAATGAGTAAGCTCATTAGATATTATTGTTGCTTCATTTATCTTAGTACTCCTTTCTAACTTGTAAAGGTTTCTAGCTTTTGTAGCTTCCATGACAACTACATTGCCTTTGGACACTTTCAGTACCACCTTGACAAGAGAAATTATAACCACCAGAATCCAAAACTCCCAAGGAAACTAAATTATTTTCAGTTCAGGTACATGTCTTACCTCTATTAACGTCTTTACAACACCATCAAACATCTTACTTTTAATGCTACCAATCCCAACACTCTTACAAGAAGCATTATTTAACCAGAATCAAACAACCATTCCTCATGATTCTGCAAGATTTCTTGAATGGATAAGTAGGAGGTATTTTCCACAGCAAGTCAAACTATGATATTGCTATCAGGGTTCAACTGTGTAGTTTTTGAGTCAAACTCATTGACCCATGTTTCACGAGTGGTGGTTCACAAGAACCCATCTCTCATGAGAATGAATGGTCCACCTAGATTAACGAAAATATGATTTATGATCATGATTAATCATTGTCTTATTACATAAAAAATATTAATAAAAATTTAGTGGAAAAAAATCATTGTCTTATTACTTGTTTAGAATTATAGTTTGATGGGGGTTTGGGAGCAACACCAAAACGAGGTTGAGGGTAGCACCCCTAGCAGGGGTTTGGGTAAGAGAGAGATATAGAAATAGGTCTAGATCTCGAGGGAACAAGAAGAGAATGAGATTGAGAGAGGAGTTAGAGGAAGAGTGATAGGCCTTAAGTTGAAGGGAAACAAAGAGAGTGAGATAGAGAGAGCGAAAGAATATTGATAGGAGGTTGCTAATTACTGAAATTTGATTGTGTAAATTTTTTTAAATCTTCTAAAACCTAGAATTTGCATTCCTAAATATCTGAAACCACTCTCAAACATCCTACCAATATCTACATGAAATATAACATCAAGTATAAGTCAAATTTCAATATGTGACATATTTAAATGTTATATTTCATGTATAAATCTGATGAAGAGAATGAAACTAGCTTGAAGACAAGGATGCCATTTTCACATATTTTCCACCATTTTTGCTTATGGTTCAAATTTCTAAGTTGGGGCTATGGGAGACTCCTAGGCATCCCTGAGACAGCCAAGAGACTCCTAGGAGTCCCTGAGATGTCTAGACGTCCTGGTGTCTCTAGATGTCCCAGTGGCGGTGGTGGGATGGTGGGGGTACCCCATCCTTGTCCCCTCGTCTCAGAAACACAATTGTTAGTATTGCCCTTGTTTGGTTGTCAATCAATCCATTTTTTATTAGCTAGTCTAACCTCTCCCCTCTTCAATAGAAGCTTGAACTGGCAATTACATTATAAACAATAAAATAGATAGATAAATAAATAAAAAGAAAGAATCCTAAAGAAAATAAATCAAACTACCATGAAAAAGAATTTTAAAAAAAAGAATGGTGATTTAAAAACTATGAAAACAAACTAAAGAGGGAAGAAGTCACAACTTCCCATTGACCTGCAAGTGGGAGAGGAAAAAGTTGATGTAGGAGCATCTAGGTCCAACATCAACCAAAAACATCTCAATTTTTTCCACTTGTCTTTCCTTTGTTTTTGTTGATTTTTGGTGTTATGCTTCATGGCCAAGTTAGGGAATTTTGAAGGTTTATTGGGTTTGCAAATCAATTGTTTTGCTGAAATAGTTCACCTATTTGATCAATCATCGATGAGAAAATTGTAGATAGTTGATGTTGCGATCATGCAGCTCTAGCATGGACTTCAAAATCCAATTCAATGCCATGCACCACTGTACAAGCATTCCATGTTCATTTTTTTTCTTAGGACTGTTAGTTTGGTTCGAGTTAGTTTTTTTGTATAATTAGCATGCTTTTGTTTAATCAAATAATGCTAATAAAATGTAATATGCATCTTCTTTCTTTAAGATAGTTAACCACAGTTCTCTTCTACCACCATAGCTTTCCATGTGTTTTGTAATGTTGAGAATATAATTGTAATAGGTAGAATTGCTATCCTAAATTGGAGTCTTCGGACTATTTTTTGCAGTCATGATTTGTTCTTTGAGGCTGTAGATTCTATATATACTCAACCTTTTGTAATTTTTTGTTAAGTCGAAATAAAGAAAATCTTTGTTAAAAAATAGAGCATCTTTCTTTGAAACAGAGCAATCTGTAGTTATTCAAATTCATGTATTTTCAATTTTTACAATGTCAATTATGAGGGTCCAATAAATAAATTTATTTGATATTTGATTGTTGTTGCTATTATTACTTTCTCTCAGTTTGGTATTGTTTTGTTTATCAGCTGGTTCAGGTTTAGGGCTCCTTTCAGAATTTACAATTGGTATCAAAGCAGGTAATTTTGTTTTGGGTTGAAGTTTTGTTGTTGGAATTTCGCAAAAGTTAATCACATCAAATTCTAACCAAATGCCAGTTCTAGAATTTGATGGAAATGAGTATGATTATTGGTGCATAAAAATGATGACCTTTTTGATAGGAAAATATATGTGGGAGATTGTTGAATTAGGTTACCAAGAGCCAGCTGAATGGAATACCCTTTCCGCCAATGATAGAACAACCAAGAAGGAGGCCAGGAAGAAGAATGCTCAAGCTTTGTTTCACATTTAAATAGCTCTTGATAAGAGCTCATTTCCAAGAATTTCAGCTACAACAACAACCAAAGATGCCTAGAAGACTCTACAAGAAGCATTCCAAGGTAGTGCACAAGAAAAAAATGTCAAGCTACAAACATTGAAGAGAGAATTTGAAGCTGCAAGAAGCTGAAAGTATAAGTGACTATTGTGTTAGAGTTAAAGATGTGGTCAATAAAATGCCTACACTAGGGGAAACTATGAGAATGAGGTTTTGATCAAAAAGGTGTTGAGAACTTTGACACCAAAATGGAATCATGTTGCCACAATCATAGAAGAAAGTAAGGATTTGACAAACTTTCAATTTGATCAACTAGTTGGATCTTTGATGTTTCATGAAGAGAGATTGAGAGATTCTTTTGAAAGTGTTGAGAAAGCGTTTTCCTCCAAATTACAAATCACAAAAAATAAAGATGACAACAACACCAAAAGCAATCAAGGCCAAGATTAAGTTCAAAATCAAAATACTTTGAGAGGAAATAGAGGTAGAGGTGGCTCAAGAGGAAGATGTGGTTCTAGAGGAAGGGGTAGAGAAAAATTTGATAAGAGAAATGTTCAATGTTATCATTGTAATAGGTATGAGCACTTTGAAAGAGATTGCAGATTGAAAGAAAGTAAAAGTGTTAATTATGCACTCAAGAAGGTGACGAGAATCCTCTAGATCATTTATTTTTATCTTATGCCAAAGGTGAAAACAATAGTAAAGATGTTTGGTATTTAGATTTTGTATGCTCTAACCATATGATAGGAAATGAGAAGTTGTTTTCAACAAAGGATGAAAGTTTCAAATCCAAGATTCAGCTTGGTGATGACAAATCATTGGAGGTTGTTGCAAAAGGAGCTATGGAGGTCCACACAAAAGAGGGTATGATACTATGAAGAGTATTCAAGATATTTATTACACTCCATAGTTGAAGCATAATTTGTTAAGTGTTGGGGAATTATATGAGAAGAACTATAAAGTTGTATTTGACAATAAGAATTGTACCATCTATGATAAGGATCGAGGCAACGGGGTGGTCACTGTTGTGCCTATGACAAAGAACATGATACTCCCTTTAAAGTTTGGTGAACATAACAATAGCCTTGCCAATACGGCATATGAGGATACAAGTTGGTTATGGCATCTCAGGTATGCACGTTTAAATTTTCATAGTTTGAAGCTTCTAACATCACAAACATTAGTTTCTGGTTTGCCCAAGGTTGAAGAACACAAGGAGATTTATGAAGGATGTGCTAAAGGCAAGCATGCAAGGAAAAAATTTCAAAGGCCAATGCATGGAGGGCCCATCAACCACTTCAACTTTTTCATTTGGATATTTGTGGTCCTATGCAAACAAAGAGTTTGGGTATTTCATCATATTTTATCACTTTTATTGATGATTACTCATGAAAATGTTGGGTGTATTTTTTGAAGGCCAAAGATTAAGCCCTTGATACATTCAAGAGATTCAAAGCCCTTGTGGAAATTAAGAGAATTTTGTTCAAAAGCTCTCCAGAGTTATTGTGATATGAATAGCATCATGTGGCAACTCACCATTGCATACACACCTCAATAGAATGGGGTAGTTGAAAGGAAAAATCGTACAGTGGTTGAAATGGCAAGGATCGTGTTACAAACCAAGGGATTGAGCAATTATTATTGCGGAGATCAGTTGCTATAGTAGTGTATATCCTCAATTGAAGCCCCATTAGTGCACTAAAAAAGATGACTCCTTATGAAGCATGGCATGAGAAAAGACCTAATATTAATCATTTCAAAGTTTTTGGTTATTTGGCCAACGTACATGTACCTGATCATAATAGACAAAAGTTAGATGCAAAAAGTGAGTCATGCATTTTTGTTGGTCATAGTGAGAAAAGAAAGGCTTATAGATTGTATAATACCCTCACTAATAAGCTTATTGTCTCAAGAGATGTAGTTTTTTATGAAGAGGGAGTTTATGGTCATCAGAAAGGCCATGTTGAGAAACCAAAATCTGTTTTGAATGATGTTTTTATTGATGATATTGATCATGAGCAGCCCACTAATGTTTCTTTTTCAAGTGCTACAAATCCACCAAGGAGCCCCTTATCTAGTTCTTCAATTCAAAAAGCAAGTCAAACTTCAACTCCCAGTTCTACAAGGAAGGTAAGAAGATTGAGTAATATTTATCAAAGGAGTGCAAATCAAACACATGAAGAAACTCTAATAGGTGAGACAGTGAATTTTTCTTTATTTACTAAGACTGATTTTGAGCCATCATGTTTTGAAGATGCACGTACTAATGAGGTTTGGATGCAAGCAATAAAAGAAGAGATGGATTCCATTCACAAGAATGACACTTGGGAGCTTACATAGCTTCCACATAACAACAAGAAGATTGGCACCAAATGGTTCTACAAGACTAAGTTTAACAGTGATGAGAGTGTTGAAAGGCATAAGACAAGATTAGTCTTCACACAGAAGTATGACATTGATTATGAAGAGAATTTGCACTAGAGTAGCAAGACAAGAGACTATTAGAATCTTGATTTCATTAGCAGCTGAAAAGATTTGGAGCATGCGTCATATGGATGTGAAAAGTGCCTTCTTGAATGGGTACTTAGAAGAGGAAGTATATGTGGAACAACAACAAGGTTTTGAAGTGGAAGGAAAAAAGCATCATGTCTACAAGCTGAAGAAGGATTTGCATGGCCTCAAGCAAGCACCAAGAGCATGGTATGCTAGGATTGATGGATACTTTCAGGAAAATGGCTTCTAGAGAAGTGAGAGTGAACCTACCCTTTACTACAAACAATAAGGTAATCATTTTTTTTAATTATAAGTTTTTATGTTGATGATTTGATGTATATGGGTAGTAGTTCTAAGATGAAAGATGAATTCAAAGCTTATATGATGAATGAATTTGAAATGAAAGATCTAGGTCTCATGAAATATTTTCCCGGAATGAAGGTTTATCAAAGTAAGGATGAATTTTTTTTTTCAAACAAAGTAAGCAAAGGATATGCTTAAGAAATCTGATATGAGTGATTGTAACCCATCCTCCAATCCAAGTGTTCATGGAGTTGTGTTGTGTAGAGATGATGGTGCTGAATTAGTTGATGAGACAACTTATAGAAGTATTGTTGGGATTTTGATGTTTCTAACCCACACAAAGCTTGATATTGCATATTCAGTTTCACTTGTTTCAAAATACATGACAAATCCATCATAAATACACATGAAGGCAACCAGGAGAATTTTGAGGTCTGTGAAAGGCACTCGAAATTCTGGTATCCATTACTACTCTTCTAAAAGGTTCGGTCTTGTTTTCTTTAATGATTCGGATTGGGGAGGTAGTATGGTTGATCGCAAGTCTACATCTAGAAATTGTTTCTCATTTGGTTTTGTTTTGATTACTTGGAGCTCAAAAAAATAAAGCATTGTTGCCCTCTCATCCACAGAAGTAGAATATGTTGCAATTACTCAGCAGGTACACAAGTTCTTTGGCTTAGAAAATATTTAGAAGAAATTGGAGAGATGCAGATTCAAACTATAGTGGTTTTTTGTGACAATGTAAGTGCCATCAAATTAACAAAGAATCCGACCCATCATAGTAGAACAAAGCATTTTGATTTGAAATATCACTTCATTAGGGATTTGGTGCAGAAGAAGGAAGTTGATTTCAAACATATTAGCACTTAAGCTAGCAAACATCTTCACCAAGGTAGTTGCAAAAGCTCAGTTTTTGGCACTTCGAAATAAGATTGTGAGCCCTCTCAGCATCAAGGGGAAGTATGTAGACAATTGATGTTGCAATCATGCAACTCCAGAATAGACTTCAAACTCTAGTTCATTGCCATGCACCATTGTATAAGCAGTCCATGTTTAGTTTTTCCCTTAGGACCATTGGTTTAGTTCTTGTTTGTTTTTAATAATTAGCACGCTTTTGTTTAATCGAATATTGCAAATAAAATGCAGTATGCCTCCTCTTTCTCTAAGATAGTTAGCTACAATTATCTTTTCTCATCGTAGCTTTCCATGTGTTTTTTAATGCTGAGTATATACTTGCAATAATTAGAACTGCTATCCTAAATTAGAGTCTTTTGATTGTTTTCTGTAGTCACGATTTGTTCTTCGAGGCTGCAAATTCTACATATACACAACCTTTTGTAATTTTTTGTTAAGTTGCAATAAAGAAAATCTCTATTAAAAAATAAAGCATCTCGCTTTAAAATAAAGCAATCTGTTGTTATTCAAATTCATGTATTTTCAATTTTTATGGTGTCAATTATGAGGGTTCAATAAGTAAATTTATTTTATCTTTGATTACTGCTGCTATTATTACTTTCTCTTTGCTTGGTATCATTTTGTTTATCAGCTGGTTCAGGTTTAGGGCTCCCTTTAGAATTTACAAAAATCAATTGTCATGAAGCTTTGACAATACAAACATCTGTCAAATAGTCGACTATCAAAAACATAGTTTTAGCAAGCTTCTCAATTTCCAAAGTCTTTGGTTTGTTGAAGTGGCTCACTAGTTTGAAGTTCTGCCAAATTACTGATCGTGGAAACACAAATGATGTTATAAAGCCTTTGTTGATGCATTCCTTAGTTTGAAAACTCATGGAATCATTGAAGAAATAGAGTAAGAAACGGAACAAATGGTTTGAGAAGTGATTTGATCGAGGTCAAGTTAGCCAAATCGCTGAATCTCCAAATAGGCAAAATAGCTAAGGGAGAGAGCTTCAAAGGTTTGTGAAAGTCTTAGTTTGCCATAAGATCGAAGTGCCAAAATATTTCAAAGGTTCACGAATTCATTGGAACATTGAAGTTAGCATGGACTAAAAGCCCGATAAGGCTGAAGACGGGTGTTGACTAGGAGCAACAAATCTTGATTGTACAAGGACCCAACAAATAGAGAATCAAGGTGCTATGATAGGGGCATGGGTGGATGCATGTAAGAGGGAATTATAATGGCAAAGGTGCTGAATCAAGAGGATGATAGAGGGAGTGATGTGTGGCTTGACATGTCAAGACATGGAGCTCATGTTAGAGGGCACGACTATTAGATGACAACTGTACATACAAATTGGAGAGCAATTGTTTTGGACATGACTTCTTCCACATGTGTGAGAGTCAAGGAGATAGTATTCGTTGGAGTCAAAGATTTGAGTAGCAATGAGAAGAAAAATAATGTAGAAGATTGAGAAAGTTGAGAAGAGGGTGATGACTGGGAGAGTCTCTCGTAGAGTTTGTTGTTAAAGAAGGGGCAAAGGTTCACCTAAGAATGAAGACGACCATGCAAAAAAGGGAGAGAGTGAGGAGCAAGAGAATGAGCATGCATGTGATGTAATGTAATATATTTCTTGAAGCATATTAGTAAAAGAAAAATGTTTTGACTTTGTGCATGCGTTATCTCGTGTCTTGTGGGTTGAGTAGGCTATGTGACTAGATGTTCTCGTAAGACTACCTAGCCATGACTACATTAGATGGTATTAAAGGAGTTTCTCATTGGAGTGTGCTGGGTGAACTTACAATATGCGTTCTTACTTTTTGACTAATTTTGACACTTAGCTGAACATTTTGAAAAACCCTTCACTTTCTGACAGCTATAACTTTTAAACCCTTAAGAGTTTGAAGATGATCTAAACTAGTGATTTGTAACATCTTGTTTATAGATTATAAATATATAAATTTTTCAAATTTTTTTTTAATAAAATTTTATTGATTTTTCCATCTCCCTCAAAAATTAGTTTTTTATAGCAAATGACATTTTTTAAGAGTGATGTGCATCCCGAAACGCATAATTTTTTTTCTATAAATGATAAAAACTTAATTCTTTTTAATTTTGGTTTGTAACATCAGTACCCAGGGCATGCAGTTGGCTTGATAGTGATATGTTGAATATTTTTCATTTTATTAAGTTTTGAAGTTTGACTAATTATAATTTAGATATAGGTGTATGTTTGAACACATGACTTGTTCTATATATATCAAAATTCAATTTTTTTTTGTTAGAAATAAGGCATCAATACCCCTAGTGCATAGATATTTTTCAAAGTTTTTTTGAATTATTTTACTATTTTTCCTAATGCATTGAACAAAGAAGTTCATGTTTGGTGAAAAACCTACACTAATAAGAAATAAAATAAAAATATATTAATGAAATTAAATAAATTAAAAATTATACTATTTGGAAAGCTTATAACAAGGACTAAATACTTAAAAAAACAAAACTTATAAAGGAACTCATTTGACCCCCCAAAAGCTAATGTAAAATTGGTTTTTTATTAGCATTTGATAGATGCAAAGGAGACTCTTTTGCAAGTATGATTTAGAAGTAGAGAGCTTCTATCCAAGAAATTTTGATCTAAGAGCCTTTGATCTAACTCTCTTCAATTAATTACTTCAAATGGGACCTCTTAAAACTTAAATAATTATATTTTTTTTAAAATGTATGATTTCAACAAAAATCAGGATGTACCAAAAAGTGGGAACCAACATTGTGAGTTCACCCTGCTAAGGAGTAGGATGTGTCAAGGTGAGTTGCTGAGATGTGTTGAGTGTGTTGTGTGGGTGTGTTTTAGGAGCCTTGTAATTCTCAGGTTGTAGGCTATCCTCCAACAAGGTTGAAGTTGGGTAAAAGGTGTAGAGTTACGCCACTGAGAGAAAGTGGGTAGAGGAAGCAAGGGAGTGTGAAAGTAAGCTATGTGCTTGAATGTGCATGAGATAGCACAAAGGAAAAACATGGGTTTTTTTAGTGAGTGTTAAGAATTTCAATGCTGGTGAGGAGGGAAAGGATGTACAAATCCATAATTAGTAAGATGAAAATGATGTTGAAGGATGTTATAAATATTCAAGTAGTACTAGAAAAGGAAGGAAGAGGAAACGATGGGTAAGAGTCAGTCCCATTCATTTTCTAACAAAAGCTTATCTGTAGATGGATTTATGTGTGCAAGAAAGAACGAAGTACTTGAACCTGTATGTCTAGAGGAAGAAGAAGAGATGGTAGCATGTCTTTTCGAAGGCATAAAGGATGTGGAGATTAGGAGGTGGGGTTGTAGAAAAATGCCTCAATGAAGGCATATAGGTGTTGAAGGCTAAAGATGTGCATGGAGAATCTATTGCAAAAGTAGTCAAAGAAGGGGGTGATAGTGCAAGAGCATTTGATTGTCTTTTAGAGGATGTGAAGGCATTAGAAGAGGATAGAGTGGCTATGAGTGGAGACAGAAACGCTACAATAGACAGTGTGGAGGAAGATTTTGTAGCAGAAGATGGAGGGATGTACATAGATGAGGTGGCACAAGTGGAAAGATTACTAAAGAATATTTTTGGTGGGGAAGGCTTGAGCATAGTGAGTTGAATCCTACTATAAGAATAAGAGGAATCAAGGAAGGTGGGAAGATGAGGAGTATTGAGTGCAAAATCACTTGGAGGAGCATGTTGGACTATGGTGGGTTCAATCCCACAAGAGGAAAGAGGAATGAGGATCTGATTAGGTGAATGATGGTAATTGTCCTAGCCAAATGTAGGAAGAGGCAAGGGAAGAATATTTTTGATGAATCTGCTTTATAAATGGAATTCATTGTAGGTTGTTTGCAACCTAGAAGGATGGTTCTACTATTTGACTCCATTTTGTGAGCTATTCTCACAAACTTCTTGCTCGACATGTTTGATGTAGGAGCATCCAAGTTCATATGCAATCCAACATCAATAAAAAAATATCTCAATTTTTTCTAGTTATATTTGCTTTGTCTTTCATTGGTTTTTGGTGTTTTTCTTCAGGAGAAATTTAGGATGCAAGTTGTTCAAGTTATGGAATTTTGGATCTTTTCTTAGTTTGCAAGCCAGTCTATTCATTGAAATAGTTCATCATCAAAATAGTTTACCCTTTTGATTGAGAATCGATGAGAAAATCAAGGGAGAGAGCTTTAAAGGTTTGTGAAAGTCTCAGTTCGATGAAAGATTGAAGTGTCGAAATAGTTTGAAGGTTTTTGAATGCATCCAAACACTTTAAATATGACAAGGATTAAAACATCGATAAGGCCAAAGATGGATGCCAACTAGGAGCGATAATTATCAATTGTACAAGAATCCAATAAAAATAGAATTGGAGTACTATGACAAGGGCATGGGTGGCTATATGTCAATGGTTAATATAATGACAAAGACAATGAATCAAGATGACAATTGAGATAGTAACATGTGGCATGACCTATCAGGATGTTGAGTTCATGTCAAAGGACACAATTGCTACATTATGGTTATACATGCAAATTGGAGAGAAATTATTTTGGGTGTGACTTCTTCCACACATATGAGAGTCTAATAGATAATATTGGGTGGAGTTTGAGATTTGAGCAACGACTACAAGAAGATGAATGACATGGAATATTGAGGATATTGAGAAGAGGATGATGGTTGGGAGAATCTCTCATAGAGTTCATCATTAGAGAAGGGGTAGAGGCTCGCTAGAGAAAGAAGGCGATCGTGAGAAAAAGGGTGAGGTGAGGAGTGAGAGAATGCCTATGAAAAGAAGGCCATGCCTATAATGTAATGAGATCTATTTCCTAAGGCATATGAATAAAAGAAAAATGCTATGATGCATGTGTTGTCTCATGTCATGTGGGTCAAGTAGGCTAGATGACTACGTAGTCTAGTAAGACTCCCTTGCCACAATTGTACCAACACCTTCATTGAAGAAGTAATGCATATTCTTGACTAGGAAGGGCCATGCCATTAACTATAAATCTACTAGCAATAGTAATTTGTGATATAATAATACCGAAATTCTCTGAGTAACACCACTATTCACAAGAAGATAATTCCAAGAACTGCATATTTAACAGAGAATAAGAACACAACTCTTGGCAATCATATCCCAAAAATAGTATGTCTCATACCAGAGACATGTTTCAATACTTATGTACCATTTAAAAGGATCAACTTTTGCAAAATAGCAATCTATGTAACCAAAACTTGCTTAGTAAGAGCTTTTGAAAACACTCATAAAATAAATAAAAATGGGGGAAAATAATTGTCATCTTCAAGCAACATGCGAGCTTGTAGTTCAAAAAATTACATGCATGTAAGAAATATACCCCAGATTTATAAATGTTCTCTAGTATATCTTCATTTACTCTAAGAAGTGCATGGTAGACAACCAAGTTGCTTGAAAGGTTAAGGGTTGATGATACCAGATCCTAACCACATGGTCTTGAGGGGTTTACAACACTTATCTTTAACTACCTCAATCAACTCACCAATTACATTGGAATGCTTTCCAAGTTGTGTCCTAGGCTATTATTTTACTAGTAAGTTCTAGGCTAGGGAAGACCCAAGTGTGAACCTTTGGGATAGTGGAGTAGTAATAGCTAGTCATTGGACTGTGCCATTGATCCATTCCTAGACTATTGCTAGGGATTAGCTAACGCTTGGTTAATGGAGGTGAATAATTTCCATGGGATACATTGGATGTGTTGCATGAACAATTGTGCAGGTATTTACCCTACCACACAAGCTACAATAATTGAAACTAATTTTTGTTTCGAGAGGGTGTGCTAGAAATCATCTATAGCATGGGGGTGATAGGTTTTATGCATTACTTGAGTTATGAAGAAAATAGCTAATGATATGACTAATGTCACAAGGTCATATATGTTAAAAGCTATTTCTTCATATGTGGACAAACTCATTGTCAGTGGCCTAAAGGTGATTATAGTTGGAATTCACTAGGCTTGGTAGGCTCACTACTTGAGTATTCTCTCTTGAGTCCATTTGACCCTTAGGATGAAGAGTGGAACCCAGATTAGTATGAAATACATTGAATCCTCTTCCTAATTAAGACTTGATCAATCCAATAATCACTTCAGCGTACAACGTTGGCCTTTACAAGATTGACCTAGGATAGCTTGTTGGGTCCACTTGGTTGGGGTGGATTGGGTAGTGGTTCACTTAGTTGGGTT
Organism: Cryptomeria japonica; assembly: GCF_030272615.1. Lineage (NCBI taxonomy): Eukaryota > Viridiplantae > Streptophyta > Pinopsida > Cupressales > Cupressaceae > Cryptomeria > Cryptomeria japonica. The sequence goes on from NC_081406.1 coordinate 163,785,215, forward strand.
TGTTGCACTCCCCGAGGACACAAAAAGGGAACCTCGATAGCTAGGATGATAACATGATTATTTCAATTTATATTCTCCATGAGGTATTTGAAGTGATCCTTTATTCTGGTTTTTTAATTTCATGGTTTTGTAACTACATAAAGTTATCAAACTTGCTATTGTTTGAATATGGCTAATACATGAATACATGTTCACATTATCTTGTAAGCAAAAAAATTGGTTCTCATGGCTGGATTTTTGCATATGTATCAATGCACCTAGGTTCACCCTCTAGACCTTTGTACCGATATGATTCACATTTAATATAAATCTTCTTGAATTTTACAACCATGGGACATGGGAAGAAGGGACATCATAGAGCTTCAAGAAGAACTCGAATGAAAACAAAACCATTACCTAAACTTGGTGAGCTCAAGAAGGCTATACCAAAAATAGAAATTGAGACAATATTTGATACAAAGACTTTGGCCTCCACTTGAAGATAAAGTGAATGCAGATCAAAAAAGGAAAAGACAAACTAGGGCCCTCCAAATTTGAGAATCTATTGTCAAGATCAAACCATTTGTAAGTTTGAGACTTTCCCTTTAGATGTGGGCATTATGCTCCACTCATGAATAAATAGGTCATAGAAAAATATGATCAGGTACACTAAAAGGCAAATGTAATTGAGGAAACCTCTAAGTAAAACTCCACTAAAGAATAGAACATTGTTGTAAAATGGAAACTATATATATATATATTATAGGCTGATCAAAATCACTTTATTTAATTTTGGAGTGGTTTGAAATGAACCTTCCTTTAAGTAAATGTAATGGTATGAGTTTAACCATTAAAGAGGACTAAAACAATTTCTTGTTGTTTTCAACCACAAAGATTGAACGTATATATTATGAGGACAACCAAGAAGGGACCAAGTCCCAGCATAGCAAATATTCTATATGCTAGTGGAAACATGACACCTCCACCAAAAATGTTACCAAAAGAACTTCAAGCTGAATAATAAAACACTCTTTGAGCTAGCATACCCTCCAAGAATGTCAGCTAGAGAGATTATCAAGACATCAAGAACAAAGGACAAACCATAACATTGATTTGGGCATCGAAGAACAGGTAACTTGGAGGAAGAACCCTCAAATTTTTATCATGGGAATAACTCTCGAATACCCATTCACAATCCATCACCTATGGATCGACAAGGATATGATAAGAAGGATACCTTGATTTGGGAATTAAAGAAAATGAAGCCACCAAAATATGATGAGACATTTTGATGTAGAGTGGACAACTAGAAGGTAAGAAGACCCAAAACCATCCCTCTATGCCTTGACTGAGGCCCTATACAACCCCACAACTAGGGTTCTACACACACCAATGCAACCAATCACCTACTGCACTTCCTAAGGAGGGTTTGGACTATTCAACAGCTAAGATCACTCACCCTAGCCTTCCAACCAAGTTTGGAAGTCTCCTTTTTACACCCAGGTCAAGAAACCCCTATCTAGGCCTAATCCTAGTAGCCCTGCCAGACCGGTATTTCCCAGATCATTCAACATTTTCCCAAAAAACTCTAGGAACAAATTACAGATTTGAATACCCTTTTAGGCTTTAAATCCAATCCCAAGAGATTGAGGTTTGACTTTTCTCCAGCACCCCTAAGCACCTACTGAGTTTGCGAACCTAATAGGCCTGTTTTCCAAAGCAACTACTTGAAGATGGGGTTGTAGAACCAAGATCACCACCTAGACACGTTCCCTAGGCCTCTAATAGACCAAATCCACCATTATAACTGTCACAAAACACTCCCTAGGTGACTGTTTGTTCATTCCTCCTTGTAGGCCAAACTAAACACATTGTCTTGTTTAGCCTAGGTTTTGGTGGTAACCACACCAACCCTCACTCCCAAGTTCCACCCTTTTGAAGTCTCAGTGTACACACCCCTAACTTGCATTTTCCAAGAGGCCGTTGAATTACACAAAGGAATTTGCAAGTTAGGGCCACATCTTTGGTGAAACCCTATGAATCGGGGTTTTGAATGGCAGTTTTTGGTAAACTGACCACAACTCACTCCAAACTCTTCCAAATGGAGTCAGACCACTTGCATTTGAACCTGCACTCACACCACAATCCAACCAATTCAAAATCCCATGCAAGTAAATCCTCTGTCAGATCGTACAGTACGGAAAACAATGGGAATTGGGTAGAATCTGAGTTTTCTTGTTATTCAAACCACCAAATCTTTACATGCTACATCCAACACCAGCATGGATGATCTTAGAGGCAGAAATAGACCTTCCCCCAATGGCTACAACTGTTTTCCAATTGGTTATGGCCGTTGGAACCTCTTTTCCCAATCGGTAAAAAAATGTTGCTTAGCAACTTTTGCAACTTTTGACAATTTTGCATTTTTGACACTTTTGACATGCCAATGTCCCTAATGGAATTTTTAGACCTATCCTAGGCCTAAAACAACTCAAGAAAACTTATCAACATGCCTCCTACACTACATGAACCCCATGGCCTAATTTGGTCTCTAAGAATTTATAAATGACCTTAGAGCCATTTGGCCTTACAAATGGGTTCTTTATTACATCCAAACTGGTCCAATACATCATCCTAGGGTCTAAGACCACCTATCCAACACTCAAACAACAAATGAAAACCAAAAACCAAGAGGGTGCCCTGCACCACATTTGGAGATGTAGAAAAGCCTTGGTTAATTGGTCTCAATTATTTTAGCTTGATTAACATGGATAGCAACACTAAGGCTTGATTAGAAATATATCAACAAAAAGGAAAAACTTCCCTATGGTGGGACCATTACGTTGCCATAAAAGTACTTATTTGCTTGTCATTGTGATTAGAAAATGATGAAATTCATCACAGTAAGGAACCATGGCCATGTGCAAGTACATGGATAAATTTATAAGCTCTTGCTATGACATGTGCATTACCTAAAAGAAGAGGAAGATGGGGTGAAAAAGTTCATCTCCAGTTTGAACAAAAGCTTGATGTATGCCACTAAGCTCACTCGACCTAAGACTCTAAACTAGGCAATAGAGGAAACCACCATCACAAAAGAAAAGTGAAGAAGCAAGCAAGAAAGGAGATAGATGGCATCCACATTTTCCCATGCCAACAAAAAGGAATATAAGAAAAGTTTATAATTGGAACAAACTCCCCAAAAATTCAAAAGGAGCCAAGGAGAACATTGGAATTCTAGGGAAGCAACACCCTCAAAGAATGGAGAGGAAAGATGGCAAAAATCATATAATCATGTGGCCCCCTCAAATTCCTATAAGGACCATGGAAGGAAAGAGGAGAAATACAAAGAAGGATTTTGGTTATTTAGAGGAAATCGCTTCAAGAAAGTGTCCCAAGATGGAATATTATAACACTAAGTCAACCATCAAGATCTATGCGACCATTGATAGGCATGAGGCCAACAACCAAGATTCTCTGATAGAGATTCCATGTACTTTTCATGGGCAAACTATCATTATTTTGGTCAATTTAGGAGAAAATCATAGCTTCGTATCTCCTAACATATTGAGTAGATGCAATGTTAGTCCTAATTACCTAAGTTGAGAAAAGGTGGAAGTAGATTTTGGGTTTGGTGAGACTTAAATGATAGATTTTGTTTTTAAAGGACACAAATATTGACCTAGGAGGTACAAGGACCAAGGTAAGTTTACTGGTCACCAAGCTAGGATCATATGATGTGATACTAGGGATGGATTGGTTCAAAAAGCATAGAGCAACATTTGATTTCTACAACAAGTTAATTGAGTGCCTAGATGACCATGGAAAACTAGTGGTTCTTCAAGGCATGCCAAGGCCAATAATGATCTGAATAGTATAAACTATGCAAGCTAAACAAGATATAAGGAAGGGGTGTAAACTCCTCTTAATCAAGGTATATGAAGGGGGTGAAGATCCTATTCCAACTATAGATGACCACCCAATGCTTCAAGAGATCTAAGATGTATTTCCTAAATAACCGCTAGGATCGCCCCCTAAGCATCAATTTGACCTCTATTGAGTTGGTCTTAAGAGTTGAGCTTATTTCTAGGGCCCCTATTGAATGAACATAGTTGAGTTGCAAGAACACAAAATATAATTGGATTAATTTATATATAAGGATTTAATTTGGCCTATTGTGTCTCCATAGGGAGCTCCTTTGTTATTAATCAAGAAGAAAGATGGAACATTGTGACTATGAGTGGATTATGAAATGCTCAACAAGGTAACCATAAAAATAGATATCCTCTTCCCTGAATTGATGTTCTTCGATCAAATGAAGGGAGATACCATTTTATCTAAGATTGATTTAAGGTTTAGATATCATCAGTTGAGAATCAGGGAGGAAGACATTCCAAAGACAACCTTCAAGACTAGGTATGGCCACTACGAGTTTCCAGAGGTTCCATTCAACCTAATGAATGCTCCTTCAACATTTATGAGTCTCATAAATCACGTCTTCCATGACTTATAGATAAAAAATTCTATTGGTATTTCTAGATGGCACCCTAAATTTACTCCAAGAATTTAACAAAGCATGAAGAACACTTGAGAATCATGCTACAAAGGCTTTGTGAACATAAGCTCAATGACAAGCTAAGTGCTCCTTTCAACCCAAAATGCATTACCTAGGGCACATCCTATTTTCCAACAGGATTTCTACCGAATCATCCAAAATTTAGGCCATCACGTAATGAACCACACCTAAAAATGTGTTCAAGTAATGGAGTTTCATAGGAATGGTTAGGTATTACATAAGATTCATGGATGTCTCCAAGGTTTCCAATCCTATAACTTCATTGCAATGAAAAGAGAAAAGGTTCAAATGTTCAAAGAAATGTGAAAGGGCATTTCAACAATTAAAACAAACTTTGACCATCACACCTATTTTGCAAGTACTTGATCTCAAAAGAGATTTTGTAGTCTAGACCAATGCCCCCTTGGATGAATTAGGAGGATTATTGATGCAAGATGACTAGGTATGAGTTGTGCAAAAGAAGAGACCATGAACCCAATCATTCCACTCATGACTTCGAGTTGGCCACAATGGTGCATGCCTTTAAAATTTGGAGGCATTACTTAGTAGGGAAACCATTCAAATTAAATACAAATCACAAGGCACTCCAATAATTGTTCACATGACTTGACCTAAATGCTTGTCCAAGAAGATGGGTAGAGTTCCTAAGAAGTTATGTTTGACATCTCTTATGTAAAGGAGAAGGAAAATTGACTAACACATGAGTTGAGTTTGCAGGGTTAGTTTGGCAGCCACCACACAAGTATCTAAACAAATGCAAGGAGTGGACCCTTTATACCAACAAATGAAATGAAATTCGGAGCAAGAAATGAACCAAACAAAATATTCCCTAGGGGATGAAGATATCATTTGATACCGAGGTCAAATTCTTGTATTCAGTGAAGGGGAATTGCAAACAAGACTTTTAGAGGAAATCCACAATGCTCGCTATTAAGGCCATCTAGGGGTGATCAAGATGTATGCAAATCTAAGAGATCTCTACTTTTGGCCAAGAATGAAAAAATAAATGGCAATCTTTGTAGCAAAGTGTCTAGAGTGCCAATGGGTTTAAGCTGAGTGTTGCCATCTCACAATGGTATTATATCCACATGAAGTACCAAAGCACAAATGGTTTGTAATTTCTATGGACTTTGCGATGGGTTTACCTAAATCTCGCCTTAAGCACGATAGTATCCTAGTGGTGATTCATTGGCTAACCAAGGTAGAACACATTATACCTAGAAATGTTAAGGATGATGCTCAAGTTATAGAAAGAAAGTTCCTTAAGGAGGTAGTTAGATTGCATGGGGTTCTAGAGATAATCATCTTTGACAAGGACAAATTACTCACCTCCCAATTCTGGACTCCTCTAATGATATCCTTGTACTAATCTTAACTTCAACACATCCTACTACCCAAAAATAGATGGCCAAATTGAGAGAGTCAACCAAATTATGGAGGATATAGTGTGAGTGCATGTAATGGACCAATCAACCAAGTGGGAAGAGTACTTACCATTGACAAAATTTTCTTATAATAGAACCTACCAATCCTCCATTCAAATGATGCCCTTTGAAGCACTTTATGGTAGCAAGTGTAGGGCATGGATTGGACAATCGAATCCACATAGGGCTTGAGATACTTTAACAGTATGACTGAAAAGTAAAATCTTATCAAGGAAAGATTAAATGAATCCTTAGATCACCAAAAGAGCAATGCAAATGAAAAGATAACTCCAAGAAAATTTGAAATAGGGGACAAGGTGTTCCTTTATGTTAAAACCCAAAAGAGTAATGAAATTTGGCAAGACTACCAAATTGTCCCCACAATTCATTGGACCTTTTGACATTATAAAGAAGATTATTCATGTGGCTTACCTAGTTTCTCTTCCCTCATCTCTCTTGTATACATAATATGTTTCATCTGTCTTTGCTAAAGAAATATGTAACTAGACCGACCCATGTAATTGATTGGAAGGCACAACAGGTAGTCATCTAAGCCCAATACAATCATCAATCGTGAATAGGTACAATATCACATTGCTCAACCACACTATATAGTAGATTGAGGTCCTTTGGGACCAATATGGGGAATTTGGAGAGCTACCTAGGAAGAAAAGGGAATTAAACGAGAATACCCCTACTTATTTGACTAAGTTGGGATGGCTTTTCTCTGGGGGGGGGAATGTAACATCCTGTTGACGTGTATTTTGTACACCATCATACACAGAATAAAATACCAATAGGCATCTTATCCTCTCTTGAGAAAAAGTCTCTAACTGCTGAAGATTCGAATAAAGGATCAGTTAGGATGACTCCAAGGTTCTGGTTAGTAGCGAGGTTTTCTTTGACAGTAGGCTAAGTCTTCTTAGTCTCGCCCCTCTTAAGTAATATTTTTCCTTCCAACATGTCTTCCTTTTTGGCTGGGAAGGTTATGGTCTGGACCATGCACTCGTTTTGTTTGGATTGTCCTTGGGGATCGGCTTCCTCTTGGGTCACGTTGATAGCGGCTTGAACATTTGACCTAGCTGTACTAGACTCACTTAGGCTATGGATTACTGCTTCTTTGATTTCTGACACCTTGAGCAACTCGTAGAGTGGTAGACTCATTTGGACTTTCTTGAGTTCATCCAACACCAGTGCGGCCAATCTTTTCATTTCATTTCCCGCGGGAGGTGCAACATTCCTTTGTCTGTATTCTTGTGTGTTCTGCGGGTACTCTGGGATGTTGCTAGCTTGGGGATCCGGCGGAGTAGAGAAATTGTTTGGAGGGATCGATGTAGTTAAAGGTTCTTGATTCCTTTGATTTCTATGATAAACTCTTTGATTCACACCTCCTGAAGATTGATGAAACACCTCCTTTATTCCTTCTACTAGGACACTGTCGTTCAATGGTGGAAAATAATACTCTGAATCCTCTACAGGTCCATTTGCAGATGCAGGTGGGAATTGAGATCCTGGTGGTACCATCGGTCCATTAGCTGACTCTGGTGGAAATCTTCCATTTTGTACTTGACTAATTTCTTCTGGTGAATACTTGCAGGTTTCCACAATCATGGCTTGACCGTACTGCGTGGTTGGAACAATTTCATATCCTGTTGTGGGAGGATTTTCAGGTGGATTAGTGGTGCGCATCTCTTGTTGGAAAATGTCAGCCGCGATCTTGAATTCAGGACACTGCAGCTCAGAATGTTGGTTCGTATTGTGGAGTCTGCACCAACTGGACAAGGCTGCTTCTGCTAAAAACACTTTACTTGTAGAAGGATTTTCTTGATTCTGCGAATTTGGAGGATTATCTAGAGGCATCACCACATTTCCATTGTTGGGAGCCGTATTCCAAGGTCTCCTCTGGAAGCCTTGGTTGTTATTTCCTTGATAGTTATTTCTAAATCCTTGATTATTATTTCCTTGGTAATTTTGGTTGTGATTGATCCTTTGCATGCTTTGGAGTTGATTATTCTGGTTCCTCAAATGAGTCACCTCAGTTGATAGCTTCTTGACTTGTTCAATCAATTCTTTCATTTCGTCCTTTTCTTCTTGTGTCCTTGACGAACTTGTGGCATTTTGCAAGTACACAGGTTGTGCGGGTGGAGCTTGAGAAATTGGAGCTCCAGGGTGAAGGACCAACTGATTTGCCGGCTGTACGCTTGGATATGTTGCTTGCGGGATTGGATTCATGACTGGAGTTTGGTTGGCCAAGGCCGTACCAACTGCCTGCATCTGGTTCGGTGCTGCGACAGGTCCCATGTGTAGTAGTGGCCCAGTGATATTTTGACCCATGTGCTTACTGACTTCAATAGCCTTTGCATAGGCCGCATTTAGATCATTCGGAGTCAGGTGCGTCCTTACGAACATAGCAGTGAGATGATCTAAGGCTCCATAGTAAATTTCTCTGGGATCTGCAATGAGATAAGGAGGACGTAGCATTGTGTATGCGCGGTGAAATCTGTTGTTGAAAGAAGTAATAGGTTCATGTTCTCTCCTTCGAACCTCCACAAATTGTCTATATAACTCAGCTGGTGTGGTTGGGATACCAAATTTGGCAATGAATGCATCTTTCATCGCGTCCCAAGTCCTGATGGACCCTGTAGGCAAATGAATGAACCAAAAATATGCCTCTTCTCCCAATGAGTAGGGAAAAAGCCTACATGCCACATCTCCATATTCAATTTGTCTGTTACGAAGAAGGTCTTCGAACATCTTGATATGATCTTCTGCCGTGCGATGGAAATCACTGACATTGAACTTGGAACAAAAGTGCTCTGGATTTTTCGGCATATCATGATAAACTGCAAATTCCAACGGTGATGGATTGTTGACTAGCCAAGTCGCACCATTGAGTATATGAGGAGGAGGAGGTGGAGGTGGAGCACGTTGAGCCATCGTACTCTTTGAAACTGAACTTGATGAACTAGCTTGGCCCTTCGTTTGAGAAATTGCCTGGATACTGGATTGGATTGCTGCTTGTACTTGCTCTTGAAGAACTTGTGATGACTTAGGAGATCCTTCCAATCTTAGTTCAAATTCTTTGGGAGTGTCTTCTCTTTTGACTCTCTTCGCCTTAGAAGTAAACTGGAGTTCACTTAGATTCTTGATGCCTGGTGTTGATCTCAATAACCTTTGATGTTTCTCGGGCGAGAAAGAACCAATGCGATCCAGCGTGAAGTCTTGCGAGGATTAATGTGGGTTCCTTTGATTGCGAAGTTCTCTAGCTATGACCCTTCGATGTTCTTCGGCTCTATCTTCCTCTTGTTCCAAGATAATTCTGACTCTGTTATACTCAACTTCACTTCTCCTTGCGTTCCACGCTACTTGATTCAATTCTGAAATGATATCTTCTTGAGTATTGCCTATATGCAAATTCGGTTGTACTACTTGATTTAGTCCTTCATGTGGCAACACCATCGTACTTCATGATTACTTTTGCAATGTATTCCTCTTCAAAATGTGAGCTTTCGGAAATTCGGAAAATGGCCCCTCCTTCTAGCGCCAATTCTGTTGACGTGTATTTTGTACACTGCCTAACACAGAATAAAATACCCAAGGGTACCTTATCCTCTCTTGAATAAAGCCTCTGATTGCTGAAGATATCGCGAAAAAGGATCAATCAGGATGACTCCAAGGTTCTTTGATGTAGGGTCTCTACGTGTGGATAAGCTCGCCGTGGTATGATGTGATTTGCTGGAATCACAAGGGGACTTACATTTGATGATTGAACTTCCGATCTGCTTTGCTGGAACACAAGCTCTTACTGGCTTAGATTTAAAAAAAATGGAAAAAGGATGAGGGCGAAGAGAAGATCTAATCCTAATACTAAGAATGTAGGAGCAATGATTTGATTTTTGATGAAACTCTAACTAGGTCTTGTTTTGACATCAATGGACCATCTCCACAAGGCTAGTGCGATCTTCTAAGGGAAGCTTTATGATGTTCAAATCATCACCGCAGGCATAGACACCATCAAGTTGATGCATATCAATGAAGAAGCGACAAATTGAAATTGAGCTTAAGCTGAATGATTCCAGTTGACTACACAAGGCAAGTCTGCAATCAACAAACTGCTAGTAGTATGGATATACGAATTCCACCATTAATCAATCGCATTTCCTCCATTCATCTAATCATCTACCATCTAGGATTGAAGACTCAACAAGAAACCATGCAAATTGCAAGAAACGACACACTTCACCATTACTTCAATGAAAATGGAGTTTGTTTACAATCAATGGCAACAATTTCTTGCCTTGTCCTCCTATTTTACTCTAATTGCTATTCTATCAATTTCTAACTACTCTCTATCTACTAATTGCTTTCTATTATTTACAACTCTCTCTCTAATTATTGGTAATTGCCTTCACAAATGAAATGCCTGGGCTTATATAGTGCCCACAATACAATTTGATGGCTTAGATCAATTCAAGATCAATGGCCAAGATTCAACAATGAAAACCCTAATTAGGGTTTGTTACAACCATTACATAACATTTAATGCTTGACCAATGATAAAATTGTATTGCTTGGACACATGTCCTCTCTGGAAAAAATCGACCAATGGATAGCCAGGGTAGGTACATCGGAGTTTGTGTCACCTTCCATGAGTTAAGTACATTGAATCTGGACATGCTGAGATGGACCTCACTGATTGGAGACGTGATGACTAGGATGTCACCTCATTTGACACTTGTAACTTGGTAAATATTCAACTTGATGTTGTTGAGAAGCTAGCTTTAACTAATTCTTCTGGAACTATTTACTTCTTCAACGAGCCCTTGTTCTAACTCCTTGTGTCCTTGATGTGCAGGATGATGATGTACCTCGCCTTGGAACGTTGGATTGAAAGAGGTCGCCCCTATCCTGGCTCGATCGTCCCGGCGAAGACCGTCCTTGATCCGGCTTGATTTTCCTTGATGAGATCTCCATTCGATGCCTACACAACATTTCATAATTAGTAACTAGATATTGCAATGCATAACATAGATTAGATTAATTTTAGGAAACTTCATGATAAGTCTTTGAGTTATCATTTCCTAAAAAAAACGATTGAGCTATTACAATTCAAAATTCAAAATTCAAAATTTGAAGGCTATGACGATCAACAATCAAAATCAAAACAATAAATCCATATCGCCATACCTCACTTGAGAGCTAACTCTAGAATGCAAAACAAGGAATCTGCCTAGGCAAAATTGATATTAGATGGCTTCAACGTGATCTCTTGTTCAAATTAGGAACTTCGCCACCTTTGATATGTCCTTGACGTGATCTTCAATGTCCTTGGCAAGTTCGCTCAAGTGGAAACTAAGTTCGCACTCCTTTGATGATATTAGCGCCTTCCTTTGCTTGAAATGAAATTCGCACCTCTAACACACAATTCGCACTACTCCTTTGTCTTCCTCAAATCGCACTTGAATGATAAAATGGTAATGTGAAAATAACAATCTTCACCACCCTTTATAAGCGCTTACCTCTCATCACCATATAAGCCGACTTTTGTAAAAATAAAGCAATTTAAACGATTTTTAATAAATAACAAGGGCCGACCTTCATAAAACAAATAAATACCAAGCGCTCCATTTAATTTTTTTTTTTATTAATTAATAATTAATTATTAAATGCCTTTATCATTTAAATTATCAAATTCGATTTTTTACAAAGGCAAAAATAATTAATAAATATCAAGCGCAATATTTAAATGCTAATTAATTGAATCTTTTAATTTATCGAATTTTAGCATTTAAAATAGATTCAAAAATATTTGTTTAAGCGCCAAATTTTGAAGATGAACAATACATACCTCATCGCCCTGGTCCCTGACTGAGGGACAGGAGCGATCCATTAACTTTGTCTTGATCCTTGCATTTTTGACTTTCAAAGTCTTCATCTCCACGTTGAATTTGCCATTTTCGTTGGGTTCTTCGAGCTTGATTGATTTGTTTTTGCAAACGAATGCCCTTTAGATGTGATATCGCCCTGGTCCCTTGGAGAGGGACAGGAGCGATCTTCATGCTTTCTCCTAGATCTTACATCTTCAATCTCCAATTTCCATCATAAGGCGAATAATAACATTGTTTCTTCATTCCACGCTTGTCTCACTTGACTTCTACAAGACGTATTTGATGTTTGGAAGGTTATCGCCCTGGTCCCTGGGAGAGGGACAGGAGCGATCCTTGTCTTCTAGCTTGAAATTCTTCGTTCTTGATTTCAACTCCTCGTTCATCACCTTTCAAAAGATGTTTCAATCCCTTTGCAACTTTGTTTTGACATAATCTTCGAAGGATGTCAAGTGTTCTAACAAATATCGCCCTGGTCCCTTGGTGAGGGACAGGAGCGATCCTAGTGTCCTAGCTCAAATTTGCAAACTTTTAACCTTTGCTTCTTTGTTCATCACTTTCCAAATGGCGTCCTTGATCTTGCCTATCCTTGCCTTGTCTTGATTTTGGAGGAAAATGAATGATCCTATGCAAATCGCCCTGGTCCCTGACTGAGGGACAGGAGCGAATTTGATGTTTCAAGCTCAACTACACTTGGCCACCTTCAAAAATTATCTTCAATGGTCTTATTGTGCCCCATTTTATTCATCTTTGGCTTGGAAATCATTCAAATTTGGCAAGAAATTCATCTAAGACAAAAATCGCTCAGGTCCCTCCCTAAGGGACAGGAGCGAACTTGAGCATTTGGGTCCCTTGTTGATGTTTCATAATCTTCAATTTGTCTTCAACGGGTTCAACTCACCTCCTTTCTTGCCTTCGAACATAAAACTTGCTTGATCTTTGCCCAGTGCATACCCTATGAAGAATTTCGCTCTGGTCCCTGGGAGAGGGACAGGAGCTACAATAGACTTCGCCCTGGTCCCTGACTGAGGGACAGGAGCGATTTTTGCATTTTGGTTCATTTTTCTTCACGACGGCACTTCAAGTTATATTCATTTGGTAAAATGCATCTCTTTGGACTTCTTCAAATCATCAAGTCGTTAAAATCCTGCGAGGACAAAGCAATGTCAGACTTTAAGCTCCGGTCCTTCACTGAGGGACAGGAGCGAAATTTGCTCTCTAGGCCAAATCGTTACAATTTTCATCAAAAAAAGTCTTGGCTAAGGAAGATATCATCTTACTTAATGCTATGAATAAAAGTTAATGTCCAAAAAAGGTCTAAAATTGTGCATATAAAGAAAATCGCTCTGGTCCTTCAGTGAGGGACAGGAGCGAATTTGACCTTCTAGGCAAAACCTTCATCATTTCATTGTTTTTGATCAAGTCTGGATGCTCTATCATGCTCATTTCGTCCTTCACCATGCCTTTGATGTCTCAATTCGTCCAAACAAGGTCAGGAATGGCTCAAATAAGTATTATCGCTCTGGACCCTTGGTGAGGGACAGGAGCGCTTCGCCTTGGTCCTCCTGGGAGGGACAGGAGCGAAATTCGCTCTGGATCCTTAGTGAAGGACGGGAGCGAAATTTGACTTTTGAGACTCTCTATCAGGACAATTTTTATGGGATATAACATTTAAGTATAAGTGACATTTCCTTCTATGTTTCTTCTTTCTTATACTTTAAGTTATATTCCATATATACTTTCAGGATGTTTGAGAGTGGTTTCAGACCTCCAGGAGTTATATTGCAAAATCTAGTTTTTTGAGGTTTTTCAGTTTCCAGACTTAGTCAAATTTCAGGATCAGGACATTCCAGACTTAGCCGAATTTCAGGATCAGGACCTCAGACTTAGCCAAATTTCAGGAAACTCCAGACTTAGCCAAATTTCAGGGTCAAGACATCACTCAAGCCGGACTTGCTATCCCATTGATCTCCCCGAAAGCACTCAAAATGCAAAGGCTAACTGACAAAACCCTAAAAGACCTAAAAAGACAAACCCTAAAAAGCAAAAAAAAGCAAGGGTCCCCATTTGCAATGGGGCGATGTGTGAAAACGTCACAACATCTAGCGCCACCTTGAATAAATGTTGAAAAACATTTCAGAGATAAAGACTCTCCAGCCAGGCGTCTATAGCCCTGATGGAGTTATCCGTATATTCCCTTTAGCCAATTTTGATATTTCATTTCATTTCATTTTTTTTTATTTTTCTCTTTCATTTTCTCTTTTTTTTTCTTTTGATATTGCTTTTTCACTCCGTCAATTCCTTTGACTCGTAAGCAGTGAAGCTTACTAGGGTTTGAGGATTGCGGTGGCGCTGAAGCCAGATTTTAGATTTTTCACCAATCACAGCTTTGCCTGAAAACCATAATGACTCGGAGTCTATTAATGTGTGAAGATTTATGCAATAGTACCTGATGCGGCAGTCAAGACTCTTCTCATGCAAAATGAACTAGGAGAAAGAAGAGGTAAATGGGTCGCCATTATCCAAGAATTTGATATTGAAATACAGCCCATGAAACTTGTTCGAGGACCATCCACAGCAGAGCAGACATTGGAGATACAAACTTAGGCAACTTTAGCACGAAGAAATTTCGAGAGGTCCCTTACATTGGCAAGCCATCACCTGTCGCTCGGAGAATAATCGAGAGTGGCATCATTAAGGCGGCCGACTTTCCTCCAGCTGTTCAGTGCCATGAGTTGATGATCGAGTGTGCTCGTCACTATGATCCACAGTCCAGAACGATCGTGTCCAATGAGGGAAACACTTTGGCGTACCTTTCAGAGGAAGCTATAAGTGAAGCTTTCCATCTTCCAGAGCACAGGGACATGATATATAAGAGCATAGAAGGAGCCACATCAATGTACGAAGATGATCCAGATGCTTGCCTAAGCATAATTAACAAGAACTGGTTACTCAAGAGCCGTCCCCGTCTGAGCAAGATCCCGAACACACCACACAGGATTGATTTCCAGGAGGAGTACAGAGATTTGATTACAATGCTCAACCGAGTTACAGGAGCCCCTCATGCCTTCTATTTTGAGAAGTGGATGTTCTACTTCATCCAGGTGATCGTTCAAGGGAAAGGTACGATACATTGGGCTAGAATGATTAGCCATTGCTTAGACGTACAGTTGAGGAGACTCAAGGCTACTAAGTCCTTCCACATTGTTCATACGTCATCTATGCCTTGATCAGGAGTGTTGAGTACGCAGGACTACCTCACAGAGGAGTGATTGGAAGAGGACCCGGCGAGGTCAGAGCTTGTGATTCCTATGCCTACTTGCATCATCCGCCAGGAAGCAACTACAAGCTAGTTAATGATACCTTCACGATGAACATCACAAGGACGTTGCAAGGTGGGATTCACAACAGATTATCTCAAGATGCACAGGATTTAATCAAGAGGTACGGTGCTTGGTTCATTCAGTTTCCCAAGTTCACTTATATTAGAGTGCATGGATGTCCTTTACCTCCATACATGTTGCCGAGATATCCGACAGACAGAATTGTGTTACTTGAAGTAACAAGGCAGTTGGCAGCATATGCGAAGGCATTCAGACACAGACATCAGAATGGAGTTCCAGTACCTATCATTTTGGGCAATTCAGTTGAGGTATGTCCTAATGCTTTAGCCATGGATGACGCAGAGAAGGAGTTAGCCTTGTATTCTTTTTCATCTTTTGCTTTGAGAGAAAGCTTTGATCCACATGGACATTTAGAGGAGACGGTCGGCAGAAGGTTTAAGCATGAGTACCAAATAGAAGATTTTATGATGAATCTCTTAGATGATCTTGAAGTGAAACGGAAAATGCATTCTAGATTGCCTTTGGATTTCATCAGGAAATGCAGGATTTACAGAGTGGCCGACCAAGCTCAGGACAGTGGCAGACATATCCAGTCATCATATGATCGAGAAAGCAAATCAGTAAGGTTAGATTGGAATGAGCCCGAGGTCGTGGATTTAGATGCTTTAATGGCTCCAGTTTTGTCTTGTACTCGCAGATGGGTTGACGTACAACATCAGAAGTTGAGAGAGCAAGGCATAGCTATGACTTTCACTTTGGAAGAGAGACCAGCCGAAGGTGGAGCTAGTGTGAGTGAAGGCAATCCTAATCCTAGAAATTCAGGTGAAGGTAACCTTCGATGTGCCAGTGAGGGCAATCTCCATCCGAGAGGTTCGAAGAGGAAAGAGAGACCTGGAAAGAGAGAATCTTCCAAGAAGAAACAAGAGGCCAACCGAGATCGTTCATCCGGTACATCTTCTAGACCAGAGAAGAGGACACTTCAAGTGGAAGAATCCATGGAGTCGATGGTACAAAATGACAGGCAGGAAGAAGGACAGGCACAGCAAGGGTCACCAGATGGATCTCTCCAAGATTATGAGTTAGATGAAGATAAAGAAGACAATGAAATGACATCTCCTCCCAGACAAGAGGAAATAGTGCATAAAGAAATTCAAGTTCAAGAGACAAGATCGGCTATCCCAGATTGGTTGAAGGAAAGATTAACCAAGGTGATCGTAGTGGAGGACGAGGACAATGCAATTGATTTAGAGAGCCTTGTTGGACGTTCACACGAAGTAACAGAAAAGAGGAAGGCTACCAAGATGTCCAAGATGATTCGAGATGAGACTGGATCCAGAAAACTGCAGATAGCTACACCGGCAGTAGACAAATATGAGGGAGAAATCTTACAGAAGAATATGATATACAGACATTTTTGCAAGGACGCAAATGTTACAGATGAGCAATATGATCAGATGTTTGCCACCATGCTCCTGATTGAAAGAACGAAGGAACTTGAACCTACTTGGGACGCAGCTCTTCTAGATGCATTCAATCAGGTCATCCACTTGGAAGAGAGTATGAAGAATCTTCCTGAGATTCCAATTGCAGAAATCGAAGGAATCGTGACAAGATTCGTTGCATATGCCAAAAAAGAACATTGGAAAGGGAATAAGATTCTAGATGAAAGGTTGTTATAGATGACGTGGCATCTTATTTGTCATTGGTTCATGTCTCCTAGGTTTTTGTGCCAAATTTAATATTTGGCTATGTATTTAATATTGTTCAGTAAAAAGGAGGCCATTTGTAACAAACCCTAATTAGGGTTTAGGTGTCATGATCTTGACCGTTGATCTACTTTCAATCTGGACCTTTCATTGTACTTGAGGATGCTATTTATACCCTCATTTTTCATTTCATTTGTAACTAGAAAAATAGTTAGATATCAAAGAGTTTATTGTATTAGAGAATTTAGAGCTAGAAGCAATTTTATTTTGTAGCAAGATTGAGTTTTGAGGAAAGGAATTCAAGCAATTGTTGTACATGATGACTTTGAAATCAATGAAATATTGAAGTTATGGTGTTTTGTTGCAACTTTCTTGGTTATCTTCATGGTTGTTTAACCTACTTGAATCATGCTCAATCAAAGTAGTGTGTTAATTTGAAGGACATAGTGTGAGACTTGATCTTTGGTAGGATTCGTAATCCAAACCACTAGCTTCTTGCTGATTGTAGGAACGCCTTGCGTGGTCGACTGGAGAATACTTTGAGTCCCTTAATCTTCAATCATTATTGTATCTTGGATATGTACCTTCGTGGTAGTGTCTTTGATCTTTGATACATTGAATATCATTTTGTTACCTTAGAAGATCGCATCAATTTCAATTGAGTTGTTATCTTATGGCAAAATTGAAATTGGTTGAATCTTGCCAAGTCTTGTTCACACGAAGTCATTCTTAGGGTTAGATTAGATTAGACCTCTTTCAAACCCTACTCTTTTGTTATTTTTGAAAAGTTTCTTTAGTTTAGCAAATCTTGAACTTTCGGAATGCGTAAGACCCCTTGAAGGAAACAGCAAATCACATCATACCGCTGGAAGCTTGTCCACACGTAGAGACCCTACTAACCAGAACCTTGGAGTCTTCCTAACTGATCCTTTATGCGAATCTTCAGCAGTTAGAGGCTTTTTCTCAAGAGAGGATAAGATGCCTATTGGTATTTTATTCTGTGTATGATGGTGTACAAAATACACGTCAACACATCCCAATACAAATTATACTTTATTTTAGTTGAACACTTGTCCTGATGCAATTTGGATGAAGCAAAAACCCTAATCTTAAGACTATGTTCACACCTATTATTTTGGATGTTTGTAAGGACAATGATTAATGTAGTATACTGATTTAGATCGCCAATTGGAACAGTTATTAAATAAATAAAATTTATAAACTTAATAGTTTCATTTTATCTTTTCAACACATCCAATTACATCGATATATTTGTCGTACTAACCCATTGACATGCGAGTGCAAGAATTTGATGAGTTTGGCAGGTGCTCGAGGTGCAGTAAGGTAGGCTTGGAAACCTACATTGGGAACAAACCTTAAACCTTGCTACCTAGTTCGCAATTAGAAGTCAAGGCACTCTAACTAGACCACCTCCCTCCCCCTACTGTCAGGAATTGTTCATCCTTGTTAGTAATAGGCTCGTTTGGTGATTAGTTAGTCCACTCTAGTTCATTAGCTGGTCTAACCTCTCCCCTCTTTGGTAGATGCATGCATTGACAATTATATTATAAACAATAAAATGCATAAATAAATGAATAAAATAAATGGAAAGAAAGAATCCAAAAGAAAAATCAAACTACTATCAAAACAAAAAAAGAGAACGGTGATTTAAAAACTATGAAAACAAAACTAAAGAGGGAAGAAGTCATGGCTGCCCATTGGCATGTAGGAGGGCATTAAATAGGAAACCACTAGCATTTGAGAAGAAAGGTACATGCTTGACTGGGAAGGGCCTTACCACTAATGGGCACGATGTCCCAATTCCTAGGCCACCAAAACTTATCAAGCTAGGTGGAAAAAGGGCACCTAAGATTTTATAAACACCCCCATGACCCCTTGCCTATAGACACACAATTTTAGGAGAAAAGCGAGAGAGAGAGGGGGTGTAAAAAAGAAGGAAAGGGATTTGGAGTGTTGGCATGTTAGAAAGGAAGGATAAGAGCAAGCATGGCATTTTAATATTGTGCCCCAAAATTTGCAAACACCCTCATTAGGTTCCCATCAAGCTATTTTAATTTGATAATCTCTACATTTCATGTTAATTTGACCTCTATACTTGCTTGAAATTTCTTAGGGTTAAGGATTCTAGAGCTATATTTATGATGCAAAATTATCACATTAGTTTCCTCATTACTAGGCATTATTTATGCTCATATATACCAACAATATAATAGAAAATAGATAGACATGTAATGGTATCGTGATGCAGAAGAAAATAGATTCCTAGTAATTTTTTTGATGCCTCTATATCCTTAGTTGGGCGCTACATATGGCAATATGGGATAACCCTACTTAGGTTGATGCATAATGAAACCTATTGTACAAGGGATTTGTGTTATATCTACCCTTGTATGCATATATTTTCTTAACTCCCATTATACTAGACCCATAGGTAGATGCTTTATTATTGAAAGGGAGGGTCATCATATTATGGTTCTCAAATATTCAAATAGGTTACAAACTTGTGAAGCCTATTGTATTTATGACAGTTTAGTTCAACATCATAAATTGCATCCTCATACAATTTCATACTCACTTAGGCCTCACTTCAGTATTTCTGCCTTCTATGCCTTGATTCTGCTCACACCAATGCGAAATCTGTGATACTCATTCAATGCTCTGATTTTTGGGCCTTCTTTCAACCTAGATGGACTAGACTAGGGAACCTAGCACCCTGTCCTTCTAGAATAGGCGCCTAGTGCCATAGTCTAGACCAAAAGGGCCTATTTTTGAACCCTCTTAATGGTTGGAAAATATTGAGTGGGAATTGATTTCTGATGTTAACTTTCTTCGTAATTTTCAATATGTTTCATGAGGATGGGTATAAAAGAAAGTCTTATTCCTTCATTTGAAATATATCTTAAACATATCTCAAGCATCTCTCGATTACAATTCCTCAAGAGCAATTCAAATTCAAGCGAGCAAGCAGTCAAGCATCATTAAAGCACTGAAAGAGAAGTCAAGCATTTAGATTTCAAACATTAAAGATGGCATCCATGATCAAGTTATTATGAAGACATCCGTGAATTCCTACATGAAAGCATCAACCTTTTTATAAAGGCTTCAAAACAAAGGAGATTCATAAAGAAGGTATAAATTCCAATTCAACATTTTATTTCCAGATCGAGCTCTTTTTAATTTTATTCATCATAGGGTTAATTCCAAACCTGGGGTTTGACCTAGGCAAACCCCTAGATCTAAAATGTACAGATTGGGACAAATTGAACGAGATTTTGAAGAACTAGAAAACTCTAGCCATTGACAATCAACAAACAATGTCCCAACACTTTTTTTAATGAAATTTCAGGAGGAGAATTTGAGCACATTCTGATCTCAAAAATATTTTCAACATTTGAATTTGACATCTTCAAGACTAGGTCACCTAACCCCATAGTCCAACTTTTTCAAGCTCAAATTTTAGATACAGGTTCCTCTTTGTTTCCCATTTCCAAATTTGTACTTAGTGTCTACATATCTTCTCTAAAACTCTCCATTCATGATAATTTCTCACAATTTTGCATCATTATCCCTAGTTCTTGTTCTATCTTATCCAATTGCAACAAATTCAACTCAAGCAAGGTGAACAAGATGTCAATAGCCCAACCCTTTCCACTAGGATTGAGGTTGGGCCTATTGACATTTTCATTCACCTTAATGTGATGGAGTGTTGTAAATGGGTTTGATTCATAGATTGTATGTATAGACTAGTGAACCCCATTTTTCAACATTATAGATAGCATCTTTTCTGCCATCTTTTAGCAATATAACCCTAAAATCAACAACAGACTTTCCTCCCTTTTGTTTGACCATAGCACCTAAATGGTGAGGTGACTTGCTATCATTATCTAGCAGCAGTAGTCTTCATTTTGGAATCCCAACTATGAGTATTGACCTGCTATTGACTTTTATCTTGATCAACTTAAGGTATTGGGTGTTGGTTTGCTCATGACCTCAATTTCTTGATCCTCTAGGGCTGCTTGAATGAAAAAGCATTAATTCTGAATTAGTTTTAAAGTCCCTTATTAAAGTTTAAATATAAATCTACCAGTGATTGTAAGTTGTGATAGAATAATACAAAAGTTCTTTGGGGAAGATTGTTGTTCACAAGAATATAATTCCAAAAACTTCATATTGAAGAAAGAATAAGAACATAACTCTTGGTAGTTACACCTCTAATACTAACAATAGTTTTGGTTATCCCAAGACTAGTATGTCTCATACCAAAGACATGTTCTAGTACGTATGTACCGTTTAAAAGGATCAACTTCTTTAATTTAGCAATCTATGTAATGAAAACTCACCTAATAAGACCTTATGAAAACACTCTTAAGATCAAGAAAAAGGGGTGGGAGAAATAAGTGTCATATTCAAGCAAATATGCTCACAGTTGCACTTCAACATATTACATGCATGTAAGAAGTGTACCCCATATTTATACATGTGCTTGAGTATATATTCATTTACTCTAAGAAGTGCATTTGGTAAACAACCAAGTTGCTTGAAAGGTTAAGGATTGGATGATACTAATTCTTAACCATGAGTGCTTAGAAGGGTTTACAACACCATCTTTAATTGCCTCAATCAACACACAAATTACCCTTGGAATCTAAGCCAGGTTGTGTCATATGTTATTAGTTTACTAATAAGACCTGGGCTAGAGAAGATCCAAACATGAACATCCGAGATACTAGAGCAATGATAGAAAATCATTGGACTATGTCAATGATAAATTCTTGGACTATTGCTAGGGATTACCTAGTAGTTACTTTAATGTAACTATCGTATCTTCCAAGATAGAAAAAATCTATTTGTAACAGTTGAGTAGTTGTGGGGCTCCTATATTCTCTTTAGTTGTTTTCTTTTTTTTTAGCTAATCTTGTTCATTGATTTTTGGTCAATTCGTCAATCCTATTTTAGGTTTCCTCTCTCATTATTTGAAGAGAGTTTTGGCTTCCTTTTGCAATAGGAAAAAAATATGGATGCTCGAAGGTTTATTTTATCTTGGCTATGTAGATGCTAGAAATTTTAAGGATTTTAATATCAATGAATTCTCAGTTTTGTGTTACTATTGTTTCAACATGATTTGTTTTATGCATTTAAAAAATAATAGTTTAGATTTAGATTTATACTTGTTTCAATTAGAAATGTTAGTATTTGTTTATTTTTAGCAACTATGTGTGGTTATGGAGTTTTAATATAGGAGTTGACCAACATCTTTTTAGAGATTGGTTTGGAGAGGACGAAGGTCTTAATTTGCACACCACTTGGTTCATAGAGATGAAGAATTGCTAAGGGCCACCTTGGATATGATATGGGAATAATTGCATGAGTAGTTACTCTATCATGGAGGTAACAATAACCAAATCTAATTATTGTGTCAAGGGGGTATGTGTAATGTTCCTTTTATTTAGACCTTGGAATATAATTAAATGATTAAAATTATGTCGTTGAAAATAAGTAAATATGGTGATGACTAATTTTAATTATTTAATAAGGTCACAAAGTAATTAACTCCTAAGTTTTAAGTGACCTCTTTTATGTCAATGAGAAATTATAAGAGAGCCGCTTTATTATTTTCCAAGTCAAAATTTAAAATTAAAAAGAAAGGAAAACATGAAAAAGAGAGGGGAATGTGAAAAGGAGAATGTGAAGAGTTTGTCTAGTGAGTTATAAAAGAATTGTGAGAGACTCATTTGAAACATGTTCAGTTTATTCATTTTTTTTTGTGATTGTAACCCTTGTGATTCTCGAGTTTGAAGTATGGATTTGATGAAGCTTAGCCTCTTGAGAATACAAGCCCTCTTGAAAGATTAGTTTTGGTGGTGAAACTATCCACCATAGCTGTTGATTGACAAAATCACTCATATTTCACAATTGAATCCAACATTCGAGGTTTGGATATTTTATGGAGCAGGTTTCATGATATTTTGGTGTTCTTTTGTAATATTAAATTAGATACCATAGTTAAACAAATTCAATATTATGCTAGAATCGACTTGTGTGAAGAGTTGTTTTGAATAATGTTATAAGCCCATCAATGAATGTTGGACGCCATTGTTTATATTTACCAAATTTTATTGAAATCCAATAAGTGGAATAATGATAAGTGTGGAGATACTCTTGGCATGAGAAGGCGTGGCTTTGTTTATGCCTTGAACTGAGACAGAGGTATGGCTTTGTTTATGGATTGAACTGAGACAAAGGTAATCTTAGTACTGTTTACTGATAGGAATTTTGGAAGTGGGAAGTCCCAACATAAGGTGCATGATATATATATCTCAGCACACGGCAAAATTCTGTTCTAATGTATGATACTCCTGGACATCACTAGTAGCAGATTGAATTTGAATCAGCAAAAATGGTCAGTACCTTGTATTTCTAATTATTTCACTATTTTTGCTGAAGAATATTGTTAGAACATTGTTTGTCATTGAGAGCTTTCATTGTTCAGTTTATATGTTTATTTCTATAATTCTGAGGAAGATTCACAATGACATAAATATCAACTTGAATCTGTTCTCCTTACCTCTATCATACAAACCCGCGAGCTATGTGTTGGACATAATCCTGCGAGCTAAGTGTTGGACATAATTCTGAGGAGTTAAAAGAGTAAAATTTTTGGCAAGATTTCTCTAGGGTTCTTCCAGTATGCTAGCAATCACTGTAGCACAGGTGCGATAAATGTTATGCAATACCCGGGTTGTGAAGATGGTAGTTGACAATATCGCTAAGGCCACAATGTTATATATGTTGAAAGATACTTCTTCCTATACGGACAAACTCATAACCTATGGCCTAAAGGCGATTATAGGGAATCCACCTGGCTAGGTAGGCTCACTACTTGGGTATTCTCTCTTGAGCCCATATGACCCTTGAGATGGAGGGTGGATCCCCTAGGTAGTAAGGGATACATTTAATACTCTATCCACTTGAGCCTTAATCTATCCAATCATCACTTAAACCTACAACCTTGGCCTTTACAAAATTGTTCCTAGGATATTTTGTTGGGTCCACTTGGTTGGGGTGGACTATGCAGTGGTTCACTTGGTTGGGTTTGTTGCATCCAATAAGAACGCAAAAAGGGAATCCAGACAGTCAAGATGATAACATGATCATTTCAGTTCATATTATCCTCCAGGTATCTGAAGCTATGATCCTTTATTATGGTTTTATAATTTCATTGTATTGTAGTAGTGCAAACTTACCTAACTTGCTGCCTTTTGAATATGGTTATTGTATGAATACATGCTAATTTTATCTTGTTACCAAAAAAATCTCTCTCCTGGCTGGGTTTTTACAGATTTACACAAGCTATATATTGGTCAGATACTATATGAGGAAAATGAAGAAGATAAAGTTCAATGCTCACCATGTAACTACCTAAGGTACCGCACAGCCTAACTGATGTAACGTGATGTGTAGTACACAAGATATAACCAAAATATTTTTACTGAACTTTGCAGTAGCAGTAGGACAATATGGGTGTTCCATAAATCTATTTTTTTTAGGTTGTCCAAATTTTATCACTGGGAATGTTCAACATCATCAGGAACCATTTAACATACTTTGAAGCAAATCTGGAAAGGCTTGACCAAGTAACAGCAATTAACAGTGAAGGCCTGTAAAAATTGCAAATAGTCTGCGAAACTTTGCTGAACAGTAGCAAACCAACCTGGAAGAGTCTTCAAATTTCTAAAATATGGGAAGCAGCACACATTATATGATTTGATTCCATATGACCAAAAAATTTTAAAAACGATCCTAGGAAGATAATGCCCAGATGACTCAAAAATGTTAATGAGACAGGGAGGAAGAGTGGAATCAACATCCGCAATATTAATTTCATCCTTCACAAAGAGAAGGAAATCATCTATGCATGGATCCATAGACTCATGCCCTTCCTATCATAGATAGGGGAAGAGCAGGAGTAGTATAAGGTGCTGAAATTACTCAAGAGAAGTACTCGAAATACATGGTGCAGTAAACTATATCTCTCTCCACTCCTAGAGGAGATTTGTCTGGTCACATTCCCCAGAGTAGAGGAGTGAAACAATGGCAGGCGAAAGTATGAGGAAGGAGCTGCAGAATTCAGTGTTAATTGATTACAGGTCTCCTCATCCTTCAAAGAGGGTAATATCTTTGAAAGTACCTATAAGATTACATATTTTAAGGAAATGGAAAAGTATATCTTTTCCCATGAAGTTGTTTTTCCCAATGAGTATAGATACAGTGTCCTTATCAGGTATAAAGATCTAAAGTTTTGAAATTCAATTCCATTATTTGTTGTATATGGAGAAGTTATCAATTGAATTCCAATTGTCATGGATTTCCACAATATGTTGTCTTCACCACCATCAACACTGAAATCAATAGCATAGAAATTTAAGCATTTGTAGAGATTTGTGTCAGCAATAGGTTGTGAAATTACAGGCCAGACATGTTATCGAAGCAGTTTCCCAGATTACATGAGGGTTTGTGAAAAATTACTGATGAAAATTGAAAAGATAAGACCTTGAGATCATTGGTAAGCATACAATTGCTACAATCCACATCGGAAAAGAAAGATTCCAAAATGTCCAAGGGTGAACTTGTGTTGGGAAAGGCGTAGTCTTTGCTCGAGATAGGCTTCAGGATAAACCAAGCATAAAACTTCCAGAGAGAAGTACAACAAATGGAAACTCACAAAGAAGGTCAAAGGGAATTGCTAAGGAGTTAAAGGTGCACATTAACATCAGAAAACATCCCACAAATTTGGAACAAATCTAGAAATGTTTAACCATGTAACAAGAAAAACTGCCAAACACTAGCAGAGCTGTATGCAGATTTTTTCTGAACGTTAGTGAACTGTGAAACTACAGCAGTAAGTCCTTGGATGACTTGAAAAGTTGAAACCCACAAATTAATCGGTAGAATTAATGATTCAAAAACATACAAGACAGCAGATGAAACAATACCCCAAGAAGGCCAGATTACACACTCAAGTTGAGGTAACACCCAGATGAGTCTAAAATGTTAAGGAAACACATAGTAAGAGTCAAAACACTTGAACCATAAAGCAATCATTTCCAAGTTGAAGGGAATCATCCATGCAAGATCTCCTAAATTCCTCAATGCGAGGGACATTGGAAGAGGAAAACCAAGAACAGGAAAAAAGCAAGGTGCTTAGGAGACTCCAAATGAGTAGTAGCAGAAATCTAAGACTTCGTAGAGAGCATAATCTCTATTTCCACTCCTATAAAGGATCGTCTTGGACATTTTCTTCATAATAGGAAGGAATGAAGCAAAAGCATCCAATGCAAATTTAAAGAACGGTAACCCAAAAACAAAACTGTAACATTATCACTATTACATGACACACTCTTGCAAATAATTGCGATGGAACAACTAAGGAACCTATCCCTCCCAAAGCCTAGCAAAGAAGAGTGATTTGGAACCATATGAATTCAATTAGAGTTTTGAAAAGAACGTTACGAAAAAATTGGAACCCTAAATTTACTTAGCAAAGAATAGCTTTCTTCGTTGACAAAAATGATTTGCAAACACTCATTGAGCCAAGAATCTAAACCAACAAAGATGCACAAACGTGCACACATTAATGAAAACATGAAATGGCAAACTAGCACATTGATAACATACAATAGTCAAACCAAACATAATAGTAGCATTTAGAGAGTGGAAACTTTGTGATCATAATGTTTTTAGAAGCATATTATTTATTATTGACTAATGTTTGGTGGAGGTACCTAGTTCAAGCAATAACTTTGCAACTTCACATGACATTTGGCTTTTAACAATTGTTCACAAGAAAACTAGGTCCAGAAATCATGGCTTACTTAGTCACAAAACAATAAGAAAGGAACAATTCCATATAAAGTTTATATACGATTCTATGAATACACACCCAACAGAGCATATCAGGGCTTCAAGTTTCAACTACTATCTATATTAATTTTTTTCTAAGGCAATCGTGGATTGATCACAGATTTTTGGATGAAAAGCTTCCAAACAAGTAGCTAGCAATGACTTGGCAATATCATTTATGGCCTATTATATTTACCAGCGATGTCCATCATTGGAAGCTAACTCAATAGTAATCAATATACCTGGCTAGAGGTCAAGGGGCGCTGCTCCCAATTACTCATCCGTCTTCCTTTGTTTAACTCACTTCCTAATACAGTCTGGTTCAAAAAGAGCTGTGGCTGTCAACTTCATAATTAATGGGAAGTGGAGAGAATATGTTCATTGATGTGAATTTAAATTGTTTCCATTTTAACTTAAGTATATAAGCTGGTCAAAAGAAAATATAAAATTGGAATACTTATTAGTTATAACACAAAATTTTGTAATGACACACCTTTGCAAGGCCAGAAAGGCCACCCTTAGAGGTTATGTGAAGCTCTTGAAGATCCAAAACACCATCACAGAAGTAAAAACACTCTAGAGCTTCATATGACTCAGAAAGCTGCTTTAGATCGTGGTGAAAGGAATAACCTTGAAGAAACTCAACCAAAAAATTATTCAATCTATAACTAATACACAAATCACCTGTCTAACAAATCAAGAATATTCTTCCCATATAAAATTTAACTGTGTTCTTGTACAGAAAAATGAAAAAAGCTACCTAAACTTTGAAGCATCATACCTAACTTTAAAATCTTAGGAGAATGAAAAACAACTTTGAGGCAGGTGTCCAATGCATTAGGTTCTCTCTCAAATAGTCCTATCAAGTCAATTATTAGTACTTTTTTCCGAGTAGCAATCTGTAAAATAGAAACCTGTAAGAAAGTCATTTATGAAACATGTCAAATTGGAATGTGTCCATTTCTCGATTCTTTACATGGCATCTTAAACACTAATTGATATAAATTGAAAGTCTCTTTTGACAGGTACAAACTGGAACATGATAGTCAGCTACTATTTGACATTTTCTTAAAAGTCTATTTGAGAAGAAGCTAGGTAGTTTAGAAAGCGACAGAGGCATCTGGAAGTAGCTTACATGAGAATAAGAAGAAAACCATCAACTAGGAAAAAAAAGTCAAACAAGTTACTGTTGAATATCATAATCAATTTCAAAAGATGTCATCTGTCTAAATTAACCATAAAACTAATATTATAAAGGCTGAAACAAAGTACGAACTTAATAGAATGTCATTTTTATTCCTTGTTGACCTCCATTGACAACCATCTAATAGAAATTGCCAAATCAAATTGACACATATAAATATCTAACTACCATTTTAGATCTAACTTCTCATACTATTTCAGTAAGCTCAGCCTTATCTCATCTCCTTTTAATGGTTCTGATTTCCTCTTCATCACCGTCTAATTAATCATCAACCAAAAATTTCAATATCATTTTCTTGGCAATAAGATTTTTGCCTGTGTTTTTTCAAAGGCAAGTTCTTAAGACTAACTGATCAATATCAGCAACTGTGCCTATCTCAGTTATGCAAAATTCAAACCCACTTTTCTCCAAATGAAATTCCGTGTACCTATTCTTCAAACTATGATATTCCACTTTCCCAAAATGTAACGTATATTAAGTTTTCCATAACTTCTCCTGATCTAGAGAAAAACACAATGAAAGTTCCTTCTTCCATGCCTCGGATGATTTTTTTTTTTAAAAGACCTTTGTCGAATTAATAACAACATAGAATTCTCATGTTCTGTTTTACAAGTGGCAAATTATAGTTGTCAGGTTGTGAATTTAAAGGGCAACGTAAATTTCACAATAACATCCACTGATGTAAAGATGAATTGCGGTGATTCCTTCATTGGATGGTCATTAACAGTAAAACAATATAATAAAATAAATTCTTACAGAAGAAGACAGAAAAAAGCAGAATACATGGCACCAATTTTATATTGAATTTAATGGTACTATTTTTATTGTTTATCAATAAAAATGGAAATTCATATCACTCTATTTTTTGAACAAATTTTTTGTGGATCTCATTTACACACCCTCCAAAGGTAATAAAATTAACAGGGGATCAGGGCCATGGTGAAACCCATAAAACGTTGCAAACCTATAAAATATTAGTATTTCTCTGCAGGAAGCCTTAACTCACATCTCTATCCATAATTGTATTGTTTCCTGAAAACAAAGGGCATAAAAGTGACCAAAGAACTCTGGCAATGAACGGTGTTTCTCCCACACAAATGTGATGTTTAAACCTGTGTGAATAGTCTGCCAACAACGATGAAAAAGATATCCACATATATGCAATTGTCGATTGATGTTCTTTTTAAATATCTGGCATATTTCCAAGGGTGTTTGCAGGCACAAAGCTCATTCTAAAGTTGTTGCTCTTAGTAATTATTGCTATGTATGCCTTTCATATGAACTTAATTGTGGTTCATCACTTGTGTAATATTGTTTTCAGGCACGAGATCCTGAATTTGCCTTGTTAATTTTTTTTCTAGTTACCTCCCTATATAGACATTCTCCTTAGGAACCTCAAGAGGTGAACCTCTCTTGTTCAACATCCTCGTTACTTAAATTGTTGGAGGCAAGTTTGTCTAACGTACTGAAAATGTCTAGTGGGGGCTACCTTCTCTAATTATGGAAGTAGCATACCTTTGACATCCTTGTTGGGCTAACCTGATCTCAGCAAATTGCCTTCTTTGTTCCCAGTGGGAGTGAGGGTATGGGCAATCATGTTCTTACCAACATGCATCATTCCCCTCACTTTCAATATTTTCATATCTTCAATCAATGACTCCCTTTGTTCATATTGTGTGTGGATGGTGATGGCTCTATCAAGCATAACCATCACCCTTATCAACTACCTATGATCAATTCAACATTGACAATATAGTTTGGCTTCATATTGAGAAGGTAAGATTCACAAAAGCTTAAGGTTCCCTGCCATATCCTTACATCGTCATCAAACATGTCAAATAAAGATTTCAAGTTTGATCTTGCAAGTTACCTTGGTCTTCATCTAATCTTCAGAACTGAGTGTTGACGTGTATTTTGTACACTATCAAACACAAAATAAAATACCTAAGGGTACCTTATCCTCTCTTGAATAAAGCCTCTGATTGCTGAAGATATCGCGAAAAAGGATCAATCAGGATGACTCCAAGGTTCTTGTATGTAGGGTCTCTACGTGTGGATAAGCTCTCTGTGGTATGATGTGATTTGCTGGAATCACAAGGGGACTTACATTCAATGATTGAACGTCTGATCT
The DNA here is from genome assembly GCF_030272615.1 of Cryptomeria japonica. Taxonomy (NCBI): domain Eukaryota; kingdom Viridiplantae; phylum Streptophyta; class Pinopsida; order Cupressales; family Cupressaceae; genus Cryptomeria; species Cryptomeria japonica. The sequence goes on from NC_081406.1 coordinate 163,815,385, forward strand.
GCTTTGAATATTGCTAGAACACAGGCTCTTACTAACTTTGACTTGAAAAAAAGGAAAAAAGAGGAGGGCGAGGAGAGAATCTAATCCTAATACTAAGGAATGTAGGAGCAATGATTGATCTTTGATGAAATTCTATCTAGGTCTTGTTTTGACATCGCAGGACCATCTCTACAAGGCTAGTGCGATCTTCGAAGGAAAGCTTTATGATGTTCAAATCATCACTGCAGGCATAGACACCATCAGGTTGATGCATATCAATGAAGAAGCGACAATTGAAGTTAAGCTTAAGCTGAATGATTCCAGTTGACTACGCAAGGCAAGTCTGCAATCAACAAACTGCTAGTAGTATGGATATACGAATTCCACCATCAATCAAGCACATTTCTTCCATTCATCTAATAACATGAAATCAAATATGAGAAGTATAAAGACCATGCAAATTGTCAAATCGACCCATAAATTTCACCATTTCTTCAATGAAGTTACAAGTCTTTTACAACAACATCTTGGCAACAATCTTTGCCTTCTCTCTCTACTCTACTCTAATTGCTTCCAACTATTCTCTAACTATTCTAACTATTTTCAACTCTCTAACTATTGCTAATTGCCTTTACAAAATGAAATGTCAGGGCTTATATAGTGCCCACAATACAATTTGATGGCTAAGATCAATTTGAGATCAATGGCCAGGATTCAATAATAAAAACCCTAATTAGGGTTTGTTACAACCATTACATAACATTTAATGCTTGACCAATGATAAAATTGTATTGCTTGGACACATGTCCTCTCTAGAAAATTCCACCAATGGATAGCTAGGGTAGGTACATCGGAGTTTGTGCCACCTTCCATGAGTTAGGTACATTGAATCTGGAAATGCTGAGGTGGACCACACTGATTGGAGAAGTGATGACTAGGATGCCACCTCGTCTGACACTTGTAACTTGGTAGATATTCAACTTGATGTTGTTGAGAAGCTAACTTTAATTAATTCATCTAGTACTATTTGCTTCTTCAACGAACCCTTGTTCTAACTTCTTGTGTCCTTGATGTGCAGGATGATTGATGTACCTCGCCTTGGAATACTGGATTGGAGAAGTTGCCCTTGATGACGTTAGTCCAAAGAAGGCCGTCCTTGTCGATGCTAGACTGGATCGAAGAAGGTCGTCCTTGTCCTTGCTTGATCGTCCTTGATCTGGCTTGATTTTCCTTGAGGAGAGTCTTCCAACTTGTAGATCTTTCGATCTTGGAGTCACCATCTTGATACCTACACAACATTTCACAATTAATAATATATCTTGAGATCTAAAAATTAAACTTTAAAAAAAGATTCAAGATTTTAATTAGGAGACTTCATGATAAATCTTGAGTTATCATTTCCTAATTTAGGATTCAAAGCAAAATTTAAATCTTCAAAAATGGTGCCAAGGTGATTACGCCATACCCCCTCTTGAGTTTTAAACTCTAAGAAATGATGTAAAAATAGATGAATTTTGCTAGGCAAAGTGTAGATCAAAGCTCTCCCTTGGATAAAATGCACCTCCTTTAGCTTGGAAAAGAACTCCATCTTCCACTAGCTTCTTCAAGATTTGGAAATTCGCCTTCAAATGTCTTCAAAAATCTGGAAATTATCCTCCAATCTAGCAAGAAATACGCCTCTCCAATAGCCTTCAAGATGAATTTCGCCCTTCTTAGTCTCCACTCCTGGTAGAAATTCGCTCCTCAAATTGCTCTTCCAAATCGCACTTGAAATGATGAGTGAATGATTTGAATAATGAAAAACATGCCTCAAATATATAGAGCGCTCACCATTTTAATTACCTCTAGGCCGACTTGAAAATAAGGCAAATAATAACAAAAATTTAAAATAAAAGGAGGCCGACTCTTGTATAAATATAAAAATAAAACCCAAGCGCTCTCCCTCTTATTTAATTAAATTAATAATTAATTAATTAAATGCCTTCGTAATTAATGATTTTTAAAAGGCTAAATTAATCAATTAAATGCCTTGTGCGCACCTATTAAATGCCGATTTTTAATTAAAAATATCAAGGTTCATCGAAATTTAGCATTTAATGCATTTGAAAATGATGTTGGCGCCTAAACATGGGAGATATAAGGGATACAAACCACATCGCTCTGGTCCCTGGGAGAGGGACAGGAGCGCCTTAGCATTTTGTTCTTGAATTTCTCGCTTTTTACGTTCAAAGTCACTTCCTCTACGTTGAAACTGGCATTTTAAATAGGAACCTTGAGCTTGATTGATTCAATGTTTTGAAATGAATGCCTCCTAGACCATTTTCGCTCTGGTCCCTAACTGAGGGACAGGAGCGAACTTCCATTTGCAAGCTTATTCGTGTTTTGCCAACCTTCAAATTTGTCTTCAATAGATTTATTATGCTCCCCTTCACTCATTTTTGACATGAAACTCGCTTCAACTTGGTGGGAAATTTGTCTTAGGAGAAAATCGCTCTGGTCCCTGGGAGAGGGACAGGAGCGCCTAGGCAAATATGGGCTTACTTGGCATCTTGCGATCTTCAAAATTATCTTCAATAGAGTGGTTACGCCTTGTTTCATTTGCCTCAAACTCAAAACTCACTTCACCTTCGCCCAAAACTTGTCTTTTAAGCAAATCGCTCTCGTCCCTTGGAGAGGGACAGGAGCTATCATTGAAATTCACCCTGGTCCCTGGGAGAGGGATAGGAGCGATTTTGACTCTTTGAGTAGATTTTCTCCATCGAGGTGCACTCAAATTATATTCAACTGATAAAACACATTTTCTTTGTTCTCCTTAAATCGCGAAATCATTAAAATCTTGCAAGGACAAAGCAATCTTGGATTTCAAGCTCCGGTCCTTCAGTGAGGGACAGGAGCGAATTTTGCTCTCTAGGCCAAATCGTTACAATTTTCATCAAAAAAAATCTTGGCTAAGGAAGATATCATCTTACTTCATGCTATGAATAAAAGTTAATGTCCAAAAAAGGTCTAAAATTGTGCATATAAATAAAAACGCTCTGGTCCTTCGGTGAGGGACAGGAGCGAATTTGACCTTCTAGGCAAAAAATTCATCATTTCATTGTTTTTGATCAAGTCTGGATGCTCTATCATGCTCATTTCATCCTTCACCATGCTTTTGATGTCTCAATTTAACCAAACAAGGCCAGGAATGGCTCAAATAAGTATTTTCGCCCTGGTCCCTTGGTGAGGGACAGGAGCGCTTTGCCTTGGTCCCTTGGAGAAGGACAGGAGCGAAATTTGCTCTGGGTCCTCAGTGAAGGACAGGAGCGAAATTTGACTTTTTGAACTCTCTATCAGGATAATTTTTATGGAATATAACATTTAAGTATAAGAATACTTTAAGTTATATTCCATATTTACTTTCAGGATGTTTGAGAGTGGTTTCAGACCTCCAGGAGTTATATTGCAAAATCTAGTTTTTTGAGGTTTTTCAGTTTCCAGACTTAGTCAAATTTCAGGATCAGGACATTCCAGACTTAGCCAAATTTCAGGATCAAGACATCACTCAAGCCGGACTTGCTATCCTATTGATCTCCCCAACAACACTCAAAATGCAAAGGCTAACTAACAAAACCCTAAAAGACCAAAAAAACAAACCCTAAAAAGCAAAAAAGCAAGGGTCCCCATTTGCAATGGGGCGATGTGTGAAAACGTCACAAAACTGAGTTAGGTCAATTACCTTCAAACTCTTTTGGAGTGATTCTTCCTGCAGATTAAGAGGGAAAATTGGTGGCTTACGAAAGCATCGAATGAATGCCATTGCAAGAGTAAAAACCTAACCATGCATTTGGACGAAATACTTAGAAAAAGACATAAATGTTGATTTTGGATTGTAACTTTCCAAGTACTTCTGAAAATGTTGTAACTGCATATATTATCTTGTGTAATTTGTTGTTTTGTAACTATGAAAGAAAATAGGGCTGGGCCCTCACGCTACAAGAGGTAGCGTGTCCCTTTAAGGCCGACCCTAAAGGGATAACACGCCTCACCTTATCAAACAGCAAACAAATATAATGTGTGGCCCCAAAAGGATTATCGGCAAAATAATAAAAGGGTTTTTGGCGCCAAAGTTTATGAGGCCGACCCCATATTGCATCCCCAGCAGCTCATATAAATAAAGAACATTTTGGTTGCAAATGAAATTAATTAAGTTCGATCTGCTCTTCAAAGGAAAGGTGCGAACCTGCTCAAACAAGTGCGAATTATCTCCACAAGGGTGTGAATTGTTTTGAAGCCTCTCCTTCCAAGGTGATGGTTGACGAATCATCTTTAGGCCTGTATGCTGGTGAAGAAGAAGATCTGTAGACTTTGTTGTATCAGATCTGAACATTGCTGTTTGAATTCTACACAAAACTGAAGGTGATAGGTGCTGCTCTTATCTACTATTAAGGTGCTGTAACAAAAGCCCTATCTATGCATTGTATTGTTACAATTTAAAGTGAATACATAGTCAGACTTGTGTGTCTTTATAGCTGGGTTTTTCCTCATCAGAGGTTTTCCCAGGTAAATGTTTTGAGACTCTTGTGCACTTGCTTTGTTTTCATGCCTACTTGTTTCAACTTAATCTGAAATTCATTTTATTAATTCTGATTTTTGATCTGAGACACAAAATTCTACATGGTATCAGAGCCAGGTCATACTAACATCAGATTTCAGTAAGGTCATTTTTGTTGCATCTAGTTGCTGTTTGTTTTCAGATTAAAATGTCAGGTTTGAAGGGTGAAGACAGACTTGATGGAGCCCTTGATTTTGCTGCCTGGAAAGTTCGCATTCAACTCATACTTGAGGAGAATGAGCTTCTCAAATTTGTTGAAGAAGAAAAGTTGTCCCCTCCTGAAGATGCAGAGGAACTAAAACAGTTCAAGAAGGATTCAGCCAAAGCTAGGAAGATTGTTATTGAATCCGTTAGAAATCATCTTGTTCCTGTCATATTGAAGTTTGCTTCCGCCAGGGAAATAATCAAACACTTGGAAGGAATGTTTGAAGTCAAAAATCTCAGCAGAGTCCTTGCTCTAAGGCAGCAGCTACTTCATATCAAAATGAAAGAAGAGGACTCAATCATGGCCTACTTTATGAAGATCAATGAACTAAAGGATAAACTAAGTACTCTTGATTGTGAAGTTCCAGACAAAGATCTTGTTCTAATTGCATTAAATGGTCTACCTGATGAATGGGATCTCTTCATTCGTAGCATTGGCGGGAGAGCTGAACGTCCCAACTATGAGTGTCTTCAAGCTGATTGCATTGAAGTGAGGGGAAAACACAAGAACTCTCACAAAGATGATAATCATGTTCTTACGGCTAAGTCTAAGAAAGGTGGGAATTGGAAGAAAGATAAGACAAGCAAGGATTTCAGACCTCCTTCCTACGATCCAAGAAAGAAGTCAAGAGATTCCTCTCATATTCGTTGTTTCAGATGTGACAAGTATGGTCACTATGCTAGAGACTGTCAGAATGAACCTAAGGAAAGGGAAGCAAATTTAAACGAAGTCTCTGAACAAAATGAGGACTATCTTCTTATCTCTGTCTTATCAAGCAATGTTCCTACAGACAGTAATACTTGGATAGTTGACAATGGAGCCTCCAGACACATCTCAGGTTACCATGAACATCTTTCAGATCTGATAGAAAAGGACACCAATCTTCATGTGGTAATTGGTGATGATGCTCGATACTCTGTAAAAGGTTCTGGTACTACTTTAAAACTAGATTCTGGTATTTCCTTACAACTCAGTGATATTCTTTTTGTAGATTTTAGACCTTAGGTATGTTAATCAGACTTAGATAATTAACTATGCCCTAGTTTGTAATCAGATTCACAGTATTTTAATAGACCAGCAGAAATTAAATATGCCCTAGATTGTAATCAGATTTGCAGTATTTAACAAGTCAACATAAATCATAAATAAAACAGTAGACAACAAGCATACCTTGGGAAAACCTCTAATGAGGAAAAACCCAACATGAAAGACCCACAGGTCAGATTATATATTCTCCTCTTAAAATGCACAATTACAATACTTAGCTCTTTCTATCAGATCTGATCTATTTGTGTAGCAGATCTGCTCTTTCATGTTCTTCAAGATGCACAACATCACCTAGGTTATCTTGCACCAATTCGCATAAGTCTGAAAGAGTTCGCCTTCTTCCTTGTCAATTCGCACTTGATAAGCGGAGCTGTTTTCCCATTCGCATAGGTGAATAATGAATGAATGTGTAATAACTTGCAATTTGTCACTTATTTATATATGCATCTTTTATTCCTTGAAATGCAAGTCGGCCTCCTTGGGTTTTGGCGCTAATATTAAATGGTGAGTATTTTTGCATAGCGTGGTAATTGTTTGTGCATAAGATAGGGTCACGTTACCCTAGGATAGGACCCGGTCCTAAATGGGGTTCGGATGTTGCCTTAAGGCAATCCGAACCCATATAACCCTAGTTATAATCAACACTCCCTCTTAACTAGGGAGGAGGAGAATACATAATCTGAACCTTTAAGTTCCATCTAGCACACAAGCATAGAATGGATCTAGCACACAAGCATAGAATTACATCTTCCACCTAGCACACAAGCATAGAAAGTGTAATACACCAGTGGGTCTTTACATTATTACAATTATCCATCTAGCACACAAGCATAGATTGGATGTAATTCATTCTTGCACACAAGCAAAGAATGACTCAAAGTGCTACCAATAGTCACTGAGATTGAAGCTCCCTCTCAATCAGGGTTCCGTTTTCCATGACACCAAGTCTATCTCTGAAGTACTCGAACTTCACTCTGGATAACGGTTTGGTGAGGATGTCAGCAATCTGTTCATCTGTGCTAATGTACTTTAGATGAATGGTACCTCTCTGCACCATATCCCGAATGTAATGATAGTGTGTTTCCACATGTTTGGACCAATCATGAAATACAGGATTTACTGACATCTTTATACAGCTTTGATTATCACAATGAATGGTGGTAGAATCATTGACTTGAACAAATAATCCAACAAGAAGCTTACGAAGCCATACTGCTTCTCTGGATGCAATAGATGCGGCAATGTACTCAGCTTCTGCAGTGCTTAATGCTACCGAAGATTGCTTTCTGCATGCCCAAGAGATCACTGCGGAGCCCAAGTTGAAGCAGATGCCTGAGGTGCTTTTCCTGTCCTTGACGCTTCCTGCCCAATCTGAATCTGAGTAGCCTTTCAAGAGGATTGGGGTATTAAGTGAATACTTCAGCCCATAACCAATCGTGCCACGTAGGTATCTTAGAATGTGCTTGGCAGCAACCAGGTGAACATGTTTAGGTGAGCTCATGAACTGACTGAGAGCATTCACAGCATAACAGATATCTAGCCTAGTATTGACTAGGTACATCAGGGAGCCAATCAACTGCCTGTACTCAGAGGGATCTGCAAAATCCAAGTTAGCTGCAGAAACACTTAACTTCTTTAAGTTAGATTCCATAGGAGTACGCATAGGTTTACAATCTATCATTCTAAATCTTTTCAAAATATCAATAGTGTATTTTCCCTGACTTAGAAAGATTTCATTAGTTCTTTGCCATACTTCTAACCCTAGGAAGTAGTGCATTAGACCTAAATCCTTCATTTCAAATTCTGAGGCTAATTCCTTTTTGCATCTTAGGATTAATTTATTTTCACTCGTGAGAAATAAATCATCTACATACAAAACTAAAATAAGCATCTCATCATTATAAACTTTCAAGTAAATGTTAACATCAACATCATTCTTGGAAAACCCTAAACTTAGTAAGTACTTATCAATTCTTTCATACCAAGCGTGAGGAGCTTGTTTGAGCCCATATAAGGCTTTCTTCAACCTACAAACATGAGAATCTCTTTTATGGATTACATAGCCTTCTGGTTGCTCAATATAGACTTCCTCCTCAATGACACCATTAAGGAAGGCTGTCGTAACGTCCATTTGATGCAACTCCCAACCTTTGGTTGCAGCAATAGCTATTATAGACCTAATAGAGGTATATCTAGCAATAGGGGCAAAGGTTTCTTCATAATCTATTCCTTCCTTTTGAGAAAAACCACGTGCTACAAACCTAGCTTTATATTTTTCAATACTACCATCAGCATTATGTTTAATTTTAAACAACCATTTAGAGGAAACGACAGACTTACCTTTGGGTCTGGGTACAATGTCCCGGACATCATTCTTGATGATAGACCCATACTCTTCATCCATGGCCAATTTCCAAGCATGATGGGACATAGCTTCTCCGATATTGTGGGGTTCATACTCAATTATATTGCACATCACAAAAATGTAGTTGGCGTGATTTTGAAAACTCTTGCTATTTCTGAAGGTTCCTCTGGGAGCAGCAAACCCTTCAACATCTTGAATCGTATTTCTAACCCAAAGTGGTCTCTTCTTGCAGACCACAATATCCTGAGGTATATCAGTAGATTGCATGGGTTCTGATGAGTCATTCTGAACTTCCTGATCTGGGAGATCAGTAGACTCCTCCTATAACTCAGGGTTAGCATCAACAATTGAATCTTGTTTTTCCATCACCATATCATCATTGTTGATTAATGAACCTTTAGATCTTTTGAAAGCAATATCTTCTTCAAAAGTTACATCTCTACTTACCTCAACATACCTTTAACCTGAAATGTAGATCCTGAAGGCTTTGGAAGATTCGTTGTATCCTACTAGGATGCCTTTCTTTCCAGATGGATCCAGCTTGGTTTGTTTTTCTTTAGGCACATGAACATACACAGGGCTTCCGAATATCCTTAGGTGACTGATGTCTGGTTTGATTCCTGAAAAGGCTTCTTCAGGTGTCACATCCTTTAGGACTCGATGAGGACATCTATTCTGAATATAAACTGTGGTTTTGGATGCTTCTGCCCATAGAAAAGGTTGCAAGTCCTGATCATGTATCATGGCTCTTGCAGCTTCAACAATGGTCCTGTTCTTTCTTTCAGCAACTCCATTTTGCTGAGGGTTGTAGGGAACACAGAACTCCCTCTTAATTCCTGCTTTAACACAAAAGTCATAGAAGCTACCTGAGGTGTATTCACCTCCACTGTCAGACCTTAAACATTTGATTCGATTTCCTGTAGTATTTTCAACTAAGGCTTTGAATTCTTTAAATCTGTATAGGACTTCTTCAGACTCTTTAGTTTTAAGAAAATAGATCCATGTTTTCCTAGAGAAATCATCTATGAAGATAACATAATATAGGAAACCGCTAGGAGATGCTACTGACATAGGACCACATAAATCTAAATGAATAAGCTCTAACCTTTCTTTAGCCCTACTATCGCTTTTATGAAAGGGATTCTTTACATTCTTACCCATTACACAACCTTTACAAGCATCATCATGAGATAAACTGAGTTTAGGCATACCTTTGACCATTTTACCGAGAGTGGGAAGAGCTTGAAAGTGAAGATGACCCAATCTTCTATGCCATAGCTCGCATGATTCAGGGGTCTCATGAATGAGAGCTTGAATTGGATTAGCTGCAAGCTTATATAAACTATCACATCTATTTCCAATAATACAAGCAGATTTGAAGTTAGATTTCTTAGACCAGGCTAGTACTTTCCCTTCAGAAAATGCTATTTGCAAACCTTTATCTTCTAAAGCCGAAATGGAAATAAGATTTCTTGTAATACCAGGTACAAATAGAATATCACAGAGTTGTAAGGAAATACCATAATCTAGTTTTAAAGAGGTAGTGCCAGAACCTTTTACCGAGTATCGAGCATCATCACCGATTACTACATGAAGATTGGTGTCTTTTTCAATCAGATCTGAGAGATGCTCACGAAATCCTGAGATGTGCCTGGAGGCACCACTGTCAAGTATCCACGTATTGCTGTCCGTAGGAACATTGCTGGAAAGAGCAAAGATAAGAAGGTAGTCTTCACTTTGTTCGGCAACTTCATTTAAGTTAGCTTCCCTTTCCTTTGGGTCATTCTGACAATCTCTGGCATAGTGACCATACTTGTCACATCTGAAGCAACGAATGTGAGGAATCTCTTGACTTTTTCCTTGGATCATAGGAGGAGGATCTAAAATCTTTGCTTCTCTTTTCTTTCTTCCAATGACCACCTTTCCTAGATTTAGATAAGAGAACATGATTATCGTTGAAAGAGTTCTTGAGTTTTCCTCTTACCTCAATTCGAGATTCCTCTTCGATGCAATCAAATTGAAGACGCTCAAAGTTGGGACGATCGGCTCTTCCACCAATGCTATGAATGAATGGTTCCCATTCATCAAGTAGACCATTTAATGCAATCATAACAAGGTCTTTATCTGAGATTTGGCAATCAAGAGTGCTTAGCTTGTCCTTTAGTTCATTGATCTTCATGAAGTAGGTTATGATTGAGTCTTCTTCTTTCATTTTCATGTGTAGAAGTTGTTGTCTTAGGGCAAGAGCCTTGCTGAGATTGTTGACTTCGTAGATCCCTTCCAAGTGTTTGATCATTTCTCTGGCAGATGTAAACTTTGATATGAAAGTGACAAGATGATTCTTGACGGACTCAATTATGATCCTTCTAGCCTTGAGGGAATCTTTCTTGAACAGTTTCAGCTCTTCAGCATCTTCAGGAGGAGACAACCTTTCTTCTTCTACAAATTTCAGTAGGTCATTTTCTTCAAGGATCAACAAAATACGAACTTTCCAAGCAGCAAAGTCAATGGCTCCCTCAAGCCTATCTTCAGCCTTCAAACCTGACATCTTTAATCTGAAAACAACCAACAGCTATATGCAACAATTGATTTGCTAAACTCAGAAGTTAATGACACCTTAGCTCTGATACCATGTAGATTTTAGACCTTAGGTATGTTAATCAGACTTAGATAATTAACTATGCCCTAGTTTGTAATCAGATTCACAGTATTTTAATAGACCAGCAGAAATTAAATATGCCCTAGATTGTAATCAGATTTGCAGTATTTAACAAGTCAACATTAATCAGAAATAAAACAGTAGACAACAAGCATACCCTGGGAAAACCTCTAATGAGGAAAAGCCCAACATGAAAGACCCACAGGTCAGATTATATATTCTCCTCTTAAAATGCACAATTACAATACTTAGCTCTTTCTATCAGATCTGATCTATTTGTGTAGCAGATCTGCTCTTTCATGTTCTTCAAGATGCACAACATCACCTAGGTTATCTTGCACCAATTCACATAAGTCTGAAAGAGTTCGCCTTCTTCCTTGTCAATTCGCACTTGATAAGCAGAGCTATTTTCCCATTCGCATAGGTGAATAATGAATGAATGTGTAATAACTTGCAATTTGTCACTTATTTGTATATGCATCTTTTATTCCTTGAAATGCAAGTCGGCCTCCTTGGGTTTTGGCACTAATATTAAATGGTGAGTATTTTTGCATAGCGTGGTAATTGTTTGTGCATAAGATAGGGACACGTTACCCTAGGATAGGACCCGGTCCTTAATGGGGTTTGGATGTTGCCTTAAGGCAATCCGAACCCATATAACCCTAGTTATAATCAACACTTTTTGTACCTGGAATTAAAAGAAATCTTATTTCCATTTCTGCTTTAGAAGATAAGGGTTTGCGAGTAGCATTTTCTGAAGGTAAAGTACTTGCTTGGTCTAAGAAATCTAGTTTTCATGTGGTAATTGGTGATGATGCTCGATACTCTATAAAAGGTTCTGGTACTACTTCTTTAAAACTAGATTCTGGTATTTCCTTACAACTCAATGATATTCTTTTTGTACCTGGAATTAAAAGAAATCTTATTTCCATTTCTGCTTTAGAAGATAAGGGTTTGCAAGTAGCATTTTCTGAAGGTAAAGTACTTGCTTGGTCTAAGAAATCTAGTTTCAAATCTGCTCATGTTATTGGAAATAAATATGATAGTTTGTATAAGCTTGCAGCTAACCCATTTCAAGCCCTCATTCATGAGGTTCCTGAATCATGCGAGCTATGGCATAGAAGACTTGGACATTTGCACTTCTAGGCTCTCCCCACTCTTGGTAAAATGGTTAAAGGTATGCCTAAACTCAGTTTATCCCATGATGATGCATGTAAAGGTTGTGCAATGGGTAAGAATGTGAAGAGTCCATTTCATAAAAGTGATAGTAGGGCTAAACAAAAGTTAGAGCTTATCCATTCAGATCTATGTGGTCCTATGTTTGTAGCCTCTCCTAGCGGTTTCTTTTATTATGTTATCTTCATAGATGATTTTTCTAGGAAAACATGGATTTACTTTCTTAAATCTAAAGAGTCTGGCGAAGTCTAAAATAGATAAAAAGAATTCAAAGCCTTGGTTGAAAATATTTCTAGAAAGCGAATTAAATGTTTAAGGTCTGACAATGGAGGTGAGTACACCTCAACTAGTTTTCATGATTTTTGTGTTGAGACAGGAATTAAGAGGGAGTTTTGTGTTTCCTACAATCCTCAGCAAAATGGAGTTGCTGAAAGAAATAACAGGTCCATCGTTGAAGCTACAAGAGCCATGATTCATGATCAAGACTTGCAACCCTTCCTATGGGCGGAGGCATCCAAAACAACAGTTTACATTCAGAATAGATGTCCTCATCGTGCTCTAAAGAATGTAACTCCTAAAGAAGCCTTTACAGGAATCAAACCTGACATCAACCACTTAAGGATTTTCAGGAGCCCTGTGTATGTTCATGTGCCTAAGGAAAAGCGAACCAAGTTGGATCCCTCTGGAAAGAAAGGTATCTTAGTAGGATACAGTGAATCTTCCAAAGCCTTCAGAATCTACATTTCAGGTCAAAGGTATGTTGAGGTAAGTAGAGATGTAACTTTTGAAGAAGATATTGCATTCAAAAGATCTAAAGGTTCATTATTTGATGATGATAATATTGTGACTGAAAATCAAGAATCAAATGTTGATACTAACCCTGAGATACAAAAGGAGTCTATTGACCCCCTAGAACAGGAAGTTCAGGATGATCCAACTGAACCCATGGATTCTACAGATATACCTAAGGATATTGTGGTCAGCAAGAAGAGGCCACTTTGGGTTAGAAACACCATTCAAGATGCTGAAAGATTTGTTGCTCCCAGAGGAACCTTCAGAGATAGCAAGAGACCTCAAAATCATGCCAACTACATTTCAGTAATGTGCAACATCATTGAGTCTGAACCTCACAATGTCGAAGAAGCTATGAATCACCATGCGTGGAAGTTAGCCATGGATGAAGAGTATGAGTCTATCTTCAAGAATGATGTTTGGGACATTGTACTTAGACCCAAAGGTAAGTCTGTTGTTTCCTCTAAATGGTTATTTAAAATTAAGCATAATGCTGATGGTAGTATTGAGAAATATAAAGCTAGATTAGTAGCTCGTGGTTTTTCTCAAAAGGAAGGAATAGATTATGAAAAAACATTCGCTCCTGTTGCTAGATATACTTCTATTAGATCTATAATAGCTATTGCTGCAGCTAAAGGTTGGAAACTACATCAAATGGATGTTAAGACAACTTTTCTAAATGGAGTTATTGAGGAAGAAGTCTACATTGAGCAACCAGAAGGTTATGTAATACATAGAAGAGACTCTCATGTTTGCAGATTGAAGAAAGCCTTATATGGACTCAAACAGGCTCCTCGTGCTTGGTATGAAAGAATTGATAAATACTTACTAAGCTTAGGGTTTTGTAAGAATGATGCTGATGCTAATCTTTACCTTAAAATATGCAATAATGATATGCTCATTCTAGTTTTATATGTGGATGATTTATTTCTCACTGGTGAAGATAAACTGATTATGAGATGCAAGAAAGAATCAGCCTCATAATTTGAAATGAAGGATTTAGGGTTAATGCATTACTTCCTAGGGTTAGAAGTATGGCAGAAATCTAATGAAATTATCCTAAGTCAAGGAAAGTACACTATTGATATTTTGAAAAAATTTAGAATGATGGATTGTAAACCTATGTTTACTCCTATGGAATCTAACTTAAAGAAGTTGAGCATCTCTGCAGCTAACTTTGATTTTGCAGATCCATCTGAGTACAGACAATTGATCGGATCTTTGATGTATCTAGTTAACACTAGACCGGATATCTATTATGTAGTGAATGCTCTTAGTTAGTTCATAAGCATGCCTAAGCATGTTCACCTTGTTGCAGCTAAACATATACTGAGATATCTGCGAGGCACTATTGGTTATGGACTGAAGTATTCACTCAATACTTCAGTCTCCTTGGGAGGCTATTCAAACTCAGACTGGGTAGGAAGTGTCAAAGACAGGAAAAGTACTTTGGGTATCTGCAGTAATCTCTTGGGCCTGTAGAAAACAATCTTCTGTAGCATTAAGTACTGCAAAAGTTGAGTACATTGCACCATCTATTGCATCCAAAGAAGCAGTATGGCTCTGCAAACTTTTTGTTGGATTGTTTGGACAACCTAGTGATCCTACTACCATTCATTGTCATAATCAGAGTTGCATAAAGATGTCTGTCAACCCAGTATTTCATGACAGGTCAAAACATGTGGAAACTCATTATCACTACATTCGGGATATGGTTCAAAGAGGCGCCATTCAGCTAAAGTATATCAGCACAGATGAACAGGTTGCAGATATTCTTACCAAGCCCTTGTCCAGAGTGAAGTTTGAATACTTCAGAGACAGACTCGGTATTGTGGAAAATGAAGTCCAGGTTGAGAGGGAGCCTCAACCTCAGTATTTCACTATGGATCAAGAATGGTCCATTCTTCACTTGTGTGCAAGAATGGAAGGTTCCAATCTATGCTTGTGTGCTAGATGGAAGGTTGTAATTGTATAAAGACCCACTTGTGTATTACACTTTCTATGCTTGTGTGCTAGAACCATCCTATGCTTGTGTGCTAGGTTGAAGATGTAATTCTATGCTTGTGTGCTAGATGGAACTCTAAAGGTTCTAATTATGTATTCATTTTCTTCCTAGTAAAGAGGAAGTGTTGTTTGGTAACTATGAAAGAAAATAGGGTTGGGCCCTCATGCTACAAGAGGTAGTGTGTCCCTTTAGGGCCGACCCGAAAGGGAGAACACACCTCACCTTATCAAACAGCAAACAAATATAACGTGTGGCCCCAAAAGGATTATCGGCAAAATAATAAAAGGGTTTTTGGCGCCAAAGTTTATGAGGCCGACCCCATATTGCATCCTTAGCAGCTCATATAAATAAAGAACATTCTGGTTGCAAATGAAATTAATTAAGTTCGATCTGCTCTTCAAAAGAAAGGTGCGAACCTGCTCAAACAAGTGCGAATTATCTCCAGAAGGGTGCGAATTGTTTTGAAGCCTCTCCTTCCAAGGTGATGGTTGATGAATCATCTTTAGGCCTGTATGTTGGTGAAGAAGAAGATCTGTAGACTTTGTTGTATCAGATCTGAACATTGCTGTTTGAATTATTAATTTTGTGCCCTAGATCAGTAATCAGATTTATGTCTTTTAATTATGCCCTAGTTTGTTAATCAGATTTGTATTAAAACCATAATTCAGTAAACTCAGAAATGAAACAAGTAAACAAGAGACAAATGCAAATACCCTGGGAAAACCTCTGAGGAAAAACCCAACATTAAAGACCCATAGGTCAGATTATATATTCTCTCTTAATTGCACAAATACAATACTTAGCTTGCTTCTCCAGATCTGATCCCTTTTGTATGTTAGATCTACACTTCTAAACACTTCAAGTCTACACCAAAAGAGGCCTATATCCTCTTGGACAAGTTCGCACAATCCTTGACAAGTTCGCACAATCCTTGGATAAATTCGCACTTTTATTAGCAGAGCTAATTCGCTGATTGCATTGATGATTGAATTGTGTTTGCACTTTAACTTTATTTATATGGATCTTTTGACCAAGGTCGACCTCAATCCTTTTTGGCGCCAATTTATATTTTGTGGCGTGAGTCCTTTTTGGTGTAGCGTGGAGGATGGGGCTGGACTTGTCTTGGGGCCACGCTACCCCTTAAGGATAGGACCCAGTCCTAAATGGGTTCGGATGTTGCCTTAAGGCAATCCGAACCCATCTTTCCCTAGTTATAAACAACATGAATTCTACACAAAACTGAAGGTGATAGGTGCTGCTCTCATCTGCTGTTAAGGTGCTGTAACAAAAGCCCTATCTATGCATTGTATTGTTACAATTTAAAGTGAATACATAGTCAGACCTGTGGGTCTTTATAGCTGGGTTTTTCCTCATCAGAGGTTTTCCCAAGGTAAATGTTTTGAGACTCTTGTGCACTTGCTTTGTTTTCATGCCTACTTGTTTCAACTTAATCTGAGATTCATTTTATTAATTTTGATCTCTGATCTGAGACACAAAATTCTACATAATTTTGGTTTATTTTGAAGCCTTGTTTAGTAGTGAAGGAGAGTTTAATTTTATTTTTAATATGGGAAGGTCTGAAATAGGATTTCATATGGCTTCTACTGGATCGATCCAAGCTCTTAGACTTGACCAAATTTGCTTGTGTAACAATGCAAATATCTATTCTCGAGCAAAGTATAAACATCTAAATTTACAATACTTATTTGCTATAACTTTGAGTAGCCCTGATTAGATATTTACTGCATTAATATCTCATAATTTCATGAATAGATACATATATAAAGTACTTTATTTTACTTGTAAAAGATGATCCAAAATTCCAAGATCTAAATTATGCTTTCTTTCCCAAGGATGAAAGCCTTTCTAGTCTTTTAGTACAATTCCACACAAGTATTGATAGTGTGCTCGAGCTGAAAAAGATTTCCAATTGTAGTAGCTTGTGTTTGGTGTGAATTTCTTTTTAAATTTGTACTGAAGTGATATCATTTTATTATTTACTTGTTTTTCAATGATTTTGGTGAGGGTAATCCCCATGCAGGCTGTACCATTTTAGATATATCATTGTTGGCTACATTGTGAAGTTTAGCAATAATATTTGTTGATTATATTCCACTAATTGGTCATACTAGTTGCAACCATGAATCTGGCTATGCATTTGCAAGAAACTGGAAACAAATTGTGTAAGTTGTCCATATGATGTTTAGGCACTATTTGATGCTAATATCCTCCCGTATTAGGCTACCACTTTCCGTTTGTGTTTTACCTGACTAGGATCCAACTGTACTAATTTAAGAGGGAAGGTGAAATAACCATTTAATGGTTCATTTCCTTCAGAACATCTATTTGTGATCTACTGTACTACCAGAGGTTTATATGAGACCCATCTGCACATTGTCTAGTAGTCCGTATGACATCAAATCTGATCTCTTCTTCCACACAAGTTGTACACCTCTTATAAGGCCATAGAGTTCGATTAGTCACCTTTATTTCAATCTACAGTTTGAACTTTCTGACCTAAACATTATATAAATATTTCTCCAAGAAATGATCATAGTTTTGGGCATTGGGTCACCATGAATAGATATTGAGTTACTTCCAAATTTTGGAGTATTAATTATAGTAATTTCAGATTTGCAAAATAAGCATTATATCCCATCTTCTTGAAAAAATCAAATATTGTGAAAATTGGTTCGTTTAGCACCAATAGTTTATACAATTCTTGAAGGTCCTAGATAGTCACCCTGAATAGCTACTCTTCATTGTAAAAGATCGTGATCGGTTTATCTGATGGATCCATTTTATTTTCAGCATATCAGTCACTATCTTGGCATGTATCTGAATCAAGTGATATAGTCTGCCATGTTGGCATTGACACTTTGAAATTTGCATATCATTATTTGCCATTTTAGCATTGAACCATTCTATGACTTTTCTTACAATGTAATTTAGTCAGCTAGTTGCCACTATCCTTTCCATTGTCATCATTCTAGTTTTTGTATGCTCTCACTTTTCCCACATTGAGAACTTGGTGTTCAGAAAAAGGTAGGATTCAAGTGACTGCAAAAATTTCTTATCGATTTGAAGTAATGCCATACTAGGGACATTACAGCGGTATAAAAGTTTGCGGTCTTGCAGCTTATTTTCATAAGCTAATCGTTTTCATGCAAAGCTATATTTCATATGCATCCCAATTACAAAGCAAACAGATTATTATAGGAAAATCAAAAAAACATTCCAAAGAATCAACAATCAACAAGTTGAGTTTCCATCTTCCAAATTTGTATTAGAAGAAACAAATATGGAAAAAATAGAAAAGAGAGATACGGGGGAAGAAGACTTTGTAGAGGCAAGGCATATCAAACTTGTGCAAGGGTAAGAGCACCCTACAGACATGCTAGCCCAATCACTTCATAGCACGCAAAATAATATAACTATGCATAGACCTCAAAATGATGAAGCACTTTTGGAGTCAATAATCCTAATAACACCCGCACAAGATTATTGTTGGTTCAGCTGCTAGATCTTTCCAACCTACTTTTCTTCATAGGAAGAAAGTTCTTGAATTATAAGCCCAAAATTTGATGGTGGATGACCTCATAGCTTGTTATGCTAAATACAAAGCTCTACCAAATGAGATCCAAAATGAAATGTCTCTTGGTAGAGTTTAGTCATCTCATTCTCCTCTTGGACATCATTACTACCTACACATGCACTTTTGCTCATGGTAGCACATGACAATCAATCCTCTGCAGTAGAGGTGTACTCTATTTCATTCACCTTCTTGCTAGAAGAAGCATTCTTATTCTTTTTGTACTCCTTAAAAGGGTGCTTTTTTTGATGGAGCATTCAATAAGCCTCTAGTATGGCCTTTGTCACAATGCTTGCAAAAATAATCTTCATTTTCCTTAACCTTGGTCTTTATGCTGATGTTAGCATCGTTTTACCTTTAACTTTTCTTTCCCTTTGCTGGAGTCTCCACCTTGTTTCTTTTCCTTCCCCCCCTACAATTTTGGTTGATAAGTGGAGTTCGTCTTCTGTCACTTAGGATGAGTTCAAGCTTAAAGAACGCTTTGATACATTTTAATCTTTCCCAAAGTCCAAAAGGTCACCACAACATCCTCTTCCAACTTCCTAGACCTTTCTTCTCCATCATCCATATCGTTGTGTCCTACTTTGGCCATTCTTCTCTCTGCTCTATTCCACTACCTAGTACCAATCTCAATCTCAAATGGACTCAAATCACCTCTTTCACTTGACCTATTAATAGGCATGACAACCCTATTATTTCACCAAACAACTAAAAAATCAATGCCAAGAAGTAATTCTAATCTGCTGTAATATCACTTGATCCATATACAAGGTGGATATTCCACACACTACACATCAACATTATTTTACTCTAACATCATTTTAAGTATGGAGATTAACAAGGAAACATAGAAACAATACAAGAAAGTGGAGATATATAGAAACATGTGACAATTACTAAAACATACTAGGTTGCCCTTGAGAAACCATAAAAGGGGAGAAAACACTACCAAAAGTGAGAAATTTTCTCTTTAATCCACTATGCACTAGTTGAATACACAGTGACAAGTTGACAACATGTTTGCACAACTTACAAAACCCTATAATCTATCTCCGAACCATTGGCATAAATGATAACCTTGCAAAATGAGCATTGCAAAAGGATAATGAGAAAGCTAATCCTTGCACATGATTTACAATAGTATATTATAGACCTCCAATGACTATAGAGGAAATAAAAAACATGCTTCCCCATACCTGGAAGATAAAATGAACTATTTTAACCCTTCACGTTCCATGCTCTATTTGCACAATGGCAAAATCATCACTTCTTATAGGAAGCATTTTTCAAATTGCCACTTTCTCTAGGGGCAAATTTGAAAGAGTCATGGTTGAGGTATATTTGAAACCTCTGGAAACCAATCATTTTGTCATAAGACAAATATCACTTCTTTTTGTTGCCTATACACCTACATTTGACTTCTCAAGATGCTTCAGATCATCCCGAGGCCTCAAGTAACCTATACACAAGCATTTGAATCTCTAAAACTAACAACCATTGTTCTCCTTATGATGTCCTAAATCACTCTTCGTCTCTGATTGATTGTGGATATGTGCAACGGTCCAATCATGAACAATGATCTGTTTTATGGATCTTTAATAGATAGGTTGCGTTGAACATTTGGAATGATAATATCAAGGCCTTTTAATGTACCTCGAAAAATGCTATCTGCCTATGTTCTCACTATAGTTTTGGGTTTATTTTGGAGCCTTATTTTAGTAAATCAAGAAGAAATTTATTTTAAATTGCATTTTACATCAATTGGGAAAGGTTTATAATAGTAGTTCATACAGCCTGTAATAAATCTTCTTCAAGGTGTTCAACTCTACCAACTTTCTAAATGTTCAGCCTATGTTTTTTGTTTTAGAAAAATGCAAATATCTACTCCCAAGAATTATAAAGACATAATTTTCTAATGTCTAATTGCTAAAACTTCAAGAAGCACTGATTTGGATGTTTGCTACATAAACATTTCTTGAATAGAAGTATGCAAAATCAATAATGTATTTTATTTTACTTATAAAGAAATATCTAAAAGGCCTAGATGTAAAATTATGCTTTCTTCCTAAGTTGAAGGGTTCGCCCCCCTAGGCCCCTGGTACCGGTCCAGTCTGGTCCTGGTTCGGGGTCCTGGTCTGGTCTGCCTGTGGTCCGGACAGAGTCCGTGCTTCACAGGCCTGGTTTGGACCAGGTCGAACCCAGGTGGACCCAGGTTGAACCCGGGCGTCTGGCGGCCCAAAAACCAAGTAGCCTCACAACGGGTAACACTAGCCCTAGTATTCCATTGAATATTAGTGAATAGAAAATCTATGAATATATCTTCTATGGAGTCCTAGATAATTTGGACAATCAATAACAGCATACAAAATCTTCCAAAGCTTCTCATAATAATGATCTTGCATCCTAGGACTAAGAGGCTGCAGGAAGAAAAATTCACCTCAAGAAACTGCTAATAAGTAACATTATTGGAGGATTGGACACAATACACAGTACTGGCAGTTGGTTTTTATTTTCAGTTTTCATAAAAAGAACATGATTCTTTTCAACTCTTCACTAGTAAAGGGATCCTTTCCAGTTAAATAAAAGAAGTCAATCAATTTAGACTGTTATATTATACAGCAATAATTGCAATATAGAATGTACTACATCTCTCTACACTAATGTCCCGCTTCAGGTCATAGCGATTGCTTTTTACTTCAAAGTGTCTTGAAGTCCACTGTTTTATAGAAATTAGCATACAATCTACTTAGTATAATTTTGTTTTCATAAATTTTAGTTGTATAGAGTATCCTACGGTTTAACTCAGTGCTGGATGGTTTGTATTTTGCACATGTTTTAAGCTAACATCAGAAACTTTGAATTGCAACAGTTTTTTATTGTGTCTGCTTATTGATGAATGCTTGAGTAATGCTTTGGTTAGAACAGGTTGAAACTTATAATCCAGTATAATTGCTTAGTGTTGGATGGATTGTTTTGAGCGTGTGGAATGCTAATATCACAGCCTTTATATTGGAAGAAATTCTGATTTCATGTGCTCATTAGTGGATATTTGAGTAACAATTTGGTTAGAAGATGCTGGAACTTGGATAAACAGAGTAATCAATCAAATAGGACTATGAAAGCCCCAGAGAGTGTGTCTAGAATTAAAGTCTTTAATCTCTTTAAGGAACAAAGCCAAGAGATAACAGCTGAAAAAAGTACAAAAAATAGAAGGAATTATTATAGTCTCAAAAGGTATAATGGTACCTAAAAGTCTTCAATGATACCCTGGATAATTTGGGCGATCATTAAGGGCACATGAAATCTGCTAATTCTTGAGCGACTCAGTGGCTGAGTAAAGAGGCAATTCAACACACTAGACTGCTAATAAGCAACATCACTGAGAGATTGGATACACTACACCGTGATAGCAGTTGGTTTTATTTTCAATTTTTGTACAAACATAAGAAGAACGTGATTCTTTCGACCAGTTCTCCTCCATAAAGTAGAAAAGCTATCATTCAAATCTGATGGCTCTTAGCTAGCATTATTTGTAATATACAATTTACTGCAATTTGTAGTTTAATTCAAAGTGACCTAAAACTCATGCTTCTACAGTAATTAATATACCATCTACTTCAAATATATTTAATTTTGTAGAAAGTTTCATTTATAATTTATTTTATATTCTGGCTTTCCAGAACCTATTTCAATACGAGTGCACATTTTGCATATGACCTTTCTCTCATGTACACTGGATATATTGGCATAGGCAAAAGGACCTACAGAGCACACAAGCACCTCTAAACAGAATTAATGGTGGAGAGTTAAAGCAACACACAGAAGCACATCTAGGTGAAGAAGATGTTAAACATATCAACTCAGGGACTTTTACCCTGCTACAAATGATTTAAGCTAAGAATGAAAATCTCAAAATCAGAACCATTTCTTAAATTTAAAAAAGATGATCTGGGAAACTTGCAATGAAGAAAATGTGACCTGATTTGGGTCCGCTCCTTTCACAAAGTTTGGCTTCCACTCGCAATCCATTCCAACCAGCTCGACCTCAGCTGAGCTAAAATAGTTTGTAGCATTCACTAACTCCTCAATTGTATCAACCCACCATATAACATTTTCTTCTGAACCAACCACATCCGACAATTGCAGGTAATTGTGGGAATGGTGTGACTTCTTCCCCCATTGCTGCCAATTCTGCATTTGCTCTGTTGCCGCCTCCCAACCGTACCGTGCATCTCCTTTATGAGCATTTGCCTTCTCCATTTTACGCCAATCCGACGCCAAAATCAACTTAGGCAGAAACAACGGTTAGCAAGGTTAGAATTTTCTAGACTCAAAGGATTTAACAGGGGTAAAGTAAAATACACCCTTTCCCTATGCTACAGCAATAAGGGGCCGATTCATAAACATCGTGACCGTATTGATTAATTACTTGGAATTCAGAACATAATATTATTAAATACTTTCAAAATCTGCATAGTCTGATTTTTAAATAAGATAAATTAGATCATTTAAATTTGAAAACAAATGGATTTCATTGAGTGAAATTTTTTTCCTTCTCTCACTCACTTTCAGATATTTTTTAAATAAAAATAAAATATAAAATTATTATTTACTTTTTAGCTGTTAGAATTATAGTTAAATACAATTTAGAAAGATTCTTTCTGGGACCACAGACATATGCATTTGAATTGATATAAATGATCACATTCAACAATATTTTAAATCATATTCAAATTGATCATATTTTAAATATAATTTATTCATTTGAATTGATATTTCTAATCACACTTAAAATCAATAATTTTTTTTTTCTAAATTATAAACAAATGCAATAAAAACTAACCAAACAACTTGTGGAAACGTTTTATATCATTAACCTTTCAAGTTCTCTGTACGCTGGAGGGGGAAGTTTTTATTTCCCTGAAACGTTTTGAAGATAAAATCTCATCACGTTTTCACTAATATATTTATTGTTTTTATAATTTAGTCATACATATCGAAGATAAGTAGTCGAGTAGAATTTTAAAAAATTACAGTTATTATTTTTTGTGTCTACGTCTCAAGGGATTTACAGTAAGAATAAATGGTCCGCGTAGGCTGTAGTTTACCGTCAAGTTGCTTTTTCATGTGTATGATAATAAAGTAGCTAATGATATTCATAAAAAATAAATATATATTTTAAAATAATTTTTTAATTATCAAATAATTATCAATAGTGGCATGTTGTGATGGTTAAGTTGTTGTGTTGTTGTTCTTGACATCAAAGTTCAAGTCCTGCTGGTTCATAGCTCGGGTTAAAAGCGTTTACCCCTTAAAATAAAATAAAAATTATCAAAAACTTAAAAAGTAAAAAAAAATTTAATTATTTGAAGTATGTATAAATAAATAATTATAGTTGTTTTTATTCATTTTTTTCAATAAATAACTGAAATTAATGAAATATTCAATAATTTGTAAATAGATTTTTTATTATATTTTTTATTTTTAAAGTTAATTTAGTTTATTCTAATAATTATAATATATTTTATAAAATCTAATAACATATAAATTTATAATACTAGAAGTTTATTTGGTAATGTGATGGTTAAGTATGTATACATAAATAATTATAGTTGTTTTTATTCATTTTTTTAATAAATAACTAAAATTAATGAAGTATTCAATAATTTGTAAATAGATTTTTTATTATATTTTTTATTTTTAAAGTTAATTTAGTTTATTCTAATAATTCTAATATATTATATAAAATCTAATAACATATAAATTTATAATACTAGAAGTTTATTTGGTAATGTGATGGTTAAGTTGTGATATTATTGCTATTATCACTAAAATTTCTTAAAAATTCGTTGTAATTAATAATAATAATAATAGTAAATAAAATTAGCATTGATTTATAAAAAATAAAAATTAATTTGATATTTAATATTTATTTAATTAATATTTTTTAATAAAAAATATATTGATAAATTGATTTAAAACAATATATTAAAAAAAAAACATAAATATATATTAATAGACAAATTATTTTAATAATTAATGTTAATGAATATTACTTTATAGAGGATGTGTAGAGGAGAAGAAGATACAATGATATGATCTTTAAAATGTTGATTTAAATTTTTGAAGACATGGTGAGTAACTATTTATAGAGAAAAAATATTTGAGAGTTTTAGTTGAAAATGGGCTTGGAAGATGATAATGATGATGATGGCAACAAACATTTCACAAGTAACAATTGTTAAAGTTTTTTCTTTTACAATTTAAGTATTTCTTTTAGAAAAGAAGTAAGATAAAAGAAATAAAAGTATTTCTCTGATTCTTGACATTTATTATCAATAATATTTATTATATCTTTAAAATAGAAAAAAATATATATATTTTTAAAAAAATTTAATATAAAATATTTAAGCTTAAAGAAGATTAATAATTTCACGATATTTTTCAACAATATCTATAAAGTATAAAAATACATAGAATATTTGGTCATCTGATATGTATTTTAAATTGAAAAGACAAACAGTAATTATGTACTTCTATTTCTTTCCTTGTAAGGTATAATAAATAGATTTATTCAAAATATAAAATTATAAAGTGTTTTGGCATTGATATAGTTAGGAGGAACACAATTATTGGTTGCTTATTATTCTTTTCTTCACATGTAAAAAATAAATTTATTCTTATATAAAGTATATGAAGTGTTTGGACATCTATATGGTAGAAAGAAAACACAATTATTCTTTGCTTTATTATTCTTTTCTTCACATATAATAAATGAATTTATTCGTAATATAAAGTAATACAAAGTATATAAAGTATTTAAGCATCTCATATCTATTTTAAAAGTAGAAAGAAAAAACAGTACTTCGATATCTGTTTTCCTTTTCTTCAAGATAACGTGTTCATTCATATGATAAAATTTAAAGAGTACTCAAGTATCTGACATTTAGTTTAAAGTAGAAAGCAGAAGCAATAATTTAATATTTGTGTTTCTTTTGAATACTTCATAATAATTTATTATTGATATAAATTATTTAGATATCTGACATTACTTCAAACTATAAAAAAGAAATAGTATTTTGATGTTTTTTTTCAATTTAATAAATAATTTCATAAATATTTTTTAAATCGAACTTCATTATCAACTTTAAAGTGAAAAGAAATAGCAAAATTTTATAATTTATTTTTAATATAAAATATTTAAGCATCCTGTATCTATTTTAGAGTGAATAGAAGCAGCAGTAATTTTAATAACTATGTAATAATTTAATGAATGACATCTTTATTGGTGAACTAATTGACTTTACCTTATTTAATGGCTATGGTCTGTGGTGTTTTCTTCATTAAAATAAATTTCTGCTCTTTTCGGTTTTTTTCTGATTGGCCCCTTTATTTTACCCAAAACAGTCTTTGACAAATAAAAAACAAACATAAGAAAATTTAATGATTTCTAATGTATTGAGCACGTTTTACGAATTTTCTATGCTTCCACATTTTGCAAGCATGTTTGCTAGGGTTAGCTCCATAATTCCTTTCCTTCCACAAATGCACCTTCGATTCATTTTATTCAGACCTGTGACTGATCTGAGAAGCAGAAACGGATAGAACAGAATGAGAATAGTGCAGTGCAGTTTGCCATTTTACAGTTTTTTCATAGACTCGGCATGGAAAGTTTTTGGTCCATTTTTTTCCCCCAAAAATCGTTTTAAATAAATTGTGCTTAATCTGAGGTTGACTAATATATCACTCAGTTCAACCATATTTTTTGATTTCAGGCGAAACATTGAATATTAGAATGTTTGTCATTGTTTTTGTTCACACTAGAAAGGAGAGATTTTGTCGGGAAGACTTTGCATAGCAGGTTTTTCAAGTCCAAAGATTTTCAAGCAGGGTTCAGAGATTTTCATCTTTCTGGTTCAGATGAATTTCTTCTTTTATTTATTGAATTCCTGGTAATTTCATATTTTTGCTACTAAGATTTAACTGTTATTTTTCTTTTAAATCATTTAACGATTGATTTATTTAACCGTTAAATAAGTTTTCAAAAGAAAATTCTGCTTATTTTAACAGTTAAATTTGCTCTGAATTAATTTCAAGATTGAGGGATTGAGGTGAGTTGCTTGCCATAGTTTCAGCAAGTTTTTTAATATATCTGTACTCAGCAGATCATTTTTTGTTCTATTTTATTTCTTTCTCAGAGTCTTTCTTTGAATGTCTGCTCAATAATTAGACAATATCCAGATTTCGACATGTTACTGAATCATTGGGAAGTAAATCAATTCAGTGATATCAATCTTTTAGCTGGAGCAGTTCTATTGAAATTAAATCCCTCATTTTTAAAAGCCATTATATAGCCACAGACGAACCGACTGCTAATAATGTTAGACCCCTCTATCATCAGGAGATGCATGCTGTCTATTAATTGTTAGGTTATTCCTCATTTCATGATCCCTGTTTGCTACATCTGCATTTGAAACTCCGTGTTCTATAGGCGATCTAATTATTGGCTTTGTGTGTGGTCTCAATTCTGCACTGAATCTTGCTATTGGGGGAATTATATCAGGATTCAAATGGGATTCATGTGCATCCCTAACCATCTCTTTTGCTTGGAAATGTTGTATAAATGTCACCGCAATTGCATTTGCCTGGTCTTCAACCTCAGGTGTTACAGGTTGTGAGGCATCTTGGTTGTCAGTCACAGGCCGACTAAGTTCAGGTGCAAGAGTCGCCTTTTTCAACATATATTAATGAAAGAAAATAGTTAAGTCATTAGAACAAAGAACTATAAGGTGTGTTACAATATATGCAAAATCAACAAACATGAATTGCAAAAAAATGTAACTAAGTCCAAATGTAAAACTCAAAACGACATTAAAACAAACCTCGTGAATTAGTTTCTGTCGGTCTGAGTTCCCACACTATTTAAAGGATCCCAGTAAACTTTGTTGGGAAGTGTCACATTGTTGTGGAAGAGAATGAGGATTCAACAATATGACAATTCCCAACAGAGTTTACCTTAACCTGTACCAAACCGTCTGGCACCTCCTCCTCTTCCGCATCCCAATTCTCAAATCTTGAAGTTCTCGAGATAGCAGGTTCCATCCACACCAGCTCTCCGCCTTTCTTCCGAGAGCAGAATTTTGGCTTGTCTAATTTTTATTTCCTTCAGTCTTTTATCTTTTCTCGGATTTTTAGTCTCTCTTTTCAAAGCAGAGACTGATGTTTTTAATTTTTTTAATGCACTTTTTAAAATTAATCTCTGTTTTTTTGCTTTTTTCTGTTTTTTTGGTTACTTTTGAACAATTAACACTCAGCTAACAACAGTTGCACGGTTGCACCTCCTTTCTTGCATGCTCTTTCATCAAATTAACTCCAAAAAATTTCACAGTAAAGAAGCAATCACTTTCACTCTTAAGTTTTTGAGGCACAATCTTTTTCACTCTTAAGTTTTTTTAGAGGCACAATCAACTCACTCTTTTTTAGGAGGCGCTTCAAGTTTTGTTTTTTCTTTCAGTTCACTTCAAATTTTTTTCTTTTGAAATTCAAATAATTTTACTTTGATTTCAAAAAATCATTTTCTATCAATCTTTCATGCTCTCCCATTTCTTTCTTATTTTTTTTGCTTACATTATATTTAGTATGTTTAAATTTTCTTTATATATATACGTGTATATATACACGTGTATATATAAATGTATGTACATACATATGTATATGTATATATGTATGTATATACATATATATGTATGTATATATATATACATACATGTATATATATATACATACATATATATAATTGGTTATTGGAGTGATTTCTATATTTTGCATTTAATTGATATATGTATGTATATATATATATGTATGTACATACATATATATAATTTGTTATTGGAGTGATTTCTATATTTTGCATTTAATTGGTTATTAAAAATATTTATTTGAATTAATTGAATACAAGTATTTTTTATGTTTAATCTTATATTGTTTCAAGGGTTTTAATATATTGAGATTTTTAATTCATTTCCTCTCATTACAAGCCTAAACTTCAAAAGAGAGCACTACATATGAAATTGTATGCAATAATGGATTTGTAAATTATTATTATAATAATACATAAATTACTTTTTAAATAATTAAAATTAATTAATTATTATTATTATTAAATTTAATTTCAAAAATATTAAATAATAAGAATTAATTTTAAAAACACATATTTAAGGGGATGCTAAATTTCACTTTTAAAATATATAAAATTAATTAATAATAATTATTATTTAATTTAATTTCAAAAATATTAAATAAGAATTAATATTACAAACACTTATTTAAGGGGATGCAAAATTTCAAACTAAAATTAAATAATTAAACATGTGTCACATAATGGTTAGTATATACCTTATATATATATATATATATATATATATATATATATATATATATATATATATATATATATATATATATATATATATATATATATATATATTGAAAAAAGGGGATAAAGATTTATTCAGAAATCAAAGAATTACAAAGAAGAGGCATCAGGTCCACTAAGACAACAACAAAAACTAAAAGGAACCACCAGCACCACCACTACAAATTCCAGTGACCACAGAAATAGATCCGACCATCGGATTTCTGAAGATAATACCTTTTCGGAAAGTTCTCAGAAAGATGATGTGCCACAAAGTAGGGTCAAAGGCTAGCTACTTTGGAATTACACAAAAAATCAGGCTCATTCGGAGCCTCGAAGGGCCTCAAAAATGACAATGAAAATGAAACAAACATAAAAGAGAAATAGATCCTACACCACAGGGTGCTCTTGCAACATCCTGTCTTCCAGCATTAACCTGTCTAAAGTTTCCAGATAATCTTGAGGTATACCATCCCTTCCACTAAAATCCCAACCATCAACATGCTCTGAAGCCCACTTGGCCAAACAATCAGCCACTCTATTCCACTCCCTGGGAATATGACAAAAGGAGACAAACTCCAATGTGTTATACATTTGCAAAATCTGTCTGACCACAGAAGCTAATTGTCAACTCACATCATTCAAATTTTGTTTGTTCAACATGTCCACAACAATCTGAGAGTCTGACTCACAAATAATCTTCCTCCATCCTAAAGAACAACCCCGCTCAACAACAATCTTACTAGCTAGGGCCTCCATAAGATTGTTGGAGTGCTGCCCTGTATAAATAGAGAAGAAAAAAATTGCACAACCATCCTCACCTCTACCTATACCTCCAATACCTGCATGTCTAGGATTCCCATGAGAAGAGCCATCAGTATTAATTTTTAAGATTCCTACAGGAGGGGGAATCCACCTTCCAACTCTACTTATCTGTTGCTTTGCATGATGAGATCTATTTCCAGCAGCATAGTCAATTTTAATGTTTTCCAATTGCAGATTCCTTATAATAGCATAATCACTTGGATCAACATTTACAGACAAATTGCATTTAGCCGAGATTGTCTCTTGAAGCCTATTAACTATATTCTACCACAGCTGAGAACTCCCTATATGTGAATCACAAAAGACCCTCTGATTCCTTTCCAGCCATAAATTCCAGATAATAAGAGCTGGCCCAATAGCCCAGGCCACTTGAAGAAAAGAGGTCTTTGTTGGGGGTCTGCCCAAGCTATCTCAAAATTCAATTAAGGAGGTAGCATGAAAACAAGCATGTTGCCAAGCCTCTCACCACTTGTGCCAAATATCCCTAGAGAAAGGGCATAGAAAAAACAAGTGGGAGCAGTCTTCCTCATTGCGCATACAAAGATAGCAGATAGATAGTCCCTGGAAGCCTCTCCTACGAAGATTCTCCACATGAGGCATTTCCTCTGAGAAACCAACCATATGAAGAAATTACATTTCGGCCAAGAAAAGCTATTCCATACCTTCTTCCACTAGGGAACATCCATCAGGCCATGCAATTGCCTATCAAGCTGAGCATAACCTTCAGCAACAGAAAACTTGCCTTTTGGATTAGGACCCCAAGCCAGAATATCTCTCTCCTTGAGGGAATTACATAACCTACCCTCCAAGATATTAAACAACACTGCACGATCTTCATCTGAACCACCCAAGGGCCATTCAAGAGGATCTTTCCAACAAGTCATCTCAACCTGTCCAATGTGCCTAACCATTTTGAAATTCTCCACCTTAACCCATCCAGCATTAGTGAAAATGTTGGAAAGAGGTTGAAGTTGTGGATAACTAGACACAATAGGAGGGTGACCATCCCAAGAGTCCTGCCAAAAAAGAGCTTCAGAGCCTCTATTACAAATCTAGAAAAGACCATCTTTAATAAGTTGGGCACCTTTTTTAAGAGTATCCCAGATACAAGAGCCCCTGCCCACTAAACTAAGACGAGGCACCTCATGATCATTAGCACTAGGGAGATACTTGTGGGTTAAAATATTGGCCCAGTCCTGATCCTGACTGTTACACCACCTCCAATACAGCTTAGCCGCCAAGGCCTTGCTAACCAATGCAATAGATCTGAGGCCAAGACCCCCAACCTATCTCGGTCTACAAACAGAGTCCCATTTAACTAAACTCCACTTAGAAGAAAGAAAACTACCAGACCAAAGAAATTGACGAGAAAGAGCATCGAAAGAGCATCAAACTCTCTCGCAAAGCTGGAGGGGGGAGCCTACACAAAACACCTATAAATGGGAAGTGATTGCACCATAGTCTTCAAAAGAATCACTCTTCCAGCAGAGGATAACCACCTGTAGGTCCAATGATTAACCTTACAACGAAATTTATCCAAAATTTCTTGCCAAAAATCTCTGCACTGACCCCCCAAATCTAAAGGAATCCCAAGGTACAACAAAGGAAGAGACCCCGTCTGAAATTTGAGGATCTTGGCAATCCTATTTTGAACAAGCCGAGGGGTATTAAAGAAATATATGGATGATTTATCTTCATTAATTTTCTGACCTAAGGCTTTACAATAGATATCCAAAGCTCTCCTGAAATTCACCGCCTCAGTGATTCTAGCCCTGCCATCAAACCTGTGTCATCCACAAACTGAAGATGGGAGTAGGGAGGTAAAACATTATTCCAACTCCAGCCCTGAATAAGACCATTTCTCACCTGGGAAGTGAGAAATCTGTCAAGACCTTCAGCCATGAGAATAAATAAATAGGGAGATAAAGGGTCCCCTTGTCGAAGCCCTTGCGAAGCGCTAAACAATTTTGAGGGTTCCCCATTAATAAGAACAAAGAAAGAGGTAGAAGTCACACAACTAAGAACCCAATTCACCCATTCTTCTCCAAAACCAAAAGCCAAAAGGATCTTCTGTAAGAAATCCCAACTCACCCTATCATAAGCTTTGGCCATGTCAAATTTAATAAACATAGCCTTCTCCTTAGAGGAAGCCATCAAATGAATAGCCTCCATTGCTATCACAACTCCATCAAGGATTTGTCTTTCGTTAATGAAACCACCTTGCTCCTTAGAAACCAAAGTGCAAAGGAGAGGTTTGAGTCATTTAGCAATCAATTTAGTGATTATCTTGTAGACAACATTACATAGAGCAATAGGCCTATACTGATCCAAGCTATTAGTCCCCTCCTTCTTAGGAATGAGAGCCAAGAAGGTAGAATTCATAGATTTGAGCATTTGTTTATTCCTATGAGATTCTTGAACCACATCTAGAAGATCATACTTTATAATCTCCCAAAATTCTTGAAAAAACTCAATAGGAAACCCGTCAGGGCCAGGAGCCTTGCCTTTTTTCATTTGAAACACAACCCCCTCAAGTTCAAACAACAAAATGGGGCGCAAGAGAGCATCATTCATTTCAACAGAGACAAGAGGGGAATACAATTCAGGATGGCCCTCTCTTCCACCATAGCTTCAGGATCCTCTTTGGTAAACAAATTAGAAAAAAAACTGACAGCTTTCGTAGCAATTTCTTCTTTAGATGAAAGATGAACCCCTTCTAAAGAAATGAGAGAGGTAATAGAGCTACCATACCTATGAGCCTTAACAGAATTATGAAAAAAAATAGTGTTTCTATCACCTTCTTGGAGCCAATCCACACGAGACTTTTATTTCCAGAAAATCTCCTCACACAACTCCCACTCTTCTAAGTCCTTTAGAGCAAGGGACTCGGCCATACTAAGCTCCACTGTCATCCCTTGATCCCTTATTTGATGCGTAGCCTCATCCAACTTGGATTGAGCTTCCATCTTGTGTCTATGCAGGTTCCCAAAACATTGTTTATTCCACCTTTTCAGCCTATATTTTAAATGTTGTAATCTCTTCCCAAAGGAGTACATAGCCCGCCCATGGGCAGGCACCCCTTCATACCACCAATCAACCATAAGCTCCCTCAATGACTGATCACAAAGCCACATTAATTGAAATTTGAAAGATGGATTTTTGGAGGTTCTAAAAGATGTAATAGAAAGCTTAATAGGCCAATAATCAGAACCCCTCCAATCAAGAATTTCTGAACTGGTGGACCACCTATCATGCACCCAAAAGCAAGAAACCAAAAATCTATCAAGCCTTTCGGAGATAGCCTCAACACCACTCCTCCTATTATTCCAAGTAAAGATACCATTAATTGGCTTCACATCAATGAGATTCAAGAGACCAATATTATCTCTGAGTAAATTTGAGGAAGGATCAAGCTTGAATAACCCACCTCGCTTTTCCTCCAAACTAGTAACGACATTAAAATCTCCAGCTAAAATCCAGGGTAGAAAAGGATCCTGAGCCCGAACAAAATTGATGTGAGCCCAAAGATTAGACTTACCCACAAGATCCGTAGGAGCATAAATATTAGAGAAGAGGCATCTTCTCCTGTGTCAAAGCTAGAAGCGACCATAGAAATGGAAGACCTGCTAGAAAACTACCATAAAGGGGAAACTTTCCTTGGGTTCTAGAAGCAAGCAACCCCCCCTAAACTACCATGAGAGCTCACTCCCTACCAAAGGCCCTGCGGCTAGACACAGCAAGCACAACTGGCCAAACCATCCACTGAAAGCTTGGTTTCCTAAATAAAAACAACATCAGGAGACTCAGAGTCAATTAATCTACGAACAACTTTTTGTCTAGGGATGTTGTTCAACCCCCTTACATTCCATGAGAGCGCAATCATTTATGTGGTTGAGAGAAGTGAGAATCAATGGGCTTTACAGACCCCAACTCAACCAAAGTATCACCAATAAGCTTAACCTTTTCCTAATCCATCTTTCGTCCACTCCTTAAAGGTTTGTCTAAAGAACCCTTTTTGAGGATCTTCTGCTGCAAGCCTAAAACAAGTGGGGCTTTGTTACTCTTCACTGAACTTGAGGCCACAATAGTGGAAGGAGGAGTAGACGCCATGACCACTGCATCTTCAGGGACTTGTGACTCCCTAAAATCTCTGTTGTCTTGAACATGGGAAGGCAAATCTGTAACCATTTGAACATCCTATTGATTCTCCAAAGATAGGGCCGGTCCCTCTTTCTTGGAATCCCCATCCAAAACCTCATGCTGAAACTGGGCACCCAAGTATATTTCAACTGGAACTCCTTCCTCTTGGACCAAATCCTCTAGAGCCTCAAACCTATTTAGGGTGACATCATTTTGCCTATCCAACCAGGTTCTCTTCTTTCTCTTGTCTTTATTTCGAGGTTTCACAGGAATGAAGCCATCTTTACCAACAGAACCATTAGGCATATGGGCTTTCCCCTTATCTTCCCCCAAAACAAAGTGAGGAGGATCGAAAACAGTCGGTTTAGAAGATTTATTTCTGGGGCATCTCCGCTGTAAATGACCATATTCATGACAAATTCTGCATCTAAATGGTAGGGTTTCATAGTCCAACTGTTGGATCCAAGAAGATGTCCCCAAATAGATTTCCATAGAGTCTGGCAAAGGATTATTTAAATCAACTTCTACACATATGCGAGCATAGGAGATTACCTTTCGATCTTGAGTTTGTGAAGCCGAACCCACAGGTTTACCAATAAGCAGTGAGATTGAGTGAAGAATTTCTTCTCTCCAGAACTCCAGCGGAAGCCTCGATAATCGAATCCACACAGGCACACGAGAGGGAAGCTCCTCAACAGAATTAAAGCCAATATGCCAAGGTTTGATAAAGAGTCCCACCCAGTTGAAAAAATAAGGGCCACCTTCAAAAGCCTTGTTCCTATCTGCCAGGTTGGAAAAAATAACCAAAAAATAGTTATTGGCTGCCATAAGTAGCTCCATGTCTCCTTTAGGATTCCAAACACGGCATGCCCAAGACTCTAAAACAGGTATAGAGAGGCAAAGATCGATGAATTTGCATATGAGAGCATGGTTGCACCAATATTCAACATCCTCTGAAATTTGCTCAGGTTGAATAACCAGAACTGGATGATCTTGGGATCTCTCCAAACAACCATTCAACTTTTTCATGCGAAAAGGCTCTTTCGAAGAAGAAGTGCCTACCCCAGATTGGGAATGACCAATGTTTTCCTTTCCACATGCATGCATCAAATGAGACAGATCTGCCATATCCAGATCTCTAGAGACCATCTGAGAAGAGGATACTCCTCTATTCTCCATGGATCCAAAGAAAATACCAAAAGAAGAAAAATAAAAGGGGCCGAAAACCCAACCCCAAAACCCCACAAACCCCAATGACAACCCAGAGCAGAAGAAATAGAAGAGGGTTGCAAAAAAACCCTACGGTAGCCCAAAAAACCCGACCATGAGTAAGCAAAAGTCGACCCCTAGCAAGCAAGAACTCCCCCCCTAGAACGAAGCAAGCAAAGCACAAATCACAGGCTAGGGCACTTCAGCCCTAGCAAGACATCCACGCACACGCAGAGCCATGAATAGTCTGTGCATCCGAACCCTGATTCTGCCATAGTATCAATCCATAAATATATATTTTTAAATTTATAGATTTTTTTATTTTATTTTTATTGGTAATAGGCCAAGGGCTGGAAATTTTTTATTGATTTAAAGTATTTTACATCTCGGTTCAATGTGGGCACTGGTAGGAAAGAACCGAGGCAAGAAAACCTCCAGTCTAGCCCAAGGAAGATTGACTTCCTAGAAAAATGTATAGAATCTTATGATGGTATTTCTACCTTACATTGCTTGGCAATATTGCCATTAAAATATGAATGTAAAAATTATACAAATGTTGTGGAATTTATGAAAGTTCTGGAAGCTTTATATTTTCTCTCTGATATTGATTGTGGGTTGAGGCTTGAAAGATACTATCATTCCCTCCTGGTATCCTTGCCTTGCAAAACAAACCAACCACCCCAAAAAACACAACACCATGCACTTGAAAAGTCTACAAACATCTTAAATTACCATGTCAACATATGTTAGTCTAAAATCCAGCAACACATTGAAATGGATCGCCATGTTATAGCGAATGTCATGGTGATAATCAGAAAATGCTCCAGTCAGGTCAAATAATTCCAAAGTTTTATCCTAGGACTAGGAGAATTATAAAATTTTACCTATGATTCATAGACCATTCGTCCACAAGTGACCAATACAAAGCATATAACTTCATATGTATATAATTCTTGTATTTCATCTTTCATATAAATCCCATTCTATACAATTTTTAGTCTTAATCCAATAGGATATTATTCCTACCAAAAAAACACGGTATGATTAATTATAAAGGTCTGGATGCCATAGATGTCTTCACTGCCTAATCAAAATTGAAAATGTAGTAGACACAACAAAAAATAAGTATCAACCAAGCATGTCTTTCCCATATTACTTAGCAGAGGCTAATAGGTTAGAGAGACCTCTGTATCAACTATACTATATCCTAGACCGTACCAAAGAAAGGGGTTGTATAGCAAAATAACAACGGGGTGGTGAGTTAATCTTCTTGTCCTTGGGAGTCTGAGCTAACAGGCTCCCCACCTAGCTCAATACCCTGCAGATTCAGGTAATCTTCAAACCAAGAGTCCTTGCTTGGAGCACGTAGGTGAAAAAGGTAGAAGGGGAACGCAAGGCTCCTACGGATTTCATCAGTTCTGGCATTGAAGGTGGTTGGGTCTTCAATAACCATAATATGCTTCCTAGGCATCAGGTTATTGTTAATGATCAAGATGTCATAATGCTTAGGCCTTGGGATGGTTAGTTCGTCACTGATATTGACAAGAACCCTCTCCATCTCCCCCAGAATGGTTGCTTTGAAGATATCCCTACATAGGGCGGTCGTGACCTCTTTGTCCTTCTCAAAATACATTGTAACAACTAGGAACATGGCCATTATATCCTGGTTGGCCCTAATGCGACCCTCATTATTGAGATATTCCTGCCCTAGAACTCTTTCGATGACATAAATCACCACCTCATGAGGGAGACGGATAATCCTTCTCAGCCTATCCTTCATGATCACTCCATAGAAGGCCATCTATTTTTTAACACTTATCAATCTAACCAGGGTATCCATGGTTGGAATTCACTTTTGATAAGCCTGAGTAAGTCGGGAAGGCCAATCTGAGAGCTCTTATTAAATAAGGGGAGAACCAATGTCTTAGCAAAACTAAGGACATGGAGTAATGATTACATGACACTTAGCTCATTTTACTTAAGATTTCAGGTGATATGTCGATGCAATTAAGATTTGAAATTATTGATATGACAGATCTATCTCGTTGTTCACATATTCGTGTAATCATTAAAGATCAAGATAGTAATTACATTCTAGTACTTATCATGCCCGCCCCTTAATCGTATGATTTGTGTGTTAGGCATTTTCGAATAAAGGGGAGGGGAACTCCAAGTTAATCCACTAGATACGGTCGAACCTTATGATAAGGCTAACTTTTAAGAGTTAATGAGGATGATGTTCCAAACCCCTTCTAAGTTTAAAAAAGGAAAATTAAGTTTAAAGGTTGTAATTCTAGCTAAAATTTGAATATGACAGATACATCAGGGGTAATCAGGGTGTCCTAGCATGATGTTGATGGAGGAGAAACCATCCGCATCTTTATTTGCTGGCTGATTCGCTCTGGAGTTGCCTTCTCTATAAATATGGTTAAAGGTGATTTCATCCAAGGACTAAATGTCAATCATGATATTTGAAAGGATAACATTGAGTTTCCAATTAGGCATATTTCCTTTTCTAAGGGCATTAATAACGATAGCTGAGTCCCCTTCTATGTTGATTTTTCCAATTTTTAGGATTTTGCGTAATTTTATACCTTAATGTAGGGCTCTTAGCTCTGCTTCATTTTTGGAGCTTATACCCGTTGGTGAGGCTAGGGCTGCAATTTCTTCCCCTTTCAAATTATGTATACAACATGCAATACTCGAAATACCAGGATTCCCTCTGGAAGCCCCATCAAAGTTTAGCTTAAACCAGCCATCTTTAGGGGGGACCACTTGCACTCCTTTCATTTTTGTAGGTGATGGATGGCCCATCTCCAACATATGGGGGGATTTTCAAACCAATCCATTTTAGTCTCATTTCCCCATTCCATTCAATCATCTCCAAATTTTTCTAACCCTTCATTGATTGACAGTTGATGCTCTCCAAAATACACAATGGTCAGAATAAAACCTGTGGTCGTATAACACACACAAACAACAAGAAACACAGATCAAAGTTAGTGTTATTCAACCAAAGATTAATCTAAGCAGGCATATCAAAAGAGATACTAAGATCATGCTAACATATTTAACTAGGAAAACAAATACAACAAGGCATCTCCAAATGCATTTTAACATGCTCTTAGCTCCTTCTCCTTTGTTCGTCTCCTCTCCAAGCTCCAAATTAGTGTAACTCTCAATAGCTTTTTGCACTATGGATGCTTATGGAGGTTCAAGATTGAAATGTTTTAACTATGATATGCAAGTGTAAAAAAAACTTAATTAGATATGCTGTGAAAATGAACTAAGATTTATTTTAGTCCAAAATGACAATATATGTGATTTATGTTAAATGCTCTCTAAAATTCACTATAGATTAAATGCATACAAGTTTTCAGGATTATGACTATGAATGCTAAATGCTCGAGGCTTTGAAAATGAGGAATGCGAGTTCTATTTATAGGTAAAATGGAGCAATGGATGGTTGAGATTGAGTAATCTCAACAAGGGTTAGGATTGAATTATATTCAATACATGTGAGGGCTTTCAACCCAATCCCAGGATGACAAGTGTCAACATGAGAGGGGTTGAGAGGAGAGGGAATAAACATTAAATGCTTGACAAGACCTGAGAGTTAACTTGGGAGTTAAGGTCAAGGTTTGGTTGAATGAATAATTTCTTTATTCAAAGAATAAAACTTTTATCCAATGGGTAAATTCTTGTGCAAAGGTAAAAGGGATAACCATGGTCAAAGCAATAAATGCTCGAAGAGACACATGAGTCACATGAGGGTTGAGTTAAGGGTTAAACATAAATGGTCATGTAAGAGCCATAAGTGGTTTAGAAGACTTTAGAGGTTAAATTGTTGAACACACAAAGCATTTAATGCCTTTCAAAGACTTTGAAGTCTTTGAGAAGTGACTCCAAGTTGCTTAGGAATGCGACAATAATTAGGAGATGGATTAGGCTAATTAGGAAGGGTTTAGAAGAATCTAGAAGGGGGTTTAGGAGTGCAAAAGGATTTGGTGGGTGAGGGAAAATAGGATTTTATTAAAATAAAAATTTATTTATTTCAATAAATGTGTGCAAGTTGCATTTGTAGGAAAATGCAAGTGGGGGGGATTTAATGATTTAAATAAATGTTTTATTTAATTTATTTAAAAGAGGAAAAGGGGATTAAATTGAATAAATAGAATTTATTCATTTAATTGATTGCGAATTTGGTTTAATGAATTAATTAAAATAAATTGAATAATTTATTTAATTAATAGGAGAATATTTGAAGACAAATTAATTAAATATTAATTTAATTAACTGATGGCTAGTGGATTTTTAATCAAATAACTAGCAAATATTCATTTAATTAAACTGGACAGATTTATGTGACTACATTTGCCCCTCTTTGAGACGGTGTGGTTTATCACGTCGTTTCAAAGAAAGAAAAATAGGTGTGAGGAAATGCCCCATAAAATGTTAATTTAATGGGTGGTATGCCCCCTCGAGAGATGGGCCAAAAAATTTCTAAAAATCGGGCGATCTCTCGAAAAAGTATGAAAATTAGTAGGGTGGTAGAAGAGAAAAAGTTAGCAATGCTGGTGAAAAATAGAAGAAATTGGAGATAAAATGGGGAAATATGAGGTTCAGGAAGTTCACGGGGACCACGGTGGTGAGCGGGGGAAAATTAGGGTTACGACGAAGGGTTTATATGGGGAGAAAGGGGTGAAAACAGGCTCATTTGCATTCGCGTCCATAGTGAAATTTTAGCTCTAATAGTGACTTTTCGGAAGAGCAAGGAGCAGTCAGGATGTCGGTTTCCATAGCAGAGCACCATTTAGAGCGAGTCTGTCGATTCCAGCGGCCAGACGACTACGGACCAGCGGTATGTGAATTTGAATCTTTGATTTTTGTGCATTTTTTATATGTTTTTAGCTAGGTCCAAGTTGAGTCAAGACAATAGTTTTAGAGCTGTTGTCAAATAAATGAGCACTTTTGTGCTGCTATGGTGCTATTGCGTAGTAGTTGTATGCGGGAAAAGAGGGTCGATAAAACTCAATATGTGAAAATTGTTCCAAAATAACTTGTCCACACACACACACAAGACTTCTTGGTGCAAGCTATGGAGTAATGAAGTATTATTTAGCTTCACAAGGTTGGTCCCATGGTTCTCTGTCTTACAATGTCCCTCAAACCAATAGTTTTGCTCTCAGATCACTGAGCAAAATGGTTTAGGGATGGAAAATGCAAGAACGAGGGATGCTTTGATAGATTTTAGAATGAAATGCATCCTAAGCTATGCATGATTCTAGAAATACAATAAACTAACTATAAGATGACAAGGTTAGCATGAATACTATCCTAACATGATATATTATTCTACGGTTGAGCTAAATGATAAAGAAAGTACTATAAACATGCATATTTAGACTAATTTCTAGTTAAAAGAGGCTAAAATGATGAACATATATGGAATGAAAGCTTGAATGTATTTGAGCATAAGTGTGATACTATAAACTTTGGAAGATCATCAAAATGGAAGAATGAGAGCTCTATTTATAGCAAAAATAGGACAATGGATGGTCAGGATTAAAAGAGTTAATCAAGGGCTAAGTTTGAAAGTTGGGGATCCATGTTTGCAATTTGCACCAATGAAATGGTGACAAGTGTCAACATAGGGTTGGGTTGAGAGAAGGGGTTGGAGGCATTAAATGCCTGAGAAGACCTCATGGTCATCTACAGATAAGGGTTAAGCTTAAGTTAGGCTTACCCAATGGATTAAGAGTTAATCCAAGGATAAACCTTTGTGCAAATGATTAAGAGATAATCATGGTCAAAGCATTAAAGGATTGATGAGACCCTTGGGTTGGGTGAAGGTTGAGTTAAAATAAATTCTTTAACCATGTAAGAGGGTTTGAGTTAACCATTAATGGTTATGAAGACTTTGGGGAATTAAGTGGTTGAAGACTTGAAGCCTTTAATGGTTATCAAAGACTTTGAGGTTTTGAGAAGTGACCTCCCTTTGCTTAGGGATGTGACAAAGTTTAGAAGATGGGTTAGGCTAATTAGAAGCAATTAGAAGGATCTAGAAAAATTTAGGAAGGGGTTAGGAAGCAAGTGGGAGATGTAGGAAAGTGCTGGTGGATGGAGGGATAATAGAATTTAATTGAAATAAAGTTAATTTAATTCAATTTGGTTGTTATTTGGGGAAATTAAATAAATTAGATTTATTCAATTTAGGACAACTATTTAATTAAAATTGAATTTAATTAAAAGTGGATAGGAGGATTTAATTGAATAAAATGATTTATTCATTAAATGGTAAAAAGAAGTCTAGTGAATTTAATTTAAATAAATTGAGTAATTTACTTAATTAAATAGAGGAATGAGGGTAATTTAATTAAATTAGATCTAATTAAGTAGAGAAATGAACATAAAATATTCATTTAGGAATATGGTCATTTTTATACGTCTACATTTTGCCCCTCTTTGAAGTGACATGTGTGCACATGTTATTTCAAAGAAAATGATGCATTATCGTGATTTATGATCAAATGCAATTTTTGTGTCGCTCTTATGATTTGCAAGTCGTGCCCCAGATTTGATATTTGATGGTGATGCCCCCTCGGGAGATGAATCAATATTTTAAAATTTTTGATTGGATTTGATGAGTTGTGTGTGATGTGTATGATTTCGTCTATGTGAAATGTGTGTAAATTGATTCATCTCCCGATAATTTACAAATGTTAGGGTATAGGGGAGACCGTGATCGCATTATAGGTCCGTTTGGCTAACCCTAATTTTCACTTTCCTCCTATAAAAAGGGAAAAGGGCTTTGATTTTATTCATTTGTGCCTTGTTGACTTTGGAGAAAGAGAATTTGGTCTGAAGTCAAAATGCCTATTCCGTATCATAGACACCGTTTTGAGCGCATTCGGAGGTACCGAAGACCTGCAACATATGGACCACCAGTAAGTCAACACTTTTGATTTTTTATTTGGTCATTTTTGGTCCTTTTTTGATTTTTAAAATTCGGTTTTAGCATTTTAGTGCGTCCAAGTCATAGATTAGCGCATACGAAATTTTAAGTAGCGCATCAAGCTTATTTGTAGGGCTGTGTCCGAAAAAAATAGGGTAGCGCATAGGAAATATAGGCTAGCATAGGGGGTTAAAATAGTGCATGTCGAGCGTAGGGTAGCATGTCAGGTCAGTAGGGTAGCACGTAGGGTAGACCTAGTGCATAGGGGCCGCAGGGGTTCGCATGGGTAAGGGGTTTTAATGCGTAGGGTAGACCTAGCGCATAGGGTCTCATAGGTAGTGCCAGCAAGGTGTAGGTTAGCGCATGGATAGGTTTTAGTGCATAGGGTAGGTTAGGTGGCGCATGGGGGAAAAAGATTAGCGCGTAGAGTCAGTCTAGTGCATATGGGAAATAGATTAGTGCGTAGGATAAACAACCTAGCACGTGGGCGAATTTTAGCGCAACGGGAGTCTGTTTTAGTGCATCTGAAAAAAAAATTTCAAGATGAGGTGATTTGTGAATTTGTTGTGTCGTGTTGTCATGAGTTTATGGATTTGTCCAATATGAGTGTCGATATAACTTGTTTTGATTTGCGATATTTCAAGTTATGTATAGATATCAATGTGGAGTTTTGATCAAAATATGATTTATTTGCGTACTCTGTTTCAAGTTCAATGTGTGAAGCCTGATTTGTGTTACAAGCTTGATATGGGTTGGAAACTTGAGTTGTTTTACAAGATGATATGGGTGGGAAACTTGAGTTGTTTTACAAGTTTATGTGATTGTGGAGACTTGAGTTGTGTTACAAGTTTTGATATGGTTTTTGAGAACTTGAGTTGTTTTACAAGTTGATATGAAATGATAAGATTTTGAACTTGATGTAGATGAGCAAATTGTTTCATGTTATTGATGTGAGTTTGATTTTGATATTTTTGTTTTGATGTGGAAACTGATATTGGATTTGGTTTGCTTGTTAACAGGGGCGATTGGGTGTGGTGCAGTCGCGGGAGAGATTTTTGAGGCCATGGACATTGATACCGCGGTTGTCTCAGGCCGACCTCGATATTATCGAGAGATGTGGGTTGACCTCCCTTTTGGATATGCCTCGGTTCACTATGAACCGGGGGCTACTAACAACACTTGCAGAGAGGTGGCATAGCGACACAAACACCTTTCATTTTTCCACTGGAGAGATGACAGTCACCCCAGAGGACTGTTACAGGATCTTGTGCATTCCCGTAGTAGGTGCACTACTACCATATGAACAGTCGAAGGAGGGTGGTACAGAGGCACTGCGCTGCATTTTCCATGATGATACAGTCTGCGGCTATGAGATCCCGTGGTAGGAGTTCTTAGACCTGGATTATGCACCACTGCCATCCGTACTAGCAGGGTTTATTGGTGGATTCCTTTATCCTGATCGCAGGTCAAAGGGATTCTCTATGGGATGGGGGCTAGTATTAGAGGAGATGGTCACACAGGGCCAAAGGTTTTCATGGGGATCAGCTATGCTGGCCCATCTGTACAGGGGTCTTCATAAGGTGGTATACCTTGGTTATGACAGTTTGTTAGCTGGCGTGACACTATTACAGGTATGGTGCTGGGAGCACATTCCAGCTGCGAGGCCATTAGCAGGCAGAGACAGGCCCATGGGATGCGCATATGCATACAAATACAGAGGTCTAGTTGTCCAGCACAAGCTAGGCAAACTAGAGCATTGGAGGAGAGTATTAGATGATATTGATACGGTCACATGGCGACCGTATACAGGATGCGAGGTGTGGGCGGAGGATGGGCTGGAGATGCCCTTTGTATTTATGACCAGATACCTGATCAGGAGGACCCCTTTTGTTATAGAGAGGTTTGTGGTGACCCGAGTTTTGAGACAGTTTGGGTGCCAGTAGGGTATTCCTCAGGGAGCTTGCCTATATGCACGACGGAGGCAGGATGTAGCTAATTGGGGCCCAACCATCGATAGTGAAGTGGCGGTGGAGGATTTTGTCGGGTTGGCGGGGTAGATATGGAATTATGCCCCAGAGATTCTAGATGCAGGCATGACCGATGAGTTTGCCAGATTGTTTGCTGCGTGGGCGGTGGCCAGGATATCAGATCCAGAGGAGATGAGGCCAGCCTTTGATGATGATGATGAGGAGGGAGAGGGAGATGATGATGATGATGATGATGGAGATGATGGAGGAGATGGAGGATGAGGGAGAGGAGCCAGAGGGAGGCGGGGAGATAGAGGGAGGAGAGGAGGTAGAGGGGTGGAGAGAGCGGTGAGACAGGCGGCGATAGACAGGGGGAGAGGTGGATTGGCTATTGGAGCCAGTGGAGAGGGGAGAGCGGAGGAGGTATTAGCTGCAGTGGGTGGCACAGATGAGGCTAGGCGACCAGTGCAGAGGAGGAGGACGGATGTGCTCCCACCTCCAGCACCGAGGATAGGCAAAGTGGGAGGGGTTGCCCTAGCACAGGTACCGCTACGGGTTCGGGTCCCTAGTCACATTGAGGATGCTTAGATTCGGACCCTACAGGTGATTGTACAGCAACTGCAGGCACAGGTGTTTACATATCAGCGGCAGATTGCATAGTTGACTACTGAGTGAGATACGGAGATAGAGCAGAGGGGGCGAGCGGAGGAGCTGGAATCTAGTATGCAGAGAGCAACAGCAGGTGGTCTGATGAGAGACACCTTGAGAGAGCTGGCATTGAGAGCTCAGGAGGCGGAGTACTACCGGCGGCACTATGAGGCGACAGTACCCAGGGATCGTCAAGTACAGAGCTTTGCATAGTCGAGATCTAGTCGATCTCGAGATACTGGGTCGTGATCTGAGAGCTGAGGTGTCATAGGGCCACCGAGACAAGACCCTCCTGGAGATCCAGGGGCGAAGACATCCGGAGCGAGACCATCTCCGTCAGGGGATAGTCATACTTGAGAGACGTG
Organism: Cryptomeria japonica; assembly: GCF_030272615.1. Lineage (NCBI taxonomy): Eukaryota > Viridiplantae > Streptophyta > Pinopsida > Cupressales > Cupressaceae > Cryptomeria > Cryptomeria japonica. Next base: position 163,860,322 of record NC_081406.1, read on the forward strand.
GTCTCTGTTGTATTTTTTATCATTGTATTCTTTGTATTGGACATAGTGTTGATACATTTTGTACATTTTGATCATTTTGGAGAGATATATATATATACAACACCATTTTCTTTGATCATGTTGTGTGTTTATATGGATGCATGTTTTGTGGGTTATTTCTTTACTTTATGATGATGTAATGCTTAAATATATGATATAATGTATGATGCAGGATGTATACTTTTCTATGTTGTGAGATGTATCTTGAGAATGATAATGATATGCTGTGAGATGTATCTTGAAAATGAGATGTATGATTTGATATGCTGTGAGATATATCTTGAAAATGAGATGTATGATTTGATATGCTGTGAGATGTATCTTGAAAATGAGATGTATGATAATGATATGCAACTAAATGTAAAATGATATGCAAGTAATTGTAAAATGATATGCAGCTATTTTAAAATGATATGCAATTATGTTTTTGGTAGCATCCTCATTCTGTATTTGCCATCCGATATAGCCATATGTTGTTTGCTTTCTTTGTAGGTATCATCATTGAGCATTGATTTGTTCAGGATATGTTGAAAATTTATACAAGCATAATGGTATAATTGAACCATGATGACCTGAGAAAAATTTACATGATGTTTGATTTTGCAAGATAGCACAAGCGTTAGGGTATAATTGAACAAGGACGACCTGAGTGCGTATTGCGTAAACAAACAAGATTAAATCATTTGTATGTGTGAAGTGGAATCAGGCCTTGAGTGATATTCAATGTATCACGTCCCGAGGCAAGTATTCACACAGTACGAGTGATGGCTTCCCAAACAAAAGACTAAGAAAATATTGGAAGTTCCCCATGATCTCTAGCGTTGAAGCATTTAGTGAGAAAAGGAAGAGAATCCAATAATTTAAAAAGTTCAAAATGCAAAAATAGTCAAGATTTTTATGCGATAATGCAACATTTAGTACTTCAGAAAATCATCCATCCTTGGTATTTCTGTGAATTGTTTTGTTTTGTTTTGCGATGAAGCGTAGTTTTAGTTGTTGGATGTCATGCTTCTGAGTTTTGCAAATAGTTTTGATGTCTTGACTGTTTGCAAGTTTTGAACGATTTAATGCCCCTAGCTGAGTGTGCTTCTTGATATGATTATGTACAGTGATATCCAAGCCATGGTGGAATGTGGTAAGAGGATATATATGGATAACCTAGGATAGTGACTACGCTAAGTATTCCTTGAATGGATATGTGCTAAGTGTCAAGCGATGGCGAATAATGTTTTTACGGATACGGATACAAATGGTATATATAAATAGATAGAGGAGCCGTTCTTTCACAAGAGCGCCTGTTTACCAGGTTTTCACCATTTGTTTTTATTGTACTTTGTTTTTGCTTTTTCTGGATTTTTTGATTTTTTTTTTTTTATTATTCTTGGCTTTTGCCGTGCACTAGGCTACTTAAGTATAGTACTTCTTTAGATGGATGTTGTTAGCTGGTTCGTCGAGCACATCTCCTTCTAAATTTGTTAGCTGATAGGCACCTGATCCATAGACTGATATGATGACATAGGGGCCCAACCAGTTAGGTTCAAATTTCCCTTTCTTTTCTCGATCTTGTTGATTTCTCGGATTTTCTTTGAGGACTAGGTCACCAACTTTGAAGTTTCTGGGAATGACCTTGTGATTGTAGCTTCTGCACATGCGTTGTTGATATGCTTTGAGATGAGTGTAAGCATGTTGGCATCTTTCATCTAATAGTTTGAGTTCTTGCAGTCGGTTAACTCGATACTCTTCATCTGGGATTAAACCCTTCAAAGAGACTCTGAGAGATGGGATTTCTACCTCTAGGTGTAAAATGGCCTCTGATCCATATACCAATGAGTATGGTGTTGCTCCTGTAGGTGTGCAGATGCTGGTTCTGTATGCCCAAAGTGCTGGATTGAGTTGTACATGCCAATATTTGCCTGCATCATTCACTGTTTTCTTTAAGATTTTCAAGATTGTCTTGTTGGATGCTTCTACTTGACCATTGCCCTGTGGGTAGTATGGTGTAGAAAACCGATGTTGGATTTTGTACTTTTCACATAGTTCTTGTACATCTTGGTTTTTGAAAGGTCGTCCATTATCTATGATGATCAAACTTGGAATACCATATTTGCAGATTAGATAATTTAGGATAAAAGAGGCAATTTGTTTCCCAGTCACTGTGGTCATGGGAACTGCTTCGATCCATTTGGTAAAGTATTCTGTTGCAATTATAATGAACTTGTGTCCATTTGAAGATGAAGGATGAATTTTGCCAACTAAGTCTAGTCCCCACTAACAAAAGGGGCAGGATGTTGTAAATGGCTGCAGTTCTTGTGCTGGTGCATGTATCAGATTACCATGGATTTGGCATTTAGGACATTTCTTGGCGAAGTGGTATGAGTCTTTCTCCATTGTAGGCCAGTAGTATCCCATCCGTAGAAGCTTTTTAGCAAGAGTAGTACCACTTGAATGTGTGCCACAAATACCTTCGTGAAGCTCATGTAAAGCAGAATCAGAATCATTACGATCAAGGTAACGAAGAAGAGTACCATCTAGACCTCGACGATACAAAGTATCAGTGGTAAGGGTGTAACGGGCAGCTTGTCAGATAAAGTTACATTTTTGGTTACGGGATTGGTCAATTGGTAAGATATTGTGCTTGAGGTAGTCGTATATTGGTCCATATAACAGAGAATTTGAACCAGTCAAGGCATAGATAACATGGGATTCAGAGTGGTCATAGGCGGGGGAGAACAGTTGCTCTACCCGGAACTCATAACGACTCTGTTGTTCTGGAATTTGTAGTAATGAAGCGATTGTAGCCATTGCATCAGCTGCTTTGTTGTTCAATCTTGGTATTTGCTCGAAGGTGATGTGCACAAAATACTGTTTGAAGTCATCCACCATTCACTTCTAGGGTAGTAGCTTGTCATCCTTTGTCTGATAGTTGTCGTTGATTTGATTGACAACTAGTTGTGAGTCTCCGCAGACTTTTAACTCTGTGATTTTCCATTCTACGACCATTTTGATGCCTATAACCAATGCCTCATATTCAGCCACATTATTTGTGCATGGAAACATAAGCCTATATGATCTTGGTATATGGTGTCCTTCAGGAGTGGTGAATAGAATGCCAGCACCTGAACCATGTTGTGTGTAGGATCCGTCAAAGTATAGGGTCCATTGTTTGGTAGAAAGAGCAAGAACGTCCCTGTCTGGAAATTCAATCTCCATGGTTTGTTTTCCTAGTAGCGGTGCTTCAGCCAGCTGATCTACAATTGCTTGTCCTTTGATGGCTCATTTTTCTGTGTATTGGATGTTGAATTCACTGAGAATCATGACCCATTTAGCCAATCGGCTTGTAAGAGCTATCTTGCTAAGTAGATATTTGAGAGGATCAATCTTTGCGACTAGCTTAATAGTGTGTGCTAGCATATAATGTCGAAACTTCTGAAATGCGAAGACCACTATTAGGCAAGTTTTTTCAATGAATGTATAGTTGAGTTCATAGCCATTCAATGTCCTATTGATGTAATATATGGCCCGTTCCTTTCCTTGTTGATCTTCTTGTGCCAATAGTGCCCCCAATGATATATATCTGTTGTTGAGATATATAGTATAAGAGGCTATCCTGCGACTGGTGGTACCAGAACTGGTGGATTCATCAGGTACTGTTTGATTTGGTAAAAAGATTCTGCACACTTGGTCTCCCATCTGAATGGTATATTTTTATGTAGCAAATGGTTAAATGGTAGACTTTTATCTGCTAGTTGAGCGATGAATCTCCTGATTGATTGAAGTCGTCCCTGTAGAGATCTGAGTTGACTAATATTCTTTGGTGGTGGCATGTCCATAATGGCTTGTACCTTTGCTGGATCTACTTCAATACCTTTAGCTGAGACTATATAGCCTAGTAACTTGCCTGATGTAACCCCGAAGACACACTTCTTAGGGTTGAGCCTGACTTGGAATTTCTTCAATCGATCAAATATCTTTGTTAGGATGTCGAGATGTTCAGCTCTGGTGAAGGATTTAGCTAGTAAATCATCCACATAGTCTTCCATAAATGTGTGCATCATGTCATGGAATATTGTTGTCATTGCTCTTTGATAAGTGGCCCCGACATTCTTTAAGCCAAAAGGCATAAAATTCCAATAGTACGTTCCCCAAGGATAGGTGAACGCAGTTTTATCTTGATCTTCTAGGGCTATTTTGATTTGATTATAGCTTGAGAAACCGTCCATTAGTGAGAGCATTGCATGGCCTACTGTGAGATCTACAATTATGTCGATACTGGGCAAAGGAAAGTCGTCCTTTGGACAAGCTTTGTTGACGTCTCTGAAGTCAGTGCATATTCTGATACTACCATCTGGTTTTGATACTGGAACGATATTGGAAATCCATTCTGCATAGTCAATGGGTCAGATGAATCCGACATCTAATAGCTTCTTTAGTTCAGTTTTGACCATGAGTGCCACCTGCAGATTCATCTTTCGTAGCTTTTGCTTGACTGTTTTAACTCCCAAAGAGATGGACAAGTGATGCATGATTAAGTGTGGATCTACTCCGGGCATATCAGCATATGACCAAGCAAAGTTAATTTGTTGTCCTTTAAAGAAAATGATGAATGTTGATCTTTTTTCCTCTGTCAGAGATTCTGCAAGGTGTATGTTTATGGCTGCTTCTGTGGTACCAATGTTGATTTATTGAGTGGGCTCAATCAATATGGGTGATCGCTCATGAAAGTGTTCAGGAAGAGTGTCAAGTCTCCCATTGTTAGGTGCCTTAAAAAGGTTTTCACCCTCAGATGTGTCCTTTATTTTTACTTTTTTGTGATCTAGAGCTACCATTGACTAGTTTTCAGCATCAGATCCTTTATTTGGTTTATTTTTGCGACTGAGAGACTTGGCACTCCCTGATTGACAGACATCATTATTTTGTTCACTGGTAGAGCCTATTTTTGGATTCACGGTACATAGGTAATGGATAATAGATTCATCATCTGGGAAAATTGATATATCATGGGTTTCAGGTTCATCCCAGTCGATGAGGCCAGGAAAGACAAGTGGTAAGGAATCGTTAGGTGGATCAAGGTCTGCTACTGTAAGCGCTAGGACAGAGTTTTCATCATGATTGTGCTTGTTTTTAAAGAAGTCCAGGATTTTGTCGAGGTCTTTGATGGTATTATCTTCTGTATAGACTTGTTCATAATGTTTCTGTTCACTTTCCTTGGTGTCATAGATATTTTGTGGTCCAAATTCAAGAGGTCTATCTTCTGCATTATGTTCTTCTTGAGAAAGGGATATAGAATCATTATCATTAGGGATATTTGTAGTAGCATTGGAGCAGGTACCCCATTCATATTCATTGGAATATGTCTTCGAGGCCTCATCCCAGATTCTATCAGTGCTGTAAATAGGTATGTTGTATGGTGAAAACAAATCTTTGATGATGGATACCATTTTGATAGTTTTTGTTGATTCTTTGTCAGATCCATCTTCTACTTTTTGGATTTGTTCATAGACTGTGCTTCCTTGGGGAGGAATAATGGTATCTGGAGATGACTTGATTTGTTCTTGAGACATTGGTGTTTGAATATGAGCTACTGTTGTAGATATGGCCTTCTTATGACTTAGAAGCTTTCCCTGATGTAACTTCTGATCTTGACATTCCCGTGCCTTGCGGATTGTTTCTACTGATTCAAACAGTGCTTCCTGCCAGGATTCTTCTTTGTACTTCTTCTTTACTTTCCATTGAGGTTTTGTAGTTATGTTGGGTAGCTTTTTCAATAGGAAAGTGAGCTTACAACCCAATCCTGCTTTGTTTCTACTAGGTTGTAAAGGAAGATCTATAGGTTCAGTGACTCTTTCTTTGCATTTCCCAATAGGCCCTTTACCATCATATCCCATTTGCTTCATGATTAAGTATCCTTTTCCATACAGGTGTGTTGGTAGAACAATGTCCAGAATGGCTACTCTATTATCTTCTTCCTCATCTTTGTATAACCAGTTAAGAACATCCTTGTCTTTTGATTCATGTGCTAGAGTACCCAATTGGATGAAAGTACCATCAAATTTGATGATGGGCTGAGTGGCCAGATGTGTTGATGTAGTAGGCAATCCATGAGATCTAGGTGATGTTGGTAATTTGGACAAACATAAAGGCTCCAAAGAGTATTCTCCCATGCCTTGGTCTTTGATTTGCATTTTCTGCTTGAAGTCTCTAAATAAGGAGTTGGGCTTTGCTATTTGTAGATCTGATGTCAAAGATCATTTCTTTTCTCTATTATGAGGAACCAAACTATCTTGGGCTACCCCCATTGTGTTGCAATGTTGAAATGGATTATGATCAACAGATATGGATATTTCTTGTCCATCATAAGGAAATTTGACACACTGGTGATACATAGAAGGTACTGCTTGCATTTCATGTATCCAGGGTCACCCTAACAAAATATTGTAGGTGAGATCTATGTCTAAGACTTGATATATAGTATCATTTTGTACTGGTCCCACTTGAATAGGTAATATCATAGTTCCTTTAGAGGACCTTTCCTCATCATCATATGCTTTTATGGTAATCTTCTTGCAGGGATTAATAGACTCTTCTGAGAAGCCTAATGCACGGATAAGCTTTAAAGTACTTATATTAAGTCCAGCTCCTCCATCTATTAAGACTCTTTTTACTCGGTGTTTGCAAATAATGACTTCAATATGGAGAGGAGTATTATGCGGATGACTCAAGGAAGTATTGTCATGCTCCGAGAAGGTGAGGTTATGAGGTCCTGTCATATGGGTGACCATGGCTTGAAATCTGTCTGTATCCAAATTTTGAGGTACATTGGTTTCCAATAGCGCTTGTTCCAATATGTCTTTGTGCTTTGGTGATAGTTTCAACAATTCTAGTATAGATATCTGAGCTAGAGTTTTGTGTAGTTGGCTAACCAAGTCATATTGGATTTTTGGTGTAGTAGTTGTAGGTGCAGTATGTCCTTTCAAGACATATTTATGAGTTCGGGTTGTTACATTGATAGATTCATGATCACGCCGATCTCAGATGGTGATGAAATTTACTTGATGATCTTCAGCTGATATGTGATTGATGGTGTTGTTGTAGATATGGTTGATACGAGCTCCGCGTGTATCCTCTGAGGTTGAATCGCCATTTTTGTTGTAATTTGGGAGAGGATTTTTAAAGGCTCTGTGATCACCATTTGTTTTGAGACCATCTACCGTTAAGTCACCTCAATCAATCATGTCCTATACCATGTGTTTTAATCTCATGCAATCATTCATTCTATGACCCTTGTTACGATGGAAATCACAATAGTGTGAATCATTCCACCAAGGTGGTTTGATTTGGGGTTCATAGTTGCTGATTGGAGGCAAAGAAAGAATCTTGTTTGCCAAAAGTTCTCTAAATGTTGATTCTAATGATTGCCCTAGTGGTGTGAAGATACACTTTTGGAAATTGTTTGTGTTGTTGCGTGAATTGTTGTTAGTATCGTTGGTGTTGTTTGTGTTGAGTTGTCCTTGATCGGTGTTTGGTGCATATGTGTTAGCATTTGGATTATTATTTTTAGGATTTTTCGTATTTTGAGGATTTCCGGATAATGCAAGCACTGATTGCTTAGATTTGGGATCATATGATTCGTTGTTGCCTTCGTTTTTGTTTCAAGTCCAAAATCAAGATTTGTCAAGGTTGGTGTTGTTCTGGTTATTGTAGTTTGATGAGTTTGTTCCTTGTAGAATTTGAGTGTTCCCTTTTTGACACATGCTTCCTCTACTTGAATGCCATTTTCAATCAATTTAGTGAAAGATGGTATGCATTGAAGTTTTAGTCTGTAACTCATTTCACCATTCAAGTTATCGATGAAGATTTCCATTTTCTCCTTTTCAGGAATATCTCAAGGATATCATGATACCATACGTCGCCAGTGTTGAAGGAACATCATGAATGTTTCATTATTCTTTTGTTTGGTATTACAGACATCTAGCATGGTTATGACATGTTGAATGTTATAGGAATATTGGGTTATGAATTTGTTAACCAATTCATCAAATGATCTAACAGGTGGTGTAATTTTGGATAACAATTCCATTATTTGTCCTCCCAGGCTTCTTGGGAATAACCTCATCAGATAGGTGTCATCATGAGCAAATTCGAGGCTCATTGTGCAAAATTCTCGAACATGATCCCAGGGATCACTTTTCCCATCATATTTATCAAATTTGGGAACATCTGAATTTGGAGGAAAAGGCACCATGTTCAATCTTCTGTCAAATGGATAAGGACAGATTTCATTTAAAGAGTACCGCACTGTTGTCCCTTGTTGCATATCTTGTATTTGCCTTTGCAACATTTGCATTTGTTGAGTAAGAGCAACCAAAGGCGCATTATCTTGCCGAGGGAAAAGTTCTTCCCTTGCATTTGTTCTTAGCTGAAAAGGTGTGGTAAACGGTATGTTTTGTTTTGGAGTTTCTAGCTCAGGTATACGCATTTCTGGTATACGTTGTTCTGGAATATGTTGCTCAGCTATGTGAGTTTCTTCTTGTCTTTGTTGTTCTTGATATGCATATTGTCGAGATCCGGTTTGAAAGATGTTTGTGTCTAAATCTTCGAGAAGTTTAACACCTTTACTTGTGAGCATGAGCAGATACTTTTCTTTGTCATTTTCTATAAGCCTTTCTACAAGTTTTTGGAATGAAGGGTTTTCCTGACATTCCTGAAGAAGTGCTTCAAAAATTTCAGTCTCTTCCAAGTGTGGAACTTCAAAAGGATTTGACAACCTTCGATTCATACTAGACTCTGCATGTGTCTCACTTTGTTGGTTTCTTTGAGAGCGAGTAACAGGCATTTTAGTAGAAACTTTTAGTGACGAAGGGGACAAAATCCTCTTCGATGTGTTGCTCAGGGGTTGGTGGTTATGATCGAGATGTGTTGTAAGTGATACACTCATTGGGCAAGAATTTTGGATTGATCTTTCCTCTGCGGTTTATGATTTTATTAAAAGCAGACTTTTGACAGTAGGCTCTTGTCTTCAAGGGTTCTTTGTCAAATTCATTGGATTTGTTTTGGATATACCGTTTGACGTGATGAAGGAATACCCAATGAGATTTGAAGAGTTGACGATTGATGTATAAAAACTTATTTCTCTTGATGAACCTGGGAAAAACTAGGTTGTTGTTTCTTCAACATGATGTTACGATAAAAGTTCTTTCTTCTCAGAATATGGGGATTAGTCATGCATGAGTGATCAATGGTTTCCTTTGATTTGTTTGGATTCAGTTGATCTTGTTTGGAAAATTTTAAATCTTACTCTATCAAAGTGAAGGTTTAGATGCCCCTTCATGACAAAGCGTGTCAAATGATATGGATAAAAGTTTTCTGATATGGAAACTTGATTTGACAACTTGAAAATTTTAAACAAGTGTTTTTGAGATGAAATCCATAAGATGGTAAAGGATTCTGTTGATACGGATGATGAGGTTTCCGGATTATGATAAGAGAGACATGTTTTATCGTGCGATTCATTTAGGATTTTGACAACATTTGTTTTGACACAAATTTAGCTCAAGAAATAGTCTTAACGGTTTGTTTTCGCTACTCTGTTTTGATGAAAAATGTTGTTGGTAATGAGAGGCCTTTGAAAATGTTTTCAAATTTTTTTAAATTCCTCACGGTTTTGCTCTCTATTTTTATGTTTTTGATCACGCGCTAAAACAGAGACTACATGCGCTAACAAAATTACTCCACGCACTAAAATAATGACCTCACGTGCTAGGCTGCCCCCAGACATGCGCTAAAGTTGTGACTGTTCAAAAATTATTTTCTATCTGTTTGAAAAAGCTATGCGCTAGCCTGGGCCTATAACGCGCTAACTTTTTAACTTTATGCGCTAATTTTTGGTTTCCACGCGCTAAGCTGTTGCTTCCACGTGCTAGACTATTTTTCTAATGCGCTAAATGTTGTGACACTATTTTGATTTTAAGATAAAATGCTATTGTTTAGAACCGATGCGCTGACTTGATGGTTGGATGCGCTAACAGAAGTACCTCACACGCTAAGAAGTTGCTCTTATGCGCTAAACTGCCCTAATTTTTCCTTCGGTTGGTTTTTTTGCGAATTTTGAATTTTTGTTGTGAATTTTTCAAGTTTGATGGATGATTTTTTGAAGTAGTAAATGCAAGAACGACACAAAAAGTAAAACCATTTGCCTAATCTAACAAAAAGTGTATGTTCTGCGAGGATGTGTTCAATTCCTCAATGTTTTAACAAGTTTCGATACGAATAATACACTTCAGAAAGACTCTTTAGTCAAGGGTCATAAATAACATCATAGCCCACTAGTCTCGATACTCCGTCAGCTCAAACAACCATGTCACCCCTAAAGGGCGCCCATTTTTTTGCCTTTTGCCAAAAATTAACTCAAAGTGAATTGCTTTATAGTTGAATAGTTATCTTGGGAGATATATGGTGAGTAATCTTGGGGGCAGATTCTTCCCCACCCTTGCACTATGATGTTATAAATGTCTGGTTACTAACTCAGTTCAAAGCTTCTATTTCTATGGTTCATAATCAGGCTTCCCGTTCAGCCGTCAGTGATAAAATCCCTCAGGAGGCTTCCCAACCTTTAGAACAAAGACTTTATGTATCTCAAGGATACTGGGGGAAGGCTAATCGCTGCGCGCAACCGTTGAAAAGGACTTTCGTCACTTTTCACATTTGATTATAGTGGGTTGGAATTCTTGGTGTCAAATCCGTTCCCCACTTAGGTCGTTCCCTTCACACTGGCCATAAACGGCTTTAAGAGTTGATTCCAACTCCTCAAGAAGGCAGACCTGCTAAAGGTTTTATGCTTGAAATATAGAAAGCTGTAAGAGTGGTCTGGATTTTTGATCACCCAGTTAAGGGGAGAGCATATTCCTTCCACTTTCGAGACAAAGCAATCAAGTTGTTCTTTTTAGCCTTCACGACAATGATTTTCTAACTTCTATTTGGAGATGTTGCTCCAAAAAGCATGGTGTTCTTTTTAACCTTTCATAGCAAAGTGTGTATTTCCAAAAACTGTTGAAAAATAAGCTTGGTCAAAAAAGTAAATCGTGATGTTGGTCAACAAAATTGAGGTCGATAGGGGAAAACTTTCTCTCTTTGCTTTGCACAAAATAAAGATGAGATTCTTTTTCTTTTACAAAATACAATGGATCCTTTTAGACACCAAAGGAAGGTGAGGTTCATTTTAAGCTTTTGCAAAAAGTAAATTTGCTTGTTCTTTTTAGAGCTTCCAAATGAAGTGTTTTTCCTAACTTGCGGGAATGAGAGGTTTGTTTTGTTGTTCTTCCTAACATGCAATAAAGAAAGATGAATTCTTTTTACTAACTTTGAAAGAAAGCAAAGAAAACTAGACTGATCCCCTTTGTTCCTACATAAAATGTTAGAATCTGCACATAGTCAGTTAGCAGAAAAAAATCAAATCATCATGGTGGGCTTCACAAGTCTAATTTTGATCTTTCGGTTACAAATTATATTTTGTCTGTGACGCGCTACAGAACAGACTGTACGCGCTACAATATACCTTCGATGCGCTAAAATAAAGTATCAACGCGCTACACTATTTTCTGGATGTGCTACTCTATGCACCGAAAGCATTGCTCTGGTTTTCTCCCGCACCGAGACCTACATGAAAATTAGTGATTCAATGCGCTAATGTATAGACTTCATGCACTAGATGATGGACTCCACACGCTGAACAGTGAACCGGATGCGCTATGCTGTTTACCGGATGTGCTAAACAGTGAACTTAACGCGCTAATTCATTTTTCCCGCGTGCCTGCAAAAGTAGTTAATTTCAAAAACCGATTTGATATGTGGGTTCAAGCCCCACGGTGGGCGCTAGAAATGTATGCAGGAAAAGCGGGTCGATAGAACTCAATATGTGAAAATTGTTCCAAAATAACTTGTCCACACACACACATAGAACTTCTTGGTGCAAGTTATGGAGTAATGAAGTAATACTCAGCTTCCCAAGGTTGGTCTCATGGTTCTCTATCTTACAATGTCCCTCAAACCAATAGTTTTGCTCTCAGATCACTGAGCAAAATGGTTTAGGGATGGCAAATGCAAGAACGAGGGATGCTTTGATAGATTTTAGAATGAAATGCATCCTAAGCTATGCATGATTCTAGAAATACAATAAACTAACTATAAGATGACAAGGTTAGCATGAATACTATCCTAACATGATATATTAATCTATGGTTGAGCTAAATGATAAAGAAAGTACTCTAAACATGCATATTTAGACTAATTTCTAGTTAAAAGAGAGGCTAAAATGATGAGCATATATGGAATGAAAGCTTGAATGTATTTGAGCATAAGTGTGATACTATAAACTTTGGAGGATCATCAAAATGGAGGAATGAGAGCTCTATTTATAGCAAAAATAGGGCAATGGATGGTCAGGATTAAAAGAGTTAATCAAGGGTTGAGTTTGAAAGTTGGGGATCCATGTTTGCAATTTGCACCAATGAAATGGTGACAAGTGTCAACATAGGGTTGGGTTGAGAGAAGGTGTTGGAGGCATTAAATGCCTGAGAAGACCTCATGGTCATCTATAGATAAGGGTTAAGCTTAAGTTAGGCTTACCCAATGGATTAAGAGTTAATCCAAGGATAAACCTTTATGCAAATGATTAAGAGATAATCATGGTCAAAGCATTAAAGGCTTGATGAGACCCTTGGGTTGCATGAAAGTTGAGTCAAAATAAATTCTTTAACCATGTAAGAGGGTTTGAGTTAACCATTAATGGTTATGAAGACTTTGGGGAATTAAGTGGTTGAAGACTTGAAGCCTTTAATGGTTATCAAAGACTTTGAGGTTTTGAGAAGTGACCTCCCTTTGCTTAGGGATGTGACAAAGTTTAGAAGATGGGTTAGGCTAATTAGAAGCGATTAGAAGGATCTAGAAGAATTTAGGAAGGGGTTAGGAAGCACGTGGGAGATGTAGGAAAGTGCAAGTGGATGGAGGGATAATAGAATTTAATTGAAATAAAGTTAATTTAATTCAATTTGGTTGTTATTTGGGGAAATTAAATAAATTAGATTTATTCAATTTAGGATAACTATTTAATTAAATTTGAATTTAATTAAAAGTGGATAGGAGGATTTAATTGAATAAAATGATTTATTTATTAAATGGTAAAATGAAGTCTAGTGAATTTAATTTAAATAAATTGAGTAAATTACCTAATTAAATAGAGGAATGAGGGTAATTTAATTAAATTAGATCTAATTAAATAGAGAAATGAACATAAAATATTCATTTAGGAATATGGTCATTTTTATATGTCTATAGTAGTTTTAGCGCTTTTGCCAAGGTAGTGCTATTGCATAGCAGTTTTAGTGCTTTCGCTTATTTAGCGCTATTGAGTAGTTGATTGAGTGCTATTGCATAGTCAATATAGCACTATTGTTGTTTGAGCACTATTGTCTAGTTGATTGAGCGCTTTTGTTAGGAGATTAGCGCTTTTGTGTAGGAAAATAAATGTCCCAGCTTGTGTGAACAAAAATCTCCTGATGTCAATGATGGATGGGTGGAGAGATGAGATTAGATTTGTTTTGAACCATAACAGTCCTGATGAGACTTAGGTCATTAGGATAAATGTCTGTTGAAGTCTAGGTGTGCCATGATTGCTTACCTATTGAGACCTCAATATACTTGATCAAAGTATCTATTGATAGTCTAGGTTTAAACTTTAAGAAAGTTTGAAAAAAAACAATTGATGATGATGATGGATGCAGGTGTGCAGGAGGATCTACACATCTTACAGTTGCGCAAGAGGCATCCTGCCACACAAGTGTTGCGTGAAGTGTTGATAGAGGCCGAGGTGGATTGCATTGCAGCTACAGGCCTGTATGATGTGATGGATATGTTCGTGATTCAGATGAATCACAATTTGATTATAGCATTGGTAGAGCAATGGCATAGTGAGACATGTACGTTTCACTTAGCACAAAGAGAGATGACAGTGACTCTGGAGGATGTATGACACATCCTACACATTCCTATCTGAGGAGAGCTGGTGAGTTATGGCCGAGCGTGGGGGACCCTAGCAGTGCAGAGATTTTTTGAGGAGGATGTTTATATTAATGATGGGTCGATAGCCTAGGAGGACATAGTCGCTTTGTATGAGTCGTTACCAGCAGTGCTATCAGGTATTGTTGGGGGACTATTGTGCCCAGATAGATGATTGCATGGACTTGTCATTGGTTGGAGGCAGGTGATTGAGCAGATGATGACAGAGGGGACTCAGTTTGCATGGGGACCGTGCGTGCTATCACACTTATATCGGGAGCTACATGAGGTAGCATATCGAGGGATGGGCTCCTTGGGAGTGGGTATCACACTACTTCATATTTGGTCATGGGAGCATTTACCAATTACCTGACCAGTTAACTTGATATTCTGAGTAGTGGATCAACCCTATGTATACATGTATGGAGGGATGATGAGTCAGCCCCACCTGGGGAAGTTAGAGTGGTGGCGACGGGCACTGGATGATCTAGATACAGTGATATGGAGACCATATATTGAGTGTGAGCCATGGGAGGATGATGTAGAGGCATTGCCATATGTGTTCATGACATGATACCTCATTGGTAGGACAACCTACAATATGGAGAGACAGTTGTTGGGTAGGGTATTGAGACAATTTGGGCAGAGACAAGGATTTCCTAGTGGTTTAGGAGTGTATGCAGGGGTAGTGTGAGAGAGGTATCTGTGGGGACCAGTGTTACCCTATGATCAGGCGCTGATAGAGTTTCACACATTGTAGGCGAGACCATGGCAGATGAGACTGGGGGTAGTAGATGTTGGGGTGTCAGAGGAGTACACGCAGTATATGGCGACACATCCGATTCTGCGGATATCAGATCCAACAGAGCTGATTCCAGAGTTTGAGGAGGATAGGAGATGGAGAGGAGGTCGTAGAGTATTAGGCAGACAAGGGAGAGGGGATGGTGATGGTGGGGATGGAGGAGGAGGAGGAGGGGGTGGGGGTTTTGGAGGAGGTGGAGGTGGTGGTGGTGGTTGATTTCAGTGGAGAGGGAGAGGTGGGTAGCCATTATGGCTATCTTAGGGACCTTTGATACAAGGAGGCATGAGACTAGGTGGTAGGGATGCAAGTGAGGGATAGGCACCAATGGAGACAAAGGGATCCATGAGAGAGGCAGCCACTAGAGAGGCACCTATGGATATGGGGGATGGAGCTATAGGGGGAGATTTGCGGGATCATATGATAGGATATTTACAGACTCGCGTAGAGGATTTGCAGGCCAAGGTGGTAGCTAGAGATGTGCAGTTGTTTGCACGAGATTCAGAGCTGACTGTAGTGCTACGGGAGAGGGATGATGCAGTGGAGAAATTAGTAGAGTTGCAGGAGAGAGTCTGGGTGGGAGTAGGAGCACAGGGTCCTACTAGGGAGATGCGGTGAGCACAGACAGAGATAGAGTATTGGCAGGGTTTATATGAGCAGCTGGTGCCAGCTAGTCAGCGAACACTGAGCTATTCCCAGACGTGGCGAGCGAGATCAGAGTGGTCTCAGAGGATGCAGAGTAGTGGGGGTGTGATGGGTCCTCCATGGAGAGATAGATCAGGTGATGCCAGAGCTAGTGGGGGTGTGATGGGTCCTCCACAGAGAGATAGATCAAGTGATGCAGGGACTAGTGGGGGAGCAGGTGGTGATGGTGGTGCAGCATCTGGTCAGAGTGGCATATGAGAGAGAATTTTGGATATTTTGTTATTGTCATTTTGGACTGTACCTTGGATGGCTCTTGGTAGCCAATTTTTTTGGATTTCATTGTACTCTGATACATGAGATGATATATATGAGGAGATCCCATATTTTGTGATGATATGCATGTTGATATGTATAGATTTATGCAGGATGATGATCTTATGAGTTACTTTTAGATGGAGACTGGTACTTGCTATATGTATGTGTTTATGAGATGATTCCTATATGCATGTTTTATGGTGTTTTACTCTTATATGATGGTTATATGCAGGTTGTATGATGTGGGATGCTAACATGTGGATGCAGGTTGGTATATGTGTGCATTGATGTTTTGGGATGGAATGTCTTATGTATGTAATGATATGATGGTTATGTATGCATAATAAAATGATGATTATGATGGTATAGATAGTATCTTGTACTTTATATTGATACAATGATGAGATGATGATATGTAAATAATGTTAATGTAATGCTTTGAATGAATGATTTATTTATGGATATGCATCTAGATGGTTAAAAATGAATTTAACACGGATAAACAAATGTAAATTACAAATGTTTAAATGATGATTTCTAAATGAATGCATATGTGTAATGTATGAACCAATGTTTGAGGCAAATGGTGTTATGATTCTAAATGTCAAAATATGATGAAGTAAAAAGATAATGTGATGATAATGCAACTCATGGCTAATGAATAACTGCACCTTAATGAAATTAAAAGGATAATGAATGGTTTCTTAATGAATCTTAAATGGTACTAAAGGAATGTATTTGTAATGGTTAATCATGGTAGTAAATGCAAATAAGGACAATTTATCATATAAATGAATCTAAATGTCACAAGTGTAATAATGAAATGATATAATGATACTAATGCAAGTAAATGAGAATGAACTATATGTAGTAAATGCAACTAAATGATATTAAATGCATGCTAATGAATGGCTAAAATTTTGAATAAAGCTATATGCAAGTATATGATAATGAACTAGGCTAATGCAAATGCAACTAAATGGAATGAAATGATGATGTGATTATGATAGATGAATGCAAGGTTGTTTAAACTTTGCATGATGCACTGATGATGTATCAGAGAACTCTGTCATAATTATATCCAAGACCAACTCAATTTTTAGATAACCTCTTATAGTAATCTTGTTCACATTTGCACAAAAAATCATGCATATGAATAATGAATTTCTAAATGGATGGATGACATGCAACGAAATGCAATATAAATAGATGAGATGGAATGATGATCCATTGTGTTTTATTTTCATCATTGAGCTTTAAAATGTTGTAAGAAAATACAAGCAACTTGACATAATGATTCAAGATGACCTGAGTATTCCTTACATGGATTTTGATATAGCAAGTTAATACAAGCAACTTGATATAATGGGTCAAGTTGACCTAAGTATTTGCTTGCGGAACAGACAAGGATCATCTCCTTTCATGCATGACTTAGAACGTCCTCCTTGATCTTGGGCCGATCATATCCTGAGACAAATTCATACCATACTAAGAGATAAAACCTTTATCTAGCTTGGATAAGGTAGAAGGAACCAAAGAAAGAGCATTGTACCTGTAAGCAAACAACATATATAATGAATATGGATCCTCGATAATGGTTCATGCTCATATGGTCGAGGTATATGTTGTAGTCATCAAACTGTAGTGATCTATGACTGTATTTTGCATAAGATCATGTAGCTTAGTGAACTTCCCATGTATACATCATTAGTACATGCCCCAGAACTTCATCGGAATAATTCACAGAATACATACAAACAATGCCGTAGGAACCATCTCGACCACTCTAATCACTTGTGGATATCCCAGAGTAGTGTAGGAACCTAATATATATGAATGAATAATCTATAAATCAACCAAGTATTTGATAGCTTAAACATAATTTTCTTGTCAAAGAAAATGATATCATGTCTTTGTTTTGGTAAGGAAGGATGCATCCTTGTTAAGATAGTTTGTGTGTTGATGTTGATTGTTTGGTCGATTTGATAAGTGATCGTCATTTGAGTGTTTTACAATGTTTGTTTGGTATCTTCTCAGATGAGTATGTACAAGGTGGTGCTATGTTTTTGTTTGATTTTTTTATGTTTTCTGATGTTTTTGGATTTTGTGAGATAGTTTTCCAATGTTTTTGATATTTTGGTGATTATTTTGAATGTTTTTGGATTTTGTGAGACATTTTTGAATGAAGAACCTGACAAATAAAAAGTATTGTAGAATCCACTTCCATCAAATAGGTTAAGGGCATTGCCCCTAGTTTAGACATGACTATGAAAAAGAGGGATGCAAGACGCATGAAGTACTTGCTTGGATTGCAGATCAAATAACAAGCCATGGCTTTGATGGATGGATGTGTGTATGTAATGAATGTGATCTCAACAAGTCTGAAAGACAATGGAGCCATAGCCTTTATGAGTGGTGCCTGTTTGCCAGGTTTTCACCATCGCACTTACCCAAGGTGCCACCAGAGTGGTTGTTCACCGTTTGGATGTATGCTTTTTCTTTACTATTTTTTTTTGTTTTTGTATTTTCTTCAGGACATTTATCTGAATGTTTTTGGTGTTTTTCTGGTATGTATGGGAGCTTGATGCTTTGTACAACTTATGTATAAAACTTTTTGATGTGCATGCTATTGATCAGATCTACTAGCGGTTCTCCTTTTGAAGTAGCCAATTGATATGCCCTGGACCCAAATACAACAGTGATAATATATGGACCCAGCCAGTTTGATTCAAACTTTCCCTGATGTTCTTAGTTGGGTTGATTATGAGGATTCTCTCGAAGAACAAGATCACCTACCTCAAATGTACGAGGTCTAACCTGATGATTATAGCTTCTGCTCATGCGTTGTTGATAGGCTTTGAGGTGATTGTATGCAGCTTGTCATTTCTCATCAAGTAGTTCCAAGTCTTAAAGACGTGATACTCTATATGCTTCATCATCAATGATATTATGCAAGGAAACTCGTAGAGATGGTATCTCAACCTCAATAGGTAAGATAGCTTCTGCTCCATAGACCAGTGAGTAGGGAGTTGAGCCTGTAGGGGTTCGAAAGCTAGTTTGATACGCCCATAGTGCTGGATTTAATTGAACATGCCAATCACGGCCGACATCATTGACTATCTTCTTGAGGATTCTCAATATGTTCTTATTTGATGCTTCATCCCGACCATTGCCTTGTGGGTAATAGGGAGTGCAAAAGCGGTGTTGGATGTGAAACTTCTCACAGAGTTCACAGACATCTTGATTTTTGAAAGGAAGACCGTTATTTGTGATGATGGAAATGGGTACACCATACCGACAGATGATGTAATTAAGGATGAATGAGGCAATCTGCTTGCTAGTGACTTGGGTAAGTGGAACAACTTCGATCCACTTTATGAAGTATTCAGTGGTGGTAATAATGAATTTATAGCTGTTGGATGAAGATGGATGGATTTTACCCACAAGGTCAAGTCCCCATTGACAAAAAGGCCATGGTGTTGTGATTGGTTGCAGTTCCTATGCTGGTGCATGTATTAGGTCTCCATGAACTTGGCATTTCTTGCACTTTTTGATAAAGTAGTAGGAGTCTTTTTCCATTGATGGCCAATAGTATCCAACTCGTATGATCTGCTTGGCTAGTGAAGGGCCACTTGAGTGAGTCCCAAAAATTCCTTCATGTACCTCTTCCAAGGCCTTTGTTATCTCATCTTGTTCCAGACATCGAGGGAGAGTACCATCAAGACTGCGGTGGCATAGGTTTTCAGCAATAATGGTATATCGAGCGGTTTGGCAAATGAAGGTTTTGCGTTGGTTATTCGATTGGTTAGGAGGAAGTGTGTGATCGCGGAGGTAGGCGTAGAACTCACTATACCATGGGGATTCAGAATCGATGAGGTGACATATTATCTCAGATTTAGGGATATCATAAGTGGGAATCCAAAGCCGTTCAACCAAGAACTCATAGCGTGTTGAATTTTACGGAAGATCTAGGAGAGATGCAATAGTAGCCATAATGTCAGTAGCTCGATTATGATCTCTAGGTATCTGCTCAAAGGTGATAGTAGTAAATGATGCCTTTAGACTGTCAACCATTTGCTTGTATGGCATGATTTTATCATCCTTGGTCTGATATTCATCGGTTGCTTGTCGAATGACCAGTTGGGAGTTGCCATATACTTGCAGTTCTTGTAACTTCCATTGTATGGCTAGCTTGAGTCCTGTGATCAAGGCCTCATATTCTGCTATGTTTTTTATGCATGGAAAGGTGAGCCTGTAAGACTTCAGGATGTTGTCACCTTGAGGTGTGATAAATAGAATGCCTGCCCCTGAGCCATGCCTAGTGTATGAACCATCAAAGTATAGCTTCCATGGTTGTTCTTATGTGATCATGAATATCTCTTCATCTGGAAAATTGGAAATGAGGGGATGATTGACTATGAGGGGTGCATCGACCAACTAATTTGCAATAACTTTTCCTTTGATAGCCTTATGGCCCACATACTCAATGTTAAATTCACTAAGAATCATCACCCATTTGGCCAAACAACCTGTCAATGCTGCTTTGCTGAGTAAGTACTTGAGTGGATCGATCTTTGCAATGAGCTATACTTTATGTGTCAATAGATAGTGCCTCAGTTTAGTGGCTGCCAAGATTACTGCTAGGCAAGCTCGCTCAATAGGTGTGTAATTGAGTTCGTAGCCAACCAGTGTGCAAGAGATGTAGTAGATAGCACACTCTTTCCCTTCTGCATTATGTTGTGCCAATAGTACACCCAAAGCTGTATTAATTGCTGAAATATAGAGCAATAGAGGTCTACTTGGATCTTGTGGGATCAACAATGGTGTATTCATGAGATAGTATTTAAGTATCTGGAATGCTTGCTCACATTTGGTATCCCATTGAAAGCATATATTTTTGTGTAGCAAGTGTGTAAATGGGTGACACTTATCTGCCAGTTGTGCAATGAATCTTCAGATGGACTGTAGCCACCCTTGTAATGTTCTTAGCTGACGAATGTTCTTTGGTGGCGGCATGTCCATGATTGCTTTGATCTTTGCTGGATTGACCTCAATACCTTTGTTTGAGACAATGTATCCTAGAAGTTTCCCGGAGGTTACTCCAAAGACACATTTCTTTGGGTTGAGTTGAACATGATATTGTTCTAATCTATCAAATATTTTCTCTAATATGTCCAGATGACCTTCTCATGTGAGTGATTTTTCCAGTAAGTCATCAACGTAATCTTCCATTATTGTATGCATTAGATCATGAAAGATGGTTGTCATTGCCCTTTGATAGGTCGCTCCTGCATTCTTTAGACCAAAAGGCATTACATTCCAGTAGTATGTGCCCCATGGGCATGTGAAGGTTGTCTTATGTTGATCTTCTGGTGCGATCTTTATCTTATTGTATCCTGAAAAACCATCCATGAGTGAAAGCATGGCATGTCCTGCTGTTAGGTCTACTATGATGTCAACATTTGGTAGGGGGAAGTCATCTTTAGGACACACCTTGTTCAGATCTCTGAAGTCAGTACAGATACAGATGCCCCCATTTGGTTTGCTAACAGGCACAATGTTGGATATCCAGTCTGCATAATCAATTGGTCGAATGAAACCAACATCCAGAAGTTTCTTAAGTTCTACTTTGACTAGTACTGCAATCTGGGGGTGCATCTTGGGAAGCTTCTATTTGACAAGCTTGTCTCCTTCTACTACTGTAAGGTGATGCATGACTAAATCCGGATCAAGACCAGGCATGTCTGCATATGACCATGCAAAGTTAATTTGATGCTTTTGGAAGAATTCAACAAACGTGGGTTGTTCCTCTAAAGTTAAAAGAGATGCCAAATGTATGTGGTGAGGAGTTTCAACAGTCCCCACATTGTATTCTTTTGTTTCCTTAATGAGAATCGTTGATCATTCCTACCATGTACTAGAGGGAAGGATGTCAAACCTTTCATCTTTGGGCACCTTAGAGAGGTTTTCACCATTAGATACACTCTTTCTTTTTACTTTTGTGGGATCAAACAGTGCCACAATTTGGTTTTCACTGGAAGATCCATGTTTTATTGTTATATTTTTGTAGCTGAAAGGTTTGGCATCCGCCCCAAAGTACGTTGTACTATTAAGTTCTATAGCGAATCTAGCTTTATGATCCCTGCTTGGTATGTTATCCCGTAATTCCAAGAAGTCAATGATTGCCTCATCATTTTGGAAATGGTCAAGACATGCGGGATTAGGTTGGTTCCATTCAATGAGTTCAAGATGGATAATGGGCATTACCTCATCGATTAGGTTAAGTTCGTTAGATGTGTCAGTGAGGGTTAAGACGTCATGGTGAAGGTCATTTATGGTACTCTCCCTGTCAGAATCAGGTGTAGGATGTGACGTAGGGTCTGTGGAAGAAGTGTCCAATTCAGGAACCCAAGAGGTCTTTATCTGTGCTTCTTCGTAAATAGGGATGTCTTTGCAGGGTGGAGGTAGTGATGCGTCTTCCTCATCTAAAGTATTAAGCTGCACTGAATCAAATTCCCACTCATGCGAGTCAGTTTCTGAGTCACTTTCCAGTAGCTGATTACTGTACCATATTGGGATATCTTTTGAGTTAAATATTGCAGGTGTGATCGGTTGATGTACCTTTGTAGATGAAATGATCGGTGTTGCAGGAAGAATTATGGGGATCAATGAATCCAATACAGGGAGTATTGGTAGTGTTGAATCTGTTGCTTCTGCTGAAATTGCCAGTGTTGTTGATACTGTTGGAAATTCTGAGATAGTGGTTGCTGCGAAGGGGACTACTGATGTTATCACTACTGCTGATGGTGTTGCTGGTTCGATTGATGGGATGACTGGCATTGCAGATGGTTTTGGTGGGATTTTTAGCCTCAATGGGGCAATTGCTATGGTTTTGGATGCTGCTTTTATAACCAAAGGCGACCTTTTTGTAGTAGGTTGATATAGTGGTTTGCTGGGTTTCCCTTTGAATCTGAGCTTAGGAAGGATTTCCTTTTGAAAGCCTAAGCCTGTGTTGTCTTTGGGTTTTAATTTTGGCTGTAGTGACTCATGTTGGCCTTGCTTACAATGCCCTAAAGTACTTTGACCATCATATCCCATTCTTTACATAATGAAAAAACCTTTGCCATATTGATCTGTGGGAAGCTTAGCTTGTAGAATATTAATGGTGATAGGATCTTTATATATCCATTCTGCTAAATCTTCATCTCCGGTTTCCCCTTCTTGACTCTTTCCAAGAATGAAAGGTGTCAATGTACATGTTGGTTTGACCAGTGACGTTTGAAGTACCTGTTGAGGTTTGCCATGTGTTTTAGGAGAAGTGGGCATTTGTCCAACACAAAAGAGTTGGCTTAGATTGTATTCTCCAAGACCTTCCTCTTCAATTTTCATCTTGAGCTTCTCTTGCTTGGGTATAGTGGTGTTTGAACTAGAAAGAGAGGTCGGACTTATGTATAACATGGAGGAGATGGCTTCTCCATTATTGGGAACGCTAATCTCTAGTTGATGATTTATGTTATGACAATATGCAAAGGGGTTTGCATTGCCCAGGATCGTGATTTCTACACCATTATGCGGGAACTTGATACATTGATGGTAAGTGGATGGAACGACTTGCATGGCGTATATCCAAGGTCTTCCCAACTATAAATTGTAAGGTAGAGGAAGGTCCAGGACTTGACAGATGATGTGTTTCACCATAAGGCCCACTTGGATTGGTAGTACAATAGCTCCTTTGGATGAACGCTCTGCATCATCATAAGCTTTAATTGTGATCTTCTTGCGGGGATCCACTGATTCAATTGCATATCCCAAAGTTGTGACTAATTGTAGTGTACAAATACTCAATCCTGCTCCATTGTCAATCAAGACTCGCTTGATTCTATGTTGGTTGATAAACCCTTCAATGTGGAGTGAGGCGTTATGAGGTTGCTGGAAGGACGTGTTGTCACTTTCAAAAAAAGTGAGAAAAGGTGATAACCTTAGATTTTTGACCATGGCTTGGAACTGATCTGTATTTAGGTTTGCAGGAACTGACACATCTTGGAGAGCTTGATCCAATATTGTTTTATGAGATGGAGATAGGTGCAATAGCTCTAAGATAGATATCAATGCAGGCGTTTTATCTAATTGGTCCACAAGGTTATACTGCTTTGGGATAGATGTTGTGCCTTGTGGAGTTGCTTTTATGGTAATCTTGTCGCAACGTGTAACAACATTGCAAGTGGAACTGGGATTTTTGATGGCAACAGTTGCAATTTGTTCACTGGCATTGTATAGGTGATTCACAGTGTAATTATATGTTGCTTGCATATAATCAGTGGTGTCTGTGTTTCTCCCTGAAGTAGAAGGATCCCTTTGATCTTGTGATAGAAGTGGGTTCTTAAACATGAGATGATCATTGTTTGTTGTCTTTGGGTCGTGTCCTTTGATTTCAATTTCATCTCGGTCAATAAGATCCTGAATAAGATCTTTCAATCTGTGACAATTACTTGTCTTATGCCCTTTCCCTTGATGGAAATCGCAATGTTCAATATCCCTCCACCATGAAGGTTTGACTTGAGGTTCATAATTTGATGTTTTGGGTAAGGTTACTAGACTTTGAGAAACCAACTGACGTAACACTATTTTGATGGGTTCCCCTAAGGGAGTGTATGTTTGCTTTGGTTTAAAATTTTGTTGATGTTGTCTCAGTTCATCTTGAGATGTGATGTGGCCTTGATTTGGAGGAGCAACTGTGCTATTCTTGGGTGGGGGATTCTGTCCTACAAATCAAACCACAGGTTGTGCACTTTTGATAGTTCTTGCATCCACAACTCCGTCGTTGATGATATTTTTGTTTTTGTTCCAGAAATTAGGCTTGTCACTATTGAAGCGTGGACGAGGGCCCTCCTTTGGCTCATTGTAGATTTTGATAAGTCCTTTCTTAATGAGAGCCTGCTCACATTTTAAGCCTTTGGTGATCATGTCATTGAAAGAATCCGTGTCTTTTAAGTCTAGGTGAAATTCTAGTTCTTCATTTAAGTTGGAAATAAATATTTCCACTAGTTCTTGTTTAGGTAACTAAAGAGAACGTTTGCTAGACATTTGACACCATCGTTGCAGAAAGACTGAAAATAGTTCACCTGGTTTTTGTTTAGTGTTACATAGATCAACCATGGTGATATCATGTTCAATGTTGTGTGAGTAATGTGCTAGGAACTTCTGGATGAGTTCTTCAAATGTCTTAATGCCACCCAGTAATTAGGAAAACCATGATATGGTTGTTCCTCCCAAGCTTTGGGGAAAAAGGTGCATAAGGTACATATCCTCGTATGCCACTTTGAGGCAAGCTGAATGGAATTCTCTAACATGATCATGAGGATCTCCTTTTCCTCGATACTTTTCAAACTTGGGTGTTTCGAACCCTCGTGGCAAAGGTGGCATATGAGGATTCCTATCAAAGGGATAGGGACAAATGTCATTAAGTGAAAATTGATTAGTTTTCACACCACTATGAAGTTGGGCGAGATTTTCAACTTGTTGCCTCAACATCTCTATTTCATTTGGAGGAGGAGGAGGTGGTGGATTACCTTGATGAAGGTTGTATCTGATGTGATCTCTACCTCTTTCTTCCTCATTATGACTTTGTCATTCTGATGCTTGTCTTAGTTGTGCAACATCAAAGTCAGAGGGTAGTTTGGCTCCTTCTTGAGCAAGACTTAAAAAGTGAGCATCAACATTGCTCCTGATTATTTCATCAAACAATCTATTAAAGAGAGGGTTGTGTTGTGCCCTTTTTATTGCCACAGGAGTAGGAGTACTTGGATTTTTGTCATTTATGTTTCCTCCAAGGGCTTCTTGGAATTCATTGATATTTTCCTCCTCTTCTTCCTCAATTTCTCGTTGTCTAGACTGTGATCGGGTATGAGCCATTTTGTTTATAAGTTTTTGTTGAAGTTGGGTGAAAATGATGATGAGTTGTTGATGAAATGAAAGATTGATGTTTGGTGAAGTGCTTTGCATATGGATCCCTAGCACTAAAGGTAGATGTTAGCAAAGTTCTTTTTTGAATTGCTTGTTGTGTTGGATTGACAAAGTTTGATGTGATAAGGTTTAGAGAGATCTGAGATGTGTTACAGACTCAACTATCTAGTAATGAAGGGATTCACTCATAGACTAGTTTTAACCTGTGTAGAAATGTCTCTTAGGATGAGTTTATCCTAGATGTAGAGACACTCTAAAAAGTGATGTATTGTGTTTGATTCAAACAATATCTAAAGAGAATTTAGGATAAGAACCTCTTAATGTTTTGAGTGTTGAAATGGAGTGATGGTGTGAATGTGGTGTTGGATGAAATGTTTTAACTTCAATAGAAACTTTGTGTTACATAAGGAACAAACTATTCCTCTTCCCTTTCGGGGGTTGGTGGTTCCTCTCGAGCTACGTTGTATGTGATACAAATGTCTAGAAAGAAGTTAGGATTGATCTTGCCTCCTTTGTTCTTGTGATAACTCAAAGCACGATATTGCATAAAAGCTTTGCGGTTTAATGACTCTTGATCAAATTCGTTTGATTTCCCTTGAAGATAAAGATGCATGTGACGTAGAAAAGCTCTATTAGAGACAAAGATTTGTCTATTTAGGTAGAAGAATTTCCTCCTTTTGATAAGAGCCTTTGAGCTCAATGGTCTTTTCTTCAAGTTGATGTGTTGATGAAGATTCTTCTTTCTCACGATGTGAAGAATGGTCATATAGTTTGATACTTTTTCTCTTTGTTTTTGATCTTTTGTTGGTTTCTGAAAAATGTTTGTGTTGGATGAATACTCATTTTTTGAACTAATTTTTTATTTTTCTTTGACAAGAAAACAAAGCAAGCACACAAACACAAGAATGTTGCCTCAAAAAGGCACAAATAAGCATGGGTCTAGATCAACCCAATCCTTGGACTTTTTATGACCCTTTCCTTTAAATATATTTTAGGTGTTTTCTAAAGCCTGAAGTTGGCTCAATTTGCACTTGGTCTTGACTAAAATGAAAACACTTCAAACACTCTTTATCCCAAAGGTCAAATGGCCAGTTGCGATAATTTCAGCCCACATCTTGATATTTCTTCGACTTTGGTACTACATACCTTATGAATACCGTCGTGGCAGGTAAGGATGTGATATACTAAGTCTTGCACAAGCATAACAAATAGATGATCCCTATGATGGGAGAGTCATCACTTTCATCAAGCCACAAGTGACTTTTCAAAAAGCTATGTTTCTACTCAAGGAAATATGTATGGTGAGTATCTTGGGAGCAAAACCATCTATGCTCTTGCATTGAACTTCTCACAAATATCCTCAATCAATAGAACGGGTGGGCTACTACTTAAAGGTGTTTAGTAATGTTCGATGTTTTTGGACATAAGTTCATTCTGCAGTGACTCACTTAAGAGCCTTGTAACTTGTGGTGGAGCCCATTTGTCCTTTCGGCAAGTTACACTGTAGGAACAACTATACCCAAGGCTACAACTTTCACTCTCACCTAATTTCTATAGCGGTTCGAAGGATTTACCACGCGAGGTCATTCCCAAGAGTGATCGATCTCTTGGTAGGCCTCTCTTAAAAAGATAAAACTTGAGTGTTACTAACACTTTTCTCTTGCACCTAGGACCACAAGAACCAAGGGAGAGGATAGTGTGTGTTAGAAGTAGGACCACTCGACAAACTCTTTTGCACAAGTGTGCCAAACATGAAATGCACTTGTTCTTTTTAACTTGTCATTGCAATGATTTTCTATCTAATTGGAGATGTTGCTCCAACAACCATGTTGTTCTTTTTAACTTCAAAGGCAATATGTTTGAGTAAACTAGGAATTTAAAATCCTGGTCAACTAAAATTGAAACACATATGTATGAAGTAAATCATTTTTGCAAAATGAGACAAGTTGATTGTTCTTTTTATACTTGCACCAAAAATTGAAGTGTTGATTGTGAGTTTTCCTTAAGTTTGATGCAAGAAGTAAAATTTGTCTTGTTTTGTTTTAAGCACCAAAATAGAGTGTATCCCTAACTTGCAATGAAAAGTAAATTTATGTTGTTGAGTTTTAGAGCACCAAAACAAAATGGATCCTAACTTGCAAGAAATGAGATTTTGTGTTGTTGAGTTTTAAAGCACCAAAACAAAATGAATCCTAACTTGCAAGAAATTAAATTTTGTGTTGTTGAGTTTTTAAAGCACCAATGAAAGTTTTTGATTCTAAGTAACAAATGGGGTTAGTTGAAAACCTGCACATGAAGCAAAAAGTTAGTAAAATCCGACCATATGGTGGGCTTCCACAAGCCTAAGAAAAATTATTTTATCAGTTACATGGCATTTTTTACAACGTTCTGTTACAATAGCGCTACTTTGTGTGAAAACAGAAGTGCTACTTAACACAAACGCGCTAAAATGTTGACGAAAGTGCTAATATAAAAATTTTAACAGCTAAAACAAATGCGCTAAAAAATGGACAAATGTGCTACTTAAGACTCAAAAGCGTTGATATATGGACAATAGCGCTAAATTTGAGACAATAGCGCTATTGTAAACACAATAGTGCTAGAATATCAAATTGCAATAGCTCTAAAGCGTGAGAAAAAGCGTCAAAGCGTGACTTGTGTGTCAAGCTAAGCAGTCAAAAAGTTAGTTATTAACAAAAAGAAACGTTGTGGGATTCATGTTGGGTTCACCAAATGATGCTCTACAAAATACACAATGGTTAGAATAAAACCTGTGGTTGTATAACACACACAAACAACAAGAAACAAGGATCAAAGTTAGTGTTATTCAACCAAAGATTAATCTAAGCAGGCATATCAAAACAAATACTAAGATCATGCTAACATATTTAACTAGGGAAACAATTACAACAAGGCATCTCCAAATGCATTTTAACATGCTCTTGGCTCCTTCTCCTTTGTTCGTCTCCTCTCCAAGTTCCAAATTAGTGTAGCTCTCAACAGATTTTTGCACTATGGATGCTTATAGAGGTTCAAGATTGAAATGTTTTAACTATGCTATGCAAGTGTAAAACAAACTTAATTAGATATGCTATGAAAATGAACTAAGATTTATTTTAGTCCAAAATGACAATATATGTGATTTATGTTAAATGTTCTCTAAAATTCACTATAGATTAAATGCATACAAGTTTTCAGGATTATGACTATGAATGCTAAATGCTTGAGGCTTTGAAAATGAGGAATGTGAGCTCTATTTATAGGTAAAATGGAGCAATGGATGGTTGAGATTGAGTAATCTCAACAAGGGTCAGGATTGAATGATATTCAATCCATGTGAGGGCTTTCAACCCAATCCCAGGATGACAAGTGTCAACATGAGAGGGGTTGAGAGGAGAGGGAATAAGCATTAAATGTTTGACATGACCTGAGAGTTAACTTGGGAGTTAAGGTCAAGGTTTGGTTGAATGAATAAATTCTTTATTCAAAGAATAAAGCTTTTATCCAATGGGTAAATTCTTGTGCAAAAGTAAAAGGGATAACCATGGTCAAAGCAATAAATGCTTGAGGAGATAGATGAGTCACATGAGGGTTTAGTTAAGGGTTAACCATAAATGGTCATGTAAAAGCCATAAGTGGTTTAGAAGACTTTAGAGGTTAAATTGTTGAACACACAAAGCATTTAATGTCTTTCAAAGACTTCAAAGTCTTTGAGAAGTGACTCCAAGTTGCTTAGGAATGTGACAATAATTAGGAGATGGATTAGGTTAATTAGGAAGAGTTTAAAAGAATCTAGAAGGGGGTTTAAGAGTGCAAGTGGATTTGGTGGGTGAGGGAAAATAAGATTTTATTAAAATAAAAATTTATTTATTTCAATAAATGTGTGCAAGTTGCATTTGTAGGAAAATGCAAGTGGGGGGGATTTAATGATTTAAATAAATGTTTTATTTAATTTATTTAAAAGAGGAAACGAGATTAAATTGAATAAATATAATTTATTCATTTAATTGATTGTGAATTTGGTTTAATGAATTAATTAAAATAAATTGAATAATTTATTTAATTAATAAGAGAATATTTGAAGACAAATTAATTAAATATTAATTTAATTAACTGATGGCTAGTGGATTTTTATTCAAATAAATAGAAAATATTCATTTAATTAAACTGGACAAATTTATGTGACTACAACAGTTAATTAATTCAATTATGGCAGCCTCAACCTTGTTTGTTAGTTGAGGCCAATCCATCTTGCAATCTTTAAAGATCCTCCTATTCCTTTCTTTCCAAATCTCCCAAATTAATAATGAAGGAGCTAAAACCCATAAACCCTTATATAAGTATCTTTTGTTTTTGATCAGCCATGCTTGGAACATGGTTAGGACTAAGTCTGGGATGGGGGCGTACCAATTCATCTACATTTTAACCCAACCCCAACAATTGTGGGAGTATTCATAGGTCAACAATAGATGGTTGGTAGTTTCCTCCATCTTCTCATAGAGATGGCATCTGCTAGGTTCCTTGAAACCCATTCTCCTGAATGTGGAAGTTGTCAGGATTCTATCTTGAAGTGTCAGCCAGGCAAATAACCCAGCTTTGGGAAGACATATTTTATCCCAGCATAGTTTTAGTGGGATGTCTGTATCTTTGGTTTGTCCTTTTCTGATGAGATCATTGTATCCTTCTCTTGTGCTATATTTACCTTTCTTAGATCCATCCCATGCTAAACCATCCTCCTTGAGACTAAAGGAGATTATTCTTGAAGCCAATGTGTCTTCTAGAACTTTTAACTCATCTGGTAGGAGATCTAAGTTTCCTAAGGATTTCCACTTCCAACTTTTAATGCCATCGACTGAGATTTCCTCTATATAGTTTGAAACCTTATCTCCCCATCGACTCTCTAGGATTGATATGACAGTATCAAATTTATGTTCTCTACAGATAGCAAGGTAGCCTCGCCAAGAGTCCTTCCAAAATAATGCTTTCTCTCCATTTCCTAGATTCCAAGTAAGCTTTCTAGATATGATTTCCTTGCAGTTCATCATGAAATTCCAAATCCTTGATCCCTTAGGGGGGAAAGAGATTCTAAAGATGCTGATTGGATCATAATTTTGGAGGTATTTGTTATAAAGATTTCGCCCACTTTAAATGGGGGTTATTATACATTCTTCATACTAGCTTTACTTTGGAGAATTATGTCTTTAAATCCCAACCCCCCTTTTTCTTTTGGTTTACAGATTTTATCCCATGCTACCAAGGGCATTCTGAATTTTTCAATAGCTCCTTGACCAAAGAAGGTCCTTAGATGTTTGTTTAGTTCCTTCTTTTTTGATATAGGTAGGTCAATACAAGAGAGTTGGTATATGGGCATGGCAGATAAAACTGATTTTATCATAGTTGCCTTGCTCGCTGAGGACAACCATCTTCCCTTCCAAGTATCTATTCTTTTTATAATTTTTGTTAGAGTTTGGTCGCATAAATTCGAGGATCTACATCCCTTATCCAAGGGTATACCTAGGTATTTGCAGGGTAGGTTGCCTTTGTTAAATTTGAGGATGTTGCTTATTTTATTTGCTAGTTTTTCTTCTGTGTTGAAGAAGAATATATTTGATTTCAAGGTATTGGTCATTTCTTGGCCAGAAGCCAATGAGTAGGTGTCAAGAGTTTGCTTGATAGACTTGGATTCTAGCATATCACTATGTCCAAAGAGAATAGCATCATCTACAAATTGTTGATGTGTAATGGCTTCAAGTCCACTAGTAATTTTGATGCCCTGGATAGATGACTACTCCCTGGCCTTATTAAACAATCTTCCTAGGGATTCAACCATTAGAATGAAGAGAAAGGGAGATATAGGGTCCCCTTGCCTGAGCCCTCTAGAGATAGCAAAAAAACCCGCAGGAGATCCATTTACAAGAATTGACATTCTAGGTGTGGAAATTCATTCGTAAATAAGGTTGATCCATTGTTTTGCAAAGCCAAAGGCTTCAAGGCATTTGCATAAGAAGTGTCAATCTACCTTGTCATAGGTTTTTTTGATGTCTAACTTAATTAGCATACTTTATTCTTTATTAGTTTGTACTGAGTAAGTTTCTTCTTGGGCAATGATGATACCATCATAGATTGAGCGGCCTGGCATGAACCCAGTCTATTCCTCACTGATCAGCCAGTGAAGAAAATTATGTAATCTATTTGCAATTGTTTTTGTTAGTAGTTTGTATAATGTGTTACAGAGGGCTATTGGTCTAAAGTCTTTAAAGCACTCAACTTTGTCTTTTTTTGGTATGAGGGCTATAAATGTATTGTTTAGCTCGTTTAGTATTTTACCAGAGTTTCTTATTTCTTCTAATGAGTCAGTGATCTCATCACCAATGAAGTTCCAACATTGCTGGTAGAAGGAAGCTAGGAAACCATCAGGTCTGGTGGCTTTGTTTGGGTTCATCTAGAAAAGTGCTCTCTCAATCTCTTCCTTAGTGAATTTTGCATTTAGAAATTGATTATGCTCTTTGTTTATTAGCTCTGGGATACAATAGAGAACCTCGTTCCTAGAGGCTAATCTTGATTCATCCAGGTTGTTAAAGATGATACTAAAGTAATCAATTGCTTCTTTGGCAATGACCTCCGAATTGTTGCTCAGATTACCAGATTGAGTCTTAATGTTGTTGATTTTATTTATTATTCTTTTTTGCTTGGTACTATTGTGGAAGAATTTGGTATTTCTATCCCCTGATTCTAGTCAGAGTTCCCTTGACTTTTGTTTCTAGAAAATTTCTTCTCTGGCCAAAATTTTTTCATACTCTGTTAATAGGGATCTTTCTTTAAGGTAGAGGTAATTGTCCATGCCCTTCCTAATAACCTCTTCGTTTATTTCCTTTAAAGCTTCTTCTATTTCAATTTTTTTGCTGAAGATATTTTTGAAATTGTTCTTATTCCATGCTATTAAATTTTGTTTTATTATTTTTAATTTGGCAACTACTTGGAAGGATTTGGACCTTGTTGCTTCAGCTTCCTTCCACCATTTTTCTATTAACTTTAAGATTTTCTCATCTCTTAGCCACATTATCTCAAATCTAAATGGGCTTCGGGTGGAAGGGATGACTTCTAAGATGTTGAGCTGGATTGGGAAGTGGTTTGATCCAAATAATGACAGGATATTTGGTTCAAAGGAGTTCGGAATGTTGGCCAAACCTGTAAGAAAAATTTGTCCAATTTTTTTGCAATATTGCAGAATCCTTTTCTCCTATTATTCCAAGTAAAGGAGTTCATTTCAGTTTTGATTTCCATTGGATTACTATTTATTATCCATTCTCTAAAATCTATGGTGGCCTAGGAGACTTTTTTCATGCCCCCCCATTTTTCCAAAGGATTCGCTATGGCATTGAAATCCCCTCCTATAATACTAAATTGATTCGGCACTGAAGTAAGGAATTGCTCGATTTCAGCCCAAGTTTTCTTTTTGTCCTTGTTTCAAATGGGTCCATAGACATTTATCAGGAGGAATTGTAAATTGCTCTTGTTACTATTAACCCTACCACACAACTAGTTGGGAGACTTATGTATTGACTCATAGGAGACTGCCCTAGGGTCCCAGATTACTGCTAATCCTCCAGACACCCCCATGGTTGGGATCCCCACTACTCTTATCCCTAATTTTTTGTTAAATGCTTCTAAATCATACTTATTTAGTTTTGTTTCTTGTAATAAAATTAATTCTAGGCTAAATTTTGTTATGCAGCGTTTTATGATTCGCTACTTGTTAGGGGCATTGAGGCCCCTAACATTCCATGTGAAGAGCCTCATTTCTCCTTGGGAAGGATCTTCCCCTTCCCTGCATAATAAAGATTTGTTAATTTAGTTTGGCCTTTTGCCTTTCTTGCCAGATTGAGTAACTTCGATAGGGGTTTCCTACCCCTTCTTTTAATTTCTTTGGCGCAATTAGGGGAATCAATATCTTCTATGGTTTTGGCTAATCCAAGGTTGCCTTTTTCTAGTTCCTTTTCTGATTCCATGATCCCCATAACCTTTTGAACTACATCCAACATAAGATATTTCTTCAAGAGCCCTAGCATAAGAAGCCTTTTTTGATATGCTAGTTCTTCATCATCAACAATTTCATCTATGAAAGTATCCATCAGATTGTTAACTATTTCATTGCCCACATAATCTAAGATGATCTTATTTTCTACTTCAACTCTCTTAAAATGTTCCTCCTCGGTTTCTTTGGTTTCTATATTTAGGGGGTCACTAAGTTGTGATACAGGGAAGGATTTATCGCTCTTTGCCGATAACCCCTCCATTAAATGCCATATCTGATTTCTCCCTGGGAGAACCCTACTTGCACCAATCCATGAGTTAAGCTCTTCGATGAGAGGGATAGGGGGATCTATATCCATAAGTGAGGGTGTCTCAAATATGCCACCATCATCGTAGGCAATTTCCCCTTCCTCTAGTTCCTGAATTGGGGTTTCCTTATCCTTCCTATCTATTGTATTCCTACTCAGGTCCGATTTATCTATGGTAGCCTTCATGAAAGTATTTATGGTGAAGACTCCTCCTTCAGGATTGAGAGTTAGGACAATCTTATCCTTAAGGGGTAAAGTTGGACTTCTATTTCCCAGTTTAGGGTTGGGTAGAGTGAAATCTAGAAGGACAACTTCTTTTGAGACCACTCTGCCTTTAAATAATTCCAGTTTAATCCAATACAAAGAATGATTTATTATAATTTTAATAGACTCAATGTTAACAATTTTGATTGGCAATTTGACCATCATCCTGATGGTTGCAGAATCTCTGAAATTTTCTTCTAATCCTTCAAAACCCCCAAGTGAGTCACCCATTCTGACAAGGAAATGATCATGAATAAGCTCTACTAGGAGGTTAGGTAGTTCTACCCACCTCGGGATAGAATGATCTTTGAAAATCTAAGGGGAAAAATTTGGTTGCCATTTAAAAAAGGAGAAACAGTATCCTTGAAAGAAACTAGGTTGAAAATTTAGTAATTTATCCCTTAATACTGATGATTTACAATGAATAAACATATAATTATCTTCTAGGGTTGTGATACTTACCTGCCCTTTGGTTGTGGAGATCAAGCACTGGATAATATCCTGGGTGGAGGCACCGAAACCACACCATTTTCCAAAGAAACCTCACCTTTTGTAATCCTCCCAGATATCGTTTGTGTACTGGTTACTTATGATAATTGTGTTTTGACCAGAGCTAATTTGGGAATTGACTTGCTTCTCGCTATTGTGATTTTGAGACTTGTTTTTTGAGTTAAAAGCCTGAGGAATGGCTATTAATGGTTTTGGCAAAGACTCCCCATGAGGCCTTTTTTTCCTAAGTTTAACCCTATTTGCACACGTGGCAATATAATTTGCAGTAAATCAAGTTGGTTCTTGTGGTGGCCACCATTTGTCCTTCCTTGCCAAGTGGTCCTTGTGGTTTTCCAGTGTCGATCTAGGGTTCCTTTGTTTCCTCGACCAATCAGTCTCTATTGCCGTAGATGCAAAGATATCCTTGTTATTTGTAAATTTAAATTTATTTTGGCTGATTGGGGGGCCACCTGGAACCCTAGCCGCATCCTTGCAAATTTGATTCAGAGTTATCAAGATCAAATTTACTCCTATAGCGCAGGATTGCATAGATGAAAGGGCTTCAAATCTGTTCACTGAACCCACCTTGTTTTTGTGGTCATTCTGAGAAAATGAATTAGCTTGCCTTGGGGATATCCTCTTCGACCCCTGGATATTTTTAGGGTGAAGGATGATTTTTGCAATTGGATGCGATTTCTTGATCACAGGATACTGTTTACCACTTGTCCTGGTTTGGGCGAAATATTGCAGAGCCATTCGCAATTTTTTATATAAAATAGCCAAATTTATAGAATATTTGTAACAATGTTATCTAAACTATTTTTTTAATATCAATTTAGCAATCTTCTTTAATTTTAATATTTTAGTACATACCTTTTATAAATATATATTTTTAAATTTATACTATATTTGTAACAATGTTATTTAAACTAATTTTTTAATATCAATTTAGCAATCTTCTTTAATTTTAATATTTTTTTATTTTAATTTTTTGTGTAAACTTTAAAAGTATTTAATCATCTTATAATAATTTAACATATTATAATTTGCACCATCTTATGAAAATAATAATTACAAACATGCAAATACATTTTTAGTAATAATGAAATAAAGATCACTTAATTTATTTTAAATTAAAATTAATTACAAACTATTTAGAAATATTTATAATAATTACAATTATAGATTATGTTGTAATTATATTTATTATTAATAATTATAATTAGGATTAAAACTAGAATTATAACAAGAGTTAGTATTAGAATAAGGGTTAGAACCAAATGTTAGAATTGAGGTTCAAACTATTTCTAATATTAAGGTTAGAGTTTTAGATTAAGGGCTAAGGATAGAGTTAAGGAAAATATAGGATTAGGATTGTATTTGATGTTATAATTAGGTTAAGTATTAGGGCTTAAATACAAATTAATGTTAATATTAGTATTAGGGTTATGGTTACAACTAGAATTTGAACTAGGCTAGACATGATACTAAAATTAAGGTTAGGGTTAAACTTAGATAAAAAGTTAAGAGTTAAGGGTTATTAAATTTATAATTAAATTTATAGAGATGAGTGCATTATATAAATATACGATGTTAACTTTTGAACATATTAATTATTATTTTAAAAATTAGAATAATTATGCAATAACTATAAAAGTTTAATCAATAAAACACCTTCAACTTTGAATATCAATTTGTTCATTACATACTACAATTATGGGCACTCTCTATTGCATAGTTGCAATACATATGCCTTGAAAAATTATATTACTTCAAACTATTGTTGAAACCCATCTCCAGATTGATAAGTTATAACTCATCTATTAACTAAACAATTTTTTACTAAAAAGGCAAGTGCTCACCACTACGTGGCACTTGTTTAATATATATAATAATTATAATATATGGTATATTATAGTTATTAATAATATTAGTAGGTTATGAATTAACTAGCTAAATCCTAAAAACATGGCTCTGTGAATTTTTCCACGAAAATATCCAGACATCAAGCGACAAAAATGGTTCTTCGAGCAAACAAAACATGCGGTTTCCGCTTGCAATTCGAGGAACTGGGCTCCCCTTCCTCAGACGAAATCAGAAAGGCAGATGGTAAAACCTAAGAGATATCAAAAGACAACAAGGAAGGGCTTACCATTTTCTAGGGCTGGAAGAATTGACAAACATAATACCCTCTACCTGGAAGGCTCTTTCAGGTCGACCATCTCCAATAGATTCACCCATTTGTAGAATCTTGAGGGAGTTTTTTTATAACCGGTTCCCTAGAACAAGCCAAAAAAAAAAAATCGAGAACTTGGATAACTAGAGATCGAGTGTTAATAATGCTAGACCTAAGATATCTGAGGAGGGATGTAAGAAACCCAAATCTCTGCTTCCTTCTGTTGGCAATTGCCACTCATTGGATTCATATGTTGTCATTGATGGCAACAAGATTCTATTGAAGGCATATGCTGACAGATACCGACACTAGAGGCATACATCGATAGATACTGGCATTGGAGTAATCAGGGTCATCACCGGCACCAACACCGACATCAAACACTTCAATGAAGCCGATATCAGTTCGGATCTGAAAGGTTTTATTTGTAAAATCATTTTATAATTATTGTATAGGGCCGACATTGAATATATTTTGTGTTGTAAGCCGACATAAGGCATATTGTTTATAAATGGTATATAAGTCAGTCTATTAGGTCATTTTGCGATATGCTAAGTTAGTAGAATAAAATGATGTGAAGGATATGTATGTAGGTCATTTGTACGCAAAAGTTATATCATGCAATGATTAGTAGATGGTTTGCAAAGCATTCTTGGAGGAAAGGAGATACCGGTAGAAGGGTTCAAGGTTTATGAACCGGTACAGAACAAAGGTTAACCAGAACTCTTTTTGGCATTGCAGATGCATTTTGTGAGTTCACCATTATTGTTTTATCTCAGCAGAAGCATGTAGTCGGTGAGACTCTTTTGTGTTGAGTAGTGGTAGTGTGCCTTCTTGCATGTGCATGCTCCCATGCTATGTAATATCTTTCATATGGCCAGTGAATTGATATTGTGGGTCACAAATCCCACCGTGGGTTTTCCTCTTTGAGGTTTTCCACATATAAAATTATGTGTGTTATGGTGTTCATTCATGTGGCTGGTTTATTTACTTTATGTTATATGTTTCTTCATTTACCAGTTTATATGTGTATGTTATAATAAGGTAAAATCTTATATTACCGATAGAACACTTATTCACCCCCCCTCTCAGTGTTCTTGGATACCAACAATTGGTATCAGAGCTTGGTACTTCGAAGGAAGTTTAACAGCTTGAGGAAGATCTTGAAATCATAATCATTGAACATGGACATGGAGAAGCAACTTGAGATGGCACTTGAGGATTATGATGTTGAAAGGATGAAGAACTTAAAGCTGCAAGATGAATTGAATTATGCTAATGAATTCATTCTTGGTCTACAAGAAAGGTTATCATCAGCTCAAGCTAAGAGGAAGGAACTTTTGCAAAACCAGGATGATGAAGAGAAAAATGCACTTAAGGAACAATGTCAGAAACTAAGTCAAACAACATTCTCATGAAGAATGAAATGCAAGACCTAACTATGAGGATGTCAAAAGATATTGAGGACAAAAAGAAGAAGGAAAAAAATCTTTCTATATCTCTGAAGAACAAATTTGAAGAATGTGGTAGATTGGCTCATGAGAATAATTTGTTGAGAACTGATTTGGTAAAATCCCAAAATAATGAACAAGATTTTGAAAGACAAATAATGACTCCGAGAGATGATCTTACTACTACAAGTGAGTATAAAGAAAAATTCAGGATTAGTGTTGCACAGTTGGATGATTTATTGAAAAGACAAAGGCAGAGTGAAGATTCTAGAGGATTTGGATTTGTACAAGGCGAAAGCTCCGATACTACAAATGAAGATCAGACAATCAGTATGGAGAACTCATCAGACCAGAGGAAACTGGTAAGGCAATCTAATGGTTACAAATTCAATGGTAGATGCTTTGTTTGTAATAAATTTGGGCATATGGCTAAACAATGTAGAAATAGAGAAAATCAAAACTACAATTCAGTTCCCGGTCAATGCACAAACTGCAAGAAATATGATCATAGGTCAGAAGATAGTAGAATTAATGTTAAATGTTATGCATGTGAAAAGTTTGGACATTTGGCTAATCAATGTAGGTCAAGGAATGACATCGAATATGTCAATTCAGTTCAAAAGAATAATGTTACATGTTATGCATGCAACAAAATAGGTCATATTGTTAAGTAGTGCAGAAGAAAGACTAAATTGGTTAGAAATGATAATGTAAATGAGAAAGGAAAGAAGAAGGTAGATGTAATACAATAGGATCACACCAAGAGATGGGTTTTAAAGTTCGAAGAACCAGGTGGAGATGCAACTACACCAGTAATTGCACCATTAACTCCACTGGTAAAACAGAGCATTCCTACATCGACAAGAAATTCAACTGGTAACTGAGGCATAAGCCTTAGGGGTTGGAAAATTCATTGAAAATCTTGCATATTCCCCAAAAGAGATCTGGAAATAGATTTGGAGAGTTGTATTGATCATTGATGGAGGTTTATCTGACATAAAACTGTGAAATTGGCATCCGATAGGGTGAATCACTAAGCATTTATGACAATGATGAATTAAGGTTTACTCATTGATAAAAAGGGAAAATGGACTCATTTTCACTCACTCAGCACTCAAGCAAACCAAAGTGAAGAAAAGGGGAATCATGATCGATCAAGAGCGAGCAAAGGCATTCTAAAATATTTCCAACAGTTATCTAAGAAGTAATCAAAATATTTCAACCGATGATTGTTATCCAACTATTTCTTTGAAATGGCATCTGGATCATCATCTGCTCCTGCTTTCATTGTGAATCCCACTATTGTTGAGGTTAAGGATAGGCTTAGACCTATTTTCAAGGAAGTTCCTCAAATTGCAATGAAGGAAGACTCTACTGGTGCATTTTTGAGGGTTCTCGATGGCATAGTTTATGTGGAAGATGTCAAGGCTTATATTCACTGCACCTTGGAGGATTTAGGCACTTAGGAAATCAAGGGAATATATCAATCTATGATACTAGGCAGCTCTAGAACAATCAAGCCAGAATATCAAATCATTGAAGACCTAGGGTTAACCAGAATCCTATATATATCGGAATTCAAGGATGAAATGATTATATATGTTCTGAGAAGGGTCCATAATGAATTCATCTAGCTGGACCAACCTCACATGATCACCAAAGAAGCAATTCAAGTGGTCACCGACTTACCCAAAGTTGGACAGGAACTAGGGAAGAAGATCTCTAACACTGAGGTTGAAAATCTCAACGACACAACCCATGATGGAAGGTCACCATCAAAGATACAAATGTGAAATTCACTAGCATGATCATCGGCTACAAGGTAACACAATCAAGTCAACTGAACTCAGTTGCCAGTTCCTGTATCCATGTTGCATATCAAATGATAAAGAATAATGGAAAGTATGATTTGTGTGAATGGTTAAGAAGTGAATTGATGTCAAATATTGGCAAGATAAAAGGGGTTAAGAAGGAACTTTCTGGTTTGGCAATCTTATTGTCTGCTTGATGTTATATTTCATGAATGAGCTACCGGGTTTGGAAAAGAAACGTTGGGCTTATGATATACTGGTAGGCATGCATATCAAAGATGCAATCACTAGTCTCAACAAAAGGGATGAGAAGCTTTGGGGGTTCTTTAAAAAATTTCAAGAGAACATGAGACTAAGGGAGAGAATATCCAAACACATTGTGGAGAAATACTCCATTGAAATCTACTTCATGGTAAAAACAAATGAGACACTCATCGAAGCGGTGGAACCTAGAACAATATGAGTCACTTAATTAGGTTATGAATTTGATGACAAAACCTTGGAACTATATGCTAAAATGTAGATTGATGCTCCTTTGGATGATAAGGCTGAACACTTTGGCACTGCAGAGGAGAAGGCTCTTGAGGTTAAAATTGGTTTCAACAAGAAAAGGAGGGAAAAGAAGATAGACAAAACGTCTTCCTTCGTTCAGAATGTAATTCATAGGATAGATATAGAACTAGGTTTTGGATCTAAACCGGTGGATCAATCAGCAATGGGAGCTGCAATAACTGTAGTGAAGAGTGCTCCTGAGGTAAAGAGGCCAACAACTTTCATATCTCCTATCACTTCTAATTTTGATCCAGAGGATAATTAGCCTCTTGCATTCAGAAGGGTACAAAGGAAGAAAGATGACAAGCCTTCGATAGAAGAGAAGAAGGTGGAACCAAGGAGGAAGCTAGTAAGAAAGGTAAAAACAACATCCACACCTCTGGCAAGGAAGCCTACTCAGAAGAGGAAGCCTGCTCCATCCGCTCCTGCAACCCCCAGCAAAAAGAAGAGTAAGTGCGATGAAGCAACTAAATCTGGTAATATGACTTGTGCAAAGCTAATTGATGAGGTAACAAAAGATGGAATTTTGAAGAATGTGTCAAATTTATATGAGCATTTAGATGAAAATGAACAAAATGAAATAGAAGAAGCAATTTTGTTACATTTAGACATATATAAGAAGGGTTTGGTAGAGATTTTGAAATAAATTCCTTTATCATTGTATAATAAGTAAGATGCAAGGAGAGTAGATGCAATCAGGAGGGACAAAGAGATTAAAGAAGTTGAACTTTTGAGTATGTGTGGTTCAATAAATAATGAGGAAATGAAAAGATGTATAGAAGTTTCAAATAGAACAATCTTTAGCAGCAAACCCTGAAAAATAAGCTTAATGATGGGTAGAGTCAATGAAATAATAATTCAGACCAAAGATGGTTGGGATAAATTCTTCCAAAAGAATCCTGATTTCCTTACTTCTCAAGAAGAATTTGCTAAGGCAACAACTCCCACCATTCCAGACAAATCTAAAGGGAAAGGAATTTTGGGAAGTTTAGATAACATTTTGAATGAACCGGTAGTTAATGCTAAAGCTGATAAGAGTGTATAGACTAAATAGGCAGAGACAACATTTGTACAGTCTGAGCAAGGTAATATAGGTAATGTATAGGATACTGATAATATTGTGGATAATACTCCACCGAGAGTAACATATACTACACCTAGTGGCGAAGCCACCTGTGCAAAAGAGGATGACAAAAGAGATACACCGAGAGAGGATAAGGAGAAGATAGAAAAGGAAAAGGAGACCATACTGACAATTGATTCCCCAACAAAACTTTTGGAAATTGACACTTCTCAAGTTGAGACAAAATCAATCACATAGATGAGTCCCACAGAGATAATGATGATGGCCACTCAAAAGCTAATGAAGGAAGGATCTACAGACAAAGGAAAAATAGATCAATCAATAACAGTTTTGCACAAATTGATTCCTGATTGTATGATTGAAAATGAAGCAAGCCCTTCTAGAAAGCTAAGGCATTGACAAAGCACATATCTAAAAACTTTCAATCATTACAATAGATTTCCGATAGGAAAGCACTTGAAAGATTTACTTTGGCTAAGAAAGCTGCTTTTGACTAGATTATTGAGACAGATAAGAGGAAGCTTGAAGAGAAATTTATACTTATTGAAAATTCTTTGAAACAGTGTACTAACATCTATAGGGTTTGTTGTAATATAGAGATTCTTACCGCATATGTAGATAAGAGGATAAAGGAGTTACAGGAAAAGATTGCTAATATTGCAAATTCTTTTGATGGACTAACTTCACTTACAACATCCATTGATGGACAAATTTTGACTTTGGAGAATCAAATTTTTTCTTTTGAAAAGGAAAGAGACAAGATTATTCAGAGAGCAAGGAGTCTTAGAGGTTTGGTGAGTCCAAGATTGGATTCACTTGGTGTACATAAGAAGGAATGCATGGATATGCTTGCAAAGCCCACACCGGTAGAAGTCACTGAGAAAGAAACACTAGCACATATACTGAGTGGACTTGTATCCATATCTAGAACACTCAAAACTAGCTGGGATACCTATATACAGTTGCTATAGAAAACTTATCCAGAAATCTTGAAATTGGTCAAGCTCCAATAAAGTAATTTGTAATTATTCTTTCACCGGTCTTTGGCATTGATGCCAAAGGGGGGGTGTATATTATGTGAAAAATATGTATATAATCCTAGGGGGAGGATATCAGACAAAGATTATATTGCAAACATAGTCAATCAGCTCAAGGGTAGCATGTTTCAATTGAACCAACAGGGAATCCATTTTTCACATGAGTTTTGCCATCAATTCCAAAGGGGGAGATTGTTGGTAATTGAAACTCATTGGATTCATATGTTGTCATTGATGGAAACAAGATTATATTGAAGGCATATATTGGCAGATACTAGCATTGGAGGCATACATTGACAGATACTAACATTGGAGTAATCAGGGTCATCACCAACACCGGCATTGTCATCCAACACTTCACTGAAGCCGACATTAGTTTGGATCCGAAAGGTTTTATTTGTAAAATCATTTTATAATTATTGTATAGGGTCAACATTGAATATGTTTTGTATTATAAGCCCACATAAGGAATATTGTTTGCAAAGGGTATATAAGTCAATCTATTAGGTCATTTTGTGATATGACAAGGTAGTAGAATAAAGTGATGCGAAGGATATGTATGTAGGTCATTTGTCTACAAAAGTTATATCATGCAATGATCAGTAGATGGTTTGTAAAGAATTCTTGGAGGAAAGGAGATACTGGTAGAAGGGTTCAAGGTTTATGAACCAGTACAAAATAGAGCTTTAATCAGAACTCTTTTTGGCATTGCAGATGCATTTTGTGATTTCACCATTACTATTTTATCTTAGCAGAAGCTTGTAGTCAGTGAGACTCTTTTGTGTTGAGCATTGTGCTCTAGGGAGTGTGCCTTCTTGCATGTGTAGGCCCCCATGCTATGTAATAT
Organism: Cryptomeria japonica; assembly: GCF_030272615.1. Lineage (NCBI taxonomy): Eukaryota > Viridiplantae > Streptophyta > Pinopsida > Cupressales > Cupressaceae > Cryptomeria > Cryptomeria japonica. The sequence continues at coordinate 163,904,185 of NC_081406.1, forward strand.
CTTTCATATGGCCAGTGAATTGATATTGTGGGTCACAAATCCCACCATTTTTTTTCCTTCTTGAGGTTTTCCACGTATAAAATTATGTGTGTTATGGTGTTCATTCATGTGGCTGGCTTATTTACTTCATGTTATATGTTTCTTCATTTATCGGTTTATATGTGTATGTTATAATAAGGTAAAGTCTTATATTACTGGTAGAACACTGATTCACCCGCCCTCTCAATGTTCTTGGATTCCAACACCTTCCAAACCCACGGAGGGGGAGTCTAATTTGGAGATAAACCGTAAATTAGAAGAGAAAAATCTGCTAGAAATCAACGATAGTCTGGTTGAAAAGATTCAAAAAACATGCAAATCATTTGGGGTTTTTGCTAGATGGTGTGGACTTGGATTCTTGATAGAGGTAATTGCAGATTGGTTCAAATCTTCCTTCAACTAGATAGCAAGTATTGCTATCTTGTCTAAGGGTTTTCTTTATATTGACTGCAGAAATGCCAAGCATAAGAATGAATTCTTAACAGGTAAATCTTCAATTTTTAAAGGCTTTGGTTTTAAATTTTTAGATTGGCAACCTGCTTTCAATCCAAGAAAATTAGTCATTTAAAGTAGATAGACCAGTTTTGATCCCTAACTTACCAGCATAATTAATGGATAAAGAAATTATCAGGAAAATAGGTAATCATTATAGGAAAATTCATAGAGATTAGTGACAAATATTGGATGTATTCAGACGGTGTATTGATAGTTAATATGGATATTAATGTTAATTCACTCATCCCTATTGAAATGAGAACTAGGGAGTTGACTTTCCTAATTCACCCTAAAATTTATAGAGGGATTTTAGATCTAGATTTAGTAGTCAAACTGATCTCAGGGATTTTACCCTCTCAAAAAAATCCTAGGGAAGACCGTAAGCTGGATATTTGTTTCAATACAGAAAAGGGAGGGTTTGTGATCAAGGATAGCTCTCCCTCGGTAGGGCAGTCTGATAAGGTAGAAGAAGGGGAAATTGTAGGTGATCAGAGCATGGATGAGGGGGTGAATTCCTCTCCCTTGCTATACCATAAGGCTATTTTGAAGGATAGGGAGGGTAGGGATACTGACACTAAGGAGGAGAAAAGTTGTTGTGCCCATGAAGAGGTGGGAATGGGAAAATTTAATGATAGTAAGGATGAAACCAATCTTGATATTTATTGTTGGGTGGCGGGTGAGGGGAGGGATATGAATCCTATCCCTAAATAGGATGTTTGCGAAAGTCTGGTAGAAAACAGTTCCCCTGAATTATTGGAGGCTCCTGATATATTGGAAAAGGTTGAACAAGAGGAGGATTTAGTTTGTAAAGAAGAAGAGGTAAACTACATTATCAACTATTTATGTGATTTAGTTACCGAGGACATCCTGGAGAATTTATAGGATGAAATAGTAGATAGAGAAGAGTTAGAATTACATAAAAGGTTGTTGATGAAAGGGATTATGAATTTTATCAACCCCCCAAAGGTCACGGATATGGAGGCCCTTATAATGGAGTTAAATGACAAAGAAAATGGTAAAATTTTTGAAGCATTAGGAATTGAACAATGGGTTGGGGAGAAGGTTACACCAGATTGTGCAAAACACTGTAAAAAGAGAGGCAGGAAATCCCTATCGGAGTTGAGAGCTAATGATGGAATAGCTAGAGGTCAGGTTAAACTTACGGATATGTTTCATGTAGGGAAGGGGAAAGTCCTTCCCATAGCACCATGAAATTATTATCATGGAATATTAGGGGTTTAAATGCTCCTAACAAGTAGTGGATAGTTAAACGATGTTTGTCTACCTATAGTTCTGATTTAGTTATGTTACAGGAAACCAAACTAGAGAAAGATGACTTAGCCTCTTTTGGTAAATGACTAGGCTTTAGATATAATACAGAAGTACCAGCCATTGGAGCCTCTGGAGGTTTGGCCATGATTTGGGATCCTCGCAATATAGGGCTCTCATTATTAAAAATTCATGGTAATTGGATCAGTGGCAGAGTCACTAGTTTTAAACATAAACTAGATTTTCTCATTATTAATGTTTACAGACCGACACTAAATGAGGACAAAAAAAGGGTTTGGAAGGAAATCGAGGAATTCGCAAGTAGTACCTAGGAATAGATTTGCATTATAGGAGGTGAATTCAATGCTATTATGAATCAATCTAAGAAATGAGGAGGCAAAGGCAAAACCTCTAGAGCTACTTTAGACCTTGTAGATTGGATCCATTGCAGTGGCTTGGTAGAGATTAATATGGTTAAGGATGCCTTTTACCTAGAATAACAGAAGGATATGTTTTAGTAATATCGCAAAAAAATAGATAGGTTCTTTGTATCAGGCAGTCTTATCAACTTTTTGTATACCTTAGAAGCCTCAATTTTACCCTTCTAGGGCTCAGATCATTTTCTGATTCAACTTAGCATTCTTGTGGACTCAGGACCAAGAAGATGTCCTTTCAAATTTGAATAGATGTGGCTGAGGGATGATAATATTCTTAGGCTTTTAGAGGAATGGTGGAAAGAGGAAAAGGTCTCTAGGTCTGGGATCTATAAGGTAGTCAATAAGCTTTAGATAATTAAGCAGAAGCTCATATTGTGGAATAGGGAACACTTTGGTAATATATTCGACAAGAAGGCATAGGTGGAAGAAGAGTTAGTTGAAGTAAACGAAGTTGTCATGTTGAAAGGGATGGATGAAACTCTGTTTCTCAGAGAAAAGAAACTCCTTCTTGAACAAGAAAATATTCTTGCAAAAGAGGAGGTCTTTTGGAAACAAAAATCTAGGGAAACGTAGTTGGATGAGGGGGAGAAGAATACTAAATTCTTTCACAATAGTGTCAAACTTAGAAGAGTCATTAACAAAATCTCTAAGATTAAGATTAGTAATGGCTCTGAGGTGGTAGATCCTAAGCTCATCTCTAGGGAGGCAGTAGATTTTTTTTCCAATATTCTCAACATAGATTTGAGTCCTCATCGCTCAGACCAAGACAAGTTTCTAAAATTTATACCCAAATTACTAAGGAACAAACTCATAGTCTGACTGCAAAATTCTCTTTATCAGAAGTAGAAGCAACTCTAATGTAGATGAATCCAGATAAATCCCCTGGTCTAGATGGCTTTTCGACTAGTTTTTTTTTAGAAGTGCTAGCCCTTCATAGGAGAGGAGGTGACGAGTTCTATTGAGGGTATGAGGAATTCAGGTAATAGTCTCAAAGAAATCAATAATACTTTCTTGGCCCTCATCCCAAAGAAGGAAAATCCTGAATATTTTGATGAGTTCAGACCAATTGCATTGTGTAAAAACATCTATAAGCTTTTTACTAAGACATTAGCTAATAGGCTTCAAAAACTCTTTCCTCTTTTGATTAGTGAGGAACAAACGAGTTTTGTTCCTGGTAGGTCTATTTATGATGGGGTTATTATAGCACAGGAGGCCATTCACTCTATCCAAAGGAATGAAACCCCTAGCATGCTCTTAAAACTAAACATTAAAAAAGCCTACGACAAGGTGGACTGGAGATTCTTGTGCAAATGCCTAGAAGCCTTTGGATTCCTCTCTTCATGGATTAACTTAATATTTGAATGCATTTCGACACCTAAATTCTTAGTTTTAGTTCATGGAACTCCAGAAGGATTTTTTATCTCTTCCAGGGGTCTAAGACAAGGAGATCCATTATCCCCTTTTATTTTCATCATCATGGCGGAATCACTGGGAAGAGCTATTTCTAGTGCAAGGGAAAGCAGTCAAATCTCAAGAATCGGAATTACTAGAAATTTAGATCCTACCACGCACCAAAGATTTGTGGATGATAATATATTAAATGGGCTCAATGATATAGGAGAAGCGAAAGCTTATAAGCAGATCCTAGACTCTTACTCTAAGACTTCTAGACAAGAAATTAACCCAACTAAATCTGAAGTCTTCTTTTTTCACACTAAGGCTTGCTTACAAAAAGACATTTGCAAAGTTTTGAATTTTAATATGGGTAGGCTCCCTTGAAAATATCTAGGTCTGCCCTTAGATAAGGGCAATGGATCTTCAAAGTTGTGGGATTCAGTGATAGATAGGATTAAGAAGAAGGTAGCAACCTGGAAAGGTAAGTGGCTATCCTTAGCAGGAAGAGTGACCATGGTTAAATTGGTTTTGGAATCAATTCCAATCTATCAGTTATCATGTTAATTTAACCTTCCATAGTCCAAAAGGAAGAATTGAGTAGACATATTAGGTATTTTTTCTAGCAGGGTGTTGAGGATAAGAAGAAGATCTCCCTCATGGCTTGGGATAAGATTTGTAGGCCAAAGTCAAAAGGTAGTATAGGGATTACGAATATTAAGGACTAGAGTAAAGTGATAGGGGCAAAATTACTCTGGAGAATGTTTGGATCCCCCCACTTTAAGTGGGCTCAAATCTTATTCCACAAATATCTTAGTGGTAGGGACCATACTAGCCTCTTTAGGGAAATTTCTCATCCGAAAGGTTCTCGCATTTGGAATTTTATGTTGGACTGTAGGAAAATAATCTTAGAAAAATTATCTTGGAACTTGGGCAATGGTGAGGAAGCCCTTTTTTGGACGGATTCTTGGGGAGGATTCAAGGCACTACATAAGAGTGCTAATCTAGAGACGTCTAGAGTAGTCTTGGTCTCCTTCAACTTGGGGTTAGATACTCTTGTTTGGGATGGATCAAAATTGCAAGAATACACCTCTAAAGATGGTTATAGTCTCCTCCATAGTCAACAACTCTCCTTACGCACTTTTTTCCCCTCAATCTTATGTTGGGACAAGATGTGTCTACCAATGGCAGGGTTTTTCTCATGGTTTTCTCTCCAAAAGAAGATTCTTACTATGGACAGATTTAGGAAAATGGGCTTTGAGGGACCCAGTAGATGCCCTTTATGTGAATAGGCAAAAGAAGATAAGGATCATATCCTCCTTAATTTCAATTATGCCTCCAAATGTTGGCTTTGGTTATGTAACAAATTAGGATGGAGCTCAGCTCTCCCTAACTCCATTCTAGGTATGTTTTAGGCATGGCGCATTTTTCATCAACGTTCCCTCTTTGGAGGTCTGTGGAAATTGTCCCCTTCTTTGGTAATTTGGGAACTTTGGAAGGAATGCAATAGGAGACTCTTGAAAAGAAAATGGAATGGCTCCAATTTGTGAATAAAATTGAGGCCTCAGTAGTAGAACTCTTAATAGCAAGACATCTAAATTCCCCAGTAAACTGTTTGAGATGACATATTGGGATGAGAAAATGAGAGGTAGGTGGTTAGTTCTGAAGATCCCTCCCTTCGTAGGAGTAAGAAACTCTAATAAAAAGGAGTTAAGAGAAGCTTACAAATGGAAGGTCCCAAAAAAAGGGTGGGCTAAGCTCAACTTTGATGGAGCATCTCGTGGTAATCCGGGTCCTGCAGGGATCTGATGTTGTCTGGATGATGATACTAGTAGGGAATTAGCTAAGTTGGCCAATCTTATAGGTATTGAATCCAATAATAAAGCAGATATTTTAGCTTTAGTTGAAGGCCTCCTTTTATGTCGAAACATGGGTATAAGTAAGCTCGCCATAGAAGGAGATTTGACTATTATTATCAATGGCACCTTAGAAAAGGTTCTCTTCCTAATTGGAAGCTTAATGTGATCTTATCAAGGGATATAAGCCTCCTCAAGGATTTCAAGAAAACAACCTTCAATCATATTTATAGACAAGGTAACTCTAGGGTGGATGAATTATCCAATGCAGTGGCTAATGGGCAATTTCTAAGTTAAGACAAGGCCCTTCTTTTTTTGTCCTAAGAGCCTGCTGTAAGGTTGTAAGGTCTAGGTTTCTTAGGATTATGTTCTCCAAAAGTCAGGATTTGGTATCTCTTCAGAGATTCTTCCTACGATCCAGGCTACCCCCTTAAGATGAAGGTAGATATGTCAGTGTCAGATGGTTATAAGGGCTAGGCTTCAGTTAGTAGAGAAACATTCTTTGTTGTCTAAATGTCCATCCCAAACCATCTCAGACATCTCTAGACTCAGTCTTAATTCTTGAATGAACCAGGATAAGATGGATATTAGAGCATGGTCCTCTTCTTTATTTTCTGATAATGGATATTTTTCATATTCAGGATAAATACATAGTGAAACATTTGTATATATATATATATATACAGGAACTTATGTATATAGGTATATATATGTATATATGGTTATGCATATATATATAGACATACATATATAAAAATATATATATACATATACATATATACGTATATATAGGGGTAAGTGCACAAAGATGGTGGTCAGAAAAGTGGACACACCCAAAAAAACATGAAAAACAACAAAATGCGCATAGGGTATTTCAAATTTAAAGAGCCTCGTACATGTTTAGGCTCATTTTTCCAAGCCTAACCAAAGCTAAACCGCGTACGGGGTTTAAAGTATACTAACTGCATATGCGGTTTAGAAACTAAGAACCCCGTACGTGGTTTAAAAACTAATGCTTTACAAAAAGGACAAGGTTAGATTAAAACCTGTGGTATTATAACACACCAAAAATAACAAGAAATAGGATTAGTGTTAGTGTTAATCAACCAAAGATTAACCTAAGCAGGCATATCAAAAGAGATACTAAGATCATGCTAACATATTTAACAAATGACAAAAATATAAGAAGGCATCTCCAAATGCCTCTTAACATGTTCTTAGCTCCTTCTCCTTTGTTCCTCTCCTCTCCAAGTTCCAAAATAGTGTAGCTCTCAGTAGCTTTTTGCACTATGGATGCTTATGGAGATTCAAGATTGTAGATGATCTCAAGCTTATGTTATGCAAGTGTAAAACAAACTAATTAAACATATTATGAAAAAGAACTAAGATTTATTTTAGTCCAAGATGACAATATATGTGATTTATGCTAAATTCTCTCTAAAATTCTCTATAACTTAGATGCATACAAGTTTTTCAGGATCTGGATTATGAAGAAATGGGCTCTATTTATAGGAAAAATGGAGCAATGGATGGTTGAGATTGAGTAATCTCAACAAGGGTCAGGATTGAATGATATTCAATCCATGTGAGGGCTTTCAACCCAATCCCAGGATGATAAGTGTCAACATGAGATGGGTTGAGAGGAGAGGGAAGAAGCATTAAATGCTTGACATGACCTGAGGGTTAACTTGGGAGGCAGGGTTAAGGTTGGGTTAGAGTTATCCATTGGATAAAGCTTTTATCCAAGGGGTAAACTCTTGTGCAAAGGTTAAAGGGATAACCATAGTCAAAGCAATGAATTCCTGATGAGACCCTTGAGTTAGATGTGGGTTGAGTTTAGAGAAAGTCTTTAATCATGCAAGAGGGTTGAGTTAACCATTAATGGTTTGGAAGACTTTCAAATTTTAAGTTGTTGAAGACTTAAAGCCTTTAATAGTTTTCAAAGACTTTGAGGGTTTGAGAAGTGACTTCAAGTTGCTTAGGAATGTGACAATAATTAGGGGATGGATTAGGCTAATTAGGAAGGGGTTAGAAGAATCTAGAAGGGGGTTAGGATTGCAAGTGGGTTTGGTGGGTGAGGGAAAATAGGATTTTAATTAAAATAAAATTAATTTATTTCAACTTGTGGTTGCAACTTGAATTTGTAGGAAAATGCAAGTAGGGGGGATTTATGATTTAAATAAATGTTTTATTTAATTTATTTAAAAGAGGAAAGAGGATTAAATTGAATAAATAAGATTTATTCATTTAATTGGGTGTGAATTTGGTTGAATGAATTAATTAAATATTAATTTAATTAACTGATGGCTTAGTGGATTTTTAATCAAATAAATAGAAAATATTCATTTAATTAAAATGGATAGATTTATGTGATTACAAAAACTAAAACCGTGTACACGGTTTAGAAACTAAAAACCCCATACGTGGTTATAGTTTTTAAACTGCGTACGCATTTGTCTGTCAATAAAATGTAATTTATTTAGCATTCCATTAGGTTTTTTAGTAGGATATATAGATAAAATACAACATTTAAGTATAAGTGACATATCTCTTTCTTATACTTTAAGTTATATTTTATGTATATATTGTCAGGATGTTTGAGAGTGGTTCCAGATCTCTAAGAGTTATAATGCAGATTCTAGTTTTTTGAGTATTCTTATAAATTTCAGACTTAGTCAAATTTCAGTAATCAACATGCTTATATCAGAATTATCTCTCTCGTCTCTTCCCTATATTATTTCAGTAATCAACATGCTTATATCAGAATTATCTCTCTCGTCTCTTCCCTATATTCCCCCTCTCTCTTCCTTAACCCTACCTTTTGGTCTCTTACGCATCTCCCTCTCTACTTTCTTCCCTCTATCGGGTATCTCTCCCTCTCTACTTTCTTCCCTCTCTGGGTATCTCTCCCTCTCTTTCTCATCTCCCTCACCCTCTTTCTCTCTTGCATCTATCCCTCTCTTTCTCTCCCTCTCTCAAATATCTCTATCTCTCACTCTCTCCCCCTCTCTTTAGTATCTCTCTCTCTTTATATCCCTCTCCCTCCCTCTCCCTTTCTCTTCCTTTGTCAAGTTTTCTTTCCCTCTAACTCTCTTTCTCTCTCCCCCTCATTCCATTCCTCTTTCTCTCAAGTCTCTCTCCTTCTCTCTATCAAGTCTCTGGCTATCAACCTCTCTCTCTCTCTCTCTCTCTCTCTCTCTCTCTCTCTCTCTCTCTCTCTCCTTTTCTATCAAGTCTCTCTCTCTCTTAAGTCTCTCTCCCTCTATGCCTCTATCTCTCTATCTCACTCTCCTCCTTTGTTAAGTATATCTCTTTCCCACTCTCTCCCTACCTCCCCCCTCCATTTCTATTATTCACTTAAGTCTCTCTCTCTCTTTCTCTCTGAAGTCTCTCCCTCTCATCCTCTTTCTATGTATCTCATTCTCTCCTTCTCTCGGGTGTATCTCTCTCTCATTCTCTCCCTCTCTCCTCCCCCTCACTCTCTCCCTTTCTCATTACCTCTCTTTCTCACTCTCTCCCTCTCTTCACACCTCTCTCTCTAGTCTCTTGTACTCTCCTTCCATCCCTTCCTCCCTCTCACTCAGATTCTCTCTATCTCTCACCCTCTCTTTCTCTCTCTCTCACCTTCCCTCCCTCCACCTCTTAGGTCTCTCTTTCTCTCCCAATCCCTCTATCCACCTCTTAGATCTCTCTATATCTCCCCCACTCCCTATCTCTCTCTCTCTCTCTCTGAGCCCCCTTCTTTGTGTCGCTCTCTATCTCTATCTCTCCCTCTATTTCCCTCTCTCTCTCCCCATCTCTCTTTCCCCCTCCCTTTCCCTTTCTCCATCTTTGTCTCCCCCCCTCTCTCTCTCATTTATCTCTTGTCTCTCCCTCTTAGTCTCTATCTCTCTATCTCACTCTCCTCCTCTCTTAGGTGTATATCTCTCCCATTCCCTCCCTCTCCTCCCCCTCTCTCCTCCTCTAGGGTCATATGGTATTCTTAGGGGTCATATGGTATCCTAGGGATCCATGCATGTGTCCTAAGGGGTTATAGGACACCATATGACTCCTTAGGACACCATATGACCCACAACGACACATAAGAGGTCATATGGAGTCCTAAGGGGTCATAGGATACCATATGACCCATAATGACACCAAATGGTGTCCTAAGGGGTTATCAAACACTATATGACCTCTTAGGACACCATACAACCCATAACGACACCATATGGAGTCCTAAGGGGTCGTAGGAGAACTTGAACTTGGAGGACACCATTTTGTGTTTTTTCATGTCATATGGTATTCTTAGGGGTCATGATATTCTTAGAGGTCATATGGTATCCTTTTTGTGTTTTTCATGTCATATGGTATTCTTAGGGGTCATATGGTATCTTAAGGATCCATGCATGTGTCTGAAGGGGTCATAGGACACCATATGACTCCTTAGGACACCATATGACCCATAACAACACATAAGAGGTCATATGGAGTCCTAAGGGTTCACAGGACACCATATGACCCCTTAGCACACCATACGACCCATAATAACACCAAATGGTGTCCTAAGGGGTCATAGAACACTATATGGCCTCTTAGGACACCATACAACCCATAATGACACCATATGGAGTCCTAAGGGGTCAAATAGTGTCCTAAGGGGTCATAGGAGACCATATGACCCCTTAGGACACCATATGACCCCTAACGACACCATATGGTGTCCTAAGGGGTCATAAGGTGTCCTAGGGGTCATAAGACACATAACGACACCATATGGTGTCCTAAGGGGTCATAGGACATCATATGATCCTTAGATCACAATATAACCCCTAACAACATCTAAGGGGTCATATGACACTATATGATCCCTTAGCACACAATAGGACCTATAATGACACCAAATAGTGTCCTAAGGGGTCATAGAACACCATATGACCCTTTAGGACACCATATGGTGTTGTTATGGGGCGTATGGTGTCCTGAGGGGTCATATGGCATCCTATGAACCCTTAGGACACCATATGGTGTTGTTATGGGTCGTATGGTGTCTTAAGGGGTCATATGGTGTCCTAAGGGGTCATAGGATACCATATGACCTCTTAGGAAACAATATGATCTCTAATGACACCTAAGGGATCATATGGTGTCCTAAGGGGTTATAGAACACCATATGACCCTTTAGGACACCATACGACCAATAACGACACCATATGGAGTCCTAAGGGGTCTATGGTGTCCTAAGGGATCATAGAACACCATATGACCCCTTAGGACACCATATGACCCATGAAAACACCTAAGGGGTCATATGGAGTCCTAAGGGCGCATAAGACACCATATGACCCCTTAGTACACCATACAACCCATAAAGATTATCCAATCAATACATCCACACGATCCAAAGAAACCAATACATTCATCTTCTTCAAACATTATACTTTATATCCTATCTTCTTTTAAAAAAAACAAAAAAACCAACCACCTTGTCAATATTCTTATCACCTCATCTATATGCAAACAAAAAGAAGATATATTGGAGAGAGAGAGAGAGAGAGAGAGAGAGAGAGAGAGAGAGAGAGAGAGAGAGAGAGAGAGAGAGAGAGAGATGGGGTATGGAGGAAGGGAGAAGGGGAGATAGATAGATAGAGAGGCACCTTGTACGCACTTGAGAGGGGGAGAGAGGGAGACAATACACATACATACACACATATGTGTGTATATATATACTTAATATATTATATAGTATTATATACATATATATAAATATTATATATTATTATATATTATATGTATATACACATATTATATATACAATATCATACTATACACACTCCCAAAATTTAAACATAAAAAGTGCGTATGCGCTATTTATAGTAAAAATAGTGCATACCCGCTATTTATAGTAAAAATAGCGCGTACGCGCTATTTATAGTAAAAATAGCACGTACGCGCTTTTTATAGTAAAAATAGCGTGTACATGCTTTTTATAGTAAAAATAGTGTGTACGCGCTTTTTATAGTTAAGATAGAGCATACGCGCTTCTTACACCATAAGTACCCCATACATGCTTTTTATACCATAGGTACCCTATACGCACTTTTGACTGTTTAGGCTTGGAAATAGGTCTGGATGACAAAGCTACAGTTTGGAAGTTTGATTTCCCTCCATTTTCCTCCTTTTTGACGTGTTTTATTTTATCAACTTGGTTTCTCGACTTTGTCATCATCAGGTTTACACTTCATCAAGTCAGTATTTCTAAAATTTCCACCATATTTTCACCCATTTTATGAGCTTTCTAACCATATATTATTTTAAAAATTTGAACAACAATAACATATTATTATTGAATTTCTTTTACCAATGTCTCCATAGTTCTCATACATACATGCACCATTTTTTTAATAACTTTTGATCAGGGAAAACTTTAAGAAACCCCCCCCTTGGACAAGGTGTAAAAACCTAGCGAAAGTTGTATAATTCCAAGGAAAATTTTAATTTTACTGGCGAATTTTTGTGGTTTACAGAGAAAAATAATAATCTCCATTGGCGAATTAGCCGTGATCGCTCAAAGTTTGTGAAAAATCCTAGAGAATTGTACTATTTTTAAAACCCAAAAAATAATTGCATGGGAAAATGGTAATGTTTTTAAAACCAGAAAAATATTTGCATTGGTGATTTCAACCTATTTTCAAACCATAAAAAATAAAATATTGGCGATTTCATGATATTTTCAAACCATAAAAATAAAATATTGGTGATTTCAAGCTATTTTCAAACCATAAAAATAAAATATTGGTGATTTCAAGCTATTTTCAAACCATAAAAATAAAATTTTGGCGATTTTAAGATATTAACTTTAAATAATTAAAACACGTGGCACACAGTCATCAACTCTCTCTATCTCCAACTCGCCAGCTGAAAATGATAAGCCTTCTTAACCTCAAGATATAGCGACTAAGGGAAACTAAACTGGCACTCACCAATTCTCGACCATAAATGTTAAGTCCTCGTCACCACAACGACTTGGAGATAGTGGTAACTTTAACCCTTGTCGCGTACTCACCAACATAAAACTATTTATCTAAGACCAACTCGAGACCTCATGACCAAAGCAATTTCACTAACAATCTCCAGCTCGGTAACATAAAACGCTAACACCCAAAAAGCTAGAGACCTCGCGATGTAAACCCAAACCAACTTGTCACCAACTCGTGGCTTGTTAACGTCTTCAGACATTTTACCTCACGAGCTGGCGATAACCATAAAACTTAACCACAAACTCTCTGGTCGCTAGCTCGCAACCTAAAATTTTTAAGGCTTGGATGCTGACTTGTTCCTGAGGGACTAGTTTGAAGGTTTCTCTTGAGTCAAGGTTGATTAGACAAGTGAGGGCGACGGTTTCAGAGGCATAAGAGGATTTGATAGCTTCTGAGTTAGAGATGGGAGATCATGGATTTCTCTGAGAAATAAGAGCTCAGGTTGCTTGTTGTTAGGGATTTTGAAGCAGAATTTGTCTAATCAAGGAGGAATAAAATTAGAACAAAATTGTTCACAATAGATGAGGCTTAGCAGGATGCAGTGGATTTGATAGGCATGATGATGACTTCTAGGAATCTAGAGTCTACAGTCATGTTGAAAACCACCAAAATGATAATATTTCATGTGAATGCAGAATGAGCATCACCAAATGAAGTGTGAAAATGTTATAAATACAATGGAGTGGTGACTTAATTGGTAGAAGAGAAAATAAACCTTTTTCATTTTCTGAGAGTGGTTTTTTTCCTCAGAAAGGAAGATGATGTTTGAGCAGGATCATGCATGGAGTTGTACTTGTTGTGTGCTCTGTGATACCGGATGGGTATTTTTTTGTTTTCTTTTCTGTGAGTTTGTTTATTGTCAGAGGGGTTGTGAAAGTGAGAAGGATTGCCAGAGGGGGTGTGAAAGCCTTTTTTGTCAAGAAGGGCCAAGCATGGCACATCCTCTGCTTCTACTCTGCCATAGGATGGCAAGGGGTTTGAAGAAGGAGCCCGCAGAGGAATGAAAGAAGGATTTCTTTGGGTGGGGAGTGGCAGCCAGTCATCTTTGTGATGACATGAAAGCTACAACCTCCCCCCCAACAGATTATATTTACCCTAAAGCTCCTATTTCCACTTTCCCTGATCGTGGGCATGAAGGCTCAAGTTCCTCTTTCCATTTTCTCTGTTCTTGGGCATGAAGGCTTCCTCCTCTATTTGGAAATGATCTGTTGGACTTGGACAAAACATAACATCTCACATTCCATCCGAAATGAAGGCATTAGGGTGATAATGGCATGGCTCAAGCAGTTTTGCAAGTTGTATAGTCATTGGGGTTCCTTTTTTGGTTCCAGTAGTGATTCTAGACTCTAGGTGAAGGGAGCAAGTTGTATACTGTATAGTCATTTACAGAGAAAATGAAAAGCATTTAGTGTCAAGCTTTGTCTATATATAAATTTATTTTGTGTATAATTCTCTCTCTTTCAAATGATCAGAATCATGAGATTTAATTTTTTTCATTTGTTGCATTGTTATGGTGTATGTAATTTTTCATTTAATGCTTCCTAATCCTATTATTCCCAGGAATGCAAAATTTCTGTTATTCTGGAATCATATTAAATAATTAAGGATTCACGTCATTGTAATTGGTGAGCAGATTATAGACAGTCATAGAACACCTCCATATATATTACATAAACATCAATAGCATATAAAATCATAAGAGTATTAAGAATGAAAGTATTAAACACCACAATAGATTATTAGATAGGAATACAATTATACAACATAACTAGTAAAACATTAAGACAACAGACCAATGCCTTATCCTAGGGCATAGAGTCACTTACAATTCAAGACAACCTGATAATAAACTTCAATAAGATTCATTTGCAGATAAATAGGAATGAAATTATGAATAATGCCATTACATATAGTTACACAACCCAGATTCATATGTAAACTGAAAAACCCTTGACCATTCAATTCACAGTGAAAACATAAATTCAACACAAAGACAATTATGTGAAGATCGCATTGCTCAAACTAAAAATGACATTGATATTATATTCATAATGATATCAGAAAGTAAATTCACAATGCGATTCAACTATGCACTTATCAAATTCTTGAACAGTTGAGCTATTATAACTATATTAATATAAGAGTTTTCAAATTCAACATCATTGATCAATAAAAGTGGCAATCTCAACCTGAGGATTCAACAAGCTTAGGATTACTATGAGGAATCTTGGGTAGCAACCTCAACCTGAGATTTCTTCTTTCGCTTTAGCATGGCTTGCCACCTGTCCACCTCTTTGTCTGTTGGCCAACTAAATGCCTTTACCTCTTCCAACTTTGCAACTGAATCTGTCCATCTGACATCTGTAACTGCCCTGGACTCAACAATAAACTTTGCATGGTCAACCTCAACCTTGAACAATGAATCAAGCAGACCGTTAAGGAAATCGACATCAACCTGTTCGTTTACATGCTTGATTATTTCTTCTTCCTCCAGAATCAAATCAAATTCGTTGGTCCAATCAGAAACTGATTTCAAATCTCCATTACTACCATAAATTGAAGGCACCAATTTATTATAGCCTTCCCCAAATGTTTGCAATTTTTCATTTATAAGCACATCCTTCCCTGTGAAAAATGCATAAGTTGCATTCATTACCTCCACCATGTCTTTAGTGTCACTGATCTTGGGAGGGAACTCATCACTATACATCATTGCAGTATCTAGCTTATCCATTAATTTGCTTCTTCCTGACCAAACATTGAACAAAGGTCCAAGAAAAGTGACAGCCTCAGAGGATGTTTTGCTTGCCTCTTTCAAAGAAATGTGCAAATCATGCACAACCACCAATTTGTCTTTCAATACACTAATCCTGTGTTTTAGAATTCCTAACACAATAGAGATAGCCTTGACATTTTGTTCCTTTCCAAGCTTTTCAATTTTCCCTGTGTATTCCTCCATTTTTGTTGTCACATCAGTTGGTATTTCTTGTACTTGTTCTGTAATCTGTATTGGAGGGGGCTCATTTGCAAATTTTTTCTTTCAACTCCACTAACTCTTCCTCCAGAGCGCCCTTCTTCATCAACGTCTCTTCATATTTTTTAGACAATGCAATCAATTGGGTATATGTTTCTATGTATCTTCTTGACAAATCCTCTGTTTTTGATAAATTCATGAAAGAAACTTGAGTAAAAAATGAAGCAATCTCCGTGTCAATTGTGTTCTGCAAGTTCCAGATCATTCTATCAGCTTTCTTTTCTACTTGGATATTTAGAAGGTGGGGATTTTGAGTGGAAGGGGCCAAAGACCAAGTAGCAAGTGTCTTTGACTTAGGATTAAATCCTGATCCTCTTATGACATCTCCAATTTGAAAATTAGTTCTAAACATTGGATCATCTTGCTTACTAATCTGATCAATAATAAAAATAGACTGGATATCCCAATCAGGCATCATAATCATACCAATACTCTTTATCAATTGTCTTGCCTGTTCCACAGATATTTCCTCCTTGTCAGGATCATATTCCTGCAGTGCCTTGATGATCTCCTCTTTCTTTTCTTCATTTGCTTCCTCTATGATCAGATTTTGTTTTAATTGATTTTGTTTCAACCTTGTCAAAAAACTTTTAAATTCATTTGACTTAATAAAGTCATCATCTTTCATGAACTCATTTGACAAAATCACATGCTCATCAAAGCCTTGAGCAAGGGCTTCATTTGTTTCTCCCTGTTCTTCATTCTGCCCCACTTCTCTGAGATGTGTCCTTATTTGATGAAAGTAGTGTCCTTGTTCTGTAACAATTGCTCTAGCAGGGTCTCTCCTCACAATTGTACTGACCTCAGTGGTTTTTTGTTTCTTTGCAGCTAGCACTCGGGTAGATTGAACTTCATCCCCACTCTCTACATTATCAGCAGACACACTAAGTGGCCTCTTACCATGTGAAGAATGTCCATCTTGGGGGTCTTGTTGCTGAGTAGTCACTTCTAGAATTTAAGGCATTTGTTCCATTAGAGTTTCATATAAACTCAGCATTTTGTTAATCCTCTCTAGGTACAGGCTATCAGGGCAAAAACCTAAGAAACTAGGGCCAACAGCCAACAATTCTGCTTCAACTCTCATCAAATTTTTCCATTTTCTTCTCCTTTCTTGTACTTCATCTTTTCTCAACAAATTTATAGCCATGTCTTCATCATCCAATGGTTCATGGTCCTTTATTGTGGCCCAAGGTGTCATTTTTGGCATTGCAACTTTAATAAATTGTTCCGGATCATAGAATCTAGACATGATATTAACCAACCTATACTGTTTAAGGAAATTGTTTACTTCATCAAAGGAACTCCTACCAATGGTAAAATCAGATGCAACCCAAAGCCTAGGAAGAAAAGAACCCTTCCTGTGTTTATCAAGGTATTCTTTTTCAACTAGGGTCAATTGCTAGATAAACTCCATAAAAGCAATCTAATTGGAACAAATTTTGGTAAAATATGGGGAGGCTAAGGACACCCATAAACTCTCATCACAGTAAAGTTATCAAAAAAATAATTTTTTTTTGAAATAGGCCAGTTATGTGAAATAGGCCAATTTGGAACATACTGGTAAGGTCTCAAAACTCTCTTAACATTAATTTACAATTGTTCCCTATTTATTCCTAGCATTTCCATAATTGGTGAAACAATCCAATTTTCAAAGAAAAGGAAAGAAGAATGGGGAGAACTACTATCCCAAACTTGGGTCCATCTTTGTATTGGCATTAAGACACCGAATTCTTCTTTCAAAAGCTCCAATTCTTTATCCACGAACTCAACATTATAGAACAAGATTAAATGCATCAGCAATGAATAATGTTTGAATGTAGGGCTGGGTGCACCACTCTGAATTTCAACTAGAGCATTATGAATGTGTTCAACCACATAGCCCACATAATCATAATCTTTGTTAACATCTGGGTGTTGAATGTCCATAGCTATCATCAATAATTCAGCTGACACTATTGAATCTCCATCAAAACCCAACACTCTGCATAATCCATAGATTGTACAATGCATATAATGGTGGAAAGGTGTGATGTCAAATGGTGGTTTGATACTCTCTGGAATTATAACCGGCTTCTTATTCACCCTAGGCATGTATCTAGGCATTGCATGCTTCTTGATAACACCTTTGTATTTGTCATAATCCTCTGCAATCTGCTCCAAATCTATATCTGTACATGCAGCACCAGTAATCTAGAAAGCTTCAACAAAGATAGCTCTGTTAATTGAAACTAGGGCAGGTTGGTTCTTTCTTCTGATTACCCTAGATACTGGGCAATAGCATTTTCCCAACTCTTTGATCAAATCCACATCAACATACACATCTGGCACAATTAACTTTGCCATATTTAAATCCCAAGGGTTTGACATCAAGACACCCTTAACCCTATTTTTCTAGAAATAATGAAACAGAGCAGAACAAGTCATATTAAGCGTAGTAGGGTTTTTGCATTAGCTCCATAAATCTCTCCATGCCAAATGATTTGTATTCAAAGCAACGGAATTCCCTGGCATCAAATCTACAAATTCATCTTTGTATTTCTTAACCATCGTTTCCTCAGTGGCACTGGCCTTGGAACCTCTAGGTCCTCCTGCTCCACTTGTCGTGGCCTTGGGCTTGGGCTTGGGCTTGGAATCTCTAGTACCACTGGTCACCTGGCTCATTTTAGCTGTGGGAGAAAAACTTAACCAATTTTTTGAAATTTTCTCACACCCAACACTCTAAATTCTCCAATGTTGTTGCAGAGCTCAATTTACTGGATTACCTCGAAGATAGAATGCATTAATGCAATTATACAAAACCTTGACTTGATCATGCAATTTATGGTATTTACTATTTGAATTTTGGGCGCCATCACTTCTCTCAAGTCTCAAGTCTCATTAATTGCCACACTTGCATGAACTAGCTACTGTGGCATAATGACATTAATTCAAACTTCAAACTGAAGTACTCGAGCAAAATTTGAATTCATGCCCTTCTATTTGATTGGCGATTGGCATTCAAAACTTTTACAAAACCTGGCAAACAAGTCCACATGTTAGCGAGTTAGCGACAATGCTACCAAACCCTCTTAATCGCAAGCTCGCAACCCCTTTTACGAATCCTCAAAGAATATCGCGAGTGAGCAACAACCATTGATCTAACAAAACAACTTATTTCATCGCAAGCTTGCAACTAGAAACTTAACTTGAATTAAACCCTTGCGATTCCACGACAACAAGACACTTAACCACCTTCACATGCTTGCAACACTTTTTGACTTAAGACTTACAAACCCGCGAGCATGCGATGACCACAAAATCAGACCAAAACTAACTTGTCGCCAGATCACAACTTAAAATGCTAAACAACTTCAAAACCTACGAGCAAGTGACTTAACCGCATCGCATGATTGCAAATTAAAATGACTTAACCGTGAATACCTCATGACCTTACGGTAACATAAAATCACACCTAGTCGCAACCTCACAACATAAAATGGTATTTGGGTGCTGTCACTTCTCTCAAGTGACCAAGTCTCATTAACTGCCACACTTGCATGAACTAGCTAGTGTGGCATTAATTCAATTAAATTGATAGAATGCATTAATGCAATTGTACAAATGTCAAAATCTCAGCTCGATCGTGTCAAAAATTTTACAAAACCCGACAAACAAGTCCATGTGTCAATCCCCATCTTTAATCGCACACTCTCAACCGGTTATAACAATCAGGAAAGGAACCGATGAGTTAGCAACAATGCTACCAAATCCTCTTCATTGCAAGCTCACAACCCCTTTTACGAATCCTCATAGAATCTCGCAAGTGAGTGACAACCGTTGATCTAACAAAATAACTTATTTCATCGCAAGCTCACAACTCGAAAATTAACTTGACTTAAACCCTTGCAATCCTGCGATGACAAGGCACTTAACCGCCATCGCATGCTCGCAACACTTTTTGACTTAAGACTTACAAACCGTGAGCATGAGATGACCACAAAATCAAACCAAAACTTACCTATCACCAGATCGCAACTTAAAATGCTAAATAACTTCAAAACCTACGAGCAAGCGACAAAACCAACTAAGCTGTGATACCAACTACATTGCATGATCGCAAATTAAAATGACTTAACCATGAACACCTCACGACCATGCGACAACATAAAATCACACCTAGTCGCAACCTCACAACATAAAATGGTCAAGTGCAAAACATCTTGCGAGCTAGCGACAACTAAAATCTCCCAGTACTCGCAAGCTAGCGACTTAAACTGACTTGATGATAAAGGACCTGCGAGCTATCCATAACCATTAAACATGTCTGACCAACCGTTTGACCACACTTGAAGTTGACATGGACAAATAAATAGAGGACAACTCAGATTTTCAACGCATGACAACTTCGGTTTAATAGCCAACTAAGACAAAAAAACAAACACAAAACCCTAATCACCATGAACATCATTTTAAGCATTTAATGTAGAACAGTAGAAAGGTTCTAGCAGTATCAGTTATGCAATATGAATAGTTTTATGGATCTTGTGAGACAAATTTGTTGCATTTCATGTTCAACATGTTACATAATGTGGAACCAAATACCAATTTACTAATAATTCAATTGTTTAGTAATAATTCAAATTCATAATTAAAAATATAAAATAAGTATCCGTTCTACTTCTGATTGACAAATTCAAGGAATACAATATCAAAAATCATCAATGACAACTATAGTATTGCAATTTTGCAAATTGAAATTGTAATATGACTCAAGAATTGTAGTATAATTATAAATACCTATAAACTGACTGCTAATTCACTTCAGTGATTCAGTCCGACTGTCTGAGGCTTCTATATCCCAAATGGACTCAAGAGCCAAAAACTGACTAGTACTAACAGGTTCATCTTCATTCTGAGTCGGGTATTCAAAAATGTCTTCATCTTCATGTTGACTCTGAGTCTGCGATCCATCATATTCATTTTTCTCAGCACTAGCACTAGCAGTAGCACCACCAGCTTTTAAAGTGTTGCACACCCCTCGTCTATCACGCATGGAATTCTAGATTGCCAGTGCCCTATCATATGGAAAATCTCTAACATTATACTGGGTTACAAACAACCTCAAGCAAGTTTCCAAATTCTCATCTAATTTGTTTCTGATCTTTGATTTCAAAAGCCCTAATGCACTAAAAACTCTCTCATCTTCCACTGATCCCAATATCATTGTTTGACATAAATCAGCAAGTTTCAAATATTCTGGTATTGCAATATGCAATGCTTCACTTTGATCTATCCTTTTCCAAAGCCTTGTGATTGATCCAGGTTCAAATGGATTCTCCAAGTTAACCAACTGTTGTTTCATAACCAATGCAAACTGTTTACATTATTTTCTAAGATGATCTGAATTTAAAATTCCTTCTATTGGCTGTCCATTGCAATATGCATCTTTTGAAAATGTCAATATCAATTCCTCTAGTTTTTTATGATACATCTTTATGTCATTTGGATTATCTCCAATTGAATGCCAAAATTGAGGATACACACAACCCATGGCTTCAAGTATTTCTTCTCAAGGGAATCTTTCACGAATCTTAGTTGAAAGTTCATATGCAATAGACTTCAAATTATCACTAACAGATTTAACAATCCTGTCAAAATATTCCTTTTTAACTGGTAGTGCTTTGCCTCGCTTGCTCGTCTTAGATTGGTGCATTGGTATTTAAAATCCTTTTACAAAGACACATAACTCATTTTTTGTATTGAAATGTAAAAAAATTTCAGCATGATTCAAATATGTAATTATCTACCACCTAAAAAAATTTGGGCTTCACCCTGTTAGATCTGAATATAGACCATCCAGGTTCAAGCATGTCCTTTTACGTAGAGTGCTATACCCATTGATATACATAGTTCTGTCTTGGGCTTTCTTAACAAGTTTGTTCATTGAATCCAGCATGGGGAGAAGACTAGCTAAAGTTAACAGAGTCTCTATATCACTTAATTTATGTAAGAGATCAGGAGCTTTGTCTACTGTGAGGCATTGCTCATACATTAGTCCAATCAAGGATTGATATTCTGTTGGAACTCGTTCCACTAGTCCATGCAAGGAGATCTATCTAGTCTCAACATCCTCGAGAAGCTTGTTTCCTCCTGTTACTCCCTCAGCAAAAATCTAAAATTTTGCAAAACATTTAGGACTTCGACAGAAGTATGAGTGGAGCTCGTGGACCATATCTTCAACTTTTGACACTGTAGGGAAATTGCTTACAATTCTATATGCTAAATTCATTTGATGGGTCATGTAGTGAATGCCAACCATGTATGGTGCAATACTAGTTTGTAATCTTGCGCAAAGACCGGTCCTTTGACCTTGCATTACTGCAGCTCCATCAGCTCCAACACACACCAACTTCTTGGCAATTGTCAAGTCATCCATACCAGCAATTTCATTCAAAGCTTTCTTAACTTCCAAATATAAATTTTCTGCTATTGAATTGCCCCTCATTTTACAAACATAGAGTAGATGAGCTTGGCGGACGTGTTCTTTTACGGTATACACATGCACACAAACCCAAGCAGTGTTATCTACCGCAACAACTTCATCTATGGATAATGAAATGAAATTTGATTCTTTTACACTCTCTTGTAAATTTTCCTTTTCCACCTCAGCGAGACAGTTTTCCATTTCCCATCTAGCATTTATTGACCAATGTGACATAGGATAGTGAGGAACATTCAAAAAAGATAATAAATTACTAAATTCTGGGAAATCTTTCATAGGACGCCCTCTCGACATAATATGAAAAACAACACTCATCTGAACAGTCTTTGCTAGGTTTGCATCTTTTGCTGCATGTTCAAGCCCAACCTTGATTGTATTTCCAAATCCACTATTATGAATCAGTGTCATTTTATGGTTATGCTCTTCATATTCCGTGGCATACTTAACACGAAGACATTCTTCCTTTGATTTCCATCTTACTACTCGTGTTTCCTTTCCGTCTATGATCTATTTTTCATAAACCTTACCAATATGCTTTGTTATGGTGTCAAGCTTTAGCTACATCTTCTTTTCTCTTTTAGTTTTCCAACTACAAATCTTACACCTGCATTCTATTGGTTGTTCATCATTGTTTGGGACTGGTTCAATGAATGGGTACTTTGCTACCCAACCAATCTTAAAACTCCTTGTCATCTCCCACTCTTGCCCCAATTTTACTTTCCTTTTTCTTTTCTTCCTACCAACATCATCTTTAGTACTAGCATTTGCATTTGCCAATGGTATCTAATTGTGTGTATCCCTTAGAACATCTTCCGCCCTGTCGATATTTTCATCCTCATTTGATGCATTTAACTCAATGACAATCCCACCTTGTGGTGGTGGTGAGCTACTGTGAATGGGTTTTGCAACTGCAGAGGTTGATGGACCATAAACTTTGCCAATTCCAAAAAAGACTTTATGGTACTATCTTTAAGTTTAAGTTTTGGGCGTTTTGATGGCCTCCCAATCCCTTCAGTTTCACTGTCCTGAGGAGTCTTACCCTTGTCTGACATCCCAATCCCTTCACCACCCTGCAGAGTCTCACCCATGTCTGACTGTGACATCTTGAGTCTTGACCTCTCACTAAAAATTAAAAGTTTAAACTAATACTATCAAGTATGAAGAAATGATTACTCACCTTTATGCCTTCTCAATTCTTTGAATCAGGAATCAGGAATGAATGCCTGGGACCGTGTTGCAGGATTGTAACTCTGGCCCTCTGCCCTACAATGAACTTCGACTTTCCAAATCAATTTGCGGAATGCGAATCGAGACTCCAAGAGCTCCCAATTTACTAATCAGACACGAACACATTATAAGAAAGAGTGTAATAAATAGTGTATTTATAGTAATCCATGATTGCACTTTTGGCGAATTGTGTGGGGCTCGGGCATTGCAATTGCCAATAAACATTTAATTTAATTGCATTTTTTGCGAATTGTGCGACCGTGCAATGAACATTTAATTTAAGCGGGGTTAAATGGGTCCTCAAATGCTTATAATGTTTTATTTGATATTGGCGAATTTGGCCGATGCATGCAATGAACATTTAATTTACCATTGGCGAATTAGGTCTTGGGTATGTGGTCATTTAACTATTGTTGGTGCATAGCGGAGGTGATCTAATACCCATGTCTGAGTGATTCCAAGCGAATATTATGGGCATGCACGTTGATGGTGTGTGGTCAATGGCGAAGCCAGTTTCTACAGTGTGTCGTTAACCCTGAAATTCCGGGCGATTTGACCATGATGGTGACCAAGACTATTCGTGCGGAATTCGCCAATTAGCGAAGATTCACCACTAAAAAACTCTTTGCTTTTGATATACCTATCCAAATTTAAAAAAACTTTATATATTATTGTAGTGCACTTGATTTTTTACAATTTAAAAAAAAAAATTGTATTTTCGATTTTTTTAGTGCAACTTATGCTTTGCGCATGAATGGGTACCTAATTTTCAGGATGTGCTCAATTGGAAAAATCATTAAAAAAAAATACTAAACAAAAAATTACAAAAAAATACACATTTTCTAGTGCTCACTCTTAACTGTCTTTCTGCCAAAGGATTTGTCAAAATACTAAATCTAACTATGACTTTTTTGATGCGCACGTCAGACACTATGTGATGTTTTTTTGAAAAAAAATAGGGTCTATTTTTCGTGAGCGAAGGATTTGACCCCCTTAATCTTATCCAATTTTGAAAACTTTTAGTATTTTGGAAACTAGAATCAGAGTACTACAATATTTGTTCTTTGATTATCTTCATATCTTGAGTGGATGACTTTCAAATTTTGCCTCCAAGTTCAGGTTTACCTGATTTCAAAAAAAAGTGTCCACTTATACCCCTCTTTTTGACCACTATCTTTGTGCACTTTACACACACACACACACACACACACACACACACACACACACACACACACACACACATATATATATGTATGGGTGTATATATATTAATACACATATAAATAATATATACAGATATGCATAATAGATATTTCCATTTATAATGATGAAGATATAATTTGGATAATGGATTTAGATAATGGATTCAGATAAACCAAGGACAGTGACTACGCTAAGTATGTCCAGGATTGATAAGCATTTGTGAATTTCTGGTGATGCCTCAGATGGGTGGATATGATATGTACAATATGATTTGTGAAACATGTATTTCCATCAATTGATAAAGATAAGGCTAACTAGAACAAAATCCAGCAGTCATACTGATTGATGTCATTGTTATGCTTTGGTTGATGATTGATAAGAATTTCTTGTTTCAAAGAGTGAGTACCCCGTATAAGATTGATATGTCTGGTTTCGAGTGTAACTATCTCTGTATAAGACATGTTTGATGTTGATGTTGATTTCGAGTAATGAATTGATTAACAAGACGTGTGATCAGTTTGATTGCAAACTGAAAGTTTTTTCTGTTGTTGAATTGATTTGATGGATGGGCCATGCGTTCATGCTTTGATTTTTAATTTTTATTTGATTTGATTTTTTTTTTTTTTTGGATATTTTGATTTTTTTTTTGAGTTTTTGCATATTTCAATTTTTTTGAGGTTTTGGATATTTTTTATTTTTTTGAGGTTTTGGATATTTTGATTTTTTTGAGTTTTTGGATTAGAAGAAAGATGTATTTGGTTGCCCCAATATATAGAAAGACAAGGAATATTATGAATTTATGACTGAACAATTGAGGTGGAAATGGATTTTTTTTTTTTGTCCATAGTTTTGATCAAAATCAAGGATGGAAAATGGGATATGGATAGAAGAAACAAGATCATAGATAGTGATAGATGATGGAAGAAATGAATAGATAGGATAAGGGATATGGATTTAGGATATGGATGAGGTGAAGCAAGATTGTAGATATAATTGGATGATAGAAGCAATGAATAGATAGGATAGCGAAGCAAGATTGTAGAAACAATTGGATGATAGAAGATATGAATAGATAGGATAAGAGGATATGGATAAGGTGAAGAAAGATTGTAGATAATGATGAAGTTTAGATGGGGTAATGGATATTGGAGGAAGGATAATGGGAGATATGGTAGGAATAATAGAGTGGATGAAGTTTGCCCCCACGCATAGAGGTTTTTATTTGCAAAAAGGTGATATGTAAGATTGTCACAACATTTAGCACCATCTGAATAAGTGTTCCTGAACTTTTCAAAGATAGAGACCCAACCCACACTTAGAACCTCTGGAAAATTCAATCGAACATATCTACCAACTAGGAAGTAGACTCAAAAGGGAAGAAGAATCCCAAACTGGATCAAGGCACTTAGTCTTTGATTACCCATGTGTGTGCAAGTGGGTTCATTTTGGCTCACATGATCATTGTAATCTTCAGAAACCATCATGGCTAGCTACATGAGTTATCTTGACTTCAAAAGCATCCTAGATAGAGCCTCATTGCCAGCAAGCGTCCATAGCCCCAACGAGGTTATCGCTGTAATCTCACAAATATTGCTCCATTGCCAGCCAGGCGTCCATAGCCCCGATGGAGTTACTTGCATGTTCCCATAGCCAAACATTTTGATATTGTATTTCATTGCATTTTGCTTTTCTTGATATTCATTTTCTTGCTTATGCTTTTGATATTTCTTTTTTTTCTTTATTTTTCTTGCATTGGCTTGTAAGTGAAGAAACTTACATGGGTCTGATAATTACAGTGGCGCTAAAGCAAGATTTTAGATTTTTCACTAGCCATGCCTTCAATTTAAGAGATCACAATGATTTAGAGAAATCAATTAAGTGTATGAGATAAAAGATGTCAGTACCAAGATACGATAAGTGGTTCTTTTCTGGATTGAGTGTGTATCCCAACCAAAGAAAATGTTAAAGAGTAACAACCTTGGATTCTGAAGCATTTCATGAATAGATATCTAGGAAGAGGACTGAACATTAGATTCAAGCATGGGAAAGTATGTGACAAAATGACACAAACACCTATCTCACAGATGAAGTATTTATGCAAAGGATTTAATGAAAGGGATGGAAGGATAGAAAAGAGGTGTTGGATAATAGATAGAATGTTTGAAGATTTGTGCGAGGATAGATAGAAATGTTTTCAGGATGAGTGTTGGTACTTGAGAAGTGATGAAGAGATGGAGGAAAATTGAATGTTGGGATATAAGGACCCAAAATAGATAAAGAAAATGATAGAAGAATAGTTTTGGAAAGATATTTAGATAGAGGGTTGAAAGAAGTTCAAAGATGTGTTCCTTTGTTGATCTTGATTATGGATCATTTGAGGTGATAGATTAGTGGATGGATGAAGGTAAGGACCCAAGATGGATGGAAGGTATGGAGAGTTTGATTGTGGAATGAAAAGACCTAAGATAGATTTGGAGGATGAAGAGATTGACTGTGGAATGAAAGGACCTAAGATAGATTTGGAGGATGAAGAGATTGACTTTGGAATGAAAGGACCTAAGATAGAGTTGGAGGATGAAGATATTGACTTTGGAATGAAAGGACCTAAGATAGATTTGGAGGATGAAAGGATTTCTTGATCTTGATCTTGACTTGGAGTAGGATCATTTGAGTTTGTGCTTTCCTCTTGATTTGAAATTAGATTAGTGGAGGAGATGGAAGGGATATCATGCTCTTTCTTAGGAGGTGGATGTTGAATGGGACTCTGCTCTTGAGATGAAAGGGGATCATCATGGATGAAATACCAAAATTTTAGGGGATCATCATAAGATTCTTGGTAGGTGGGATCTTGATCAAAAATGGGATTAGACTGGAGAGCCATGATATCTTGATCTTGATTTAGGCTACGAGTCATTTCCTTTGACATAGTTTCTTTTTTCTTGGTTTGATAATGAATGGTCATATGAATGATCAAAGTTGATGTGTTTGATAGGTTGACTTAGAGAAATTTATTCCTGTTGATAAGGGTCCTAGGACTAGGTTGTCTCTTCTTTAACTTAGTTTTGTGATGAAGATTTGTTCTTCTCAAAATATGAGGAGTGGTCATACACAAATGATCAATGGTTTTCTTTGATGTTGAGATACTTTGTTTGGAAACTTAAGTCTACTTTTATCAAATGAAGGTTTAGATGCTGCCTCACGACAAAGTGTGTCAAATGATATGGATAAAGTCTCTCGATATGGAAACTTGATTTGACAACTTAAGGTTTAAACTTGGAATGTTGTTTGTTTGATAGAATTCCTTGGATGGCGGACCTTTTGATCAGTGTGATGATGTAACTTGATTTTGATAGGAAAAAGTGTTATCTTTAGCTAGTTTTGGATTTGACAACTTTTGTTCTAAGACTGATTTGTTTGATTTGGAAATGATTTCTTTGGTGTTTCTAATTTGATTTCTTGTGACCGTGTTTGATATTGGACCTGAAAGGATACTCAAGAAGTTTGAATTTTTTTTTTTTTTTTTTTTCAGAAAGGCTTGTTTTGCTCTCTGGTTTTCTGAGTTTTGACCATGTGCTAAGCCAGAGACTAGATGCGCTAAAAAAAATTCTCAATGCACTAGAGAAAAGACTCCATGCGCTACGCTGCCCCCTGATACACACTAATTGGTTTATCTTGCTTTTGCCTTGGTTCAGAAAGGTCATGTGCCAATATGGGCCACCAATGCACTAACTGTTAAACCCTACAAGCTAAAGTTTGGCTTCCATGTGCTAAGTGTTGAAATGTGGTGATTGATTAGCAAAGTACTATACACTCAGCATGTATCCTTGTTAGGGTTCAGGGCCGGGCCGGGCTGGGCTGGGCCCCGAGCGGGGGTTTGGGGGCGGTAGCCCTTGAGAAATTTTTTTTTACCGTTTTTTGTTGATGAAAACTGATGTTGTAATAAAACCCTAAAAAGGCCAACTTTGTTTGTTGCCCTAAAAATGCATGTTATAAGTGGTTGGGATGCTTAAGGCATTGTAAGGTTGATGTACTATTTTTGCTGGATAATAAGAAAGATTGGACGACTGTGTATGGTGGACGTAACCCATTCAAGGTGAACCACGTTAAATCTCTATGTTATTTGTGTCCTATTTTATTTCTTTATCTTTTGTATTTAAATCTACATATAACTGTTAGTTCATATTTGCTTCAGATCTGCTTGAAACCCTAACACTAAGCTGATGCTTCAACGCGCTAAACTATTTTCAAAACTCGCTACTTGAAACTACTAGAATTAGATTTCTATGAAGCGCTAATGTTAAGACTTAATGCACTAAGGTGAAGGTCTAATGTGCTAAAAGATGGTCCCCACATGCTAAGAAGTTGCTCTCACGTGCTAAACTGCCCTGATATATTTTGACTTGGTTGTTTTTTTGTGATTTTAAAAATTTTTAACACTTGTGATTTTGATGGATAATTTCTTTTTGGATACTCAAGCTTACTAAGTTGAATAGATAAACTCTTGATCACTTGGTTTGATATTCCCCTAATCTTGTTGGATGGAAGTCTTTCCTAAAGATAGTTGAAATGTTGATAACCATCTCAAAAGATGCTTTGTTGGATTTGGAAATCTTCTCCACTTTATGATTTTTCCTTGTTTGAACTGACTTTTGAGTTTGATTGTTGGATACTTTGCAAGATATTTTAACATTTGTGACAAGAATACATAGCACACATGAAGACAATGGTCATCCTAATGCTAAACATTGAGTGTATGTTCTTTTGAGGATGTGTTCAAATCCTCAATATTATCACTGATTTGATTTACAACAAAAGACACATCAGATAGACTCTTTATTCAAAGGTCATTGACAATATCATAGCCCACTAGTCTTGATACTCCGTCAGCTCAAACAGCCTTGTCACCCCTAGGGGGTGCCCATTTTTTTGTCTTTTGCCAGAAATTAACTCAAAGTGAATTGCTTCACAATTGAGTAGTTATCTTGGGAGATATATGGTGAGTAATCTTGGGGGCGGATTCTTCCCCACCCTTGCACTATGATATTACCAATGTTTGGTGACTGACTCGGTTCAAGGTTTCTATTTCTAAGGTTCGTAATCAGGCTTCCTATTCGACCGTCAGTGATAAACTCCCTCAGAGGCTTCCCAACCTTTAGAACAAAGGCTTTATGTATCTCAAGGATACTGGGGGAAGGCTAATCGCTGCGTGCAACCGTTGAAAAGGACTTTCATCACTTTCCACTTTCGATTATAGTGGGTTGGAACACTTGGCATCAAAGTCATTTCCCACTTAGGTCATTCCCTTCACACCGGCCAAAGAATGGCTTTAAGAGTTTTTCAACCCCTCGGGAAGGCAAGCTTGCTAAAGGATGTAAATGCTTGAAGTACAGAAAGCTTAAGAGTGGTTTGGCTTTTTGATCACCCAGTTAAGGGGAGAGCATATACCTTCCACTTTCGAGACAAGGAAAACAAGGTTCTTTTTAGCCTTCAAGACAATGATTTGCTAACTTCTATTTGGAGATGTTGCTCCAACAAGCATGATGTTCTTTTTAACCTTTCATAGCAAACTGTGTATTTTCAAAACTTTTGTAAAGCAAGCCTAGTCAACAAAGTAAATCATGATGTTTAGTTAACAAAATTAAAGTCGATAGGGGAAAACTTTCCCTCTTTGCCTTGCACAAAATGAAGATGAGGTTCTTTTACTTTGCAAAATGAAGTGAATCATTTTAAACACCAAAGGATGGTGAGGTTCTTTTTAAAACTTTTGCCAAAGTAAAGATTGTTGGTTCTTTTTACAGCTTCCAAGATGAAGTGTTTTTCCTCTAATTTTGCAAGAAAGCAAATATGAAGTTGTTGTTCTTTTTACCTTGCAATAAAGAAAAGATGAAGTTTTATTTTAAGACACCAAAAAGGAAGGCATGAAGTTCATTTTATGCATCCAAATGAAATGATGAGGTTTATTTTAACTTCTGCAAAAAGGAGAGTGAGTTCTTTTTAACCAACTTTTGTTGAAAGAAAGTAAAAAAAGAAACTTGAAGCCTCTAAACTAACTCCTTCCCCTACACAAAAAAGATTAGAACCTACACATAGTCAGTGGTCAAATGTTAGTGTGGGCTTACACAAGCCTAAATTCTGATCTTGGTTACAAATTTTAGAATCCTGATCCTGAAATGCCCTGAAATTTGACTAAGTCTGAAATTTGGAAGATCTTCCAAAAACTAGATTTTGCATTATATCTCCTAGAGGTCCGAAACCCCTCTCAAACATCTTGACAATATATGGAATATAACTTAAAGTATAAGTGACATAAATTCTTAAATGTTATATTCCATATATATTATGCCTCCCACAAGCCTAATTTTTTACTCTGTCATAAATTTTTGCCTCTGTCAGATCTATGCACTAAAGTATTACACAGATGCGCTAAGAAATGATGTCTATGCGCTATTATGTGCCCCCAATGCGCTAAGCTATTTTCCAGAGCAAAAGAGGATGACAAAAGAGATACATCGGGAGAGGATAAGAAGAAGATAGAAAAGGAAAAGGAGACCATACTTGTAGTTGATTCCCCAGCAAAACTTTTGGAAATTGACACTTCTCTAGTTGAGAAGAAATCAATCACAGAGATGAGTCCCACAGAGCTAATGATGATGGATACTCAAAAGATAATGAAGGAAGGATTTGCAAACAAAGGAATAATAGATCAGTCAATAACAGTTTTGCATAGATTGATTCCTGATTGTATGATTGAAAATAAAGCAAGCCCTTCCGGCAAGCTTAAGGAATTGACAGAGCACATATCTAAAAACTTTCAATCATTACAGTAGATTTCCGACATGAAAACACTTGAAAGATTTACTTTGGCTAAGAAAGTCTCTTTTAACTAGATTATTGAGACAGATAAGAGGAAGGTTGAAGAGAAATTTATACTTATTGAAAATTCTTTGAAACAATGTACTAACATCTACAAGGTCTGTTGTAATATAGAGATTCTTACAACAAATGTAGATAAGATGATAAAGGAATTACAAGAAAAGATTGCTAATATTACAAATTATTTTGATGGACTAACTTCACTTACAACATCCATTGATGGAAAAAATTTGACTTTGGAGAACCAAATTTTTTCTTTTGAAAAGGAAAGAGACAAGATTATTCAGAGAGCAAGGAGTCTCAGAGGTTTGGTGAGTCCAAGATTGGATTCACTTGGTGTACATAAGAAGGAATGCATGGATATGCTTGCAAAGCCCACACTGACAGAAGTCACTGAGAAAGAAACACTATCAAATTTACTGAGTGGACTTGTATCCATATCTGGAACACTCAAAACTGGCTAGGATACCTATAAACAATTGCTAGAGAAAGCTTATCCAGAAATCTTGAAATTGGTCAAGCTCTAGTAATGTAATATGTAATTATTCTTTCACCAGTCTTTGGCATTGATGCCAAAGGGGGAGTGTATATTATGTGAATAATATGTATATAATCCTAAGGGGAGGATATCAGACAGAGAGTATATTGCAAACATAGTCAATCAGCTCAGGGGGAGCATGTTTCAGTTGAACCGATAGGGAATCCATTTTTCACATGAGTGTTACCATCAACGCCAAAGGGGGAGATTGTTGGCAATTAACACTCATTGGATTCATATGTTATCATTGATGGAAACAAGATTCTATTAAATGCATATACTGACAGATACCGACATTGGAGGCATACATCGGCAAATATCGGCATTGGAGTAATCAGGGTCATCACCAACACCAACACCGACACCATCATCTAGCACTTCAGTGAAGCCGACATCAGTTTGGATCCAAAAGGTTTTATTTGGAAAATCATTTTGTAATTATTTTATAAGGTCAACATTGAATATCTTTTGTATTGTAAGCCGACATAAGGCATATTGTTTGTAAAGGGTATATAAGTCAGTCTATTAGGTCATTTTGTGATATGACAAGGTAGTAGAATAAACTGATGCGAAGGATATGTATGTAGGTCATTTGTATGCAAAATTTATATCATGCAATGATCAGTAGATGGTTTTTAAAGCATTCTTGGAGGAAAGGAGATATTGGCAGAAGGGTTTAGGGTTTATGAACCGGTACAGAATAGAGCTTTAACCAGAACTCTTTTTGGCATTGCAGATGTATTTTGTGAGTTCACCATTACTGTTTTATCTCGACAGAAGCTTGTAGTCAATGAGACTCTTTTGTGTTGAGCAGTGTACTTTAGGCAGTGTTCCTTCTTGCATGTGCAGGCCCCCATGCTATGTAATATCTTTCATATGGCCAACGAATTGATATTGTGGGTCACAAATCCCACCATGGTTTTTTCTCTTTGAGTTTTTCCATGTATAAAATTCTGTGTGATGGTGTTCATTCATGTGGCTGGTTTATTTACTTCATGTTATATGTTTCTTCATTTAGCGGTTTATATGTGTATGTTATAATAAGGTAAAATCTTATATTACTGGTAGAACAATGATTCAGCCTCCCTCTCAATGTTATTGGATTCCAACACCTTCCAAACCCACAGAGGGGAAGTCAAATTTGGAGACAAACCCTAAATCAGAAGAGAAAAATGTGTTGGAAATCAATGATAGTCTGGTTGAAAAGATTCAACAAACATGCAAATCATTTGGGCTTTTTACTAGATGGTGTGGACTTGGAGTCTTGACAGAGGTAATTGCAGATTGGTTCAAATCTTCCTTCAATTGGATAGCGAATATTGCTATCTTGTCTGAGGGTTTTCTTTATATTGACTGCAGAAATGCCAAGCATAAGAATGAATTCTTAACAGGTAAATCTCTGATTTTTAAAGGCTTTGGTTTTAAATTTTTAGATTGGCAACTTGCTTTCAATCCAAGAAAATTAAAGTCATTTATAGTAGATAGATCGGCTTTGATCCCTAACTTACCAGTAGAATTAATGGGTAAAGAAATTATCAACAAAATATGTAATCATTTAGGAAAATTCGTAGAGATTAGCGACAAAGACCGGATGTATTCAGACTATGTATTGATAGTTAATATGGATATTAATGTTAATTCACTCAGCCCTATTGAAATTAGAACTAGGGAGTTGACTTTCCTAATTCACCCTAAAATTTATAGAGGGATTTTAGATCTAGATTTAGTAGTCAAACTGATCTCAGGGGTTTTATGCTCTCAAAAAACCCTAGGGAAGACCCTAAGCTAGATATTTGTTTCAATACGAAAAAGGGAGGGTTTGTGATCAAGGATAGCTCTCCCCTGATAGGGTAGTTTGATGAGGTAGATGAAGGGGAAATTGTAGGTGATCAGAGCATGGATGAGGGGGTGAATTCCTCTCCCTTGCTATACCATAAGGCTATTTTGAAGGATAGGGAGGGTAGGGATACTGACACTAAGGAGGAGAAGAGGTGTTGTGC
Organism: Cryptomeria japonica; assembly: GCF_030272615.1. Taxonomy (NCBI): domain Eukaryota; kingdom Viridiplantae; phylum Streptophyta; class Pinopsida; order Cupressales; family Cupressaceae; genus Cryptomeria; species Cryptomeria japonica. The sequence continues at coordinate 163,938,051 of NC_081406.1, forward strand.
CCATGAAGAGGTGGGAATGGGAAAATCTAATGATAGTAAGGATGAAACCAATCTTGATATTGATTTTTGGGTGGCGGGTGGCGGGTGAGGGCATGGATATGAATCATATCCCTGAATAGGATGTTTGCGAAAGTTTGGGGTAGTCTGGTAGAAAACAGTTCCCCCGAATCATTGGAGGCTCCTCACGGATTGGAAAAGGGTGAAAAAGAGGAGGATTTGGTTCATAAAGAAGAAGAGGTAAATTGCATTATCAACTATTTATGCGATTCAATTACCAAGGACATCCTGGAGAATTTACTGGATGAAATAGTAGATAGAGAAGAGTTAGAATTACAGAAAAGGCTGTTGATGAAAAGGATTACGAATTTTATCAATCCCCCGAAGGCCATGGATATGGAGGCCCTTATAATTGAGTTAAATGAAAAAGAAAATGGTGAAACTTTTGAAGCATTAGGAATTGAACAATGGGTTGGGGAGAAAGGTTACACCAGATTGTGCAAAACACTGTAAAAAGAGAGGCAGGAAATCCCTATCGGAGTTGAGAGCTAATGATGGAGTAGCTGAAGGTCAGGTTAAACTTATGGATATGTTTCATGTAGGGAAGGGGAAGGTCCTTCACATAGCACCATGAAAATATTATCATAGAATATTAGGGGTTTAAATGCCCCTAACAAGCATCGGATAGTTAAACGATGTTTTTCTACCTATAGTTTTGATTTAGTTATGTTACAGGAAACCAAACTAGAGAAAGATGACTTAGCCTCTTTTGGTAAATGACTAGGATTTAGACATAATATAGGAGTACTAGCCATTAGAGCCTCTAGAGGTCTGACCATGATTTGGGATCCTCGCAATATAGGGTTCTCTTTATTAGAAACTCATGGCAATTGGATCAGTGGGAGAGTCACCAGTTTTAAACATAAATTAGATTATCTCATTATTAATGTTTATGGACTGACACTAAATGAGGACAAAAGAAGGGTTTGGAAGGAAATTGAGGAATTCACAAGTAGTACCCAGGAACAGATTTGCATTATAGGAGGTGAATTCAATGCTATTATGAATCAATCTGAGAAACAAGGAGGCAAAGGCAAAACCTCTAGAGCTACTTTAGACTTTGTAGATTGGATCCATCACAATAGCTTGGTAGAGATTAATATGGTTAAGGATGCCTTTACCTGGAATAACAGAAGGTTATGTTTTAGTAATATCGCAAAAAAATTAGATAGGTTCTTTATATCAGGCAGTGTCATCAACTTTTTGTATACCTTAGAAGCCTCAATTTTACCCTTCTAGGGCTCAAATCATTTTTCAATTCAACTTAGCATTCTTGTGGACTCAGGACCAAGAAGATGTCCTTTTAAATTTGAATAGATGTGGCTGAGAGATGATAATATTCTTAGGCTTTTAGAGGAATGGTGGAAAGAGGCAGAGGTCTCTGGGAATGGGATCTATAAGGTAGTCAATAAGCTTAAGATAATTAAGTAGAAGCTCGTACTGTGGAATAGGGAACACTTTGGTAATATATTCGGCACAGGTGGAAGCAGAATTAGTGGAAGTAAATGAAGTTGTTATGTTGAAAGGGATGGATGAAGCTCTGTTTCTTAGAGAAAAGAAACTCCTTCTTGAATAAGAAAATATTCTTGCAAAAGAGGAGGTCTTTTGGAAACAAAAATCCAGGGAAACGTGGTTGGATGAGGGGGATAAGAATACTAAATTATTTCAAATAGTATCAAACTTAGAAGAGTCATTAAAAAAATCTATAATATTAAGATTAGTAATGGCTCTAAGGTGGTAGATCCTAAGCTCATCTTTAGGGAGGCAGTAGATTTTTTTTCCAATATTCTCAACATAGATTTGAGTCCTCATCGCTCAGACTAAGACAAGTTTCTAAAATTTATACCCAAATTACTAAGTAAGGAACAAACTCATAGCCTGACTACAAAATTCTCTTTATCAGAAGTAGAAGCAACTCTAATGCAGATGAATCTAGATAAATCCCCCAGTCCAGATGGCTTTCCGACTAGTTTTTTTCAGAAGTATTGGACCTTCATAGGGGAGGAGGTGACGAGTGCTATTAAGGGTATGAGGAATTCAAGTAATATTCTCAAAAAAATCAATAATACTTTCTTGGCCCTCATCCCAAAGAAGAAAAGCCTGAATATTTTAATGAGTTCAAACAAATTGCACTCTATAACACCATCTTTAAGATTTTTACTAAGACACTAGCTAATAGGCTTCATAAACTCTTTCCTCTTTTGATTAGTGAGGAACAAACAAGTTTTATTCCTAGTAGGTCTATTTATGATGGATTTATTATAGTACAGGAGGCCATTCACTCTGTCTAGAAGAATGGAACCCCTACAATACTCTTAAAACTAGACATTAAAAAAGCCTACGACAAGGTGGACTGGAGATTCTTGTGCAAATGCCTAGAAGCCTTTGGATTCCCCTCTTCATGGATTAACTTAATATTTGAATGCATTTCGACACCTAAATTCTTAGTTTTAGTTAATGGAACTCCAGAAGGATTTTTTAGCTCTTCCAGGGGTCTAAGACAAGGAGATCCACTATCCCCTTTTCTTTTCATCATCATGGCAGAATCACTGGGTAGAGCTATTTCTATTGCAAGGGAAAACAACTATATCTAAGGAATTGGAATTACTAGCAATTTAGATCCTACCACACACCAACAATTTGTGGATGATACTATGTTATATGGGCTTGGTGATATAGGAGAAGCAAAAGCTTATAAGCAGATCCTAGACTCTTACTCTAAGGCTTTTGGACAAGAAATTAACCCAACTAAATCTGAAGTCTTCTTTTTTAACACTAAGGTCTTCTTACAAAAAGACATCTGCAAAGTTTTAAATTTTAATGTGGGTAGGCTCTCTTGTAAATATCTAGGTCTGCCCTTAGATAAGGGAAATGGACCTTCAAAGTTGTGGGATTAGGTGATAGATACGATTAAGAAGAAGGTAGCAACCTGGAAAGGTAAGTGGCTATCCTCTACAGGAAGAGAGACCATGGTTAAATCGGTTTCTGCATCAATGCCAATCTATCAGTTATCATGTATTAACCTTCCACAGTACAAAAAGGAAGAATTGAGTAGACATCTTAGGTCTTTTTTTTCTAGTAGGGTGCTGAGGATAAGAAGAAGATCTCCCTCATGGCTTGGGATAAGATTTGCAAGCAAAAGTCAAAAGGTGGTATAGGGATTATGAATATTAAGGAACAAAGTAGAGCGCTAGGGGCAAAATTACTCTGGAGAATGTTTGGATCCCCCAACTTTAAGTGGGCTCAGATCTTATTCCACAAATATCTAGTGATAGGAACCATACTAGCCTCTTTAGGGAAATTTCTCCTCCGAAAGGTTCTCGCATTTGGAATTTTATGTTGGACTGCAAGAAAATAATCTTAGACAAATTATCTTGGAACTTGGGCAATGGTGAGGAAGCCCTTTTTTGGACGGATTCTTGGGGAGGATTCAAGGCACTACATAAGAGTGTTAATCTAGAGATCTCTAGAGTAGTGTTGGAATCCACATGGGGTAGGCATGTCAGGGACTACATAACACAAATTGACAAGGACCTAGCTAAGGGTTGGGAATGCAAATCTCTAGATCATGTGGATATCCCAGAAATGGAAAAATAGGAGCTCCAAGACATCCTTAAGAATAGAATGGTCTCCTTCAACTTGGGGTCAGATACTCTTGTTTGGGATGGATAGAAATCGAGAGAATACACCTCTAAAGATGGTTATAGTCTCCTCCTTAGTCAACGACTCTCCTTACGCACTTTTGCCCCCTCGGTCTTGTGTTGGGACAAGATGTGTTTGCCAATGGCAGGGCTGTTCTCATGGTTTTCTCTCCAAAATAAGATTCTTACTGTGGACAAATTTAGGAAATTGGGCTTTGAGGGACCAAGTAGATGCCCTTTATGTGAAAAGGTAGAAGAAGATAAGGATCATATCCTCCTTAATTACAATTATGCCTCCAAATGTTGGCTTTGGTTATGTAACAAATTAGGATGGAGCTCAACTCTCCCTAACTCCATTTTAGGTATGTTTCAGGCATGGCCCATTCTTTATCAACGTTCACTCTTTGGAGGTCTATGGAAATTGGCCCCTTCTTTGGTAATTTGGGAAATTTGGAAGGAACACAATAGGAGACTCTTTAAGGAAAAGAAAATGGAATGGCTCCAACTTGTGAATAAAATTGAGGCCTCAATAGTAGAAACTCTTAATAGCAAGACATCTAAATTCTCCAGTAAACTGTCTTAGATGACATATTGGGATTAGAAAATGAGAGGTAGGTGGTTAGGTCTGAAGATTCCTCCCTTTGTAGGACTAAGAAACTCTAACAAAAAGGAGTTAAGAGAGGCTTGCAAATGGAAGGTCCCCAAAAAAGGGTGGGCTAAGCTCAACTTCGATGGAGCATCTCGTGGTAATCTAGGTCTTGCAGGGATCAGATGTTGTTTGCATGATGATACTAGTAGGAAATTAGCAAAGTTGGCCAAGCCTATAGATATTGAATCCAATAATAAAGCAGATATTTTAGCTTTAGTTGAAGGCCTCCTCTTATGTCAAAACATGGGTATAAGTAAGCTCGCCATAGAAGGAGATTCGACTATTATTATCAATGGCACCTTAGAAAAGGTTTTCTTCCTAATTGGAAGTTTAATGCGATCTTATCAAGGGCTCTACGCCTTCTCAAGGATTTCAAGAAAACAACCTTCAATCATATTTATAGAGAAGGTAACTCTAGGGTGGATGAATTAGCTAATGCAAGGGTTGATGGGCGATTTCTAAGTCAAGACAAGGCCCTTCTTTATTTGTCCTAAGAGCCTGCTGTAAGGTCTAGGTTTCTTAGGATTATGTTCTCCAAAAGTCAGGATTTGGTATCTCTTTGGGGATTCTTCCTACGATCCAGGCTACCCCCTTAATATGAAGGTAGATATGTTAGTGTCAGATGGTAAGGGCTAGTTATGTATATGTGTGTGTGTGTGTGTGTGTGTGTGTGCATGCATGCATGTATGTATGTATGTATGTATGGGTGTATATATATTAATACACATATAAATAATATATACAGATATGCATAATAGTTATTTCCATTTATAATGACAAAGATGCTGTCAAAGTTGTATATATATATATATAGTTATATGTATGGATATGCATATCTTTATATGCAAATCTTTATATATATGCAAACTTTTAGGGAGTGTTAAATTCTTATAGACATATTTATAATGTCATCGACTTGTCAGCATATTTTCTCGAGCATAGCCTTTCTTCTACTTAAATTAAATCCTCTTTTTTTGGCGGCATACTTAGAGTTGATGATGCGACCTTCCTTGCCATATGCGCCAGCTAAAACTAAGTAGCTCACTCAACTAATGGTGGCGGTATTAATAACCTTAATCCTGGAGATTGTCTATCTCCACTGTCCTTGCATCGTGACCCTTCATTCTTGCTCCTCTAACAGTCTTAAGCAATCAAATCAATCCTTTACCGAGATAAATGAGTTGTATTTTACGATGCCTTTCGAAACTCAATTAATATAAGTAATGGCTCTATTCGTAAAGCAGTTGGTTATGTGAGAAAGTTAAGCTTATTATGAAGGCTTGTAGGGCTTAAGCGTCAAATGGATTTTATAGGGGACATCAAGGAAGACAAACTGAAAGGCATTCTGGTCTTCCCAAATGTCCTGGTTATTCGGGTGGTCAAGAAAATTCTTGGGGAGGAGTATATTAAGAACAAGGACTACACTAGGGTCAATTCTGATATTGCAGCAATGTTCTTAGTGGTGGCCTTGCACTGTAAGAGGGACAGGGAGGTGTTGATGAAATTATGCAAAAGCATCTTTAAGAAAGAACTGCTGGGCAAACTTGAAAGGGTGGTCTTCAACGTGGATGAGGAGTTAATTGTCCCTACGCCTCGCAACTATGATAGACTCATATCGAAAAATAACCTCGTACCTAGATTTCCAATCTTGGAAATTGAAGATGAGGCTGCCTTTGCGGCCTACAATCCGATAAGGCAGAGAAATTTTTCCTTTCTTATGTGGCTTTTGCATGTCAGAAAACCATCGTGTAATAGGTGGCTAGCCAACTATCTCAAAGCAAAAAACATTGAAGTTGTTCCTGATGACATGAAGATCCCTTCCGGCCTTGCCTCTAGCCTAGATGATCTCCCTGCTAGCTTAGGGAAGGCGGGAAGTAAGGTGCGGTCGAGAAGTTGTCGGATAAGATAGTTGTGTTTTTTTTTGGTTTATTTTATCATTACTTGTGGTTCCGAATGGTTTACCATGATACTTAAAACTGTTTAAACTTTTTTCAGACATAAGTTTCATAGACATTTGGATGATTAGGTTAATATTTTATGTAGCTTAGTTATGTTATTTATGTCTCTAGTTTGGTGGCTCTCTTTATTTCACTGTCTTCTCTATTGCATCTTCAGAAATTTTGCATGATTTTATAGGTCTTACTTGTGGGTAAGAAGATAATTTTGTGAAAACATAGCTCCCTACAGTAATTTTCAATTTTTGGCTTTCTGCGATGAGCCATTGCTAATTCCTTTTATAACACACACACACACACACACACACACACACACACACACACACACACACACACACACACACACACACACACACACACACACACACACACACATATTCAAATGTATTTAAATGTATAGGCAAAGGTAGACGAGGTTGGCAACTACTATTATTAATTCTCTGAGATTGGTTTGAGAAGCCTCAGACTGAAACTCATTTTTTAAAAATAGCAGACATATCTCACAATGAATGTCTAGCTAATTTTGAATATCAATTTTCCTGCTTTTGGTTATGCTTGGTTCTGATATAAAAGTGGATAGTTGTTTTAAAATCTCACTTGATGATTTGAATATACTGGTAGGTAGGAAGAGGAATCTATTTATGAAAATAGAGTAGGATTGAAACTTGTTGTGGGGAGTGATATGATATTAAGGTCTTTTAGGATGAAAGACTCATTTCCTCTCAGATCCATGCTCTGTTATCTCTCTGTTTGACTTAATTATATTAAAGATGATAGCCTGAAGCTTATAGGTTGTGTTAAGGCTCTAGGTAGGGCTACTTCCTACAATGCTATTGTAACCTGGGTAATCTTTCATCTTGTAGTCAACATCAAAAGGAATTATGTGTTGTCTCAATATAAAAGATACAATGGTTGTAGTAGCAGTTATGGAAAATGTGAGGCAAACTAGGTTATCTGAAAGTTGTATGTTTATTGGCTAACAATTCATGAAGTGGTTTGTTGTAGGGCAGTCTTAAGAATTTTTTGCAGGTATCAGAGATAGCAGATAGTCTGGGTGTCAAGATAGCTGGGGAAAGGCATTAACGAAAGAGATGGCAGAATGTTGATAGAAGCAATCCCTCGAGGGAAGACCATTGCTACAAAACTTGATAAGGGAGAGTAAAACATATGGGTCTGCAGGTGTATGCTTAGTTTAGGATGATAGATTCAAACAATCACGATGTAATCACAAATGCTGTTAAGATGTCATGATGTAATCATAAATGATATTTTTCTAATAGGACTTAATGTCCCGGGCAAGGCCGAAGGTTTTCTCCTCCTTGCTCTTTCCTACCGGCGCCCGCATTGAGCAGAGAATGTAATTTAATTTTGTTTATAATCTAATTTAATTTTATGGCTTCAACCTTTCACTGATAAAAATAAAAAATTAATATTAGTATATTATAATTAATTTAATTATTAGTCTTAGTTATAATATTATTAGGATTGTTATTATTTATAATTTAATTATTTTTTATTCTATTTATCAATTTATTATAACTCTTTATAAATTACTATATATCTATGCAATATTATGAATTATGATTGTATTTCCTAAATGCTTTCTAGAATTATGAATGTATTTTCTTAATGTTTTCTAATATTTTATTTTGCTTCTTTTAATCTAAGAAGCCACAGTTATATTTATTTTTTAATAAACTAAAAATAATAGTATTTTTATCTAATTATTTATTAACTAATAAGTGACTATATACTAAGGTTGAATTGTTATTTATTATTAATTTTAGATTTTTATTATTATTATTATAAAATATAATAATATAAAATATAAGTTAGAAATTTATCTTTAAAATTGATTTAATGTATTATTATATGTAAAAAACTATTTAATAACATAAATATAATATAAAATAATAAACAAAATAAAATATCATCTTTGATACATGTTGCTCCATATATGTGTGTGTATGTATGTATCCTCTCTATTTATCTACCTTTACTCATTAATCAAATTTTACAAAGTCAAACTTATAATACAAAGGTGTTCTCTCCATGAGAGGGAGCAAGGTAATTTTAACAACAATCATCAATGTTATCTTAAAGCAATGCAAGACAATTGTGTCAGGCACCACCTTTAGATGGAAATTAATTATTTGTGTTTGATGCTACTTTGAGTTGGGTTAGTTTATTCAAATGAACCAGATAGTTATTTTATGATAAGACCTTCATTATGATTATGTTGCATGAGTAAAATAGTTTAATTATACTTATAGAATCTTTTATTCTTCAAAATAAAGTTGGAAATGTAAAAAATGACTCTGTTGATAAATTGTATTACCGTAGAATGGGCAAAAAATTAAAAGGATAATATATGATGATTATAACTTCATATTACTTCGACTTTGCTACTATGTTGTATTGGCAATTGTGACTAAGGGAGATTCAACCTTAGACTTAAAATAAAAAAGTTGAGGGAAAGAAAGCTCATGATGTTAAGGTAAGTAATCTTCCTACTTTGCCCTATTTTGTTATTTTGAAAGAAGATTAAGTGTAAGGATCAAGTGCTAGTTATATGTGACAACTCTAACAAAAAGAATACCAATATAGTGAAATCGATGTGTAGGTGAAGACTAAATATTGAATATGAGTTAAATAAATTTTATGACGTGAAGATTGATCTTTTAAATGTAATATGGTTTGGATGATTTATTTATTTTAAGATATGCGGACTATGAATAAATCCATTGTTCCTTGGTTATAATACTATATTCTACTAATTGATACACTTGAGAATGATCTGAGCACATGTTTGAAGAAATTGTGAGGAAGAAAACAATCTTCATATGAAAAGGAGATATGTTTATGTAAAGGTTAGACAAATAATGAAAGCTACAAGGGAGGTATATATTCTTTTGAATAGTTCACCTAACCAATCTTAATTAGCTTTGAGTATAGTAATAGTAAATGGGAAGAATGGAACACTCGTAAGAAAACAATTCAGTAGTAAGTTAAATAGAAAATATATGGATGATATTACATATGAATAAGGATAGTTTATGAGAAGTTGGGTTTATGAGAAGTTGGGTATTTGATTAATACTTATTGTGAGATCTATGTATAGCAATATAAATATATATCTATTCTTTATATCTTCTTAACATTGTAATGAGTTAATGTTGGATCTAACCAATGTACTAGAGCTATGTGACAAATACTCTATGCTATAAAATAATTAGAAACAAAATAGATAGGCTTATAGCCTAAAATCCCTTACAACCTACTTAAGAATTAGTGGATATTATTAGGAGAGCTTATTTATTCATCCAAAAAGAATGGAAAAACCCTTCACTGATTCATGGAATATTAAACTGGGGTATGATTATGAGATATATTCCTAATAGAATCATTTGTTCTTGAAGACAACCTATCTTGTATGGGTTAATTATGTCACCATCTATGACTATCAAACACCTCTCCAAATTAATATTGTCTAATGTAATAATCTCATCTAAATTGTAGTTAACAACCATTATTTTTAGTACTAATTCAAAATATAATGTTCTTATGATACGAACTTTGTCAATCAAATTTATATAATTAACTACCTTTTATGATAGACTCATTAATTCTCCTTGTTAGACATAGAGATAGAGAAGTAGTAAATCCATTTATATGTCTCTAACAAAATAAAGAAAATAGTTTATCATTGACTTATATATTGTATTCAAATACTTTGCTAAGAGACACTTTATAGCCACGCAATGCTGAGAAATTAATTACGTAACATCTAATGAGCCACGTTAACAGAGGGTAGATGAAGTTGTATATTTATGAGTAATTTTTAATGTTGGACGTTGTGGTGGAAGCTATTGTTTGATGGGGATATGTCATTATAGGTCTCCAACCATACCTGTCACACGCAACTCATAGTTTTTCCATGCATTTAAGTCTTGCCAAGCTTGACTCTTAAAGAGAACTGAAAGCCATTATGATTCATCAAATTGTGATTGTCAAATCTGGCAGGGCGTGTTTTGTCTATCCATAGAATGGATTGTGCCGATGTCACATCCCTATTTACCATCGACCCTTTTTGTGCATAGTTTGGTAAAAGAGTAACAGATGTGACTTGAAGAGGAATGGCGAGATGCATTCATGAGGAATGGTGTCCCTTCTTGGCAGAAGAGATTTCAGTTCTTACGCAACTCATACGGGGGCAATGGCTATGCAGCGGACAAAACGGCCCGCCCATGCCATGTCTTCTCATCCCCATCTTCCATGTCATCACCGTCCACTCAAACGGTCCTATCAAAATGTTTTTAATTTTGTTTTCTCGGGTTGTACGTACCACTCCATGCCTTGGAGGTTTTTTTTTATGTTTGTTTTATTTGTTCATTTTTATATGAAGTTGTTAATATGTTTATATTATTATTTTATTTGTTTTTTAATATGAATTTTTAAATGTGTATATAATATTTTTTATTATTAAGTAATTTAAACATTATAATCTGTCACATCCGTCAGTTACATCCGTTCTGTCCATTGCGGCTTTTACCTTTGTTTTTTTCATTTATTATGTTTTTATTTTTAAAAAGTTATAATGAGTAAAATAATAAATATTATAAATAATGAATTATATATTTAATTTTTTTATAATAATTTATATGTTTAAATTTTAATTTTATAATTTTTTATTTATTTTAATAAAAAGTATATATATAGTTTATTTTTTCTAAATATTTATTTATTTCTTATGTTAAAATAGTTTATATTATCTAATTAAGTTATATACCATGTATGTTAAAACTTAGTTATATGTTAAGATCACTTAGTTATTTTTTATTTTAAGAAACTTTTATTTTTATATGTTAAAATCATTTTGTTATTTCTTATGCTAAAATTACTTAATTTTATTTTCTTTGTTAAGTAATTTTTATTTTCCATACTAAAAGTTTTGGTGAAATTATTGATTAAAACCATAAAAGCTATTTGGATTATTAGCTATCTAGCATCCATTTTGGTATTTATATTCTTCCAACCAACCATTAAAGATAAGTTTCACACCACATCACAATTGAAAATTGAAGAAAAAAATGAACAAATTTGAAGAAAAAAATTAAAAAATTAATATGTTTATATTATTGTTTTATTTGTTTTTTTTATATGAATTTTTAAATGTGTATATAAATTTTTTTATTGTTATAATATTATTTACTATAAAAATATAAACAAAATAATAAAATTTAAATAAAATAATAATAATATAAACATATAAAAAACTTCATATAAAAATGAACAAATAAAACAAACATAAAAGAAAACCTCCTTCCTTTTCAAGGCATGGAGTAGTCTGCACAACAATCGAGACATCTTTGTTCCTGAGAAAACAAAATTAAAAACATTTTGATGGGACCGTTTGAGTGGACGGTGATGGCATGGAAGATGGGGATGGGGATGGGAAGACATGGCATGGGCGGGCCGTTTTGTCTGCTGGATAGCCATTGCCCCATAGAGAGTTGGTTCCTGTGGCATTTAGCTGTTTGTTCCAACGATACCACAAGCCAAAGAAGCAACAAGAAATGCTAAAGTAGGCCATAGAGCTGGTACATGCCATAGATGTATACTCTAATCATGTTGACGACATTCTTTGTTTTATAGATTGTTTGAAACTTGTTATTTTACAAAAAAAAACTTTATCATTCCTCCCCTATGGTCGACTGAACATTACACTAATGGTATTAAATTAAAAAAATTAAAAAATTGCATGGTCGACAATATTTGGGCTCCTCAAGACAAACAATTGGTAAAACTTGTAAGAGCTGAGGCGGTATGCATTTGAATAAGGATTTGTTTCCCAATTTCTTGGCATGCACATTGGTTTGGAGGTTACTTCTAATTCTAGAAACAAATAATGTTCCTTATTTGTGGTTATAGATAGGTACTAGTAAGGATGATGTCTTTTCTTTGTCACTAACTAAGTGTTTAATAATTTTCTTAGTATTAAGTTGTCGATATTTGGTGGTAGTATATTTTTGAAATGTTATTTAATCTTAGGCTTCTTGATAAAATGATTCAAGAGCTCTAAATTAAAGTTAAACCTACAATTATAAAGTAATCAAAACTTAAGGGCATATCTAGTGGTAATTGGTTAATGGTTTATTTTGCTAGTGTATGTTAGTGAGGTCATTTGGACCACTAATAGAACATTAGAACTATTGAGATATTCTATCACAAATAGAATCATTTACTTGCACTCAAACATGGGAATTAAGAGACTGATTTAGTAGACATTTATTTTGGAGCCAAGGTGTCTTTTTGTAAAAAGAAATTTATATATATCATAGATCTTAGTATTTAGAGAAGGTGGTGAAGGATATAAATTAGAAATATTGGAAGTATTTAGTTGGAAAAGGCAATGTTCACTTAAATGAATTTCACATTTCATATTATGCGAGCTAGTTGATCCAATCCAAGAATCAATACATTATATTTTCTTTTTATCATTTATGAAGTCAAGTGCTAGTCTTTGGTGGGGACTTTAGAGAGAAAATTTGGGATTAAGGTATAGTGGATGCATTTAGCAATTTGACATGTAAAAGATAGACAATAAGTACTCCATAGCTTTGGATTATTATTGAATTTGTAAATGTTAGGATTGAATAAGTTATTGGAATAGTATTCAAATCATTAGTAAGGCTATTGATTACAAAAACCACAATTTGGAGGGAAATATCTTTAAAACAAGGTTCATATGCGAAAGATTCATGACATCATATGTAGATTAACCATGATTATTTAAAATCCATCACTCCCTTTGCATGTTTGAAGTGATAGTTAGATTTATAGGTACATTGTGTTGGCCTAGCTTGTTGTGGTCCCTAGTGTATGATGCCATAGTTTTGATAGGGTGGTCAATAAGGCCTAGAACTCGTATGGCTTAATGATTATGTTGCGTAAATATCCTCACAATCATGTAATTATATATTTCTTGTGACTGTATGATTTGGGAGTCATTCTTATCATGGAGAGTTGTGTAATATACTTATGAGGACTATGGGTGGTAGATCTTTTTAATTATCTAGTTAAGATATCATCCTTGCTTCACCTAAGTGGGTGGCAGCCGACGAGAAAACTGTCTAGAGAGTTGGACCCTAGAAAGGGTTGCATACCCACTCTTATACTTTCTTAATAGATGGGTTTTAAATTTTTTTATGAACTACGAAGTCTCCGCGCCTTCATGTAGGCAAGGCCATCTGTGATGAGCCCCCGAGACACTAGGTTTGGACCTTAGGTCTTGCATGTCAAAGTTTGATTAATCTCATCAATCCATCACAATCTTATGCATTCTCTACTCATCTATGCAAAATATTAAGTGATTGTGGTAAATTGATCCAATTAAAGTAATGATTCATGGTAATCATGCATCTAACTATCCTTTGATCTTATGTTTGAAATTCTAGACATATATACAACTTGTAAATGCAGGTATAGGAGGAAAGCAAATTGTATCATGAAAGTATGTAGCTCCAGAGAAACTCGGGTAAGAAGGAGGTATTTTGTGTTGGAAACCAAGGAAAACATTAATTTAATGTTTATGAATTAATCCTATTGAAATGGTAACTTGTTATTTGCTACTATTGATTGAAGTGTACAATGTATTATATTGCGGTTAAAAAATATTTGCAAAAATAGTAAACTATGGTGTGATTCATTTATGTTTGTTGTGTCTCTTAAGTGTTTACGTTTTGGAAATCACATTTCTATTAAAATATCATGTGAAAATATCATGTGATGCTCTGCAAAAAGGACAAGGTTAGGATAAACAAACACCAGACAAGAAACAAAAGAAGTCAATTGTTAGGTGTTAGCAAATCACAAATTAAAAACTATCCTAAGCAAGCATATCAAGAAAGACACTATTAAACAAAAATAAAGCTTAAGGAATCTACAAAAAGCAACTAAACTCCTCCAAATGCTCTCTACCATGCTGGTAGCTTCTCCTTCCTTGTTCCTCTCCTCTCCAAGTTCTAAACTAGTGTAGCTCTCAACAACTTTTTGCATTATGGATGCTTATGGAGGTTTGAAATTAAAGTATTTGCTCTAAATGTGAATAAAAAGCTAATACTAGATGCTATAGATACTAAAATGATTTATTTTAAACCAAAATGACAAGATGATTAATGATTTATGCTAAATGCTCTCTAAAATTTTCTATAACTTAGATGCATACAAGTTTTCAGGATTATGGCTAAGAATGCTAAATGCTTGAGGATTTGAAAATGAGGAATGTGAGCTCTATTTATAGGTAAAATGGAGCAATGGATGGTTGAGATTGAGTAATCTCAACAAGGGTCAGGATTGAATGATATTCAATCCATGTGAGGACTTTCAACCCAATCCCAAGATGGCAAGTGTCAATATGAGATAGGTTGAGAGGAGAGGGAATAAGCATTAAATGCTTGACATGACTTGAGAGTCAACTTGGGGGTTAGGGTTAAGGTTGGGTTGAGTGAATAAATTCTTTATTCAAAGAATAAAGCTTTTATCCAATGGATAAACTCTTGTGCAAAGGCAAAATGGATAACCATGGTCAAAGCAATAAATGCTTGAGGAGACACATGAGGGCAAGTTGAAATAACCATAAATGGTTATGTAAGAGCCATTAATGGTCATGTAAGAGCCATAAGTGGTTTGGAAAACTTTGGAGGTTAAATTGTTGAACACACAAAGCAATAATTGCTTTTCAAAGACTTTGAAGTCTTTGAGAAGTGACTTAAAGTTGCTTAGTAATGTGACAATAATTAGGGGATGGATTAGGCTAATTAGGAAGGGGTTTAGAAGAATCTAGAAGGGGATTATGTTTGCAAGTGGATTTGGTGGGTGAGGGAAAATAGGATTTTATTAAAATAAAATTCATTTATTTCAATAAATAGGTGCAAGTTGCATTTGTAGGAAAATGCAAGTGGGGGGATAATGATTTAAATAAATGTTTAATTTAATTTATTTAAAAGAGGAAAAGGGGGATTTAATTAAATAAATAGAATTTATTCATTTAATTGATTGTGAATTTGGTTGAATGAATGAATTAAAATAAATTGAATAATTTATTTAATTAATAGGAGAATATTTTGAAGATGAATTAATTAGATATTAATTTAGTTAACTGATGGCTAGTGGATTTTTAATCAAATAAATAGCAAATATTCATTTAATTAAAATGGAAGATTTATGTGACTACATCATGTTATGTGTGTTAAAGTTTTTTTTAAAAATTGTTAGTGTTGTGTCATGTTCACTTGTTTAAAAAGTGGGCATGACAGACTGCAAGCATCATCGTTGCATGTGCCATATAACATCACATGTAGTAATAGAAAAAAATTAAAGCAAGCATATTTGACTAAATAGCTTGATTAGTGGTGATGAAGAAGCATGTTCAACTAAATAGCTTGATTAGTGGTGATGAAGAAGCATATTCAACTAAATAGCTCGATTAGTGGTGATGAAGAAATATCATTTGTGTCCATTGATGGAGCATCAAAATACAAAAATATCCTTAAAAAATGAAAGTCAATCGAATTCATCCTTATTGTACACATGTTATATGGTATCATAGTTATATTTGGCAAAAAATTAAATTAGAATATTCAAAATAGATAGCCCACTCAATGATAATAAATAAAGATAAATTTCATTCATTGATAGTGCACTACAATTTACAAAATAGAGTATAAAATTTGACAATATAGAGACTTTTTAGTTCACTATCCCTCATCTACCTATCTTTGTCCCTCTCTCCCTATCTTCGAGCTCTCTAACTCCTCTACTTATCACTCTCCCTCTCTCCCTCTACCCATCCCTCTCCCTCTCTATCTACCCCTTCTCTCTAGATCTCTCCCCCTCTCTACCTCCCTCCCTATTCCTATAAATTTGTCTATATCTCCCTCACCTTATTCCCTTGTATCTCTCTATCTTCATCTCTCCCTCTATATCTCTCTATCAATTATCTTCCTAGATTCCTCTTTTATTTTATTTTCTTATGTCCTACTCTACATCTTCCTCTCTCTATCCATCCATCTCTCTTCCTCTCCTCATAGAACTCTATATTTATATCTATTTTTCTTTCTATCTCTATCATTCTAAATTTCTTCTTCCATCTCTTTCTCACTCTGTACATATCTCTCCATCTCTCTCTACCCTAATATCTCTCCCTCTCCTTACCTCTCTCTATATCAGTAGCTATCTCTATCTTTAAATCTCTTCCTTTCTCTCCTTCTCTATATATTTATCTCTACCTATCCTTTTATCTCCACCTATTATTCTCTCTATATCCCTCTCCTTCTCCATCTTCTTCTCCATCTCCATCTCAATCTTCATCTCTATCTCCATCTTCATATATATCTACCTCTCTATCTTTATCTCACTACCCTCTTCTATCTCTCCCTCCTTTTACCCATATCTATCATTCTCTCCCTTTCTCCCTATCGCAAACATAACACAATCTTTTTGGTAATGGAGCCTATTTATGATGTTTTATTTTAATCATGTTTGTATCCTTAAAGTGGATGTATAGTTGACTTAAATCTAGCACATACAATTGAATTTAAACTAGCATGTATAGTTGACTTAAAGATAAATGGCCTAACAATTGACCTCGTGTATTGCACAAATTTATCCAAAGGTATACCAAAATATTTCCTAATAGACTTTTCACAACTCTTGGGTGTACCCATTTCACACCAAGGTGCAATCGCTAGTAAATATAATTTTCAGTAACAATAGTTTTTAATTATGCTGTTCTTATTCCCAAACTATAATTTCATTTGAATTATTTGGATGTCAAGTTGTTTCCAACTTTTTCTTAATATGTATATTATTATTTTTACTTTGAATTACCGATTAAATTGTCAATTATCTATGCATACATTATCATCATCTGAATTGACCATTACTTCTAGCTATTTTCATTTCTCCTTTCTACATCAAGTTTCATATCAATGAATTTTATTAATACTTTATTTTATTCTTCTAAAATATCCATATGTTTCAAATATTTTTTCTTACTTTACATTCCAATTTGATTTTTATTTTAATTTTTTTTTAATGAATATTATATTTAATTAAAGAAAACTCCAAGTTGAGGATTTGGTAGTTCTACATGTAACATATCTATGGATTGTGTTAATCACTTGTGACAGTTTCAATAGAAACAAATCGCCCATTACATATAACATAGACACGTATAACAATCATTCAAATGCCCAAACAAAAAACCCATGTTATTGACAGTGTGTGTCATAAATGCAATCACTCAATGCTATAATTTCAAGCAATACATAAGTATTAAAGCTCAAAAATAATAGTGTTGAATAAACTAAGGAGGATCCCTACAACTTAAGATGCTTTAGCATATCCATGATTACCATTTTTTGGTAGCAAATACCTAATGAACACACATGCCACAAGTCTTCCACTATCAATCACCAGCCAGTTGCCAAATAGTTTGGCTACATTGCATATGCAAGCTCATCTAAAATTCAATAATTGTATAGTCAAAAGTGCTAAGGGAAAAATGAGTGAATGGAGGTCTTATTTATATGCATCATATCACATTTGATCAATGGTAGAGATTCAATGCACAACCTATTTCGAGAGCTCCATATCGGATGACTACTCAGGAGTTGAGTGAGTTGAAGTTGCAGATAGAGGAATTGTTGGCCAAGGGATTCATTCGTCCTAGTGTTTCTTCTTGGGGTGTTCTCTAAGATTGACCTGAAATCTAGATAGCATGAGTTGCGCATTCAGGATGCAAACATTCATAAGACATCGTTTTGTACTCGTTATGGTCACTATGAGTTCATAGTGGTGCCATTTGGGTTGATGAACACGCCTTCAGTTTTCATGAGCCTCATGAATGGGGTTTTTCACACCTACCTAGATTATTTCGTCATTGTATTCTTGGATGACATTTTGATTTATTCCAGAACTATGGAAGAGCATGAGGGTCACTTACGTCAGGTATTGCAGTGCTTGAGGGAGAATCAACTTTATGCCAATTTGGTGAAGTGTGACTTCTTCCAGTCTGAGGTGAACTATCTTGGTCATGTGGTTTCGGGAGAAGGTATATCCGTGGATCCTTCAAAGATCCAGGCCATTATTGATTGGCCAGCACCGACCAACGTTTCATAAGTTAGGAGTTTTATGGGTTTGGCCGGATATTAGCATCACTTTGTTCAGGGTTTTTCCTGGATAGGACACCTGATTACTTCTCTTTAGAGGAAAGGGAAGAAGTTTGTTTGGTTAGAGCAGTGTGAGGAAGCTTTTCGTACCTTGAAGGAACTCTTTGTCAGTGCTCCGATTTTGGCATTTCCTGATCCATCTAGAGATTTTATGGTATGCACAGATGCCTCTTTGGAAGGTATAGGTGTAGTGCTTATGCAGGATGGACGGGTGGTTGCTTATGAGTCTCGCAAACTCAAGAACCATGAGTGAACTATCCAGTTCATGATTTAGAGTTGGTAGTTGTAGTTCATGCTTTGGTTAGATGGCGACATTTCCTGTTAGGGCGTCAGTTTGAGCTACATAGTGATCACCACAGTCTATAGTATATATTCACGCAACTGAACTTGAATGCTCGACAACGGAGATGGATGGAATTCTTCTGCGAGTATGATTTTGAGGTTCGTTATATTTAGGGGAAAGAAAATGTGGTGGCAGATGCTTTGAGTCGTAGGTGGCATGAAGTTTCAACATTGTCCCTTGGAGTAGACTTGAGAGAGAGAATACTTGGAGTTCTTCCTCAGGATATTTGGTATCAAGATGTTAGAGTTGTGATAGAGTCCGGAAGGCCTTTAGAGGGTAGATTTTCTGGATATAACCTTGAGGCAGATGGACTTCTTTGTCACCTTGGACGGATCTATGTACCTCCTTTAGAGGATCTTTATGTTTTGATCATGACTAAGGCCCATCGTGCACCTTATTCGGCACATCCAGGTGTCAAGAAGATGCATGCAGATCTTAGACAAGTTTATCATTGGGCTGGTATGAAACACGACATTGTTGATTTTGTGTCAAGATGTTTAGAATGTCAGCGAGTGAAGGTAGAGAATTAGCACCCGACAGGTCTTTTATAGCCTAATTTGGTATCGGATTGGAAATGGGATATCATTTTCATGGATTTCATTGTTGGTTTTCTCGTCTCTTCGCGTCGTCATGATAATATCATGGTCATAGTTGACAGATTGACTAAGGTTGCTCATTTTGTTCCTATTCGAGCTTCCTATACCACAGCAGTGGTGGCACAAGTCTTCTTGGAAGATGTAGTGAGATTGCATGGGATTCTGAGGTGGATCATCTCTGATAGAGACCCTATCTTTACCTCAACATTGTGGACCTCACTTCAGCATGCTTTGGGGACTCAGTTGAACTTTAGTTCAGCTTATCACCCAGAGACAGATGGTCAGATAGAGCAAGTGAATTAGGTTCTGGAGGACATGCTTCGCATGTATGTTATGGACCAGCAGTCACGCTGGGAGGATTATATCTATCTAATGGAATTTGCTTATAACAATGGATATCATAGCTCCATAGGTATGCCCCCCTTTCAGGCATTATATGGTCATCCTTTCTGCACACCTTTGAGTTGGGATCAGCTAGAGGACAAGGTACTTATAGGACCGGATATTCTTCGAGAGATGGAGCAACAGGTTGAGCAAATTCGTGAGCATTTGGTAGCTGCACAGTATAGGAAAAAGAAGTATGCAGATGCTCATAGGATAGATCAACAATTTTCTATTGGCGACCGTGTGTTCTTGAGAGTGCGTCTGCGTAAGAGTGCGATCCGTTATGGAAAGGGCTCTAAGTTGGCGCCTTGGTTTGTTGGCCCTTTTGAGATCCTTGAGAGGATAGGACCTTTTGCCTACCGTCTTGCCTTGCCACCGATTCTATCGCGCATCCACGATGTCTTTCATGTTTCAGTTCTTTGACCTTATCACCCTAATGTGACACATGTTCTTGATTGGAACTCTTTGTAGGTCGAGGACGAGCAACTTTCCATGGAGCCCGTGCGCATTCTTCAGCGTCAGGAGTTGATCCTTAGGGGTCACACCATCGACCAAATAAGGGTCCTATGGGACCCAAATGATGAGAGCTCGACGACTTGGGAGGATGCAGTGAAGATGAGAGAGTTGTATTCTTATTTGTTTTAGGCTTCCAAGAGTAAGCCTAGTTTTGGGGGGGAGAATGTAGTAACCCTCCTCGTTTGAACTTATTAGACTCATTTTATTATTGTTTACTTTTAGTGGATACATTACCATGATGTGTTATTCAAACTTATATGACATTGTTTCATGCTTTATTTGGATATGAGATGCATAATTTATTTGCAGTATTTCAGTACTTATGATTTATGGCATTTTATGGATTATTGCTATGTACTGACACTTTATTTTATCTATGCAATGTGGAATTATATGTTGCGTGTCTGCGAGTGTATTGGATGCAAAGGGACAATTTTCCTTCACTCAATTCGGTGAGACAGGGAACATCGCGATTCTCCTTCATCGATGTGTATGCTGTGTTTTCTATATTGTATATATACATGTGTGGTTTGGTGATGCAGGATATTGCAAGTACAAGTACCGGGTAGGTACGGGGCATTGTCTCCACCTGGCTTCACAGGTCTGAGCGTGCCTTATATTGTTCGATGGAAGTGGAGGAGGTAGTAGTTGACCCTATTTTAACTAGTTACACTCTTGTGAGTGTCGTCAATTGATCGTCCTGTCAGTTTGTTCGGCCTTCATGTATTGTCGTTTGACTTTTTTGAGTCTTTGCTTGGGGCTTGTTCAGTTTGTGTGTTTTAGTGGATTTAATTAATTAATTAAATTTATGGAGTTATCTCATAGTTGGTATTTTTGAATTATGTATTTTATGCATTGAGATTATAAATTTAATTAATTAAAAGAAGTTATTCAATTAAGTTGCAAGCTGCATGATATTAGAAATATATTTTATTTAAATTTTAGTGAAAAATAAATTAGATTAATTTCATTTATTGTTTCCTAGAATTTTAAATAAATAAAAGAATAACAAAATAAATAAATAAATGAATAAAAGAATAAATTAGAATTAAAGTATTGCTTTAATTCCTTTTTTAGGAAATTAATTAATTTGCATGAGATAAGAAAAGAAAAAAATGATTTTTGCTTATTGCATGTTAATTTATTCCTTTGTTAGGAATTAGAAAAGAAAAATAAAATTGTTTTTAATTACTAAAATTAAATATTAAGGTTTTTGGGGAAAATATATGCAACCTAGAATTTTAGTTTAAAAGGGGAATATGTTTTTTAATTTTGGGGGAAGTCACGGGAAAGAGGCAGATATTTTGGTTAAGAAAAATTATTGGAAGCTTAGATTTTGGTGAAGAAAAATTATTGGAAGCTTGTTGAAGGATTGAATCTCTCCTACAAAGTTCTTCCAGGAAAGCTATATCAGGTTGGGTGGCTTCTTCTGGTTGTTTATTTTTTAAAGAAAATATTTCTATTTCTTCCCTCTTTCTAAATGATGTGTGTGTTAAAATATTTGTCAAATCCAAAATTCTTTCTGGTTATTCTTGTTCTTGGCTAAAGTCCATTTCTGAAATTAGTTTCCAGTTTATGGAAAGAAGTTGTTTCCTAGGTGTTTGTAGATTAAAATTTTGAGAAAATTGGGAAAAGTTATTCTGGTAAATTTTGCCAAGATATTTTACTGTGCATGAAAATTGCAAGATTTGGGAGAAATGGGTTTTTGCTAAAGAAAATGTCTTTTGGTTTGGTATTGGATTCGATATTTTGCTATGGTTGTTCTTTATGTATATTTGTGCATCTCTGTATATTTAGTTGTAAAATTATTTGGGAATTAAATCTAGTAGTTTATTAAGTGTATGAGAAAATCTGTATTAATTAGATTCTCTGGAAATAAATATTATTGGAAATAAAATTTAATATTTTTTAAGTTATTGAAATTTAATATTATTAAGTTATTGAAATTTAATATTTTATAGGA
This sequence comes from Cryptomeria japonica, assembly GCF_030272615.1. Lineage (NCBI taxonomy): Eukaryota > Viridiplantae > Streptophyta > Pinopsida > Cupressales > Cupressaceae > Cryptomeria > Cryptomeria japonica. The sequence goes on from NC_081406.1 coordinate 163,960,388, forward strand.
AATAAAATTTATTGTTTTTATGTTATGGAGATTTTCTTTTAAAAAATAAAAAATAGTAATTTAAATTATATATAAAAAAATAATATAAAAAAAAAGTTTTTTTTTTTTTGGGGGGGGGGGGGGTTGGTAGAAACTACCGAACGGTAGCAGTACTATGGTGGTAGCAGAGCTACATACGGTAGCACTTGCTAAAGGTAGCATATACTACCATACGGTAGCAGGGATTATAATAAATTCACTTTCCCTGGGTTTTTCTCGTGCAATCCGAAATATGGTACACTCGGATTTCCGTGTAGAGTTATAAAAAAATTGATTTTTAATTATTTTATTTTTTTTATATATATATATATATATACATAGTTTTTTTATAAAATTTTTGGACATTATATCATTTAAGTATTATTTTAATACTGTGCAAATTAATTCATGAGTTTCTATATAATTAATTTAGAGTTTAGCTACTTTTAGAAAAACTTATAATTTAAGATTTTATTTTTTTGCTTGGAAATACATTAGGGGGTTAATTTTTATGTGATTTTATTTAACCTTATTGGACAAATGACAACATTGATTTCCTTGTATTAATATAGTTGTATTTTCTTATTTTTTGGAAAATCTTTAATTGCAAGTATTTTATGCTTTTGGCTGTTTAAAGAAAAGATTGCCTATATTAGGATCTTGTATAAATGGTATTTGCAGTCAAGCTTAATTTCGTTGTAATTCTGGTTGAGTTGTCATTATCCCATATGTTGTACCCCCTTGGTCAGGTGTTGTTGTATAACCTTGTTGATATGAGCATTGTGTGTTTTGTTCCAAATGGTCAATCCTGGGTTAGTGATTGTGTATCCTTCAACTGTGGTTTGTCAAGATTAAATATGGCTGTCTGTTTCGCCATAGAGTTCTCATAGAGAGACCTTTCCTATTAGTGTCCTATGAGAGAGTGACTTTCGAGTGGGGGCCACGCCCAAAGTGGATGGTAGGATAACCCCTCGAAAGTCAGTTAAGAAGTGATAACCTAATAATTGATTAGGGGGTGGGTAGTTAAAATATTAATTAAGATAATATGCATCGCACATGGTTGGGTGCTTGTATAGGCTCAGGATATGGTGAGAAGGCCTGGAATGGAAAACCTATCACCTTGTCTTCATGAAAGGATTGGTAGGGTTTGCATGAGGCTTAGATGGAGTCAGAGGTTCGGGAGAGGTTACCGGGATAACCCAAGATGGGGGCTGGGACCTATGGAGGCCTACCAGGGTAACCACCATAAGCCATGCGATGGCACTCTCTCCTTAGAGTCACTAGTGTTTGTGAGTTGAGTCACATGGATGTTTGCGGAGTCATGTAGTTCTATCGTACTTGTTTTATTTTGCTTTCTTGAGGGTCTTCTACTATCTCCTAGCATAGTGGGGTGGTTCCATTTTGGGATCACATAGTCGAGTGGTAGTGCCACTTCCCATCGGATGTTCTGGATTGTATCTTTAGGCGAGGAAAGGCTTCGCTGGTGTTTCTTGGTTCGTGGTTCATGTACTAGTTCGTGTTCGTGATCTTTGTTCAGTTGAGACCTTGTGGTCATTGTATCAAACTTTTATGTAACCTTGATATTGTAACTTTTGAATTCCGTGGTATTTTGGAAGCCATGTATTTATGGATATTGTAATATTATATCGGTGGAATGCATGTTAATTCAGTTGCTTTGATCTTTTGTATAGATGGTTTTTGGATAAATAAATGCATTGGAATACTTTGATTCTTTCATTATGGAATTTAGATGTATGTGTAGTTTTAATTTTAAGCATTTAATTTACCTAATTAAATGGACAATTTGGATTAGCCATGGTGTTAATATAATCTACGAATTAATCTTTGTTGGTAGCCCTTAGGAAATCATGTGTTAGACTTCCGTTGTGTTATTAAACATGCAATAGTTATAATTAATGCACTTAATCTTAAAAAAAAATATTTCACCCTTTAGTTGCCTAGTTGTGTTGTTTTCCTTTAGGGTTCCTGGTGGGGCATTACACATCATATCACATTTGATCAGTGGTAGAGATTTAATGGAAAGATCAATAGATGAGAAAAATTGAGAGTGTGAGTCCTATAATGCACATGGATTGATGAGGTGGAAGGATAAGATATGGTGTAAATGCATAAAGGAAATAAATAAGATATTGATTTTATTTATTTGAAGTGTGAAAAATGAAATAAACTATTTTAATTGATTTAATTTTGAGAGGGAGATTCTAGCTAATTAAAAAGTATTTAAAAATGAATTACTTAAGAGAAGGAACTTAATTATATTATTAAATTATTTAAAAAATGTTAGCCCAATTAACTAAAATTATTTAATTAATTACGGATAGAAAAGGCTAATGAAATAATTACATAATTAAAAATTATTTTATTTTTAGAGGAAAGTTAGCTTAACTGAAAAAATAAAAAATTATTTAATTAATATGGACAAGTGAAGTGGTAATATGACAAGATAAAAATGCATTAGTCATTTTTATATGTTTACATTTATCTATGAAGGGGAAAATGAGGCCTAAATGCACAAAGGAGTTAGGACTCAAGAAATTTTTGGTAATGTTAGATTGAGTCCCAACACATTGCATACTCTAAATTATCTTAATTCTAGTACTAATTATATTAAATCTATTTGTGAATAATTAAATAACTTGAGAAAATTAGCATTACATTTTGGTATCAAAATCAAATTAAGGTATCTCTTAGATCACATATTACAATGTTAAATCTTTGGAGAAGGGTTTTCTTTTGTTCTAACAATAAAATTATCATTAAATTTAGATTCAATGAAAATACGCTTCTTTAAGGTACCTAAATTTTTTTATGAAGTCTATGATGACATGAAAATATTGAAGCCCTATCATTTTCATTGTGACACATTGAAGTTTCCAACTTTTATTATAAGATATACTAAAATTATAGGCATTAGGAATCCATTCAAGCAATCAAGTGCATTGATAGAATTTCTTTATTTAACCCAAACTTCCAATAGCAACAATACTTAAATAAAAGAATTTGATTGAGAAATATTCTTTTGAAGAAAGGCAACACGTTCCTCTAAAACTATGTCTTCCAATATGCTTGGATTGAAATAAGATGTAGCTTGAGCCACACCTCACTTCTAAAGTGCTCAACCATTACTATGACTAGGTGAAAGCTATGACAAGTCAAAACTTTCAATTTTGTATCATACAATCATCTCCATTGTTATCATCAACTCCTCCTAGATAGATAACCAAAATTGGCTTCCTAGAATCATCTTGAATATTTGACCATTCAATTTATCCATCTTAAGACATAGTAGGTATACTTAATGAATGATAAAGTACGATTTAAAAAAAAGAGCTATTTCAATCTATATACATACCATTATTATAATACATAAAACTAGCAAGAATATCCTAGAGTCAAGTTACAGCTTCTCGGGTTATGGTGTAGACTCCATGGAACATGATCAATCCCTCAAGATGTGTTTAGCCCCACTCTAAATGATGACATATCTTATATTTCAAAACAAACATCACTAGACTAAGTACTAATTTAGTCAATATATATAGACCTTCTCAAAACATTGTATTATTCGTGAAAATGATTACAAATATGATCCTTAAGATCAATAATCGATTAATTAAAATTCACATAATTTATCATAAAGAAAACAAAAAGGAATAGTCCTTGAGTATTGAGAAACCCATGTCAATGCATTTAGTAATACAAATACTTCCCAAAAAAATATCATAACCCATCTTAAGTTTTAATATTTATATTTTCAATTAAGAATTCATCCATTTAAAAAATGAACACTTGAAATTAATATATTTATAAATGAAAAAATAAACATCACTTATCACCAATTAAACCAAAACACCCTTCTGTATACTCCCTTTTTCAATTATTGCCTCAAGCAAATATTGATATTGCTTTTGCCTTGTGTCGATATGTTACCTTGAACTTCTTTGTAAATAGACTACCCATTTACTATTTCTAATCAAACTGCAATTATGATATCAATGAAAACCCTTCTGAGATTCAAACTCTGGATTTAATACTAGACTCTGCAAGATCATCGTAATTCTAGCAAAGATGGAATATATTCTCACACTGCTATAAAAAATTAGTGATCTAACTGGCAACATATACTTCAACTTCTTAAATATGACAACCTATTTGGATATCTTTGTTATATCAGGAGGCGCAGATGAATGTTGATCCTAGTGCCTGTAATTGCTTTCTCATTAAACAAGATTCATTCATTGTCAAACTTAGTGTGATTTTTACGAGGCTCATCATTTTTCAATAATGATTTTAGGGATAGACTTGATTAAATTTGAAGAGGGGCGCGTTTGAGGATAAATTGGAAAAAAAAATCTTTCCTTGCGCGAGCCAATTTGGGTTTGGCCTCCCTTGCATCTTACAATGTGATGTCTGGCATGAATTGGGTGAGGAATCATATAGGCATAGGTAGATTGTTATGCTAAAAGCATGGAGTCCATGGATGATCAGAATGACCCCTGGTCGTGCAAAGGAGTCAAGAGGCATGTTAGTTTTAGGCAAATGTTTTTGCTAGGTAGAAGTTTATAATGATAACAAGAGAACTAAATATCAAATTAAATAATAGAAGATTGACACTTTAAAAAGTAATAATGAAAGAATCAATGTCTCATATTCTATATTTGATCTTGTAGGTCCCTTCTTAATTATGCTGATCTCTAACTTACTATTAAATAAAGGTGGTTTCAAATACGACTCAACCTAGCTATCCAACAACCCTTGCCTTGGTCTTACTTTTATGCAAAGTTTTGGGGTGCTAAAGAGGTGAGTTGAGGTGAGACTAATCCACATGAAGATATCGAGATGATCTGAACACCCCGATATCTGGTTTAGTCTAAGGATTGTGAATCGACCTTGAGACCTATATGAGAAGAACCCAAAGCTCTTAACCAATAATGCTACCTCAATAAATTATTTGATTAATATTTAAATATAATATATAATTAATAAAATAAAACATAAATAGATAATGCACATATAAATAATAATTTTGAATTAAGAAAAGGGTGTCAATTCTAGGACCTTAACACTCATATTCTATAAGTCTTTGTTGTGCTAATGGGAGTTAGGTGCCATAGTTCATCTTGGATGATTTTTTTTAGAGTAATCCACTTTGCACATTGCTTGAGATGAAACCCTCAAGCTATTATGTCTAGTAGGATGAAAACCTTGGTAGTAATGTGTTTTTTGGGCTAATTCAACTTTGATTTGCAACTAGATATTAGTTTAAACTATTGATCTACTTTTCTAAATGGTGAGTGGACTATGCAGATTGATTTACCACCCTTCGAACTCTGTGTAATCTTAGAAGCCTAGAATTGGATTGCCAAACCCTAGGTGCGGGTCTAGAATCAATTCACAAGTGATTAGGGGAGTCTAAATACCTTCACTCACTAAACTCTAGTGGCCAATATTGACCAAAAGTAGCGAAGCAATTGTAGATCTACATACGCCTAGGGAAACTATCTCTGTTGAAGCATTGTTATGACCCATCTACATACTTAGATACCTAATCAATATTTGATGACAATAAATACCTATACTAGGAGTTAGCAAGTGAACCTTGAGAGGGTGTAGTCAAACATATGAAGATGCAACCTTTAGCTTGGTTCAAGTCAACCATAAGGCATCTCCCAAGCACACCAATCATCCAATACTAATGATAGTTTGCTAAGGTCTTGACTCTAATACTCCATTGGATCCTCCTTTAGTCGACTAGACTAAATCCTTTAGTACTTTCGCTATTCTCTTATTCAACAATGGATATTAGATCATGTGGTGGATGCCTCAATCGAAATGAGGAGTGCTTTTTGAGAATGTAATCACTTCTATGCTTATATGATGGGTCACTATAGCTATGAGGGCAAGGACCATTAAAATATTGCTAGGGCGAGAATGATTGTTTTGAGTCATTTAACTCGAATATGTATAATTTTTTTTAATATACATAAATACTTACACACACATAAATGTACATATACATTTATATGCACATACACATATATACATACATACACACACATATATAAATATATACATGCATACATACATACATACATATATGTACACATATGCATACACACATACACATATATGTCGTTTGTATGTATGTATATATGCATACATGCATATCTAATTTGTATACATACATATTTACATATATGATGTTTTGATTAAGTAAAAACAAGTTTTTGAAAGGAACCCGAACCTTTTACATATCAGGAAATAGATAAAGCATTAAAGCAGAAAAAAAAGATTGTGCTTGATCACCCAAACAAAAAACAGTTCCCAACCAAACCAAAAAGGGAACTCAATATACATAGAACCGCTCAAAGACAACAAAAGGATAGCAAAAGGACAACACAAAGACAAAGACAGAGACCGAGACAACTAAATATTTTTCATAATATCTTCTGCATGAACCACCATCTGCTTCATGTTGTCCGCAGAGGTCTTCAATTCATCCAGCTCTCATCCCTTGATATCACCCTGATTCCTGGTGTTGGTCCTAGTTCTCTTCTCATGACCTTTTTTCTCCATCTGATCCTTGTTGCCCTCTTTGTCTTTAATGTATTTACATATATGATGTTAACTTAACAGTATAATGTGATTATATTATCTAATCTAGTCTATCAATTATTTAATTCAAGTTTTTATTATCACATATAATTTACGCTAGTTATTTACATCTTTGATATCATTGCATATTCTATATTATCGTAACTCTAATACTAACTATATTAAATCTTCTACTAATAATTAAATTACTTTAGAAAAATTAATATGTGAAAATAATTGGTAGTACTCTAAGCGATGTGAATTTGACGAGGAAGAAAATAAGTACATACAGAGAGTTATGATAACTAAGTTGGGAGGCTTGCTTTATGAGAAATAAAGCCCTCATTAGCCTCAACCAGACATCTAAGGTGAAAGTATGAGATATAAATTTGGTGGCTTTGCCATTGAACTTCTCCTTTAGTGCACTTTGAAAGTGTCTTTGCTGCTAAAAAGTATCCACCTCATGTTTTGTTGTTAGTTTTAAAGCAAGGAAAAGTATAAGTCTAAAGCATGTAAGAAAAGAAGAGTTAATGTCTCTATACCAAAATTGACAAAAAAAATTATCTTTATTGTTCACAATAGAGTGTAAGGCATTTTATTTTTCTTTTGGCATCATCTTTTAGAATTTGAATTTAGTTATTAATGATAGGGAAAGTTAATTACAAATGGTATCCATAACAATTTGATAGAGCTATCCAATTTGTTTTAGCTAGTAAAAATATTTACTTGTTGATTCTAGATTTGAACAAATGGTATCCATAACAATTTGATAGAGCTATCCAATTTGTTTTAGCTAGTAAAAATATTTACTTGTTGATTCTAGATTTGATTGTGTATGCAAATTTTTATTATCAACGTTTGAAATCACATTTATGATTCATCTCCTTAAAATTCTTGTTCATCCTAGTGATGAGTCATGGAGTGTGATTCAAAATATTGATGATAAAAATTTGCATACATAATCAAATCTAGAAATAAGAAGTGAATTTTAGCATGGATTGTGGAAATTTAATAACATTAGTAGAAATATGTAAAGAAAAATATAATTTCACAATAACCTAATAAATTTAATAAATACCTCTATATCTATTAGCATTCATTAGACTGATATTGATTTAAAATAAAAATCTAAGGGAAAAAGCAAGAAATTTTAGAAAAAAATCAACATTTATTCTAGTATCCTTCAACACAAAATTTTATATCATCCTTAATGGATTTGTTGTCAATTGTTTTTTAGGTCCTTTTATTAAATTTTTGAGTTACTAGGGTTTCAATTTCAAGTTCTCTATCTTCTCAAAAGCTCTATAAAATAGTTTCACAATTTGTTGATCTAAAATAAATAGTTAAGGTTCCTAACATTAGAGTGTTGGGGTAGCATAGTAAGACTGTCCATTCAAGGTTGAGATTTCAACAACTTTCAAGGATTTGACAAGTTTTCAAGTTATTTAAGATTTTTGAAAATTACATAAATGGTAAAAGTTGTTACTTCACAGGAAAGATGGAGCCTATTATTAAGATTCTATTTTAATTAGTTGATTTAGGATTAGTTTGTTTTCAAAGGTATTCTATTTTCCACAATTTGTTGATCTAAAATAAATAGTTAAGGTTTCTAACATTAGAGTGTTGGGGTAGCATAGTGTTGGTAAACAAATTTGTCTTTTGCACTTTATTTAATTTGAATCCCCTTAAGACCAAGGAATAAAAGACAAATTTTAAAGAACAGATTGGAAAATCATTGTATTGATTAACCTCTGAATTAAGGTATAGCTCCCTCTAGCAAATATTCAATCAACTTCTAGTTACACACAACCAATATTATACTTTTCACCTGAAAGCATAGAAAAGGTTATTATTGCATTCACAAGTCAACACCAAATGAATGCAAGCATTGATTTATATATAACTCTTTATATGAAGTCGACAGACTTCACATGAACACTAAAACAAAATAAAAAGCTTAAGCTGAATCTCACTAGTAATTTTTTGCGTGCATAAAAAGCTATAACAAATATTTACTTGAAATAGATTCTCACAAAAATCAAATTTCAGACATCAAACACACAGATTCGAAATCAAAGATAACTATTATTCGATTTTCATTTATAGATGACTATGAACTTTCCATACATAGAGTTTTTCAGCAAAATTCAAGAGATAGTTTTTCAAAAACTTAGTGAACCCCAATAAAGTCATTACAAAGCATATAAATAGGTCTCTAGACCAATAGTTTGAACCAAAGATAAAATTAACTCGAAAGAGTTAATGATAAACTACCCTAACTGCATAATTGAAACTAAAAACAAACAACTAGACTCGCTGGCAGACAACTGCCAGCAGTGCTAGCCATGTCGTTGATTCCGTCTCTGTTGGATTATACGGGTTATTAGCTTGAATGGACACCATAATCACCTTTTCCGCACTCCACTCACCATGCACCTTCAAGAATTCTTGAATTACTGTAACGTGCAATAGGCTGATATGTATTACTCTCTGCTTCCAAAGTTCTTTCTTCCTCTTTACCATTTGTACCTTGTCTCGGTGTGAATCCAGGTGATCCAGGCAAACCGTGAGCACCGATTCCACTTTGGAAATCCTCGTAAAATCTTCCACAACCAAGGATTTCTCCACTTTGATTCGTTTAATGTGGTTGCTGAACTGATTGATCATCTCTGAAGTACTTTCCAAAGTCTAATTATCCTCCTTAAGCAATTGAACATCCACGCAGCACAAAACCTTTTGCATAGTTGTTCGTAAGACTGTTAGTTCACCTCGCAGATTGGCAGATTCGCTATGACCTTATTCAATGATTTGGTTGCACCATTCTATGCTTTTCCTGCATATAAACATTATGTCCTCATTCAACCCTGACACTTGCCTCTCAACAAGAAAGTTCATCAAGCCACAACGTTGGATATCTCACATTTGCTTTGAAATCACCACCCATTTAGTCTTTTATTTTTTCCATGAGATTAAATCGAAATCCAGTTTCTTGGTAACCTCATTAGCATCCTTAAAAATCTGAACTAAATTTGATATGTAATTGGTTCCTTGATGCACGATCAAGGTCACCCATTCGAAGAAAATCTCTGCGATCATTTTGTTTTGTTGAACCTCGTCAAAGAACTTCTGATTCCCTGAGGATTTTGAACTAAAGAGGACCGAGCTCTGAGACAATGGCAATGGACTATTCTACAGGGCATGAATGTATTGGGCTATTTGCATCAAATTCTGCTTCAGCTCAACCTTGTCCTTCTCATCCTTCCAGGTGCGGGAAATGATCCGTTTAGTCGAAGTCTCCAAATGTTTTACATCAACTGCTCTCATTCCAACCCCTAAATCAACCTGCTCAATAGAATAATCTGCCTCTGAAGTAGTGGCGACATCCTTATTAGATGTGGGTTCGACAATGTCTGTAGTCTAGTGTTTTGTGTCTTCGTCAAAACCAATCATTGTCTCCATCTTTAACCGCTTTGGCTTCGTGGATCTTCCCAAGCATTTACTTACAGCATCTTCCATCGACACCGAAATAGGAACCACATTTCTTTTCCTGGTAATTGAGTCATTTAACCATTTAGGAGCTAGTGTTAGTTCCTTAGATTGCATAGCTCCTGAAGGTGGCTGTGTAGCACTGTTTGCATTGGACAGAATATCAAGCACATGTGAATCTTGAGCAGTAGCATCTGAGTCAATTAAGACCTTATCAGCATCCGAAACAGGGGTTTCCATATCGCACTACACTTCCTCGACGTCCAAATCAAGAATGAGATGAGCAGTAGGTGGTTGAAAGTTCTTCTTGTGCCTTGGCTTGGTCACCCGACCACCAATAGAAGGTGCAGCTTCAGTGTCAAGTTTCACTTATTTAATCTTAGCCTGCCTTTTTCTTGCAACAGAAACAAGGGTGTTAGTTAAAATAGAAGTTTTGCTTGCAGCCTTCTTCTTTCTGTTTTTGTTTCTAGAAGTAGTTTCTCTCGCTGGATGAGATCGGAAACTCCTAAGCCATTTTTTTGTTCTGCGAATTACGCTGAAAGTGCGTGTCTGAATGCTATCTTCCATCTTTTTTCTCTAGTCAACTTCTGGAAGAGGTTCATTATGTACTCATTTCATAAACTCTAAATCCAATACATCTTCATTATCAGTAGTGACACCTAAAGTGTCCATTAGCAATTTCATGTCGTGAATTTGTTTCAAAATTAACTTGGACCAACTCCTCTTTCTCACTTCAAACTCATCTAGGCAATCTTCCCAATAATCCTCTAACTGGGGTACATGTTGATTAGGCACCATCTTCTTCACATATTGGGTGATAAAACCTTTACTATCAATGTTATCCCTTTTTACAAAGGTTTTCAAATGAAATCTCTTGAACTCTAGCTCAAGATTTAGTGCATCAGAGATAGACCTACAACTGTAATGGCCCAGATCGATAGGAAAAATTCCACTTGTGTCAGTATCTTCACCATGATCTTTCGCGACATAGGCTAGCTACTTGGAAACTTCAATCAGGATATAGGAGTTTGAAACATACCTGGGTAGCCTAAAGGGTTCACCTTTAAAACCTCCAACCCTTATGTAAGTGAAGTGATTAAACTTTGCAAAGATACTGCCATAGATTTTAACTAGTTCAACCGCTTCTCCTATGTAGGCTACTTGTAATTCAAAGGTCAACCTCCAAGCAAAAATGTTGTTCCAGCGAAGATAATCATCAACATGTCCTTTTAAAGTCAAATAGGGGTGATACTCATAAATTTTAATACCTTGAACCCATTTGGCATGGAATAATCTAGACCATTCTCTCACATAGGCTAGCATATATAACAAGTATGAAGACATATAGAAATTTGACATCCCAAGATAATTGCTCAAACCCTCATGCAATCTTTCTACAATAACAGATCCCCAGTCAGTGAACCGATTCTTATCTAAAGTTACCTGAATGAAGAAATACATCCAGTCTTCCCAATAGAAGGAGTATGAATTCCCCTTGACTCTGCTCAACAGTACTACCAAATCTCTAATTGTAGGAATCAAATGCTCACGGGTTAAGGGTCTTGGCAGCTTTGAACCCCCTTTTTGAAACTTCAAAAGCCAATTTCGCGCAATGACAGTTCTATAATACTGCTTTTTCTCAGAATAAATTCCATAAGATTTTCCAATTGTCTAATCTTCATAGGGTTCCCGGTGTGGGATACTCATGGTAGCCGTTACCATTTGTCTATCAATGGACAACAAAACCTCACCATTATTTTTTCTTATGCATCTATTGACTTTATGATAGTGGTTCATTCATTCTAAAATCAATTCAGGGTAAGGAGCAGTTGTGGGAAATGCGACTGCTTCTAATAAACCACTCTGTGCAATATCTCTCATCATGGGATCAATGGCTGGGTTTCATACTCTTTCTAGGAAATCATCTAAATCTAGTTGCACTAAAGCTGTAGGCAGGGTGGGCCTCATATTCAGCTCATGATTTTCTCCAATTAACCCAGAGAAAGAAGAAAAGGGAAGCGGAAACAAACAACTAACAAAATGTCCAGAGCTTTTCTAAAACAAACTGCAACAATTAGGAAAGTTGTTTTGAACATACCTTCCTCTGTCATTTGCAAACCCCAGTCACTGTCTACTTCTTCCCGCTCCACAAACTCTTTTTAACACTTAACCAAAAGAAATGATAACCTCAACATGATAGCTACTCAATTTAAAAACTAAGAAAATCTTACCCATGATTACCACGAACTGTCCTCGTTACTCTTTACTCATGCGACCTTACTCTAAAATGACTCATGTTCAAGCATGCATTAAATGCCAAGTCATTTCGTATCTGACAATACAGATCTTCACACCATAGTTGCTATAAATGACAGATTTCAAATCATTAAAGAAAGAATATTCCTCTTCTCTGCCATCATTTATCATATCTAAAAATTTGCGCCGCCACCTCATGCCAAGTCACATGATCTCCAAGAAGCATAAACATTGAATTCTGAATCTTGAGTGACAATCACGACATGAAACATGCCAAATCTTGAACTTTGAACCTTGAATCAAATAGGTTCAAGTTCAAGGTTCAAAGAGTATGAAACGCCGATAAGGACTAGGAAAGACTTAAAACTGCATGGGAAGGAAAACTTTTAATACAACGCCCGTTGAACTTTGAACCTTGAACCTACTAGGTTCAAGTTCAAGGTTCAAGTTCAACACAGTGAAACTTTAAGGAAAGTAGCAAAGACTGAACAACATGGGGAATTCTAAGCAAATGACTCGGCCAACGGACGAGATAGGGACATAACTCAAACAAGGAGACATATAGAATGGAAATTTTATATGTACCACCAACAGTGGCTCTGCATGGGGACTAGAACTGTAAAGTACCAAGCAAGGGGACCTCAGAATCTCTGGTTTCACAAAATAACTTAAAACAAAGGCTCGACTCAGAACAAAACTGACGCACCTATGCTAACACAATAGAAATGTATGTACAAACTAACAGGGGATGCCTGTTTACAATTGATATAGTTTTAAGTCTTGCGCATTATAGGATAGGGGTAACTCAAATCCATCTTGGTAAGCAAGCTTAAAAGAATTGGGGCCCCTTACTTCATGAATTACATAAGGTCCTTTCCATAAAGACTCAAATTTTCCATGAGCGCCTTTCAGCTCTCTTCTTTTATCCCATAGTAACACCAAATCACCTTTCATGAACTTCCTAGGCCTTGCCTTCTAGTCAAAAATCTTTTTAACTCTCATCTGATGTTCTGTAATCCTATCAACCAGCTTTTCCCTCTCTTCCTCAATTTTGGTTAAGTACATAACTCTTTTTTCAAAGGAACTCTGAAAAAATGCATCTTCTACTACAGTCTGCAATCTGGAAGCCGCTAACTCTAAAGGAAGAGATATTTGAGCGCCAATGCCATATACTAACTCAAAAGGTGACATCCCTATGGCTCATTTTGGTGAAGTTTGATCTACCCACAAGGCTTCATGCAACCTTTTGTGCCAGTCTCTGAAATTTTCATTATCAAACTTCCTCATGATATTAATCAAGTTTTTTTTACTTGATTCCACTTGGCCATTACCCTGTGGGTAATAATCAGAAGCATGTGCCATAGAAATTCCATGATCATAGAAGAATAAAATTAACTTGAATGAAGAGAAATTTGATGCATTGTCTGTGACTATTTTATGAGGAACTCCAAACCTGACAAGGATATTGTCCTTAAGGAACATACACACAACCTCTGTAGTGGTCTTTTTCACAGGGATAGCTTCCACCCACTTAGTGAAATAATCAGTTGTTGTTAATATGTGAGTGTGTCCGGCACTAGAAATTGGATTCAAAGGACCAATAAAATCTAACCCCCATTGTTTAAAGGGCTCTTCAATAACTACAGGTCTTAAGGGTAAGGCAACCAACTGGGGTTTTCCTGTGAACAATTTGTACTTCTTGCACTTCGCCACCCATGCATACGCATCCCTGAACATTCCTGGCCAATAGTAACAATTTCTCAAGATTTTATATGCAGTAATTGTAGAAGAAAAATGACCTCTGCATGCCTCATCATGAAAAGTTTTCAGCAAAGCCTCTTGATGTGATTTGTCTACACACCTGAGAAAAGTACCATCCAAGCCTTTCTTGTATAATGTCATAAAAAATAACATACATTGCAGCTTTCAACTTCAAATTCCGTTTCTCCTTGGGAGAGAGATGACTTGGACAGTCTCCATAAGTGAGATGATAGGCAACATCAGTGAACCAGGAATCCTGATGACTCACAAATAGGGTTAAAGGTAAAGTTTCCTCCTCTTCAAACTTATTCTCTGCCATTAGTTTACAAAGGCCTTGTCCTCTGACCAATTTAGTGGGCCTGATATCCAAATTGAACTTTTGAATTTTAGAGACCCAAGATGCTCTATTGTTGATACCAACATCTTGCTGAGTTAAAACACTTTTCATTGCAGAGTTTGGAACAAATACAGTTGAATGTGAATGAAGAATATAGTACCTGAATTGTTTCACGGCTTTCACTACTGCATAAACCTTCTTTTCTGTCTGCGAGTATTTTAACTTGTGCTTCTTCAGAGGTACGCTCATGAAGGAGATTGGAACTTCCTCATTATCCTCACCCTTCTGCACCAAAATTCCAGACATAGTATGCTCTGATGCATAACAGTAAATAATAAAATCTTTATAAAAATCAGGGTTAACTAGAGTAGGTGCATGCGCAATTGCTCTCTTTATTTCCTCAAAAGCCTTTTTACCTTCCTCATTCCACTTAAATGCTACCTTATCACTCATCATATTTATGATGTATTTAGTAGTCTCAGCAAAATTAGGAATAAAACGCCTTAGAAAGTTCACCTGTCCAAAGAAGGATCTCACTCCATTTCTGTTGGAAGGAAGACTGAGCTGTTGGATTTCTTTTACCCTTTGTGGATCTACCTTTACTCCCTCCTGTGAAACAATGTGTCCCAGAAGTTTCCCTTTTGTGACACCAAAAACTGACTTTTTAGGATTTAACGATACTCCATGTTCTCTGCATCTCACCAATACCTTCCTCAAATCCCGCACATGATGTTTCCTCTTCTTGGAGAAAATCGTCAAAACATCTAAATACACCATGATGATCTTGCCCCTCAAATGCCCAAAGGAAAGGTCCATCGCTCTTTGAAAGGTTTTCCTTGCATTAATCAATCCAAACGACATTCTATTATATGTAAAGGTGCCCCAAGGAGTTATAAAGGCTGTCTTGTGTTGATCTTGCTCCGAGACACTAATTTGGTTATATCCAGAGAAGCCATCCAACATGAACATCATCTCTGACCCTGAAACAGTTTGTAAAATATGGGCCATTGCTGGCAGGGGATAATTATCCTTTAGGCTTGCTTGGTTTAAGTTTATGAAATCAACACAGATTCGTATTTCACCATTTTTCTTCCTCACTAGAACGATATTAGCAATCCAGGTGGAATGATGTAAAGGATAAATAATTCGGGCTTTCAACATCTTGTCAACCTCATGGAATATCGCCTCTGCTACTTTTGGATTAAAGTTCCTCAACTTCTGTCGGAAAGGATTGACACTTGGTTTCAAAGGAATGTGATGTTGGAAATTACCATCCCTAAAATTCTTTAGATCATTGTAGCACCACGCAAATACACCTTTGAACTCAACCAACAAGCCAATGAATCTTTTCTTTTCCTCTTCAGAACAACATTTTCCCAAATTAACAAATTTAGGATCCTCCTTAGTACTAATGTTAATTTGTTCATACTCACTAGAATTTTGAATTGCAGGAGCCTCTTTCTCCCCTTTCTTAACATACCCATCCTTCCTATCAAAAAGACGTTCAAGGGAAACTAAACCCTTCGGGATTTTATTTCCTTTCAACTGTAACACTCCATCATGTAGCTCAGCTGACGAATCAAGAGAAAAATCTTTACAGCTCGCCTTTGATCCTTCATAAAACAAAGATGAAAAAACCTCAACACAGTGTAAAAAGTTCTGAATCTGTCTATCATCTTCAAACACTTGCTAGGATTCAGAATTGTCAGGAACGCGAGGTCTATAAACTAACTCCACCTTGTAGGTATTGTTGGCATTTTTGTTGTTTATGTTGTGATTGTCATTGATGGACACAAACTTGTATTGAGATCCCCTTTATATGTATGAGCTCATGCTCAACCGGTATTTGTTCCAACCGATATGTTGTATACTAGTCACTAGACTAGTGATTTTGCAGAATGCGTTTCCCGGTCTGAAGTGGCTTGTCGACCCCAAGCGGTACGAGGGAGAAAAGCGGCACAACACATTCTTACCAGTCTTCATTTTTGTCAAACTGGCAACTGGTATTTTGTATGAACCGGTAATACTCTGTGATGAGTAACCAACCGGCATTTTGTGATGAGTTACCAATCCATCGATTGTTTGACGGTGCCGACACATTGACAGTGCTTTTTGTGTCGTATTACTGAGTATGTCTAGATTCATTGAACCTAGGAAATTGTAATGTAATCCTATTGGACCAACATGAAATCAGATTCCTTTAAAAGGACATCATGTCTAGGCTTTTAAGTTGTTGCTGAAAGGGTTAATGTTGAGCTAGGGTTTGAGGTGGAAGTTGAGTTGTTGTGAGAACGATCTTATCTGAGAAGATCAAGTTGTAACTATGAGAGAGAGAGAGAGAGAAGACTAAAGTAATGGTGGAATGCATTAGCTGTGAGCAATACTGGATCTAACCAAGCAGTCTGTGCTACTAGATAGATCAAACACTTGTTGATTACTCACATCTTTGACAAGTCTGTAGCCCTTAACCGGGTAGGCCTCAAAGCCTTTGTAAAATCCTCTAATAAGGTGGTTCACACATGTGAATCTAAAATCCTCTAACAAGGTAGTCTTTAATCGGACTTATCTCTTAACAAAGATTGAGATTCCTAACAGGATCTGTTCTGGTGAAGAACATTGTAAGACCTTAACCGGTCTGACCTTAACCGATCTAGTTTCTATTCTGCAGATAGTGAATTGTGAGTTCCATCTCACCGTGGTTTTTCCTAGTTGGGTTTCCACGTCAAATATCTTGTGTTATGGTTGTATTGCTTTTGTGGGTGAATGCTTTATTCACATTTTGGTTTGCATATGTGGTAACCAGTTTGATTGTCAGACTGCTTTACCAGTTTATCTTTAGACTGTGTAAGTGTTTTAGTGCAGTAGTTTTTGGCATACTAATTCACCCCCCCCTCTTAGTATTCATCAATTGGTATCAGAGCCTACCTTTCTATAAGTTTAACCACTTGGAAAGAGATATGGGGGAATACACCTTGAGGGAACTTACTCAACGGCTCACTAAGTCTGAGCAAGCCTATGATGATCTTATGGTCAAATACAAGGCATCTCAAGCAAAAAGGAGAGAACATGCAGAGAGGCTGATGGAAGTATCTGAAAGTAGTTCTGAAGATGAAGCTAACATGGAAGCCATGATTGCTGAAGTGAATAAGCTGAATGATTCAAACTCCAATTTGAGAAAGGAGTTGGAAGGACTGACTATTCGGTTTAGTCAAGAGCTTGAGAACCGGAGAAAAGATGAAGATCTGGTAAAGGACAAAGATCATGAGATCTCCAAGTTGAAACATGAGATTAGTCCACTAATTGCTCACCTTCATGAGAGCAGAATGGAAAAAGAAAACATGCAAGGAGAACTGAACATTGCCATCTCAGAAAATGCAAGTCTAATGGAGACAAACATTGCTATTTCCAAAGAACTCTTTGAGTCAAAGGAAATACTTGCTAAGTTTGGCAAAAGTATTTTCAAGCTAGAGCAAAAGCTTGAGTCATCTAGACCGGCAAAGAATACCAATGGTCTTGGTTTTTCTGGACATGAGGAAGGAGAATCCTCAGGAACAAATGCTGAAGCATCAAAGAAGCAACCAACACTCAAAGGAAAAGGTAAGCAAAAATTCAAACCTGTTTGCTTTAACTATCTTAAAGAAGGACACACTGCCAATGTATGTAGGAGCAAAGCCTACGATAATTTTCCTTATTTTATCAACAATGTACCTAGATCCAATAAGTTCAATGGTCATTGTTATGCATGCAACAAGTTTGGGCATAGAGCATTTGAATGTAGGTCTGTAATGGATAACACTGGAAGATATCCTCAGAGGACCCAAGGAACTGGTCTTGAACCTTTTATGAACCGGAACCACAACTAGTTTATTGTCTTCAATCATCAGTCAAGAAGCAGTGGCCATCAAGTGGCAACTGGATGGAGAGAAATTTGTATGATCTGTCATGGTCATGGTCACACTGTTGCAACATGCAGAAGGAAGAATGGAAACATGTACAATGGACCTTGGAGAGCACCTGGACTTGTTTGCTATCACTGCAACAAACCGGGTCACATTGCAAGATTCTGCAGAAGCAGAAAAAGCATATCTAATGATATACCGGTCACTCAAGAAGGAGAAATAGATGTTGAAAAATTTCAAGGAGACATGAAGAATACATGGAAGAAGAAACCAATATTATCGGAAGAGGAACCGGTTTCTGCACCTAGTGTGGAAATATCAGAACCGACAAACTAAGCCACAAAGGCTTAGGGGGAGCAAATGACGAAATGCTTTCGAACCCCTGGTTGACACCAGTAAAAGTCCTTAACCGGTATGCAATACCTATTGCTTGGCAGAAGACCGGAAATGGTAAAAAGGCAAATTAGGGTTTACGCCCTAATAGAGGAGCATTAATGATGATAGGTGAGAGACATGTATAAATGCATTCTTCAAATCATTTCTCACTATCTATTTTTGAGTGAAGAAAAGTTTTCAAGTGTAGAGTGAAGAAAAGGCGATTTGAGCTTAGATTTCAAGAAATTGGATAACCTTGAAAGAGATTCAAATCTAGTTTGCAAGCGGTAGTGGAGAACTCAAAGCGGTGATTTGGCATTCGACGGAGAGTGAAGTGAAGCAGAATCAGGAAGCCCTAAATTCACGTTTGAAAGGTATTTTTCATGTTCTTGAAATACTCTTCAATGGCTTCCGCATCTCATACTAGTTCAAGTACATCCATTGAGTCAGAAAGTTTCATTTAGAGGAAGTCCAAGTATAATGCTTTATCACAAGTTCCAGCTGGAGTCATAGTCGAAGAAGGAATTTCCGATTATATTGATTGCAAAATAGAAGACCTGGGGTCTTTAGCCATTCATACTCAGTTAGGTCTATTTTGTGGAAAGGACAAAAGGATCAAACCAGAATTTAGTGTCATAGAGAAGAAGAAATTCCACAACACAGTATATTTCCTAGAAGACTTCAGAGAGGATCACATCAAGATCATCTTGAGTAGAGTCCATGGTGACAAGATGTACCTGGAGAGGACGCATGATATCACGCCTCAGGCAATTCATGCAGTCATCGGTTTCTGCAACACAGGGGAAGTGCTAGCCTAAGAAAAGTGAGCAAAATGGAAATGACCAAGCTCACCGGTTCAACAAGTGATTCACGAGGTATGACAGTCAATCCTATCAAGGATGATCTGTGAAATACACCTGCATGGTGATAGGCTATAGAACATTCTCAGCCAGCAGGATTAATTCTGTATCTGCTGCAGTGGTAAATGCCGCTTACCGAATTATAAAAGAGGATGCATCTTTTGACTTATGCATCGGCATGCAGAGGCAACTCCTGCTAAATCTTAAGGCAATTAAGCAAGACAACTCACCGATGTTTAAGTTTGGACAACTACTGGTAGGGTTGTTCTTTTATTTCCAAGGCTACTTTCTCGGTGTAGGAGATGCCCAGTGGTCACTTGACCAACCAGTAACCAAGGAGATAAAGGAAAGCGTGCAAGCCATTGGAACCGACTACCTTGAGGTACTGAAATTTTTTTTTGATGAGTTCAGAAGAAAGATGAGTCAGAGGGTAAGAATCTCAGGTGACATAGTGAAGAAATACAAAGATGACATCTATTTCACTATTCAGGTGGACAAATGTCTAATGGAGGTTGTTGGGCCTAGAATGGAGGAAGTGGAGCCTATGGGTTATGAGGTCATGTTTGACATGCTGGAAGGGTATGCTTCAACCCTTATTGCCTCATCTCTTGATCCAAAGGCTAAGAGGACCGGAACCTACTTGGAGAGGATTGCACCAGTTGAAGAACCATCAGTGAAGAAGGGAAAAGAATTGGCAGCTAAGAAAGCTAAGGTAGTGCCTACAACATCGGCACCGGCTACCACTACAACTCCAAGAGTGACCAAGCAGTCAACGACAAAGAAGAAACTGGAGGTAACACCGGCAAAAGTATTCAAAAGAAAGAGGAAGACTAAGGCAAATGAACCAGACTTCGAAGAAACCGAGTTTGATGAACAACCAAAGAAGGCTAGACAGACAAAGAAGATGAAGAAGAATGAACTGGCAGCATCCGCACTGGTAAATATAGATATCTCCTCTTACAAACCTTTGACACATTGTCAAAGAACAGTAAAAAATATTAGGAGAAAGTTACTTCATGATTTAATAGATTATTATGATGAATTCAATAGTGAGGAAAAAGATGAAGTACTACAAGAAATCATTCTTTATTTATGTAAAAATGACCGGTCACCATCAGAGATTAAATCTCAGACACCGGATTCATTATTTAAAGCATTAGATAATAAATGGCACATTGCCATTGAAAAGGAATAGGAGTTTAGGGAGAAAGGTTTTGCACAGTACTTCCCCGAACTCTCAAATTCAGAATTGTTTGATGCCCTGGATCAAAATAAAGGTCTCTTCTTCACAAGGAGAAGAAGACTCTGGTTGTTGGAGGGGAGAGTTGATGATGTTGAAAAAGATACACATCAGCATATGGCCCATTCTATCAGCTCTCACAAAGCATGAATGGCCAACCTCCAAGCGGAAAAGGAACCGGTTATTTCCAAACTGGATGAGGTCTTTGATGAGGAAGGAAACCTAGTGGAAGAACCAATTGACACCATCGACATCGATGCCCTGGATGTAGAAGATGTCACTCACGACATACCTTGTGAGGGAACAGAACAGGGACAACAGGTTGATCAGGGTGGTGAACAAGCTGAGGACACATAGCAAGCGGCAAAGGAACAGGAAGAGAAAAAGAAGAAGGATGAAGATGAGAAACAGAAGAAAGAGGAAGAGAAGAGAAAAGAGGAAGAGGAGAAACGGGAAGATGAAGAAAAGAAGAAGCAAGAAGATGACAAGAAAAAGAAAGAAGAAGAGGATAAGGAAGAAAAGAGAAAGAAGGAAGAAGAGGAGAAGAAAAATAAGGAAGAGGAAGAGAAGAAAAAGAAGGAAATGGAAGAGAAGAAGAAGAAGGAAGAGGAAGAATCGAAAAAGAAGGAAGCGGAAGAGAAGAAGAAGAAGGAAGAGGAAGAACAGAAGAAGAAGGAAGAGGAAGCATAGAAGAAGAAGGAAGAAGAAGCAAAGAAGAAGGTAGAAGCAGAGAAGAAGCAGAAAGAAGAAGAAGACAAGAAGAAGATGGAAGAGGAAGAGAAGAAAAAGAGAGAAGAAAAAGAGAAGGAAGAGAAGGAGAGGAAAAAGAAGGAAGAAGCAGACAAGACAATTGAAGCGGTGAAGAGCACACAGATGGAAACTCCTAAGGCAACTGGTAGCCAAGGCAAACCGGTTGCTATCTCGAGCCCCATTAATCTCCAATCTGCAAGTGAGTCTGAGCTTATGCAGAGCATCAAGGTTGCCCAAGAGTGCCTTGAAGGCATTTGCAGGAAAAGAGAACAAGATATTATTCAGGCGGTTGTAGACACACTTATTGGTTTAATCCTCGGTACTAATCTTCCTGACACTGAATCATCACTAGCACAACTCAAACTTCTGTGTACTGTAGTGGATGATCAGGTGTAGAGTCTAGAAGAAGCAGCAGAGGCCAATGTAAAGAAAGAGCACCAAAAGGCTCTTAATGTTGCTCTAGTGAAGAAGTTGAATGAGCTTAGGACTGAACTGCTAAAGGATCAAAAGGACATAAGGAATGCCTTGGATGAGGGAAGCTTGCTATCAGCAAAATCTGTCAACCTCATCTATTCTGTGATGATGTGCTAGCCAAGAAGCAATAGCTTCAAATGGACTTATAGTCCTACTTGGGCACATTCAAGACTCCTTATGACTCCTTTGCAGCATATGGGCAAACCGTTCACCGGTTCCAGATCCAGTCAGCCAAGATGGAGCAAGAGATCAACACACGGTCTAGGGATTTGTAGGAGCTTCAACTGGTATTACTCCCATGACTGCAAATTCTTCAGAAGTGTTATCTGAACCTGGATACCCTAACAGTCACACAAGAACTGAGCACAATAGATGCCATGGAGGAACAGGTATCCCAGATGCAGACAGAGAAGGAAGTGGCAACCTCCCTACTCGAGTCCTGGTCCCTATCCATGAAACAATTTTTGTAGGACTATAAAGCGGTTTTTGACAAGTATTATTCATTATTGTCATAAACTCTTTTCTATATATATATGGAAACAAGTTTTTCAGCGGTACTTTGTCATTGTTGGCAAAGGGGGAGAAGTATATCTAGTTTTTGTTTTTAAAATTTTGAAATTTTGATATATCAGGGGGAGAAGTATCTATTTTGAAATTTTGATATATGCTGTGATATATGTTATATGCTCTGATGATTATGCTTTGAATGCAAAATTGCTATACACTCTATTGATTAAGGGATAGTGTATATGCTTAGGGGGAGCAATTTTGTTAATGGCAAGTTTTTGTTGTAAAACACTTAGATGTCAAAATTTTATTTTCCTAAGTGTTGCCATCAATGCCAAAGGGGGAGATTGTTGGCATTTTTGTTGTTTATGTTGTGATTGTTATTGATGGATGCACACTTGTATTGAGATCCCCTTTATATGTATGAGCTCATGCTCAACCGGTATGTTGTATACTAGTCACTAGACTAGTGATTTTGCAAAATGTGTTTCTCAGTTTGAAGCGGCATGTCGACCCCAAGCGGTACGAGGGAGCAAAGCAGCACAACACATTCTTACAGTCTTCATTTTTGTCAAACTGACAACCAGTATTTTGTATGAACTGGTAATACTCTGTGATGAGTAACCAACCGACATTTTGTGATGAGTTACCAATCCACTGATTGTTTGACGGTGTCGACACATTGACGGTGTCGACACATTGACGGTGCTTTTTGTGTCGTATTACTGAGTATGTCTAGATTCATTGAACCTAGGAAATTGTAATGTAATCCTATTGGACCGACATGAAATCAGATTCCTTTAAAAGGACATCATGTCTAGGGTTTTAAGTTGTTGCTGAAAGGGTTAATGTTGAGCTAGGGTTTGAGGTGGAAGTTGAGTTGTTGTGAGAACGATCTTATCTGAGAAGATCAAGTTGTAACTATGAGAGAGAGAGAGAGAGAGAGAGAGAGAGAGAGAGAGAGAGAGAGAGAGAGAGAGAGAGAGAGAGAGAGAGAGAGAGAGAGAGAGAGAAGACTGAAGTAATGCTGGAATGCATTAGCTGTGAGCAATACTAGATCTAACCAAGCAGTCTGTGCTATTAGATAGATCAAACACTTGTTGATTACTCACATCTTTGACAAGTCTGTAGCCCTTAACCGGGTAGGCCTCAAAGCCTTTGTAAAATCCTCTAACAAGGTGGTTCACACATGTGAATCTAAAATCCTCTAACAAGGTAGTCTTTAATCGGACTTTTCTCCTAACAGAGATTGAGATTCCTAACAGGATCTATTCTGGTGAAGAACATTGTAAGACCTTAACCGGTCTGACCTTAACCGGTCTGGTTTCTATTTTGCAGATAGTGACTTGTGAGTTGCATCTCACCATGGTTTTTCCTAGTTGGGTTTCCACTTCAAATATCTTGTGTTATGGTTGTATTGCTTTTGTGGGTGAATGCTTTATTCGCATTTTGGTTTGCATATGTGGTAACCAGTTTGACTATCAGACTGCTTTACCGGTTTATCTTTAGACTGTGTAAGTGTTTTAGTGCAGTAGTTTTTGGCATACTAATTCACCCCCCCTCTTAGTATTCATCAGGTATCAGTTGTGAAATCTAGATGAGGCACTAATAAAGCTACAAATACCGTCAGAGAATCCGCCTTCGAGTTAAACTCCCTTGGTACCGCTTCAATTGAGAAAGCATAAAATGCTTCGATCTCATCCCAAACACGATTCCTGTAATGTTTCAATCTCTCATTTTTAACAGAAAACAAACCTCTCACTTGTTTTACAATAAGTTCTGCATCACCTCTAACCTTCAACATTTTGATATGCAATCTCCTCGCTTCAGCAAGACCCAATAACAAAGCTTTGTATTCGACTATATTATTCGTGTTTTGGAACTCCAATTTGAAATCATAAGGAATAACTTTATCTTGAGGACATATTAATACAACCCCGACCCTTGAACCAGAAGATGAACAACTCCCATCAAATTGCATAGACCAGAGTTCATCCGACATACCCGAATCTATAGCTTCTTTCTCCCCTTGAGGATCAATTGATATCATATAATTTCCAAAACCACAATCTTGATACAAAATCTGAGCTTTCGGATCATCTAAGGGAAAGACTGCATATTTAGCTTTTGTTTCAGGATGTAAAATAACTCTTTGTTTTGCAACCATGATCATCACCTGAGACCAATCCATTCTAATCTCCCCTCCCATATCTTTACAGAAGGTGTGACTCAACAACATGCCATAACTAGCGGGGATGTTAGCCACTAGAATTGTTAACTTGATTCTCTTGTCAGGGTGTGCTACTAAGGCGACATGTGCATCCTTAATTTGCCCTAATAAAGGAACCTGCATGGAATCCATGGAGTAACATTTGCCAAAAGTCTTTGTTAAGGCTAAACCTAAAGTTTTTACTACAGCGGAGGGCATGACATTGTCTGATGCTCTTGAAAGGTTCTCGCTTATTTTCAAAATTAGGTTCAATCAATTCGGCTTGTTGAGAAATAGTTTTCGATGAGACTTCAGGAAGTACCAAAGCAGGACTAACATTTTCGTGTGCTAAAGAATTACCATTCACTGACATTTGGATTTCACTTTCTAAGGTATGAGCATCATTTCCCTTGACAAATTCAACTAGTCTATCTAACTCCTTAGGGTTCAATTTCAGATACTCAGCCGGAGTGATCTGGACACAGGATGACTTGTAAAATTCAATGATATCAAAAGAATTATTAAATGAATCAGAACTTGAAGAAGCAACCTATTGAACAACTTTTGAAACACCTCCATGATGAGTCAAAATTTCCTTTTCTTTTACAGAGCTATGAATAGGTGTTAAAACATCTCGAGACTTCAAATTTTGCTAAGTTCTAATAAGGATTGCATATGATGAATCTTCCAAAGAGACCAACATGTTTCCTCCCCTTTCTGAGTTGGAGACATATTCCATATAGTGAATTTCAGAGTCGCCAGGTATACTTTGGGAATCTCCTTCATCAGCTTCTAAGATTGTTTCTCATTTATTGATCATTTGAGAAAAATGAACCATCTCTGGACATGAAGAACCATCATGTTCATTAGTTAAATGAAACACACATGAGTTTGTCTTAGGAGGTGGCGGTTCAATAGAAAGTCTTTGTTGTGTAGGAGGCAATTGTAATTGTCTTCCTCCTTGTTGATTGGGATATCTACTAGGAATGTCCTGGTAAGGTTGAAAAAATGAAGCACTTATTTTAGGAGCCTATCTTTTTAGGGAAATTACATCATTCATTAATCATTGAATCACAAGATCTGAAGAAGTAGAAGCACTTGCAATCTGGGAAGTAGGAGTTTGTACTTCTCTTTTCCACTTGCCCGCCATGATTAAATCATCTTTTAGACTTATACCTGAAGCTTTCATATCATTAAGAGTCTATAAGCATTCGCGCCTCATCAAGAAACTTATTTCTATGGGCATGGAGTTCATGAAGAAACACTTCATGTTTTCAGCGGAGGGTTTTTGTGCGGTTAGAATTTTATGGCAAAGTTTATTGAAACAAGAAACAAATTCCCTCACAGGCTCTGTTATTTCCTTCTTTAATTGAGCCAGTTGAGAGATAAGTGAATGCTCATCCTCAGTCAATTTGAATTTGGCTTCAAAACTATCTGTCAAAATTTGCCAGTTTGTAATAGTTCCATCAGGCAGATGATAGAACCAATCGGCGGCTACGTCAGTAAGAGTTTGAACAAATAACCTCACTTCCACATCCTCATATTGAACTACCAACACCCCACATGCAACTCTG
Source organism: Cryptomeria japonica (assembly GCF_030272615.1). Taxonomy (NCBI): domain Eukaryota; kingdom Viridiplantae; phylum Streptophyta; class Pinopsida; order Cupressales; family Cupressaceae; genus Cryptomeria; species Cryptomeria japonica. The sequence goes on from NC_081406.1 coordinate 163,986,749, forward strand.
AAAGCATTTAAATGGTCAGTAGTGATAACCTTGCCATCTCCACTAAACTTAGGCAAGTGTTCTTTCGCTCCCTTGGGAAGGTTATGGGTTGCCCCAAAGCTAAAGGTCTGATTGCAGCACCCCAAGGATTGTTGGCCATTGTTCCAGTAAAATTCAAGGGGGTGAGGTTAATAACAAGTGGAGGTGCAACAACGTGTAAAGTTAAGGCTTGACATATTGGTGAAGCTATTGTTATTGGTAAAGATACAGGTCTACTTCTAGCCCTTCTAGGTGTGACTTGAGAAACAAAACCAAGGTCTAAAAGTTCCTGGAAGATGTGATCAACAATGCCTCCCTTCATTGTGATCGGGTATAAGGCTTGGACTCCAGTGTGAAAAGCTATCAGGGTAACAAGCGTCTGGGATTTTCTTGTCAATTATCAGGAAGTTTAACAAAGAAAAGTCTAGGAACAATTACCCTCTCAAAAACCAACACAGGATGGTCTGCTTGTCTTTCTATTTCGTCGAGGAATGCACTTATTCTGTCATACTCAGTTCGACTCCTTCTATGTCTCCAAGCTAGAGTATCTAGCTCAGAAATAATGTTACTTTGCTCTTCTTGCACCCAATTTAAATTTGGTTGTAAAATAGGTAAGAACCCTTCATGAGGCAACACCATTTATGAAGAACAAAGAATCACTTAAATGACAACTTTTGTTAAAACCAATTTTCTTGTTTCCTTCCCCAGTAGAGTTGCCAAAAATCTGTTGGTAAATAGATTTGTCTTTTGCACTTTATTTAATTTGAATCCCCTTAAGACCAAGGAATAAAAGACAAATTTTACTAGAAATATTGGAAAATCATTGTATTGATTAACCTCTGAATTAAGGTATAGCTCCCTCTAGCAAATATTCAATCAACTTCTAGTTACACACAACCAATATTATACTTTTCACCTGAAAGCATAGAAAAGGTTATTATTGCATTCACAAGTCAACACCAAATGAACGCAAGCATTGATTTATATATAACTCTTTATATGAAGCTGATAGACTTCACATGAACACTAAAACAAAATGAAAAGCTTAAGCTAAATCTCACTAGTAATTTTTTCCGCGCATAGAAAGCTATAACAAATCTTTACTTGAAACAGATTCTCACAGAAATCAAATTTCAGACATCAAACACACAGATTCAAAATCAAAGATAATTGTTATTCGATTTTCATTCATAGATGACTATGAACTTTCCATACACAGAGTTTTTCAGAAAAATTCAAGAGATAGTTTTTCAAAAACTTAGTGAGCCCCAATAAAGTCATTACAAAGCATATAAATAGGTCTCCAGACCAATGGTTTGAACCAAAGATAAAATTAACTCGAAAGAGTTAATGATAAACTACCCTAACTGCATAATTGAAACTAAAAACAAACAACTAGACTCCCTGGTAGACAACTGCCACCAGTGCTAGTCATGTCATTGATTTTGTCTCCATTGGATTATCTCGGTTATTAGCTTGAATGGACACCATAATCACCTTTTCCGCACTCCACTCACGATGCACCTTCAAGAATTCTTGAATTACTGTAACATGCGGTAGGCTGATATGTATTACTCTTTGCTTCCAGAGTTCTTTCTTCCTCTTTATCATCTGTACCTTGTCTCGGTGTGAATCCAGGTGATCCAGGCAAACCATGAGCATCGATTCCACTTTGGAAATCCTCGTAAAATCTCCCATAGCCAAGGATTTCTCCACTTTGATTCATTTAGTGTGGCTGCTGAACTGATTGATCATCTCTGAAGTACTTTCCAGAGTTTGATTATCCTCCTTAAGCAATTGAACATCCACGCAACACAAATCCTTTTGCATAGTTGTTCTTAAGGCTGTAAGTTCACCTTGCAGATTGGTGGATTCACTATGACCTTGTTCAATGATTTGGTTGCACCATTCTATGCTTTCCCTGCATATAAACATTATGTCCTCATTCAGCCCAAGCACTTGCCTCTCGACAAGAAAGTTCACCAAGCCATAGTGCTGGATATCTTTCATTTTCTTTGAAATCACTGTCCAATTAGTCTTTTCTTTTTTCCATGAGATTAAATCGGCATCTAGTTCCTTGGTAACCTCATTAGCATCCTTAAAAATCTGAACTAAATCTGATATGTAATTGGTTCCTTGATGCACGATCGAGGTCAGCCATTAGAAGAAAATCTCTACGATCATTTTGTTTCGTTGAACCTTGTGAAAGAACTTCTGATTCCCTGAGGATTTTGAACTAAAGGGGACTGAGCTTTGAGAAAATGGCAATGGACTGTTCTACAGGGCATGAATGTATTGGGCCATTTGCATCAAATTCTGCTTCAACTCAACCTTGTCCTTCTCATCCTTCCAGGTGCGGGAAATGATCTGTTTAGTTGAAGTCTCCAAATGGTTTACATCAACTTCTCTCGTTCCAACCCCCAAATCAACCCGCTCAATGGAATAATCTACCTCTGAAGCAGTGGCGACATCCTTATCAAATGTGGGTTTGGCAATGTCTGTAGTCCAGTGTTTTGTGTCTTCATCAAAACCAATCATTTTCTCCATCTTTAACCGCTTTGGCTTCGTGGATCTTCCCAAGCATTTACTTACAACATCTTCCATTGACACCGAAATAGGAACCACATTTCTTTTCCTGGTAATTGAGTCATTTAACCATTTAGGAGCTAGTGTCAGTTCCTTAGATTGCATAGCTCCTGAAGGTGGCTGTGTAGCACTGTCTGCATTGGACCGAATATTAAGCACATGTGAATCTTGAGCAGTAGTATCTAAGTTAATTAAGACCTTATCAACATCCGAAATAGGGGTTGCACCACACTTCCTTGGCTTCTAAATCGAGAATGAGATGAGCAGCAGGTGGTTGAAAGTTCCTCTTGTGCCTTGACCTGGTCACCTGACCACCAATAGAAGGTGCAGCTTCAGTGTCAAGTATCTCTTCTTTAATCTTAGCCTACCTTTTTCCTGCAATAGAAACAAGGGTGTTAGTTAAAACAGAAGTTTTGCTTGCAGCCTTCTTCTTTCCTTTTTTGTTTCTAGAAGTAGTTGCTCTCACTGGATGAGATCGACAACTCCTAAGCCAATTTTCTATTCTGCATATTATGCTGAAAGTGGGTGTCTGAATGCTATCTTCCATCTTTTTTCTCCAGTCAACTTCTGGAAGAGGTTCATTATGTACTCATTTCATAAACTCTAAATCTAGTACATCTTCATTATCAGTAGTGACACCTGAAGTGTCCATTGGCAATTTCATGTTGTGAATTTGTTTCAAAGTTAACCTGGACCAACTCCTCTTTCTCACTTCAAACTCATCTGGGCAATCTTTCCAATAATCCTCTAACTGGGGTACATGTTGATTAGGCACCATCTTCTTCACATATTGGGCGATAAAACCTTTACGATCAAAGTTATCCCTTTTTATAAAGATTTTCAAATGAAATCTCTTGAACTCTAGCTCAAGATTTAGTGCATTCATAGACAAACCTACAACTGTAATGGTCCAGATAGATAGGAAAAATTCCACTTGTGTCAGTATCTTCACCATAATCTTTCGTGACATAGGCTAGCTGCTTGGAAACTTCAATCAGGATACAAGAGTCTAAAACATACCTGGGTAGCCTAAAGGGTTCACCTTTAAAACCTCCAACCCTTATGTAAGTGAAGTGATTAAACTTTGCAAAGAAACTGCCATAGATTTTAACTAGTTCAACCACTTTTGTAGACATTCGCCTATGTAGGTTATCTTGTAATTCAAAGATCAACCTCCTAGCAAAAATGTCATTCCAGCGAAGATAATCATCAACATGTCCTTTTAAAGTCAAATGGGGGTGATACTCATAAATTTAATACCTTGAACCCATTTGGCATGGAATAATCTAGACCATTCTCTCACACAGGCTAGCATATATAACAGGTATGAAGACATATAGAAATTCGGCATCCCAAGATAATTGCTCAAACCCTCATGCAATCTTTCCGCAATAATGGTTCCCTGGTCAATGAACCGATTCTTATCTATAGTTACTTGGGTGAAGAAATACATCCAGTCCTCCCAATAGAAGGAGTGTGAATTCCCCTTGACTCTGCTCAATAGTACTACCAAATCTCTAATCGCAAGAATCAAATGCTCACGGGTTAAGGGTCTTGGCAGCCTTGATCCCCCTTTTTGAAACTTCAAAAGCCAATTTCATGCAATGATAGTTCTGTAATACTGCTTTTTCTCAGAATAAATTCCATAAGATTTTCCAATTGTCCAATCTTCATAGGGTTCCCGGTGTGGGATACCCATGGCAGCCATTACCGTTTGTCTATCAACGGACAACAAAACCTCACCATTATTTTTCCTTATGCATTTGCTGACTTTATCATAATATTTCATGCATTCTAAAATCAATTCAGGGTAAGGAGCAGCTGTGGGAAATGCGGCTTCTTCTAATAAACCGCTTTGTACAATATCTCTCATCATGGGATCAGAGGCTGGGTTCCATACTCTTTCTAGGAAATCATCTAAATCTAGTTGCACTAAAGTTGTATCACCTAGCTTTGGCAAGGAAATTACAAGGGAAGAGGAGGTCACTAATTTAGGCAAGGTGGGCCTCATGTTCAACTCATGATTTTCTCCAATTAACCCTGACAAAGAAGAAAAGGGAAGTGGAAACAAACAACTAACAAAATGTCTAGAGCTTTTCTAAAACAAACTGCAACAATTAGGAAAGTTGTTTTGAACATACCTTCCTCTGTCATCTACAAACCCCTGTCACTGTCTACTTTTTCCCACTCCACAAACTCTTTTTAACAGTTAACCAAAAGAAATGATAACCTCAACATGATAGCTACTCAATTTTAAAACCGAGAAAATCTTACCCATGATTACCATGAACTGTTCTCATTACTCTTTACTCGTGCGACCTTACTCTTAAATGATTGCATTCGAGCATGTATTAAATGCCAAGTCACTTCGTATCTGACAATATGAATCTTCACACCACACTTGATTTAAATGATAGATTTTAAATCATTAAAGAAAGAATATTCCTCTTCTCTGCCGTCATTTATCATATCTAAAAATCCACATCGCAACCTCATGCCAAGTCACATGATCTCCAAGAAGCATAAACATTGAATTCTGAATCTTGAGTGACAATCGCGACATGAAACATGCCAAATCTTGAACTTTGAACCTTACACCAAATAGGTTCAAGTTCAAGGTTCAAAGAGTATGAAACACCGACAAGGACTAGGGAAGACTTAAAACTGCGCGGGAAGGACAACTTTTAATACAACGCCCGTTGAACTTTGAACTATGTCCACTTATGTCAACTTAAACTCAATTTAAATTAAGACCTCTATGACCCCTTTTAACATCCTAGTACACGACATGACCCCTTAGGACACCATATGACCCCTTGGGATAATAAAATTTCCTAAGAGGTCATATGGTGTCCTAAGGGGTCATAGGGTGTTCTAACACATGTGGCCCCTTAGGACCCCATATGACCCCTAACGACACTATATGACCCCTTAGGACACCATATAACTCCTTAGGACAATATGATGTTCTAACACATGTGTGGCCTCTTAAGACCCCATATGACCCCCAACGATACCATATCATCCCTTAGGACAACATATGACCCCTTAGGACAATATGATTTCCTAAGGGAGCATATGGTGTTCTAACACATGTGTGGCCCCATAGGACCCCATATGACCCCTAACGACACCATATGACCCCTTAGGACAACATATGAACCATTAGAACCATATGATGTCCTAATTGTTCACACAGTGTCCTAAGGGATCATATGGTGTTATAACACCATGTGTGGCCCCTTAGGACCACATATGACCCCTAACGACACCATATGACCCCTTAGGACACCATATGAGCCCTTAGGACATCATATTCTCCTAATGGGTCATTTGGTGTCCTAAGGGGTCATATGGCGTTATAACACCATGTGTGGCCCCTTAGGACCCCATATGACCCCTAATGACACCATATGACCCCTTAGGACACCATATGAACCATTAGGACTATATGATGTCCTAATGATTCATATGGTGTTGTAAGGGGTCATATGGTGTTCTAACACCATGTGTGTGACCCCTTAGGACCCCATATGATCCCTAACAACACCATATTACCCCTTAGGACAATATGATGTCCTAATGGGTCATATGGGGTCCAAGGGGGTCATATGTTGTTCTAAAACCATGTGTGGCCCCTTAGGACACCATATGTCCCCTAACAACACCATATGACCCCTTAGGACACCATATGAACCCTTGGGACATCATATTGTCCTAAGGGGTCATATGGTATATTTTAACACCATGTGTGGCCCCTTAGGACCCCATATGACTCCTAACAACACCATATGACCCCTTAGGACAACATATGAACCATTAGGATCATAGGATGTCCTAATGGTTCATATGGTGTCCTAAGGGGTCATATTGTGTTCTAACACCATGTGTGACCCCTTAGGACCCATATGACCCCTAATGACACCATATGACTCCTTAGGACAACATATAAACCATTAGGACCATATGATGTCCTAATGGTTCATATGGTGTTGTAAGGGGTCATATGGTGTTTTAACACCATGTGTGACCCCTTAAGACCCCATATGACCCCTAACTACACCATATGACCCCTTAGGACACCATACGATTGGCCTAAGGGGTCATATGGTTTCCTAGGGGGTCATATGTTGTTCTAACACCACGTGTAGCCCCTTAGGACCCCATATGTCCCCTAACAACACCATATGATCCCTTAGGACACCATATGAACCCTTAGGACATCATATTATCCCAAGGGGTCACATGGTGTCCTAAGGGGTCATATGGTACATTCTAACACCATGTGTGGCCCCTTAGGACCCCATATGACCCCTAAAAACACCACATGACCCCTTAGGACTTTTTGTAGTTGTAACTTGCAATTTACTATCTTTGTCATGTCAGTATCTTCATCTCTCAAAGGCAATTTAGCCAACTCCCCGCATGTTCCACAAATTCCTTTTATGCAATCTATTTGACCGGTTGCATTATCATCTAATTTATCACATAATATGGATGATATGAATTGACTTGTCTGCTTAGGAGGAGCATTTCCATTACCATCAATATCTTCTCTAATCTTTCAAAACACCTGATAGTAGAGATCAAATTCAATATGATAATGACAACAAAAATTTTCAATGACTTTGTTTACCTTCACATAATACGGCCTTAACCTTTCAAACATTGTTTGTACAATCTTTATATGAGGGTTTGAATCAGTAAACATCATGTAGAATTCATGTTTTGTTGCGTCTAAACAATGTTTTACATGGAGTTCATAACAATAAAGCCCAATCCTATGCTTGATAACATCTCTACTATTTGATGAAGGACAAGTATTATCATTCCAAAAACTTGACACCAAGTTCCTAACAACATCTTCAATCATTTCAAAACAAGGAGCTCTACACATAATTGCCTGATTCCCTTCCAAGGTAGTATCATCCAAAGTCTTTCTCCTTTTCACATATTTTGATATTATCCTTCTACTAAAACCAAACTCAGATGATAGTGAAGAGAGTTGTCTTTTTTGAGGCATTTTTTCATTTACTCTAGATGTCAGCATCATTCTTATTGTCATGGTCTTATTTGCTAATCAAGATTTTTTGCCAATGTTCACCAAACCTTTCTTAACATTTTCAACAATAGATTTTTGTACTTGGGAAGTTTTCCTCTTTTTAGTTGTTGTATCTATACCCAACAATTTTAATACATCTACTAACTCATTATGAGTAAGTACAATTGATAACAATTGGGCTTTCTCTAGTGTATCGAGATTATTGAAATGATAAATTATTTAATTTTCACTTTTATTAATTGACCTCCTTTTAGTATGTCTAGGAATTTCACTAAGAGGTCTCAATTCATCCACATCCATTTCAAGTAAATGATCTAATTTTTTATAAGATATATTTCTCTTCACCTTTTTAGCTAGATCCACAATATGCTTGTCCATACCGATAGAAGGTAATGATCCCGACCCGTCTCCAACCTCCAATGATTCAACTTGGGCCTCCTCCCCATGTTCTTGAACTATAATGTTTTCTTCAACCTCATTTGCCTCAACTCTTGCCTGAGAGCTTCCTTGTTGTTGAGCTTGATTTTGCACACAAAAGATATATATATATATATATATATATATATTGCAAGAGAAAGATATCTAGAAAGAGAGAGAGAATAAATTTTTTAAAACAAATTTCAAAGTAACTTAAGGGGAGGGAGAGTAATGGAGAGAGAGAGAGATTCTTTTGTTTATGTTTTATCTCTCTATGTTATTCAGTCCTATTTTTAGATGTATATAGATATGTATTTATTTATGCTTATTTATTTTGCATTTTGTTTCCTTTGTCTTCTGTTTCTGTTTTGTTCTTTCTTTGTCTGTTGTCTTTTTAATATTTATATATTTATGAGAATAAATTTTTTAAAACAAATTTCAAAGTAACTTAAGGGGAGGGAGAGAGAGAGAGAGAGAGAGAGAGAGAGAGAGAGAGAGAGAGAGAGAGAGAGATTCTTTTGTTTATGTTTTATCTCTCTATGTTATTCGGTCTTGTTTTTAGATGTATATAGATATGTATTTATTTTGCATTTTGTTTCCTTTGTCTTCTGTGTTTGTTGTGTTCTTTCTTTGTCTGTTTCTATTTTGTAATCTTCAGTTTATATATATATATATTTCTTTCTGCTTGTTGTCTCTTGTTTATTTTATGTTCTAGGTCTTTGGTTTTATTTATTCTCCCTTTTTTAAGTTACTTCTTTGTTTTATCTATCTTCATTGTACCAGTCAGTGCTTCGCACTTGTGTAAAATCATCATTTCCCAGGATGGGATGAGGTTGCGGAGGTATCATGTGATGACATGTCCTCTACTTTGTTACTTGAGGATTGTTCTAGCTGCTTTGACACTATTTATTTTCTCATGGGTAGGTGTTTTAGGCTAGTAACAATTATGGTTGTAAGCAAGGCATCATGGATACTCCGATAAGACTGAGGGGCTTGAAGAGACAAATGACTTTCTCAGGTGAGGTGAAGGTAGATAGGCTACAAGGTATCATAGTTTTTCCTCATCACTTGGTAATTAGGGTTGTTATGCGTGTTCTTGGGGATGACTATATCCAGAATGATGATAGAACTAGGGAAAATTCAGATATAGCTTCTATCTTTTTGCCTATAACAAAGAACATGTGAGGAATATGTGTCGATGTGTTTTTATCAAAGACATCCTAGGGGAGTTGGACTGAGTGATGATCATTATAGTTGAAGACTTATCCATCCCTAAACCCAGACACTATGATCGCCTGATGTGGAAAGATAACCCAGTGCTGCGTTTTCCAATTTTGAAAATTGAAGATAGGGAGGGCTTTGAACAGAAGAGGCCAATTATTGCTCGAAACTTGAATTTTCTCATTTGGCTACTACATGTGAAAGGACCTGCTTGCAGGGAATGATTTTCTCTTTACCTGCATGAAGAAGGATTAAAATCTGAGATAGATGTGGTAGATATTGCAAATGCATCATTCCTCAATGAGGAAGGCTCTATTGTTAAAGAAAAATAATTCAAGGTTAGCTTGATTAGGATATTCTAGTAGTGATTAAGGGTTTATCAACCTAAAGCCATTTTGGGTTGTTATTCTATAGTTCTATCTCTTGAATACTCTATTTTAGCAATGCCTTTTGAGTCGGACTATCTCTTTGTGATTACATATGATACTCTCTTATATATATTTAACTTGGATAGTTTAAGACATTTGTGGTTTGTAGATTAGTAGCTTCTAGAGGCTGCAGTCTATTTAAGCTCATGTTTTCTATTGAATCTAATAGGGTTGTATTACTTCATTTGTTCCTTTCTTTTCTGGTAGTTAGATGTTTATCCCTTTTACATTCCTATATATATATATACATTCTTTTAGGTTTCTATGTATATATATATATATGTATTTTTTTTCTTTTATATAAATATATGAGTGTATATATTTTCTTTTCTTTTTTATCGTTGTGTCTATCCTTGTTGGTCTTTTGGTTTGTTTTTTTATGTTTTGTTCTCTCGCCTTGTGCTTGTTTGTATATATATATATATAGTTTATGGTGATCTTGTGAAGTATTTTAATCATCTTTTAATAATAATTCAACTGGGGAACTCAGTTCCAATATCTCTCTTGTTTATTTATAGTTTTATGTTTATATGTATTGTATCTAGAAATAGTTTGCCTATTTGTAGAAAGGAAGGTTACCTTCCCCTCTGATTCACTTGTGTTTGTATGTTTTTTGCCTATCTTCCTTGGCTGCGTGGTAAGGTCTGAGGGGATAAGCTTTTGATATATTGGAATAAGCTCCTTTATGCAGTTAACCTCTTTTGTTGGTATCGTTCCCTTTGTGCCTAGCTCTGATAGGTACTTGGGCAAAATTAGTGCTTTGGCGGATGGTTTGGACAAACTTTTAGACTCAAATACATCTCTTCTAAATCAGATGGCTCTTTTGTGGACATTATGGTTGGTATGAATTTATAGTATATCCTTATTCTTTTAGCTTCCATAATGTTGGTTGGTAAGATAGAATCTCAAACTCCATTGTTTAAGAATGTTCATCCTTTGGCTTAACTCTATCTGATTGTTATAGGCATTTGGTTAGTCTCAGCCTTTGTTTATATATCTTATATTCAATTTTGTATAAAGTGGTGGCAGCTGGCTATATTTGTTCCTTTGCTTCGAAATGCTTAGAGCTTCAAGTCTTTACTCACACTCACACTAGAAATAGTCAAAATATTTGGTTTAAAAGTAGGCTTAGTGGTTATGTTTTTCTTTTCAGAATACTCAAATCATGGTTTTTAGTTTTTTATATAAATAGCATATAGTACGAATCTTCGTATCTGGAAGTAGATTGCATGTTTTAGGTCCGATTCTAGCATGTTTCGGTTTTAATTCTAGCAGGTTTTCAAAATAGTTGAGGATTATTATTTCTTAAGTGCAGGTTAAGGATATAACCCATTCTTTGGAGGCATAGATGTCTCGGTTGTATGAAGACCAGAAGATCATGTAATTAGGTAGTCTTTAGGAAGAATGGAGAGGGTCCTTTTCAAAGCTTGTATTGTAATCTAATGGAAGAAAGCCAATTTATGTAATTTTCTTACGAGAAGATTATTCAATATTGAATCTAGGAAGTTATTCCTTGGGCAAGACTGGAGGTTTTCTTTACTTAGTTCTTTCCTATGGGCACCCACATTGAATCAGGATTGTTTGAAGTATTTCAAATTAATAAATTAAATCAGCCACAGACCATTATCTATCAAAAAAAATGAACCAATTTTCCAAATATTAGACTTAAGGAGAGAGAGAGAGAGAGAGAGAGAGAGAGAGAGAGAGAGAGAGAGAGAGAGAGGTCTTAAGGGGAGATCTAGAGGGGTCCTACAAAGAAAGAAGAGAGAGGTTCTAAAAAGATTTAAGGGGACACACAGAGAGAGAGAGAGAGAGAGAGAGAGAGAGAGAGAGAGAGAGAGAGAGAGAGAGAGAGAGGAGTTAAATTATTTAAACAAGATTATTTATAATGCACCAATTTAAAGTATAAATTTCTAATCTAAAAAGAGGCCCTAATAAAAGATCCTAAATGAAGAGAGAGAGAGAGAGAGAGAGAGAGAGAGAGAGAGAGAGAGAGAGAGAGAGAGAGAGAGAGAGAGAGAGAGAGAGAGAGAGTCCTAAGAAGACTTAAGGGGAGAGAGAGGGGTCCTAAACATAAGTTAAGTTAAAACTAGATTATTTTTAATCCACAAAAATTTAAAATATAAATTGCTAATCTAGAGAGGTCCTAATAAGAGATCCTAAAAGGTGAGGTCCTAAATGGACTTAAGGGGAGAGAGAGGGGTCCTAAATGTAATGCCTGCCAAAATACCCTAGAGAAATAATCCATAATCTACTAACAAATGGAGATTATTTAAAAAAAAACATCCATTACTTCAACGTTATCACTAACATACATTAATGCAACATTAACTATTTACAAGAATACAAAGATCAACATGAACATAACCATAGTATCATATTACACAAGCATAATAGATCATTTAATCACTAACATATCACTAAATAAACTCTTATAATTTATCCATTCCCTAGGGTATCTCAACGTCACTACTTGACATAATTCTTGTTACTAAATTTCACTACAGCTAAATTTGGTGGCCTATTACAGGCCTTATACATTGCAATTAAAGAAAGGTACACAATTTTTTTAAAAAAGTTTCTTCATTGTGCACATCATGTTTTAAAAGTTGAAGTTCATTTCACATATGCAAGTATTTCAAGAGAAATAACAATAGAAGATTGCATAGAAATAGCTTTTTATTTACAAAATGTGTAAGGTGTCCCACACAAGCCAGGGGAATAGTTGACTAGATACAGACATACACTCTCATACAATTATACATCTAAACTATATAAACAAATGAAAGCCTGAATGTAACAGTAGGGTGACCCATCATTGCCTAGAATGACAAACCTAAGCCAGAAGGAGTGGTTGGATCCTCATCTATTCATCCATCTTCAGTTTCTTTCGCTCACATCCCATCAGTAGCTACAAAAGATTTGAAAAAATATGTTAGAGAAATGAGGATAACCATACTTTCACACTCAAACTCATCAAAATACATAGTCTATCTGCATAAGGATACCAAAATATATGTCTACAACTGTCAGGATATTAGATTTAGAAGCAAAGGAATCAACTTAGAGAAGGTGCCATGAGATAGCAACAAGTATCATATTTTATCTAACTTGTTTGTTCACTATGCAGGTATAAGATAGGTTTCTATTTTCAAGAAATATCAAGTATGTGGGTCAAAATGGGCTCCCACAAGAGTAGACCTCAGCATACTGAGTAGTGGTTCCAAAACAGTCAGATACAAAATGTCAATCATTACATGAGCCATCAAAGGAGTTGTACATGCACCTATTAGCGCACATACTGACACAAAATGGGATCAAATCATCAGATAAGACAGTAAACAATCTCAATAGCTTTCAGTATAAGACATAAAGTTAATGTCAAAGGAAATTCAAACAAGAGCCTTGCAAAGTCAAGACAATGACATAGAATAACGACTATTTCAAAGAGCATGATCAACCAAGAAAGGTATTATAAACTGCAAATCCTTCAAGAGTCAAGATACAATCTATGATACAAATGCATCACAGTAATATGTCCAAGTAATCATAGCTACAAATAAGAAGATTGTAGTCATGATAGAGCAATTCCATTAAACAAATGACAACATAAAGTTACAGTCATAGGACACAATGAAAGAACTTTGTAATAGGACATTACAAATTAAGGGGAAGTCCTAATGCCAGGAAAAAATAACTATTCATGATCAAGAACAAGTGGAAGACAATTAGAAACAATGATCATACAATACCAAGCTTCTAAAATAACAAGACAGTGTCATGCTCGATCAAAGTATCCAAAGAAAAATCACTGCACATGACAGTCATAGTTATAAAAGACAGTGAACGATAATGAAGGTTTAGCAGCCATTAACGATGGACAAAGAGCAGTCAAAGGCATATAGAAGATCATCAACACCTAATAGAGTCATAAAGAAAGGTATTCACTGAGCAAAAAAGAGCAATCATAAAGATAAGAATGACAAGATTTAGCATTAAAGTCCTTCTTACAATCATATACACATATAGGATAGTATGATAGAGGTTTAAATAACAACTTTTAGTCATTTATGAGTTATACAGTCAAAGTGCATCCATGATCCCATTTTGGTAAAGACAGTGTATCAAACACTGTCAAACAGTCAGTAAAGACCGATATGGTAGTAAGGGTTTGCCATTATTGATAGAGTGAAGAAGATTTTACACCCTAGAGCCAAGATGCAGTCCTATAGATCTTCGAGCAACCACATAATTTCTAAATATTAAATATCAAAGAGATTAAATAGAGCATCATTAAAGATGATAGATGCGTTTCTTCAAATAGACTCATCATTGACAGTCAAAACATGGAGTTTATCAACTCATAGCAGTATCATTCACTATAAAAGCCCAATAATCATGAGTAGTACTTATGGGATAGTCTCAAAATAGCAACCAAGTTAGGTATTCATCAGGGTGAACCCAGTCAAGCACAACAGTGATAAGCAAAATCAGTCATCTAAAGGTCAAAGGCTTCAAGTGTGTAAAGAACAGTTACGAGCCGATATAGGAGCAACTAGAGAAATCTCAAGGAATTACACATCTACAACCTCTCTATTTATCATAAAATGTTTTGTCAATAGTATAATCAAGGTGCAAATGGCATAGTAATCACAGTCATGATCAAGATGAGATTTTAGAAGAACAAGGAAAACATAAACCATAATCGTGTTTTTATCATATCTCAAAAATACAAATTAGGTTTTGCTAGTTTTTTGACAGGATTTAGAAAGAATCAAAACAAAAAAACCCAATAAAATTGGGAAAAACCCAGTTTGTCATTTTTGATAAATCTTTAGTAGAACAGTCCAGCAAAAATGTGAAAACCCAACACTTATCAAACATAGACATGAGCAGCTTCAAATCTTTGAAAATGATATTGAAACCCAAAGGACAATAAAAGAGATCTAAGGAAGGGCTATCAAAATAATTAAAGGAAATCTACTATCAAAAGAAACCATAGTGGAGTGACAGTTCACGAAAGTTTACCAATAAAGCATCAAACTAAACATTCAAAGGCAACCAAAAGCAAAGTTAGTAGTGATTCATACTCCTCAAGAAGACAGATAGCAACCAAGAAACCACTGTTTGTAGCATCAAACAAATCTAGAAAAAGATAGCCAAGGAGCTTCAAGGATCAAACTTCAAAATAGTCAGATATTTAATCCCAACAAGCAATACAAACCTTGAGATCATCAAAAGCTAGAAAGGTATGATACATAGTCACCAAAAGACATCTACAAGCACGGTGAGAATATAATCATGCTTTGGAGATGACAATATTATACTATGATACTGTCATATGACTAATTCAAGAAGAAATGAAAGAGCTTTAATAGTCAAATTTCACCCAATGTAGAAAATGGTGAAAAGATTCAATCATTGAAGTGTCACTTACAATAGTGATTAAAGAGCAATAATGTGCAAAGGATTAGCAGTAAACCATATACAATAATTTTGTGTGAGAGGAGCTATGAATAAAGATAATTCCACAGATTCAATCTCCAAAGGCCTTCATGAAGTCTTATTGGAGGTTGAGAATAAAGATATAATCCTATCAATGTCATTCTCAAAAAAGCATGTTAAGTCATTTATTGATAGAGAGATATTTATTTAATCACAAGCCACCTATTACAACCCTTAAAGAGATAAATACAATGACAAAAGCATGTATGACATAGTTTATCACAATCACCATTAAATAAATCATACCTTGTGAATCAAGACAAGACTACTAAAGCAGAGATCACTCTCAGATAAATGCAAAAGGGCCAATGCTCAGACCTAAACCCTTTCGAGTATACAAATAGTGATACATTCAAAAGAGCACTTATAGTTAGAACAATGATCTCAATAATAAAGTTGCAACCTTTAAAGCCAAAGTGTAGTTTCAAAGGTTTGGTCCCATAGATAGGTGAAAAATACACTACACTATTAAAAAGAAGAAGTAAGAATAAGTCTTAAAGGATACCCAAATTAGAGGGCACAACCATTTTCAAATTTGCCTAAAATAGAGAAAGTGGGAAAGACAGAGCAGATTCGAAGGTATCATACACAATAACCACTAGAGATAAAGGAAAAATCAAGAATCAAATGATCTCAAAACAAAACCCTAATAGTGTACATGCACAAAAGATAAGATTTCAAAAAAATGGAGAAATAAAGCAACACTTACCGTAAAAAGAAGAAGTTCTCAAACTCTGAGCTTAGAGCCTTAAGCACCCGTTCAAGCCACAAATCATGCAAAAGAAGTCCACTGGTTGAGCTCGAGCAAATAGGAAAATCATGTAGGGTGGCCAAGGAAGAAATATCTTCTTAGTGAATTAGGAAGATGCAAAGTAAAAATAATGCATGATTTTAGGGTTTGAGTTTGTTTTAACGTGCATGCCCTATTTTTCAAATGTTATCTAGGGCTTCATCAGTTTTTACTTCTTTTTTTGGTATAAAATAAAAGTCATACATCCAAATTGTATGTCGTGGTCATGACTTTATGTCGTGCCTAGGCTTTTATAATAAGCCATATATAAAAGCTAATGCATGTAAAGCTTTTTTATAGTTTTAATTTATATTTTAAATAGTTAATATATTTTAATTATAATATATTAACTTATAAAAGAATAAATTTATTTTTTATAATTAATATAATGTTATTAAGATTAATTCTTTAAAAAATCTTCACAAAATTATATTAATTATAAAAAAAAAAGAATTATAAAAAGGGGGAAATAATAATTTTATTATACACTTAAATTAAACAAATTGCTTTATTTAAGTGTTAAAATGAAATTATTTTAGAAATAAAGAGATAATGGAGTTTTCATATAGAGTTCAGAAAATGGATATTATTTTCTAACTATATTTGGCAAGGATAGCATGCAAAATTTTCAGATGAAATAGTACTTTTTAGGGGACTATTTTTGGCAGAGTGAAACAGTTTGGGTTACACATGCATACAATTTGGAGTTAGAGAGCTAATTTTAGCTGCAGAGGCTATTTTTGACAGATTTTTGCATGCCTTGTGCACACTATTTTAGGCAAATTCGCCTAGGGTTTCAGGAGGCAGAGTTTAGTTCTCTTCTATATATTCCATTATTTCTTCATTATTAAAGAGTTCTTTTCTTTCCTTAGCATGACTGTGGACTATTTTCAGACCCTTTTATGCTCAAGGACAGGATATAGCTCATTTTTTTGAGTTGGTAACAACAACAAGTTCCTTTATTTTCAATAAAAATAGCAGCTTTTCCTTTTCAATACTTCTTGTATCATGTTGTTGAATGGATGATTTTGATCAATTTATGTGATTTGTCTTCAAGATCCTTTAATTTGTCTCATTCAGTCAACATCTAGTATAGGGAGATACATGGTAGTTGTAGGTTTTAGATTGTGTTAATTGGTTTTGATAGCTTGAAGTTGTGAAAACCTATTGTTTTCCTTCAAGCAAGTGTTAAAGTCGGCCCTTTCTAGGAAATATTTATGCATCCACATGTTTTGTTGAATTGTGAGAGTATCATGGTTATTTGTTGAAGGTTTTGTGAGATGGGCAGGTTGCAAGTCTCAGATAAAACATTTGGTGCATCACCTTGTATTCCTTCTATCCTTTTTCTCGACAGAAAGTTGTTTGCAGGAGATTCATCAGACAGGAAGTCGACCTGATCTCCGGAGGTCTACTTTCATTATAGGCAACCCACAAGCCTGGAAATATTCTCCTATTTCATAGGATTGTTGGGTTTCATACTTAGCATCATGACATAATCCTTTGTGACAACAATGTTGGCAATTTGATGGAATTTATTATGATGTTTTGTCATTGATGTCAACATTAGCTGCTTTGGTTGTTTACTGGTATATGGTTGGTCCCGGTAGGATGATTGGTTTCTGGTTGATTTGATCATTTTGATCCAGTATACTCTGGTATGCATTGGCTTATGGAATTGTCTTACATCCTCTATTCATCCTATTTAGATATATGTTCAGTCAATTGGTATTGATTTGGTGATCGGATGCTATCTTATATGCTGGTAAGCCTGGTTTATTGATCTGGTAAGGGTTTAATTGACAAAGCTTTGTTGAAGATCTTTTGATATTATGCATAAGTGGTGTTGGTGTGACTTCTAGAAGGGATTCAAGATGTTGATGGTGATGGTGATCATGTTAGAGCCTTGACTGATTAGAATCATTGCTTTAGCGTGTGTGGACCTAAATTTGGTCTGGTACTATCTAGGTTATGGACTGTCTTAATGTAACGTGTTGTTGGAACTCCTCGATGTGTTTCCGAGATGATTTATGGGTTGGATAATATTTGTTTGGTCTCAGACCGACATGTTTTATAATCATTTAATAGGTTTGTTGTCTGGGTGGCCGGCCTAATTGTTTAAGGTCTAGGGTTTGTATATATATATGTGTGTATAATCTCATTGTAGATCATGGAATGCAAGCAAATAATGTAATAATCATTCATGTAGAGGATTTGGTTGATCATAGGTGATCGAGTTGGATTTATGCAAGAGGTTTAAGATCTATGGTATTGAGCTTAACTGAAACTATACTCAGGCATAGGAGATGCTATTATTGCAGTTCATTCTTCCTTCCGGATTGTAGTCTGGATTTCTTATGTAGTCGGTGAGACTCCTTTTATAATGAGAAGTGTGCTCTAGGCTGTTGGCCTTCCTGCAAGTGCAGGCTCCTCAATTTGTAATCACATACTGCAGAAGTATTATCTGACCATGGGTAGGCTTCCCACCATGGTTTTTCCCTTTATCGGGTTTTCCACATACAAATCTTGGTGTCATGTGGATGGTATCTATTCTCTAATTGTTGCTTGTGCTTAATTGGCATATCTGTTATTCTGGTAATTGGTTTATGTATTTCGGTATTGATCTTATGTGTTCTAGTAATAAAGTTTAAATTCTTAAGGTTTCGGTAATATGGTGACAATTGATTCACCTCCCCCCTCTCAGTTGTCCTCTGGTTATTTGAATTGTCTAACAATGGGTATCAGAGCATTGGTCCTCTCTGCAGGATCTTAACCACTTGAGAAAGATCCTACGGCAGCTAATAGTTCAATTTCATCTAGTTCATCTGTAGCTATCTTCCAGAGAGAAATTCCTAGGCTTGATGGAACAAAGTACATAGTATGGAAGATTCAGATGAAGACTCATCTGAAATGTCTTGGTAAGGAAATCTGGGAGATCACTGTGAATGGTGTAACCCCTTTTAATCTAGAATCTAACAATCCTCCTTCATCAAACTTGGATAAGGAGCTTGAAAATGATTGTAGAGCTAGAGAAGCCCTCTTGTGTGCACTTTCTGATCAACAAATAATGGGATTGATTGACAAATCAACAACAAAATCTATATGGGACAAGTTGGAGACAAGTTGGAGATTCTAAATGAAGGTGACCCTACTGTTAAGATTGCTAAACTTGATGGTTACCAGGTGGGATATGAAAATTTGAAGATGGAAGAAGATGAAAGGATTGCTACATTTATGGAAAGGGTAAATGAAATTGTCATGGGAATTCAATGTTGTGGTGGATCTCTAAGTGAGGATGAAATAGTTTCTAAAGTTCTGAGAGCTTTACCACCGACTTATAAGATGAAGGCTACTGCAATTACTGAATTGAGAACAATGGCAAATACTTCTGTCAATAGGGATACCTTGGTTGGGAAATTATCTGCTTTTGAGCTTGAAGAATTTGGACCTTTTGGAGCTGTGAAGTCTGAACTTGCTTTTCATTTGTTTACATCATCAACCAACAAGCAAGATTGGAAAGATTTGTATGCAAAGGAATTGGAAGATATGAAGAGGGAAGATGAAGAATTTGAGCAACTTGAAGCCCTATTTGCTAGAAGAGTACCTAAAGGATTGATAGGAAGTAAGTGTGAAGGAAAATCACCCTTTAAATGTTTTGCATGTAATAAGATAGGTCATTTTGCATCTAGATGTCCTGAAAGGAATTCAAGATTTGAAGAAAGAGCTAGAAGATCTTTCAAGCCTAAGCCTGAATATCAGAACAAGAATAAGTATAGGAGAAACCGAGATAAATCATGCTACTTTTCTAATGAGGAAGGTGCGACTGATTCTGATGATGAACTGACACAAGACTTTGCTATTGGTCCTGGCAATGGAAAGGAATGGGTATTCCTAGATATCAAGGAAGATGATCTGGTACTAGAAGGGAATGTACCTTAAGAAAAGACCCTTGCTGCTAAAATTGAAGATAATGATGAATGGGTAATTGACAGTGGATGTTCACATCATATGATTGGAGATAAGAATAATTTTCCATCTTTGCAAGAATTTGATGGCAGTCTAGTTAGATTTGGAGATGACAAAGCATGCATTATCAAAGGAAGAGGAACTATATCATTAGATGGTAAGAACAATATTGATAATGTTTATTATGTTTATGGTTTAATGCATAATGTTTTGGGTGTGGGACAGTTGGTGGATAAAGGATTTCAATTACAATTCTAGGATGGAAAATGCAAGATCATTAATAGATCTGGATTGGAGATTGCTACCGCTACTTAGACAAATGGTAATATATTTCATTTGAATTTTAGTGAGAAGGCATGTTTGATTGCACAAATTGATGAGAGTTGGCTTTGGCATAAAATACCATGTCATGTGAATTTTGATTGCATGGCAAAGATCAGTTCAACTAAGGTAGTTAGAGATATACCTAAGATTGTGAAGCCCTACAATCCGGTATGTAAAGAATATCAAATGGGAAATTAGGTCAGAACCTATTTTAAGAGTATACAAGACAAATCTAATGATGTTCTTGATCTTATTCATATTGATTTTTGTGGTCCTGCTAGAATCAAAAGTTTTCAAGGTGATAGATATTTATGCTAATAATTGATGATTATTCTAGAATGATGTGGGTTAATTTTCTAAGGGAGAAATATGAGGCTTTTGAAAACTTTAAAATATTTAAAGCTAAGGTTGAAACTAAGACATGATTGAAGATTAAGTGCTTAAGGTCAGATCATGGTGGAGAATTCACATCCGGTGAGTTTAATAACTTTTGTGAGAAGCATGACATAAGGAGACAATTTTCTGCTCCCTGGACACCTTAGCAGAATGGAGTTATGGAAAGAAAGAACATAACTATCTTGGATGCTGCTAGAACCATGATGATGGAAGCTAATCTACCTCATATCTACTAGAGAGAAGTAGTGAGCATAACAGTTTGTACATTCAACAAAGTTCATATCAAAGGAGAAACTGGTAAGACACCTTATGAGCTATGGTTTGGCAATACACCTACAGTTAAGTACTTCAGAATCTTTGGTAGTAAATGTTATATCAAGAGAGTTGATTTCATTGACAAGTTTGATCCTAGATGTGATGAATGAATATTTCTTGGTTATTCTAATGAAAAAAAAGCATATAGATGTTATAACAAAAGATTGTAGATAATTGTGGCAAGAACTAATGTCAAGGTGGATGAGCAGAGTAGAAGTCAAATCAGAATTTATAAGCAAAAGCTGGCAGTGGAAATGATCATAACTGAACTGGTAACACCTTTACCAAAACAAAATGTTGAACCAGTTACTCTGGTAGTATCTGAAAGTTCAATAGTAATTGAAGATCATGGAAGAGAAACATAGAATCAGAAGACTCCTAAGTATGTAAGGTTGAATCATTCAGAAGATTAGATCATTGGGGATAAGAAAAAAGGAGTGATGATAAGAAGAATATTGGTAGTTGATGAGGTATGTTTAATCTCTCAAGTTGAACTGGTATCAGTAACCGAGGCATGTAAAGATGAATGATGGATGAAAGCTATGGAAGAAGAATTAGATCAGATATAAAAGAATAACACATGGACATTAGTTCCCCGACCTAAAAATAAGAATGTTATTGGAACTAAATGGGTTTTTAGGAATAAATTAAATGAAGTTGGACAAGTTGTAAGGAATAAAGCTAGATTGGTTTGTAAAGGATATTCTCAGAAGGAAGGAATTGATTATGGTGAAACCTTTGCACCAGTAGCTAGGATTGAAGCTATAAGATAATTTCTTACCTATGTTGCACGTAAAAACTATAAGGTTTATCAGATGGATGTTAAGTGTGATTTTATGAATGGGGATCTTGATGAGGAAGTTTGTATTGAGCAACCTAATGGCTTTTCACTTTCAGATTATAAAAACATGGTTCGCAGTTTAAAGAAAGCCTTATATGGATTGAAACATGCACCTACAACTTGGTATGCAAGGTTGGACAAATATCTTTTAAAACTTGGTTTCACTAAAGGTAACGCTGACAATAATCTCTATTATAAAGCCACTAATGGTGATATACTGATTATTGAGGTCTTTGTTGATGACATCATTTTTGGAGGTGAGGATAAGTTGTGCATGGAATTTTCTAACAATATGAAGAATGAATTTGAGATGTCTATGATTGGGGAAATGAAATTTTTCTTAGGTTTGTAGATTACTCAGTCTGATAAAGGTATTTTCATCTATCAAACTAAGTATGCTAGGGAGTTGTTGAAGAAAATTGACAAATAAAGATGAATCAACACCGGTTAATCCTACAAGATACAAGTCTATGATTGGAGGTCTACTATATTTGACTTAGACTAGATTGGATATAATGAATTCCATTTGCATTGCATCAAGATATCAAAGTGATCCTAGAGAAAATCATGAGAGTGCGGTGAAAAGGATTTTTAGGTACTTATAAGGAACATTTGAATATGGTCAGCGGTATCCTAAAGATGATGACTTTACTTTATGTGCATATATAGATGCAAATTGGGTAGGTGATGTTGATGACCAAAAGAGCACTTCCAGTGGAGCTTTCTTTCTTGGAAAGAAACTTATTTCATGGATCAGCAAAAAATAGTCATGCACTTCCTTATCTACTGCTGAAGATGAGTATGTTGTTGCTGCTACTAACTGTACACAAGTTCTATGGATGAAGAAAATGTTCAAGGACATAAAAGTGCATTGCAATGGATTGGTAGTTATTCACTATGATAACTCTGCTGCTATGGACATAACAAAAAATATGATATTCCACTCTAAGACAAAGCACATATCTATCAACAATTATTAGACAGATCAAATAACCAGAAGGCAACTGGGAGGGGGGGGTGAATAAGTTGTCACATATTATCAGAACCTTAAGCAATTAAAACTTTAATACCAGAACCCAAAACATTAATACCAGAATACTTAAACCAAATATCAAAATAGCAAGTAAAATAATTAAGCATAAACAGTAATCATAGAATAAATACCATCCACATGACACCAAGATTTATACATGGAAAACCCGGTAAAGTTAAAAACCACGGTGGGAAGCCTACCCATAGTCAGATAATACTTCTACAGTAAGTATGCGAATTACAATTGAGAGGCCTGCACTTGTAGGAAGGCCAATAGCCTAGAGCGCACTGCTCATCACAAAAGGAGTCTCACTGACTACATAGAAATCTAGACCACAATCCAGAATAAGTGTTGAACTGCAAAGATAGCATCCCCTATGCCTAAGTACAGTTCTAGTTAATCTCAATATTGGAGGACTAAATCCTCTTACCTAAAACCTAATTTGATCTCCAATGATCGACCAAATCCTCTTCTTGAATGATATTACATTATTCATACATTACATATCCTCACATATGATCTACAATAAGATCTTACATCATATATATACCAACCCTCAACCATAAACAATCAGGTTGGCTACCAGACAATAAACCAATTACAGAATTACAAAACATGTCGGTCTTAGACCAAACAAATAATATCCAACACATAAGACATCTCGGAAACACATCAAGAGGTCCAGTCCACGTTACATTAAGCTGGTCCATAACCTAGATCAACCGAGACCCAATATAGGTCCACATGCTAAAGAAATGATCTCCATCTGCCAAGTCTCGAACATGATCCCCAACAACATCCTGAAACTCCACTAGAAGCTACACCAACACCACTTATGCATATCATCAAATATCTTCATCAAAATCTCTATCGATGAAACCCTCGCCGGAACCACAAGCCAAGCTTCCGAGCAAACAGGATAGCATCCGATCACCAGACCAAAACCAACTGACTGAATATGAACATGAGTATCATAACCAAGCCAATTCCATAACCAAATCATACCAGAGCCTACCAGATCATGCTAGATCTAAACCAACCAGAAACCACTCATCCTACCGGGACCACAAGGGTGTTGGTAAAGCATCCAAACAGCTAGTGCTGGCATCAATGACAAAACATCAATGCAACACATAATCAACTCCTCCAAATGGCCAACAATCTTCCCCTTTTTCATTGATGGCAACACTAGATGTGAAAAACATCTAAATACGAAGAAATAGAAAACAAGTCTCCCCCAATGGAAGACAACCAACAATCTCCCACATAAAGATATAGCATTGAAGTTTTGAAACAAATGCCAAACTCCCCCTGTGAATGATATCTCTATAAAGCTATAAATCTCTCCCCCTAATGTATACAACTCATTAAGTTTTCCTTTTTCATATCAATATCTCTCCGCCTTTGACATCAATGCCAGAAATCTAACAAAAATATCAAAGCAAAAACATAAACCATTGAATCACAAAGCTGACTACTCCCCCTCACCAGTGGAATCCCCACGTCAGTGCCGAAATGAGAAATATCTTTGATAATGCATACCGTATTGATGCCAAACTGCATCAATCAAGTCTCTACCGGAGGGGCAAAAGCTCCCAATCTATCTCTGAAGTACTCAAATGATTCTTTAGGCAAAGGTTTAGTGAAGATATCTACAATCTCCTCTTTAGTGTTCACATAAACCAATCTAACTTCATTTGCTTCCACCTTTTCCTTCAAAAAGTTGTACTTGATAGATAAGTGCTTTATCTTAGAATGAAATACCAGATTCTTTGATATATCAATACCAGTAGAGTTATCACAATGAATAACTACCGGTGCATTACAATCCACCTTTATATCCTTCAACATTTGCTTCATCCATAGAACTTGTGTACAGTTAGTAGCAACAACAACATACTCAGTTTCAGCAGTAGATAAAGAAGTACATGACTGGTTCTTGTTGATCCATGAAACCCACTTCTTTCCAAGAAAGAAAGCTCCACCGAAAGTACTTTTCCGATCATCAACATCTCCAGCCCAATCAGCATTTGTATATGCACATAAAGTAAAGTTATCATCGTTAGGGTACTGTAAACCATATTCTGATGTACCTTGTAAGTATCTAAAAATCCTTTTCACCATACACTCATGATTCTCTCTAGGATCACTTTGAAATCTTGATACAATACAAACAACATTCATTATTCACATATTACATATCCTCACATATGATCTACAATGAGATCTTACATCATATATATACAAACCCTTGACCATAAACAATCAGGTTGGCTACCAGACAATAAACCAATTATATAATTACAAAACATGTCGGCCTTAGACCAAACAAATAATATCCAACACATAAGACATACCAAAAACACATCGAGAGATCCAGTCCACACGTTACATTAAGCCAGTCCATAACCTAGATCAATCGAGACCCAATATAGGTCCACATGCTAAAGAAATGATCTCCATCTGCCAAGTCTTGAACATGATCACCAACAACATCTTGAAACTCCACTAGAAGCTGCACCAACACCACTTATGCATATCATCAAAGATCTTCATCAAAAGCTCTGTCGCTGAAACCGTTGTCGGAACCACAAACCAAGCTTTCAAGAAAATAGGAAAGCATCCAATCACCAGACCAAAACCAACTGACTGTATTGTTAGAAATTAACACTCAATTGGTTGGTTTCACTATGTTGTCATTGATGGCAACATGGCATCTTGTTTCGACTTCATATTTTGGGTTAGTTGTGTACTAGCAGGCACTTCACAGACACTACACCGACATCGGTAGGTTGGAAGGAATTATTTTGTTACCGGCAATATAGGACGACATGGTTTAAAATAAATTTATCAGTATTGAAGGCCAACATCTTTTGGATCCGCCATCGGTATTTTTTTTTGATATTCATGTATTTATGTTATCTAGCCAACATGTATATTGATATTGTAATTATCTTTGTAAGCTGACTTAAGGCATGATAAATTATATAGGGTATATAGGTTAGTTGGATTAAATCATTTTGGGACATGATGATGATGATAAGGATGTGAATATGGATGGATAGTAGATGTGAAATATATGAGAGATTATGTATGAGAGGATATTTTTGTAAAGGGTTATTCCAGTAAAGGGTTCAGGGTTTCAGACCGAAACAAACAAAGCTTAACCGAAACTATATTCAGGCATAGAATATGCTATCTTAGTTGTTCATTCATTTCTCCATATTGTAGTATGGATTTATATGTAGTCAGTGAGGCTCCTTTTGTGATTGAGTAGTGTGCTCGAGGTTGTAAGCCTTCTTGCAAGTGCAGGCCCCTATATTTTGTAATATCTCTTCATATGGCCAGTGAATTGATATTGTCGGTCACAAATCCCACCATGGTTTTTCCTCTTTGAGGTTTTCCATGTATAACTTTGTGTGTTATGTTATTCATTTATGCGTTTGGTTTTTTTGTTGCTTTACTTCTTTCAATTCTATATGTATCGGTATACCGGTTGGTGTATGCATGTATTAATAAGGTTAAAATTGATCATTATGGTAGAACACCGATTCACCCCCCACTCTCAGTGTTCTTGGATTCCAACAATTGGTATTAGAGCCTTGTGCCTCAGAGGAAGTTTAATAGCTTGAGGGAGATCCTGAATCCAGAATCCATGGATATGGGTTTGGAAAAGCAACTTGAGATGGCACTTGAAGATTATGATGATGAAAGGATAAAGAACTTGAAGTTACAAAATGAATTGAATTCTGCTCAGGAATTCATTCTTGTCCTACAGGAGAGGTTGTCATATGTTCAAGCTAGGAGGAAGGAACTTTTGCAAAATCGGGATGATGAAGAGGAAGATGCACTTAAGGAATAGTGTCAGAAGCTGAGTCAGGAGAACATGGTCATGAGAAATGAAATGCAAGCTATAACTATGAGAATGTCTAAGGAGATTGAAGATTAGAAGAAAAAGGAAAAAAATCTTGTTGTATCTCTAAAGAACAAATTTGAAGAATGTGGTAGGTTGGTTCACGAGAATGATATGTTGAGAATCAATTTAGTACAATCCCGGAGTAATTAAAAAGAGCTTGAGAGACAAATGCTAATTCTAAGAGATGATCTAACTATCACAAGTTAGTATAAAGAAAAATTCAAGATTAGTTCAACACAGCTAGATGAGTTATTGAAGAGACAAAGACAGAATGGAGATTCTAGTGGACTTGGATTTGAACAAGGACAAAGTTCCAGTACTGCAAATGAAGATCAAAACTATAAGGCATCGATAAGGCAGTTTGATGCTTATAAATTTAATGGTAGATGCTTTGTTTGCAATAAATTTGGTCACATGGCTAGGCAATGTAGAAATAGGGCAAATCAGAACCCCGATTCTGCTCCCGATCAATGTTCTAAATGTAATAAGAACAGTCATAAAACAAAAGATTGTAGAATGAATGTAAAATATTATGCATGTGGAAAATTTGGACATATGGCTAATCAGTGCAGGTCAAGCTATTATACCGGTTTTACAAAGCAATTCAAAATAACAATGTTACATGTTATGCATGTAATAAGGTTGGAGATATTGCTAAATTCTGTAGAAGAATAAATCCACCGGTTGGTAATGGAGGATGAAATGATAAAGGGAAAGAAAAGGTTAATGAAATCTGGCAAGATCATACCCAGAGATGGGTTAGGAAGTCAGAAGATCAATCTGCAGATGGGAATGCACCGGTTACTTATTCGACAGAGGAAGTTGCTCCTGCATCAGTAGGAAGCTCATCCAACAACTGAGGCAAATGCCTTAGGGGTAGGAAAAAATTTGTGAAGATGCTACATATGCCCCGAGAAGAGGTTCTGTAAGATGCTCCAAACATTGGAGATGCTTATCCGGCATGGAGATATTCTGATCAAGATCTGGTATCTTTCACCAGAATTCATTGATATCAATCACGGATTAGGGTTTTTCTTGGAGGATAAAAGGTTAAATCTACTTCATTTTTTATCACCTTGCATTCAGAAGTGATTCAGAGCGATTAAAGGCGATTTAGTGCAATCAGATATATTCTTGAGCAATTTCACCAGCGATTGGAAGAAGTCTTTTAGGGTTTTTCACTGATAGTAATTCACGGGTATTTATCTTTAATCATAGAAATGGGATCATCATCTCTACCTATCTTTGTTGCAAATTTGACTGTTGTTGAGGTCAAGGACCATCCCAAACTGACTTTCAAGCGATATTTGCATGTGGCTACCCTAGACGATTCGGTTGGCGCTTTTTCTTGTGTCCCAAAAGGAGTTGTGTATGTCGAAGATGTAAGAGATTACATCCATTGTAACATTGATGATTTGGGAACAACTGATATGAAGAGAATGTACATGAATGAGTTAATGGGAGACTCTAGAAAGATTAAGCCCGAGTACAAGCACATTGAGGATTTAGGGTTTACCGACATTCTGGACATTCCAGAATTTGAAGATGAAATCGTTAGGTATGTTTTGAGCATAGTGCATGGAGAGTTTATCTGGTTAGATAGACCATGTAAGATTACAAAGGAGGCCATTAGGGCAATCACCGGTTTACCACAGGTTGGACAACGTCCAGAGAAGAAAATTTCAAATGATCAGGTTAACAAGATTACTGGCGCAACTTTGGATAGGCGATCTATGAGAATTAGTACTTGTATGCGGGAAAAGTGGTCAAATAAAACAAAATATGTGAAAATTTATTAGAATACTAGTCCACACACACACACAGGACTTCTTGATGCAAGCTATGGAGTAACGTAGTGTTACTCAGCTTCCCAAGGAGGGTCCCATGGTTCTCTATCTCACAATGTCCCTCAAACCAACGTTTTTGCTCTCAGATCACTGAGCAAAATGGTTTAGGGATGGCAAATATGAGAACGAGAGATGCTTTTGATTGATTTTATTATGAGATGTGTTGTAAGCTATGTATGATGCTAAAATGCAATAAACTAAATGATAAGATGACAAGATTAGTATGAATACTATCCTAGCATACTATATTTCTTCTATGATTGAATTAAAATGATAAATAAATTACTCTAGGCATGCATATTAGTCTAATTTATGATCTAAAGAGAGGCTAAATGATGAGCATAAAATGATATGAAAGCTCGAAAGAATTTGAGCATAAGTATGATGCTTCAAATTTGAAAGATGATTGTTTAAAATGGAGGAATGAGAGCTCTATTTATAGTACAAACAGGGCAATGGATGGTCAAGATTGAAAGGTTTAATCAAGGGCCAGGTTTGAAAGTTGGGGATCCATGTGCACAATTTGCACCAATGACATGGTGACAAGTGTCAACATAGGATTGGGTTGAGAGAAGAGGTTGGAGGCATTAAAGGCCTGAGAAGACCTCATGGTTATCTAAAGGCTAAGGGTCAAGTCTAAGTTAGGTTTACCCATTGGATTAGGAGTTAATCCAAGGATAAACCTTTGTGCAAATGATTAAGAGATAATCATGGTCAAAGCATTAATGGCCTGATGAGACCCTTGGGTTGGATAGAGGTTGAGTCAAAACAAATGTTTTAACCATGTGGGAAGGTTTGAATTAACCATTAATGGTTATTGGAGACTTTGGGGATTAAGTGGTTGAAGATTGGAAGCCTTTAATGGTTTTCAAAGACTTTAAGGGTTTTAGTGGTTGAGGGTTGAAAACCTTCAATGGTTATCAAAGACTTTAAGGTTTTTGAGAAGTGACTTCCCTTTGCTTAGGGATGTGACAAAATTTAGAGGAGGGTTAGGTTAATTAGAAGCGATTAGAAGATTCTAGAAGGGATTAGGAAGGGGTTTGGGATTTTGCAAGTGGATGGAGGGATAGTAGGATTTAATTGAATTAAATGATTTCATTCAATTTGGTTATAATTTGGAGAAATTAAATAAATTAGATTTATTCAATTTGGGATAACTATTTAATTAAATTTGAATTTAATTAAAAGTGGATAGGGGGATTTTAATTGAATAAAATGATTTATTCATTAAATGGTATAGTGAATTTAATTTAAATAAATTGAATAATTTATTTAATTAAATAGAGGAATGTGGATAGTTTAATGAAATTGGATTTAATTAAATAGAGAAATGAACATAAAATATTCATTTAGGAATATGGTCATTTTTATATGTCTATAGTACTATCACCAACACAAACATTAGATTCGGTAGCATGGTCATTGGTTACAAGATAAATCAATCAAACCGATTGAATTTTGTTTCTAGATCCTGCATTTTCATAGCTTATAAGATGATGAGAGAAAATGAGAAGTTAGATCTACGTGGTTGGATGTTGGATGAACCGTTGATAAACCTAGGAAAGATTAAAGGAGAAAAAAGAGACTTTTTGGTATGGTAACCTAATTGTTTGTTTAATACTATTTTTAATCAATGAGACTCCCGATTTTGGAAAGAGACAATGGGCATTTGATATCTCGATAGGGAGCCAACTGAAATAGTCAATTGCTACATTGGGTAGTCAGAGAGATGACAAAGTATGGGGTTATTTTAAAGAATTCCAGAAGGCTATGAAATATAGAGAGAGGATTACTAAGCACATTGTTGAGAAATACTCAATTGACATATGCTTCATGGTGAAGAAAGATGAAACACTCGTGGAAGTGATCAAACCTCGAAAGATTTGGATTGAAGAGTTGGGTTAGGAAGTTGATACACAGATTTTAGATGCTTATGCAAAGATGTTGATTGAAGCACCTATTCATGAAACTGAGAAACCCTGTGGTACTGCAAAGCAGAAGATACAAGAGGTTGAAACTGAGCTCAACCAAAAGAAAAGAGAGAAGCAGGAAGGTAAGGCAAGTAAGTTTGTTGAAAAGGTTTCACAGGACATCAAAACATTAATTGATGTTGTCTCGAAGAAAGGTAGGAAGAGGAAAGAACCAAAAATGTTTATTAAACCTATTGCAGTTGAATCTGCATCTGAAGATGACACACCCTTGGCATTCAAAAGGGTAATAAGGAAGAAAATAGAAGAAACTAAGTTAGAGGCCAAGAAGCAACCAGTTAGGAAAGTTACATTCAAATTACCAGCACAAAAATGAACTCCAAAAGAAACACCTTCTGCTCCATCTAGTATTGGAAGAAGGAAGAAGAAGGGTGACATTGATCTAGCAATTGAATCTGGTAATGTAACTATCATTCCACCAAAGACTTGTGCAGAGTTAATTGATGAGATTAATAAAGATGGTATGTTAAAGAATGTACAATTTTATTATGAACATTTAGAGGATGATGAACAAAGAGAAGTAGAGGAAGCAACTTTGTTATATTTGGATATTTATAAGAAAGCCTTGATAGAAATTGAAAACCAAAATACCAGCAGAATCGTATGATATGTTAGATGCTAGGAGACTATCAATAATGCAAGAGGACAAGCATATACAGATACAAGAGTTGTTATATGTTTGTATTTCTATTGCTCCAAAGGAGATGGATAAGACACTTGAGGTTGTAGATAGGAAAATCTTTAACAACAAACATAGAATAATCAGTCTTATGTTAGGTAGACTAAATGAGATAATCAAGGAGAACCACAAGGCACAGGTTAAGTTATTTGAAGAGATCTGTGGTTTTTATACTTCAGCGAAATAAAAAATAGATACTGTAAACATCCCGGTTGAAGGAAAATGAAAGGGTATTATGGGGTACTTCACCCTCAATTTTGGAAAACATTGAGATAGTGGAAATTAAGCCCCCAGTAGATACAAATGTACAGTAAAATATTGAGATATTGGCAAATACAAAAAGTGTAAAGGTTGATAATGTATAGGATACTAATGTTGAGGACAACAGTCCTCTGGATACAAATGTACAAGATGAGGTTACAGTTCCTAGGGAGGAACAGACAGTTATTGAGACTGCACCAAGTGGCGAAGCCACTGGTGCAAGCGAGGAAGCTATAAAGGTTAAAACATCAGAGGAGAAGAAAGGGGAATCCAACAGGGAACCGGTAGTGAGTCCATCATTGTTGTAAATTAACACCTTGTAGGTTGAAAAGAAAAGAATAACCAAGATGAGCTCTACTGAACTCATGATGATGGCTGCACAAAAAAATGTTGAAGGAGGGATCTATGGATAAAGGGATTATTGGTCACTCTATCATTGTTTTGCATAGACTAGTCCCAGAGTGCAAGATTTAAAGAGAAGTGAGCCCATCCGACAAGCTTAAGACAATCCTTGAGCACATTTCAAAGGATTTTCAATCCTTGCAGCAGATATTAAACTGGCAAGCATTGGAGAGGTTCACATAGGCAAAGAGAGCTACATTTGATCAAATGATTGAGTGTGAAAGGAAGGAAATCAATGATAAGTTTAAATTGATAGATAATTCTTTAAAGTAGTGTACAAATATTTACAGTATGTTGTAACACAGATGTTCTTACATTTAATTTGGATAAGAAGATTAAGGAATTTCAGGAGAAAATTGCAGGAATAGCCAATTCTTTTGATGGATTGAATTCATTGACTACATCCATTGATGATCAGATTTTGGTTTTGGAAGCCCAAGTTTGTGCTCTTGAGAAAGAAAAAGACAAAATCATAAGAAGAGCCAGAATTCTTAGAGATTTGGTGAGTCCCCGATTGGATTCACTTAGTGTACATAAGATGAAATATATAGATATGGTTAGGAAGCCCACACCGACAGAGTTAAATGAGAAAGAGTCATTTGCCCATATGCTAAATGGATTTGTATCTATTTTCAGCACTTTCAAATCTAGTTGGGATACTTATTTTGAGCTATTGGAGAGGACATGTCCAGAAATTTTCAAATATATCAAGCTTCGGTAAGGTATTTTTGGGATATTCATTGTTCAGTATCCTTCATTCTTTGTCCCAGTTTTGGAGTTTTGGTATTCTTTTTGGAATTTTTGATGGCATTGATGTCAAAGGGGGAGAGATATTGATGTGAAAAGGAAAAAAAGGGAGTTCTATACATTAGGGGGAGTATATAGATGGAAAACTATGGAAGTATGGAGTATTTTGTATTGATGGATATTCAGCTCAGAGGGAGCAGGCTCAAGATGGAACCAACAGGTGAAACCATGATCATTTTTCACGAGTGTTACCATAAATGCCAAAGGGGGAGATTATTGGCAATTGACACTCAATTGGTTGGTTTCACTATGTTGTCATTGATGGCAACATGGCATCTTGTTCCGACTTCATATTTTGGGTTAGTTGTGTACCAGCAGGCCCTTCACAAACACTACATCGACACCGGTAGGTTGGAAGGAATTATTTTGTTACCGACAATGCAGGCCAACATCTTTTGGATCCGACATTGACAATTGTTTTTGATATTCATGTATTTATGTTATCTAGCCGACATGTATATTGATATTGTAATTATCTTTGTAAGCCAACATAAGGCATGATAAACTGTATAGGGTATTCAGGTCAGTTGGATTAAATCATTTTGGGACATGATGATGATGATAAGGATGTGAATATGGATGGATAGCATATGCGAAATATATGAGAGATATTATGTATGAGAGGATATTTTTGTAAAGGGTTTAGGGTTTCAGTCTAGAATAGACAGAGCTTAACTAGAACTATATTCAGGCATCGAAGATGTTATCTTATCAGTTCATTCATTTCTCCAAATTGTAGTCTGGATTTATATATAGTCGGTGAGGCTCCTTTTGTGATTGAGTAGTGTGCTCTAGGCTGTAAGCCTTCCTCCAAGTGCAAGCCCCTATATTTTGTAATCTCTTCACATGGCCAGTGAATTGTTATTGTGGGTCATAAATCCCACCATGGTTTTTCCTCTTTGATGTTTTTCACGTATAACTCTATGTGTTATGGCATTCATTTATGTGATTGGCTTATTGGTTGGTTTACTTCTTTTAATTCTATATGTATCGGTATACCGGTTGGTGTATGCATGCATTAATTAGGTTAAAATTGATCATTCTGGTAGAACACTGATTCACACCCCCCGCCCCCCTCTTAGTGTTCTTGGATTCCAACAATATGTTGGCGATTGACACTCTATTGGTTGGTTTCACTATGTTGTCATTGATGGCAACATGATTTTGTGTTTCGGCTTCATATGGTGTACCAATGGACACTTCATAGATTCTACACCGGCACCAACAACAGTAGGTTAGAGGATTTCTTTGGTCACTGGAAATGCAGGATGACATGGTAGAGTAAAGGTTATCTCTATTGGAGGCCGACTTATCATGGATTAGACATTGGCAATTTGTTTTAATGTTTATACATTTATGTTATCTAGCCGACATGTAATCTAATATTGTATATATCTTTGTAAGCCGACATAAGGCATAAATTTGTATAGGGTGTATAAGTCAGTTTGATTAGATCATTTTGATAGAAGATAGACATAAGACAGGATGTGATGGATATGAGAATGTAATATGATGCGAAATATATCAGGGAGATTATGTATTGGAGGAATTTATTGTAAGGGTTATTCTGGTTAAGGGGTTTAGGGTTTCTAACTAGAACAAACAAAGATTAAACCAGGATTGTATTCTAGCATAGAAGACACTATCTTAGCATTTCACACTTCTCTGGATTGTTGTTCTGAATTTTATGTAGTCAGTGAGGCTCCTATTGTGATTGAGTAGAGTGCTCTAGGCTGTAAGCCTTCCTGCAATTGCAGACCCATCATATATTGTAATATCTCTTCATATGGCTAGTGGATTGATATTGTGGGTCACAAATCCCACCGTGGTTTTTCCTCATTGAGGTTTTCCATGTATAAATCTATGTGTAATGGTTCTGAT
Organism: Cryptomeria japonica; assembly: GCF_030272615.1. NCBI lineage: Eukaryota > Viridiplantae > Streptophyta > Pinopsida > Cupressales > Cupressaceae > Cryptomeria > Cryptomeria japonica. Next base: position 164,021,429 of record NC_081406.1, read on the forward strand.
TTATGTGTTTTGTGTTTGGCTTATTGGTTGCTTTACTTCTTTCAATTTTGTTTATATCGGTATACCGGTTGGTGTATGAATGTTTTGTTTAGGCTAAAATCTACTATTCTGGTGTACCGCTGATTCACCCCCCTCCCCCCTCTTAGTGTTATTGGTTTCCAACAATTGGTATCAAAGCCTTGTGCCTCAGAGGAAGTTTAACAACTTGAGGAAGATCCTAAAACCAAAATGATTGAATATGGCTTTGGAGAAGCAGCTTGAGATGGCACTTGAAGATTATGATGTTGGAAGGTTGAAGAACTTAAAGATAGAAGATGAATTGAGTTCTGCTAAGGAATTAATTCTTGTCCTACAAGAGAGGCTATCATCTATTCAATCTAGGAGGAAGGAACTTTTGCAAAATCAAGATGATGAAGAGAAAAATGCACTTAAGGAACAATGTTAGAAATTGAGTTGGGAGAACATGGTTATGAAGAATGAAATGCAAGTTATAACTATGAGGATGTCTAAGGAGATTGAGGACATAAAGGAAAAGGAAGAAAATCTTGTTGTATCCTTGAAAAACAAGTTTGAAGAATGTGGTAGGTTGGTTCATGAAAATGATATGTTGAGAACTGATTTGATACAATCCCAGAGTAATGAGAAAGAGATTAGGAGACAAATGACAATACTAAGAGAAGATTTAAATGCTGCAAGTCAGTACAAAGAAAAATTCAAGATCAGCTTAACACAATTTGATGAGTTATTGAAGAGACAGAGGTAGATTGGAGATTCCAGTGGACTTGGATTTGAGCAAGGACAGAGTTCCAGTACTGCTAATGAAGATCAAAACCATAAGGCACCGGTAAGGAAATTAAATGCTTATAAATTCAATGGTAGATGTTTTATTTGCAATAGATTTGGTCACATGGCTAGGCAGTCTAGAAATAGAGCAAATCAAGACCCTGATTCTACCCCCGGTAAATGTTCTAAATGCATTAAAATTGGTCATAAGACAGAAGATTGCAGAATGAATGTAAAATTCTATGCTTGTGGAAAATTTGGACATATGGCTAATTAGTGCAGGTCAAGCAATTTCACTGGTTTTAGCAAATCAATTCATAGGAACAATGTTACATGTTATGCATGTAATGAAGTTGAAAATATTGCTAAGTTCTATAGAAGAAGAATTCCACTGGTTAGTAATGGAGGATCAAATGAAAAAGGAAAAAAGAAGGTTAGTAAAATCCGGCAAGATCATACTTCGAGATGGGTTAGGAAGACTGAAGAAAAATCATCAGATGGGAATGTTCCAGTTACTTATCCGACAGAAGAGGTTCCTCCTGCACCGATAGTGAGCTCATCCGGTAACTAAGGCAAATGCCTTAGGGGTAGGAAAAATTTATGAAGATGTTGCATAAGCCTTGGGAAGAGGTTCTGGAAGATGTTCAAGATATTAGAGAAGATTATCCAACATGGATATGTTCTGAGAAAGACCTGGTATCTTACACCGGCAGTCATTTATGTCAATGGAAGATTAGGGTTTTTCTCAAAGGATAAAAGGCCGAATACACTTCATTGTTAATTACTCTGCATTCAGAGCGATTTCAGAGTGATTCAAAGTGACTAAGTACGATTAGAGGCTATTCAGAGGCAATCGGATTTCTTCTTGAGTGATCACACCAACGTCTGGAAGAATTTGTTGGAGGTTTCCATCGAGAGTAATCAAGAGGTATTTATCTTTAAACATGGAAGTGGGATTATCCTCTATTCCTATTTTTGTTGCAAACCCAACTGTTGTGGAGGTCAAGGACCGCCCCAGACCAATTTTCAAGTAGTATCCTCATGTGGCTACCCAAGAAGATTCGGTTGGAGCATTTTCTCGCATTCTGAAGGGAGTTGTGTATGTAGAGGATGTTAGAGCATACATCCATTGTCATATAGAGGACTTAGGAACTTCAGAGATCAAGGGAATGTATATGAGTGAACTAATGGGAGAATCTGGTAAGATTAAATTGACATATAAACATATTGAAGAACTAGGGTTTACAGACATTCTTGATATTCAAAAGTTTGAGGATGAGATAATCAGATATGTAATAAGAAGAGTACATGGGGAATTCATATGGCTGGATAGACCTTATAAAATCACTAAGAAAGCCATCCGGGCAATTACTAGTTTGTCATCGGTAGGGCAACATCTAGATAAGAAAGTTTCAAATGTCTTCGTGAGGAAGATCACCGATGCTACATTTGACAAGAGATCCATGAAAGTGAGCACCATCACCGACACAGACATCAAATTTGGAAGCATGATTATCAGATATAAGGTAACTCAGTTAAACCGACTGAATTCTATTTCCAGTTCATGCATTTTTGGCTACATAAAAAATGATGAGAGACAATGTAAAGTTAGATCTTTGTAGTTGGATTCTTGATGAGTTGTTGATAAACTTAGGGAAGATCAAGGGAGAGAAAAAGGGCACTTTTTGGTATGGGAACTTGTTAGTCTAGTTGATTTTATATTTTTTGAATGACACACCTAGTTTTGGTAGGAAACAATGGGCTTTTCACATTTCGGTAGGAAGACAATTAAAATAGTCAATTGCTGCATTAGGAATTCAAAGAGATGATAAGATATGGGGATATTTCAAGGAATTTTAAAAATTTATGAGGTCTAGGGTAAGGGTACCTGAGCATATAGTAGAGAAATACTCTACCGACGTTTGCTTCATGGTAAAGAAGGATGAGACTCTCATGGAGGTAGTTAAGCCCCAGAAGATTTGGATTGAGGAAATGGGCTATGAGGTAGATGCATAGATTCTTGATGCCTACACAAAAATGCTAATTGATGCACCTATAGATGAGGCAAAGAAGCCCTATGGAACTCCACAATAGAAAACTCAAGAGGTTGAAACAAAATTCAACCGGAAAAAAGGGAGAAGTAGGAAGGGAAAGGAAGTAAGTTTGTGTAGAAGGTCTCAAAGGACATCAAGACACTAATTGATGTTGTCTTGGAGAAAGGTATAAAGAGGAAGGATCAAGAAGTTCATATTGAACCTGTTATTGTTGAATCTGAATTAGAGGATAACACATTGTTAGCGTTCAAGAGGGTTATTAGGAAGAAACCGAAGGAAACTAAGGTGGAAGTAAAGAAGCAACTGGTTAGGAAGGTCACAATCAAGCTACCGACACAGAAGAAAACACCTAAAGCTACAACTATAGATGCATCCAGTACTATCAAGAGGAAGAAGAAGAGTGACATTGATTTTGCAATTGAAACTGGTAATGTAACTATCATACCACCTAAAACTTGTGCAAAAATTGTAGGTAAAATAACTAAAGATGGAATGTTGAAGAATGTTAAATTTATTATGAAAACTTAAAGGATGATGAGCAGAGAGAGGTAGAAGAAGCAATTCTATTATATTTGGATATCTATAAGAAATCCTTAATAGAGATAGAAAATCAAATACCAGCTGAGTTATATAGCATGTTAGATACTAGAAGATTATTTGTTATGCAAAAGGATAAACACATTAAAATGCAAGAACTACTAGCTATATATGTTACTATAGCTCCAGGTGAAATGGATGACAATTGAGGAGGCAGATAGGAAGGTCTTCAATAGCAAACATAGGATAAGTAGCCTGATGCTAGGGAGAGTGAAATAAGTAATAAAGGAAACTTAGAAGGCATGGATTAAATTTTTGGGAGAACACAAAGGATTCTTTACTTCACTGGAGACCAAGATAGATACTGTAGATACCCCGATTGAAGGAAAAGGAAAAGGGATTATGGGCACTTCACCATCAATTTTGAAAAATATCAAGATAGTGGAAATCGAGCCACCGATAAATACAAATGTACAGACAAATACTGAGGTATCAATTAATACTAAGAATGAACAATATAACATTGTATAGGATACTAACATTGATGACAATTATCCTTCGGATACAAATGTATAGGTTGAGGATACTGTTCCTACAGAGGAACCGATAGTTACACAGACTGCACCAAGTGGCAAAGCCACTGGTGAAAGTGATGAGGTTATAAAGGATAAAACATCAGAGGATAAAATAGGGGAATCCAACAGGGAACCAATTGTTGGTCCATCATTATTGACAATTGACACTTCTCAGGTAGAAAAGAAAACCATCACAGAAATGAGTCCCACTGAACTAATGATGATGGCTGCTCAGAAATTGATGAAGGAGGGAACTATAGACAAGTGGATTATAGATCAATCAATCACTATTCTACACAGATTGGTCCCAGAGTGTAAGATTGAAAATGAAGCGAGCCCTTTCGACAAGATTAAGGTAATCACTGAGCACATATCAAAAGACTTTCAATCCTTACAACAAATATCAAACCGACAAGCATTAGAAAGATTTACTCAGGCTAAGAGAGCCGCTTTTGATCAGGTAATTGAGTTAGAGAAGAAAAATATTGAGGAGAAGCTAACTCTAATAAAAAATTCTTTGAAACGATGTACAAATATATATAGGGTATGTTGCAATATTGAAATACTTACAACAAATGTAGATAAAAAGATAAAAGAGATTCAAGAGAAAATTGCTAGTATTGCTAACTCTTTTGATTGATTAATTTCACTGACTACATCAATTGATGGTCAAATTTTGATTTTGGACAACCAAATTTCTGCTCTTGAGAAGGAAAGAGATAAAATTATTCGGAGAGCCAGAAGTCTAAGAGGCCTGGTGAGTCCAAGATTGGATTCACTTTGTGTACATAAGAAGGAATTCATGGATATGCTGGGAAAGCCCACACCGACAGAGGTAAATGAGAAAGAATCTTTTTCACATTTATTGAGTGGCCTTGTATTTATTTCTGGCACATTCAAAACCGGCTGAGATACCTATGTGGAGTTACTGGAGAAATCTTATTCGAAAATTTTGAAATTGGTCAAGTTCCGGTAAGACATTTTTGGAGGTATTCAGTGTACAGTTCTTATTCTTTGACATTATTTTTACAATTTATTGGGCATTGATGTCAAAGGGGGAGCAGTATAGATGTGAAAAAGAATAAAGGGTTGCATACATTAGGGGGAGTTACAGAATTTTGGATTTTTTGGAGATATAGAGTATTTTGCATATCCAGCTCAGGGGGAGTAGGGCAGGATGAAACCGACAAATGAAACCATGACCATTTTTCACATGAGTGTTGCCATCAATGGCAAAGGGGAAGATTGTTGGCAATTGACACTCTATTGGTTGGTTGTTTGGTTTCACTATGTTGTCATTGATGGCAACATGATTTTATGTTCTGACTTCATATGGTGTACTGATAGGCACTTCACAGATTCTACATTGGTACCAACATCGACAATGTAGGATGACATGGTATAGTAAAGGTTATCGGTATTGGAGGCCGACTTATCTTGGATCCAGCATCGACAATTTGTTTTAATGCTTATATATTTATGTTATATGGCTGATATGTAATCTGATATTGTATATATCTTTGTAAGTCGACATAAGTCATAAAGTTGTATAGGGTATATAAGTTAGTTTGATTAGATCATTTTGAAAGAAGGAGATAGACATAAGATAGGATGTGATGGATATGCGAATGTAATACGATGCAAAATATATTAGAGAGATTATGTATGTGAGGAATTTATTGTAAGGGTTATTCCAGTAAAGGGGTTTAGGGTTTCTAACCGGAACAGACAGAGCTTAAATCAGGACTGTATTCTATCATAGAAGATGTTATCTTAGTAGTTCACTCTTCTCTGGATTGTTGTCTGGAGTTTTATGTAGTCAGTAAGGCTCCTATTGTGATTGAGTAGTGTTCTTTAGGCTGTAAGCCTTCTTGCAAGTGTAGGCCCATCATATATTGTAATATCTCTTCATATGGCTAGTGGATTGATATTGTGGGTGACAAATCCCACTGTGGTTTTTCCTCATTGAGGTTTTCCACGTATCAATATATGTGTTATGGTTCTCATTTATGTGTTTGTCTTATTGATTGATTTGTTTCTTTCAATTCTATTTATACTGGTATACCGGTTGGTATATGAATGTTTTGTTAAGGCTAAAATATATTATTCCGGTATAACATTGATTCATCCCCCCCTCTTAGTGTTATTAGTTTCCAACACATTAGACATATCAAAGAATCCAGTATTCCACTCTAAGACAAAGCTCATATCTATCAAATACAACTTCTTGAAAGAAAAGGTGGAAGAAAATGAAGTTAGATTGGTTTATGTGAACACTAAAGAGAAGATTGCAGACATCTTCACTAAACCTTTGCCTAAAGAATCTTTTGAGTACCTCAGAGATAGATTAGGGGTTTTTGCCCCTTCAGTAGAAACATAATTGATGCTATTTGGCATCAATCCAATATACATTATCAGAGCTATTATTCATTCCAGATTGATGTGGTGATGCTACTACTCAGGGGGAGTAGTTAGTCTTATGATTCAGTGGTTTATGATTTTCCTTTGATATTTATGTCAGATCTTTGGCATTGATGTCAAAGGGGGAGAGATATTCATGTGAAAAACTTAAGGAGTTATATACATTAGGGGGAGAAATTTGCACAACTTAACTAAGATATCATCTACATGGAGAGTATGAATCAGAACTTCATTGCTATATTCTTGTGTGAGAGATTTGTTAGGTATTTCTTGGCACTTGGATGTTTTTCACATCTAGTGTTGCCATCAATGCCAAAGGGGGAGACTGTTGGCAATTTGATGGAATTGATTATGATGTTTTGTCATTGATGTCAACACTAGCTTCTTTGGCTGTTTACCAGTATTCGGTTGGTCCCGGTAGGATGATTGGTTTCTGGTTGATATGATCATGTTGATCTGATACACTCTGGTATGATTTGTCTTATGGAATTGGCTTAGATCTTCTATTCATGGTATTCAGATATATGTTCAGTCATTTGGTATTGATTTGGTGACCGAATGCTATCTTATATGCTGGTAAGCCTGGTTTATTGATTCGGTAAGGATTTCACCGACAAAGCTTTGTTGAAGATCTTTTGATATTATGCATAAGTGGTGTTGGTGCATCTTCTAGAAGGGATTCAGGATATTGATGGTGATTGTGTTCAAGTCTTGACTGATTGGAATCATTTCTTTAGTGTGTGTGGACCTAAATTGGGTCGGGTACTATCTACGTTATGGATCGACTTAATGTAACATGTTGTTGGAACTCATCGATATGTTTCTGGGATGATTTATGGGTTGGATAATATTTGTTTGGTCTCAGGCCGACATGTTTTATAATTATTTAATAGGTTTATTTTCTAGGTGGTCGACCTAATTGTTTAAGGTCTAGGGTTTGTTTATATATGTGTATGATCTCATTGTAGATCATGGTATGCAGACAGATAATGCAATAATCATTCATACAGAGGATTTGGTTGATCATAGGTGATCGAGTTGGGTTTATGCAAGAGGTTTAAGACCTCCAGTATTGAGTGTAACCGAAACTGTACTCAAGCATACGAGATGTTATTATTGCAGTTCATTCTTCCTTCCAGATTGTATTTTGGATTTCTTATTTAGTCACTGAAACTCCTTTTGTAATGATCAGTGTGCTCTATGTTGTTGGCCTTCCTACAAGTGGAGGCTCCTCAATTTGCAATCACATACTTACTATAGAATTATTATCTGACTGCGGGTAGGCTTCCCACCATGGTTTTTTCCTTTACCGAGTTTTCCATGTACAAATCTTGGTGTCATGTGGATGGTATCTATTCTTTAATTGTTGCTTGTTCTTAATTGGTATATCTATTATTCCACTAAATGGTTTATGTATTCTAGTATTGATCTTATGTGTTTTAATAAAGTTTTAAATGCTTAAGGTTCTGGTAATCTGGTGACAACTAATTCACCCCCCTCTTAGTTGTCCTTTGGTTATTTGAACTGTCTAACAAACATTTATATCACATCACATATCCATCTAGAACACCATATACTATTACCAAACTAATAATTTACTTCCCATACAACTATGATAAATCATTAACACATATGCATAACTCTATAACATTTCATAGTCTTTAGGTTCATTTTAAAATACCAACCAAACGTTCTTAATACCCATTTTTATTCATTAATCACTTAACACATCATGAATCTAAATGCATTTATCCTTCTCATACATATGGAACTAGATTATTTCCTTAAGCAAAACCAGTATACAACTCATCAATAATACCATCCATATTCATATGCAAAATTATAACAACAACCACTTATTTACTTCTAAATAGGATTCCATGCTACTAAACAAATTCAAGAGTCATATGATACTACAATGTAATAAACATAATCTAATATTTCAATCCCCTAATTCAACATAGGATCTCATTCCTAATATGATGATAATTTCTACAACGTGATCCACATAATAATACATCATCTTATTACAAGAGAATAGTTCTAAATCATAAAGTTCAAATACATAAGAGTACATGGAGCAAGCACAATCTCTTTTGCTACATCCCATCCTAATGCTTAATAATACAAGTTATGTAAGTACATATACTTATTCCACATTTACAAGTCATTGTAATACAATATTATCTCTAATACATAGAAATCAGATCCATAGGTCAACCGCATATTGAAGAATCATATAATCCATACAAATCCACAACTACTCATTTATTTCCATATCCCAAGATAACTAACATTCAAGATTAATATCTATTTCAAATCAAGGAATACATGATTGTTAACATATTCAATACCATCCACAAGATATACACAAGACATTGCATTCATATCTCTCAATCATTTAATTCCTTTCTAATCAAGAATTACATATACAATTGAATATCCATTTACAACAATCTCATTTTGAAATTAACTTGCTACAAGTCCTATTACGCATGTTCTCAATATAATGATTACATAGTCTTCTTTACAATTACATCCTTTTGAGTTACATACCACATGATATCAATTCTAATTGCATAGATTTTGCTCTAAGATCCATCCACATGAAGAGATAATATAAATCCATGTCCAAGCACACAAGCATCCAATGAAGACCATCCAAATGGAAGAAGTCATCAAACCACCCCTTGTGCTAGGAGATGACATAAGGTTACAACCCACACTCGAGACCTAGGATGACACCTAACAACCAAAGGATACAACATGACATCACAAGACTCCAACATATATACAACATCCAATCACATCACAAGGCTAAACCAACAACCAAACTTCCAGAGGCATAATCAACAAATAAAAGCATATGGATAATGGACACATGTAGGGAAAGAGTGTCATCACATGCTATCCTCACAAGAAAGGGGCCAAGTCTCACCCTGATATACATGTGGAACCATATCAACCTTAGAGCCATGAAAGGGAGATTGGTTTACTGCTTCGACGGTTTTCCCAAGCTCATCTCGGGTATCCATCAAGGGCTATGAGGTGGGGCCACAAATATAATTATTATCTTATTTAGTGAATTCCTAGATACCCAAACCCACTAATCAATTATTAATATTATCACTTGTAATTACAAGAAAACTCTTCATGTGGTTCCATAGTTCTAGACCCCCTCCTAGAGATCTAATGCTCATGACCTTGGTCCTACACATGCAAGAGACCACTCTCCCAACCATGGACCATATCCATAGGGTAAAACATACATCCAAAAGACATCATAACAACATCATGAAGGCTCACAAATGATATAAAAATAGTCATAACATACTAAGAACAAACTGATCATAATAGAGACATATAACCATAAACATGGTATGAGCCTTCACCGAAACAATGCAAAAGAAGAGCCAAGAATAAACATAATCCAAGGATTAAACAAAATCCATGTCAATCCTCTATAGTGAGGAAAAACACATCCTACTAGAGTCATATAATCAATCCTCAACAGCAAGGAATTATCCCTCTCGCTGGAGCAATACAATACATATGAAACACCTCAACAATAAGGCATAAACCATTTACCGGAGCACAAAAGACACCATGAAAGATCAAAATACATCAAGGAAAATTTAGAGAATGTCAAAACAACCCACACATGCCTCTAGAGAATGCACAAATCCCAAAAATACACTCACACAACTCAAATGACCTTCCTAACACCTCCAGAGTAGTCCAATGCTCCCAGAATGCAGATTAGCATTTTTGGTAAGTAAATTAGAGTTTTTAGTCTAAGGAATAGCATTTATGGTCCATAAGATAGTGTTTCTAGTTGTTTCAATAGCGTTTTTGGTCAAATGACCAAAAATCAAGTAAAATGAACACCTAAGGTTAGGGCACTTGCCTATATATGCTTAGGGGTCAAAATGGCACACAAACTAAATCCAAAAGGTTTGGAAGATTAAAAAATATAAGAGGGAATTCAAAAATACAAAGTTGCAGACTCAGACAAAAAACTGCATAGAAAACTTTCTCCCACAATGCTCAGAATGACATCTAGAAAGCATAGCATCAAAGTGAGATGTAATAACTCTGCAGTAACCCCAAAGAGACAACACAAAAGCTTCACAAGGCTCAAATATAATCTCAAACTCTCTTAAAAGGGTCTGTACCCCAAAATGTACAATCACAGTGAGATAAATAGGACTCTTGACAATAGTAGGAAGACCAAAATCATAGAATATTAACTCTGAAGCAAGGGAGACACAAGGGATACAATATAAGGATATGTATAATCCCCAAAACAAGATAAACATTCCTTCAAAGCATAGGGAAGAGGTATCGTAAGCATTCATAGAGAAAGACACTCTCGGAAAGTGATTTCTAGAAGTTTGAAAACAATGAATTGCAATCCCCTATTCCAATTTTCTTTCCAGTTCAAATTAATTCTTCAATTTCAATCCAGTCTTCACAAACAAAAAAAATATATCCAAAAAGAAATCTTTGCATAGTCACAAAGAACACATTGCATTTTCATAAATCAAAGTTCAAAGGAGAAGAAGAACCAACCTACAAATGCAAATCCAATAATGGTTGAAATCAAAGAAGAGAAAAATCCACAAGCAATTCAAAACTCCAACAATCTTCAACCAATTCGAAATCCAAATCTCCAAAAATCCCACCCCCGTGAATGCACAGGAAGTCCAAATATATCAAAAATTAAACTTCAAACTATAATAAAGGCGACCAATCAAAATAACCCTAAAAACTATATAATATACCTACCCAAACATAAATTCGAGGTATATAATAAATAAATATATTATTTGCCTACCTCCTACCGTTCGGCCAATAGAATAAAAGGGTAGGTAGGTAATATCAAAATAAAATAACCAATTAATAAAATAATAGCTCAAACACCAAAATTAAATATTATCCATGGGTAATAATATTATTTATTCATCCAATAAAATAATATGCCTTAGTCATATCATAAATTAAATGGTAATAATTAAATAAATATATTAATAAATAGATAATAACAATAATAAATCCAAAAGGGAACCATTAATAAATAAAATAAATAACACTCAATAAATAAATAACAATAGAACTCCATAAATAAATAAAAACTAATTAAACAATAAATAATAATTAAATAATTAATAAGCAATAAATCAAATAAATTAAATCAATTAAACAATAAGAAATAATCAAATAATTAATAAACAATAGATCAAATAAATACATAAATGAAAGATCAAACTATAATAATACTTTACAAATCAACATCACTAAATAGTACAATATATAGTCACATCACCTCAAGCAACCCGTCAAAAGGGTCAAATAACGACACAAGACAGTGACCACCAACTTGCATCATGACAAAACTGACAAGGTATACATCCTAAGCCTAGAGTCTGTGATGGAAACTATGTCATCCTCAACAACTTGCCATTGGGATAGGACACGCTCAAACCTGTGAGACCAGGTGGAGTCGATGTCCGGTACCTACAATCTTGTCACCACACAATATAATACATATACAACATATATATACATCATGATAAACATTCAAGTAAAAAGATAATCACAACACTATATCATGCTCGCAATGAGTGATATGACATCGTCTCTAATCACAAAGACACTAGAAGACAATCACAACATCATTGCATCCACTTGGTCATCATAATCAAAGAGTAGGGTTAGCATAATCATAATTTCATCAAAATCCCATAAGCAATATGATCCATCATGAATAAGGAACACATGTAAACCATCAAATATAGATCCATTGTAGTACCCCTTCCTCGATCAGACTTTTTAGACTCATGTTTGACTTCCGTTGACTTTTCAGTGGATACATTATATTGTGATATTTTACTTAGACTTTATGCGATAGTGTGATATGCTTTAATTTGAGTATCAGTGTATTTTGTTCATGCATTGTTTCCTTATTGATGGGTAAGTGCACCAAGATGGTGAACAAAAAGGGGGGTATAAGTGGCCACTTTTTTTTTTTCTTCTGAAAATAGGTAAAACTGAACTTCAAAGAGATATTTGAAGGTCATGCACAAAACTAGGAGTTGAGAAAATAATAAGAATTGTAGTACTCTAAATCTAGTTTCTAAACTACTAATTTTTTTTTAAAATTGGATAAGATTAAGAGGGTCAAACCTTTCATGCACAAAAAACTGTTCCTGATTTTTTTCAAAGAAATATAACATAGCCGTTTTCATGCGCTGCACAAAATATATAGTTAGATTTAGTATTTTGCAAAACCCTTTGGTAGAATGATTTAGTATTTTTTTGAAGTGACCACATCCTAAAAATTTGGTACCTGTTCGTGCGCTGGGCATAACTTGCATCAAAATAATAAAAAATGCAAACTTTTTTTTAAAAAGTGTATAGAATCTAGTGTAGAACAATAATATGTAATTTCTTTTAAATTTGGTCAAGTATATCAAAATTTATAAAAAAAATGGTAGACATATGTTTGTGAGGACTGTCAAGGCACTGATAAAGAAAATTAAAGTTTACTATGCTAATGTTGTCCAAAAATAGAAAAAATTATATGGTCAGAAAACTAAGAAGATGTGTGAGATTATGGTGGTAATTTTAGAGATACCCACTTGATCATTTGTAAACCTGATGATGATGAATTCAAGAAATCATGTTGGAGGATGAAAAAATGTGTAAAGGAACAAAAAAAGTGGGGGAAAATGGTCTTGCAAGCCTTAGGGTCATTTTCCAACCCTCTTACCAAGCAAAAACCTGCACGGGTTTTGAAAAACAAAGAGTACTATTCGTAGTTCTAAATAACCTGTACGGGTTATGTAGAACTAAAACCATTATTTTGTGTTTCAAAAAAACACATATGGGTTATATAAAACTAAAAACATTTTTTTTTGTCACAAAACCCGTACGGGTTATGTAGAACTAGAAGTTTTGGCCTTAGTTCAACATAACCCGTATGAGTTATGTAGAACTAGGAAAAGGAGAGGGGGAGAGGGAGAGGAAGAGAGAGGGGGAGAGGGAGAGAGAGGGAGATTGGGAAAAGGAGAGGGGGAGAGGGGGAGAGAGGGGAGAGAGAGAGAGAGAGAGAGAGAGGGATGGATGGAGAGGGAGAGAGAGAGGGAGATTGGGAAAAGGAGAGGGGGAGAGGGAGAGAGAGGGATATTGGGAAAAGGAGAGGGAGAGAGAGATAGAGGGG